>NC_088385.1:36915000-37540000 GCF_037993035.2 Macaca fascicularis | reverse complement strand
TTTCTGTCTTTTTATTGATATTCTCTAATTGATGACACATTGTCATCGTACATTTCTTTACTTCTTTAAGTATTGTTTCTTTTAGTTTTTGAAACATATTATAGTAGCTGCTTTAAAATCTTTATCTGCAAGTCCACCCTCTGGTCCCATTCAAAGGCAGTTTCTGTTGCCTGTTTGTGTGTGTGTGTGTATGTGTGTGTGTGTCACACTTTCTTCCTTTTTGCATATCTTGTAACTTTTTTGTTAAAAAGAAAGCTAGACATTTTAGATAACACATTGTAGCAACTCTGGCTACTGAACTTTTTCAGGCTTGTTTTTGATGTTGTTTGCTTGTTTATCTGTTTGGTGACTTATCTGGACTATTTTTGAGACGTCTATTGTACCTTCTGTGTGCAGCCACTGATGTTGCTTCATATAGTGCAGCCTTGGACACATGCACAATCTTTCTATGACGATGGTGGTTTTAGAAGGGTTCTGTTTTACTATTTCTTTGATTTCTTTAGTAAACTATTTGCTTCTCTTGGTATCAGGCTCAGCTGTAAGCCAACACTAATTGCCAACTGATTACACTATTGTTTTTGAGAATGCCCTAGGGCATAGATTGCTCTCCAGTTGCATATAATTAAATCCAGTCCTGTTTCCAGAGGCAGTCTGGGAAACCAGTCTTTGAGATTTGTTCTAGCCTCATGAATGCTCTTCCTAACTGTCTCTTTCCCTGATTCTCTCTGGTAAAATTCTAGTTGGTCTATGATTTCACTTATTGCTCTCGTACCCTTTTTTAGTTGCTTACTACAAAATCTCCGTTGTTTTCAAAAACATCCCTAGGTTTGAAAGTTTCCACACTCTATTCTATATAAAGTAAATTTTCTTAGGGAGCGTTTTGAAGCTTTTTGTTTTTATTGCCAGCCTTTCCCCCTGGGCATGACACCCTGTTTACAAATAAGGCATTTGTGGGGGCAGTAGCCTCTGATCATCTTGGGTTGCCTCTCCTGGCATGGAACCTCTGCCCTACTAGCAAGCTGAAGGTGAGGATAGCTATGACAAACTGTACATCAACTAATGGCGTAAGTCCATAAAGGAAAACTCTGCTGATCAAGACTTTGGGTAATATGTCATTCTAGACAGCCAAGGTTTACAAATAGCTTAAATCATTTCCATTTTAAAGCTTTAATCCTTGTGGATGTGAAACTTTCTCAGATGTATTATATAATTCTCCAACCTTATTAAACAGATCATACTAATTTAATTTCCTTTTGCTTTATGATCAGGAATTATTGTAAATATTAAGTATTGTGGAATGCTATAACATGGTGATATTCTTAGACTTATTGAACAGGAGGTAACTGACCCCATGTTGAAACAATTATGAGTTAATTGCGTGCTTACATTTGGGAGATTTCCTGTAAAATTTAAATTTAATTTATTTTGAAAAATCAGATCTGTGTAGCTTTCATTTCCATTTGGCTACAATTGGCTAATGCTGAGCAGTGGCTGTCCCTTGTATTAGGTTGGTTCGAAAGCAACCAACCTAATAAAAGTTTTTGCATATTTGCAAAAGCTGCAATTACTTTTGCACCAACCTGATAGATGGGCATGTGTTTTCTACTTTATCTCAGTCTTCACCCCTCCTTATTGTTATATACAGGGTTCCTTTACTCATTTGCCTGCTTTGCTTACCCTCTCCCGAAAGTATCAGAGTTTGGTCTTCCGACTTTTTATTTTAATTGCACATGGAATCCAGATAGTCACAATTCTAAAAAAAAAAAAAAAAAAAAGAAAAGAAAAGATGGGAGGGGCCTGTAAAAGAGGTAGCAGGCTCTAAGTGAGACCACTAAATGAACCTCGTGACACTTAATTTGACCACTCAGAGGCCTTCTAAAAAATTACTTGTGGCTGGGTGCGGTGGCTCATGCCTGTAATCCCAGCACTTTGGGAGGCTGAGGAGGGTGGATCACAAGGTCAGGAGATCGAGACCACGGTGAAACCCCTGTCTCTACTAAAAATACAAAAAATTAGCTGGATGTGGTGGCAGGCGCCTGTAGTCCCAGCTACGTGGGAGACTGAGGCAGGAGAATGGTGTGAACCTGAGAGGCGGAGCTTGCAGTGAGCTGAGATTGCACCCCTGCACTCCAGCCTGGGCGACAGAGTGAGACTCCGTCTCAAAGAAAAAACAAACAAAATTACTTGTAACTTAAAAAAAATTTACAAACTAGTTTCAGATCAATGAAGTTTCTAGATAGCTAATCTTTTAAAAAGGAAATGTCAATAGAGGACTTCGATGATTATCTTCGAAACTTAATGGATAGGTTGGATGTAGTTTATTCACTGCATTCAAAATTTTTAATAAACTAATTCACAGTAGTTATTTCATATAGCAAATATCTGGTCCTTTTCTGAACTTCCATTTCTTTCCCCATGATTTAGGCTTCAAAACTTCTTTCTATACTCCTGTAATAGCTTCCAGATTTTTCTTTTTACCTCTAGCTTTTTGTCTTTGGTTTTTTTTTTTTTTTTTCTTTTTGAGATGGAGTCTTGTTCTGTAGCCCAGGCTGGAGTGCACTGGTGTGATTTCAGTTCACTGCAACCTCCACCTCCAGGGTTCAAGCAATTCTCCTGCGTCAGCCTCCCAAGTAGCTAGGATTACAGGTATCTGCCACCATGGCCGGCTAGTTTTTTTAGTTTTGGTAGAGACGGGATTTTGCCATGTTGGCTAGGCTGGTCTTGAACTCTTGATCTCAGGTGATTCACCTGCCTCAGCCTGCCAAAGTACTGGGATTACAGGTGTGAGCCACCGTGCCCGGCCTTCAGTCTATTTTTCTTGTTTGTTTGTTTTTTTTTTTTGACAGAGTCTCGCCGTCACCCAAGCTGGAGTCCAGTGGCACGATCTCCGCTCACTGCAAGCTCTGGCTCCCAGGTTCACGCCATTCTCCTGCCTCAGCCTCCCGAGTAGCTGGGACTACAGGTGCCCGCTACCACGCCAGGCTAATTTTTTGTATTTTTTTTTAGTAGAGATGGGGTTTCACTGTGTTAGCCAGCATGGCCTCTATCTCCTGACCTCATGATCTGCCCGCCTTGGCCTCCTGAAGTGCTGGGATTGGAGGCGTGAGCCACTGTGCTCGGACCTTCAATCTGTTTATCATACAGTTGCTGCAGTGCTACTTTGAAACCCAAAATCTTATAGACTATTTTGGCTGGCTGTGAGGAATTTGTTAGCATGTTGTTTAATCAGAACCAATGTAGTAGAGTTCACTCTGTAATGAAAACAAAACTCTAAGATACTCTATATGCTAAATACAAAGCAAACCAAGAAATGCAGGCTACAGATTTTGTTTCTGTAACTGCTTATGAGATATTAGCTGTAATTAATTACTCTCTTTCTCTACTACACCTTCTAACATTACCTTGGACTTCAGCTAGGAGTTCAACTGGGCAGGGTTCCTTCATTTCAGTAGAATTGGGTAGAATTGCTATAGTCTTCCATTAATCTGTATCATCAAGCAAAGTCATAGAAGGAGAGCCCTTGGCTTTCACAGTACAGTCCCTGACTATATTTCTCAGGGGTCACAATTGAACTCTCTTCATGAAGCAAGTATGTAAACACAGCTGACAGAATAGGCAATATGGTAACTTGGAAAGGACCGGCTTTCAAGTCCTATCTAAGCTGGCCCCACACATGGCTATGAGGATCAAATAGAACCCAGTTATGAGTAGGGTATATAGCTGAAATATAATATATATGTTTGTGTATATATATAAATCTATATATGTGTGTGTATATGTGTGCAAGAATATACTACAGTCTCTGGCAGGTAAAAGCAAACATTTGTTATTTTATTTTGTTATTTAATGGTTATTCAAAAAGAGAAATATGCATTCTATAAGGTAGTAACTGCCTGTCAATTACCAGGTAATATGTTAATTTACAGCAGTAATAAGACTACATTAGAAATTGGAGTCAACACTGAATTTCAGTTATAACAATTAGGTGCCATTTTCATATACCCATATATCTTCTATGTGTGCTAAACTGGATAATTAATGGAGGGTATAATATAAATTGCAATAGGTGCATCTTTTGAGTATTTGTAATGGCATGATCATCTGCAGTTTCCAAGTCATGTAGTTGTGGCTTTTTGTTTGCTTGTATGATTGTCAGGAGAATTGATAGTGGCTTCAGTATTTCCTTTGAAAATAGGCTTTGCTACATGATCAAAGAGTGAATGTAGAGGTACTGTTAATTGCTGAAGCTATTACTCAAGCTTTATAATTAGGAACTAGGGAAATAACCAATGAATGGGATTAAGACATTCCTGAAACTACTGTGAGGCAAACTCAGGACAGAATAACACTTATCATATGGATTCCATAGCCACCACACTGCACAGTGGGATACAGTGGCAGTGTGGATCCCCAGACATTAGTGCTATTTTAGTGCCTGTATTTGATCATCTAAAAAAAACAAGTTTGGTATGTTTCCCTATTCCCAAGACACAGTTACCCAGATAAAATAGCCACATATATTTTTGGAGAAGGTTCAGAGTAAGATTCAAGAATACAAAATGATATTAATTTGGCATTTTCTCTCAATGGTACCCAACCCCTTTCACTTAGAGGCTGCTGGGAGTGAACTGACTCAGGATCTAGAACAGTTTGAGAGGCAATGTTTGAGCAGAGTAACTTTATCATGCTGGTGTTCACTAGATTTGGATTCTTTTTTTCTGTTTTACAAATCAGATATGACCTTAGTGATTGCTTATTAGTTTCATTCCTGGGACTTCATATTTTAGCCAGAATCAGAGATCTTTTCATGAATCAAGGTTTTCTGTACCACATGTGTCCTAGTGCCTGCTAATGTTGATGATAGCAGCTGATTTCCGTCATTTTGGGCTCCAGTGAAAATTGCTGAAACTAGAAAGTCTTTTGCATTTGCTCCACTTGCTGAATAGATTACTGGTCTGGAGATCACAGTGAGTTGTCAATATTTAAAAGACTGGTGTTTTCTCCCAAGTGTCTTCATGCAGCAAGAATGGAGATTGATTGGGGTTCTAATGGGCGAAGAATGAGGAGACAAATGGGTGAGATGCACAATAAATCTAGCATTCCACTTTTCAAAGTAAGTGCATTACCTGTGCCATGTTGAGTTCTTATCCTGGGTACTAGAACAACAGTGAGAGGAGGTCATAAATGAATTGTATATGCAGTCATCCCTCAATATCCCTGAGGGATTTGTTCCGAGACACCCATGGTTTCCACAATCCACAGATGCTCAAGTCCCTTATATACAATGTTGTAGTATTTACGTATAACCTATGTACATTCTACTGTATACTTAATTTTTAAATTTTATTTATTCATTTTTTTTTTTTTTGAGACAAGGTCTTGCTCTGTTGCCCAGACTGGAGTGCAGTGGTGCAATCACAACTCACTGCTGCCTCAACTTCCTGCGCTGAAGCCCCTCAAGTAGCTGGGACCACAGGTGTGCACCACCACACCTGGCTAATTTTTAAATTTTTTGTAGAGACAGAGTCTTGCTATGTTGCCTATCAGGTTTTGAGTTCCTGTCCTCCAGTGATCCTCCCTCCTCAGCCTCCCAAAGTGCTGGGATTATAGGAGTGAGCCACTGTGCCTTGTTGCCATATACTTTAAATCATTTCTGGATTACTTATAATACTTGATACAGTGCTTATACATTACTTCATTTTCATGGATTTAACTTAGTATTAGGTGCAGTGGAAAATTCTAGCTTTGCTTCTTGTAACATTGTGGATTTTTTTTTTCTGAATATTTTCAATCCTTAGTTGGTTGAATCCATGGATAGGGAACCCATGAACACGGGGAGCCAATTGTGTTTCTTCTGCAAGAGAGTCAAGATAACCTCAGGTAAAGAAAACTTCATGGTGTTTCTGAGAGATTTGTGTTTCTGTAGTTCTCTATTTCTTCCAATACTTCTTAGATATCAATGTTAAACTTGTTAATATCTTACTGTTTTTTTTCTGAGTAGTGTTTTAATGTTTACAAAAGTGGTCTATTGAGATAGTGTCAATTTATCTGGGTCAGTTTGGAAATCCATAGCATAAGTTTTTGTGTTTGACTTTCTGTAAGCTCAATCTTAAAGGACATCAATATGAGACTTGAAGCAGGTTATTAAAAGGTCCTCAGTTTGATTTCATACCTTGAAGGGAGGGCTTTAAAATGGGAACTTTTGCCGGGCGCGGTGGCTCAAGCCTGTAATCCCAGCACTTTGGGAGGCCGAGACGGGCGGATCACTAGGTCAGGAGATCGAGACCATCCTGGCTAACACGGTGAAACCCCGTCTCTACTAAAAAATACAAAAAACTAGCCGGGCGAGGTGGCGGGCGCCTGTAGTCCCAGCTACTCAGGAGGCTGAGACAGGAGAATGGCCCGAACCCGGGAGGCGGAGCTTGCAGTGAGCTGAGATCCGGCCACTGCACTCCAGCCTGGGCGACAGAGCGAGACTCCGTCTCAAAAAAAAAAAAATAAATAAAAATAAAAATAAAAATAAAATGGGAACTTTTAATTTTCGTTTTGTTAAGTTCCTTTACGATGTTCAAAGCCACTATTTTCCCCAACAGTCTAAAAATCTTCATATTCACTTTATCTTGGTAAATGGCAGCAGCTAATTGTCCCACCAGAGCTTCACCATCTGAGATGACTACAATTGAAAACTTGACTTGTTTTGCAGTTTGTAGCAATCAATGGCTACCGGTTTCCTTTCCTGGAATTTGAAGTAGATTTTTATTTTCATTGGACTTACCTCAACCCAATAAGTAAATGCAAATACGGCAAATATGCCTAGGATTCCTTTGCCTGAATTCTACACTGGTACCAATTTCTCTAATTGTAGCATCCGTTAGTTGCAAATCACAGAAAACAATTCTGGCTAACTTAGGCAAAAAGCAATTTGTTTACTCAGAGAATAAAAAGAAAATCTAGTTTCCTAGGGTAGGTCAGGGAATTCCTGAAGTATCAGTGTGGCATTCTTGTCGGTTAACCCAACTCCAATTGCTTTCTCTCCTGAGATTCAAATTGGTCTTAACTGAGTCACATCCTCAGCTACCCTATGGTGACAGTGGGGCTGGGGGTTTGTGGCAGGAGATGGTCATAGTCCTGTAATGAGTAGCCCTACCAGCCACTCATGGCATGGGGACACAGCAGGTCTCCCAAGAAGGTTGTGAAGCCCAGAAAGCAAAATAGAACAACCCAGATTACCCAATAACACATGATTTGACCTTTTTATTAATGGCATTTCTTAAGCAGATTATAGTGGTGTTTAAAATATATGTACCATATAATGCTTAGAAGA
The DNA here is from genome assembly GCF_037993035.2 of Macaca fascicularis. Lineage (NCBI taxonomy): Eukaryota > Metazoa > Chordata > Mammalia > Primates > Cercopithecidae > Macaca > Macaca fascicularis. The sequence goes on along the minus strand of NC_088385.1, from coordinate 37,532,676 downwards.
TAATTTTCTTGATACAAGTTTTGTTTATTTCCTAAAGGAAACTGTTGAAATGTGCAGAGTATCTGGAAAAATATCATCTATATCTATGTAAACATTACATTATTATTTAATTGAAGTTATATATTACATAAAAGTATGTGATTCAACAAGTTTCTTCAACCTTTGGATATGATGGAGCAATGTAAATGAAAGTAGGAACAAAGGCAAATGTTCTTGCACAACAGGAAAGATTATTGTTAAGTATATAAAGAAGATAAATTCCTAAGGGTATTAATGGAGAAGAAATATCTGCTCAGCAGGCAGATATTGAAAACAATAAGAATCTCAACATGAGTCTCAAAGGCATATAATTAGCATATGGAAAAAACAGTTTGGACCATTAGTTCTCAACTGCGGCTGTGTGTTAGAATCATGTATTTAAAAGCACAAAAGCCCTATCACCATCTCCAGAAAGTGTATAGTGGGGCCCAGTAGGACTGCTGTTTTGCACAGTTCCATGGGAGTCCATTCACATCGAAAGTGTATGTAATGTGTGGCCCCTGGACTTGGGCAATGTGTGACCTGTATGGCTAGAAGCAGTGACCTGACCATCAGCATTAAGCTATTTTTTTTTTAATTTTTACTATTGTCTTTTTCCACCAACATTTTAAAAAATTTACCCCATTTTTTTTTTTAAAGCTTAGCCAGACTAGCAACCACTGGAGTCAGACAATCCTTTGTCTCTTATTCCCATGCCTAACTGTAGAGTGCCTTTTTGTGATTACTCTTTAAAATTGTCTTTGTGTTAACCTTGATCTCACCTGTCTACAGATGTGGTGGGTAGAATTGGGGACATTGAACATACAGAATTATTAGCTCCAGCCTGTACCTTGCATGGGTGACACTGAGAACATCTTATTCCAGGACAAATGTTGAAAGAGCTGGTTATGGGGCATGTTTGGTAACACTGAAATGCTCAAATGTGTTAATGGTAAATGGCTAATTATGATTTATCTGTAGTAACAGCCTATGGCAGAAGAAGTTATCAGAGTAGCTAATCTCTTTGTGTCTAGTACAATCCCTATTACTTAACCATCTCCCTAATTTACTTTCTTTCCTTTTTTTTTTTTTTTTTTTTTTTTGATAAAGGACATGTACATTAACTTAGAAAAACAGGAAAATATGAAAAAATGTTTCAAATGTAATTAATTGTTGGTGCTGCCTCTGACTTTATTATATGTTTATGTTATATCCTTAATATCTTGTTTTACAGAGGACTAACTCATATAGCGAAAGTTCACAATTTGTGAGATGTTTAAGCCTGTGTTACAAGAGGTACACGTGAAGATATTGATATTAATTAAACTCAAAAGAAAGTAATAAGGAAGAGCAAAGGACTCACAAGACTCAGAGTATATTCATGTGATGCTTTAATAAGGTAAAGGATATGGTGCAGCGGGGAAACAAGGCCCAAACAATGATAAGCATGCAAGGTTTCCAGGTGCAGCCCTCAGGGGCCATTTCTGGTTTTATAGGTGAACTGAAACAACCTTCTTCTTATTTCTTGGAGTGCTTGGAGGAATAGTAGTGATAGTTGGATAAGGTATGAATGAGATTTACTACTGATTTATAGGGTTAGTATATACAGTAATTTTTATATGGTGTAATTAAAGTATAAATATACCAGGGATTTACTGGCTTAAATAAATGGCTTAAATAAACACGTCATTATTGCATCTCTGCCTTTTTTTTTCTTCTGGTTTTATGATCATGGCCAGATATTTTAGAATCTGTAAAACATTGTTTCACCTGTGCATGATCTAAGGAAAGGCCAATGCTCTTCTTTAGCAATTCACAGGTGGTCTTCCTTGTTTGTTTAATGTGTACAAAATAGTCCTCAAAAGTTTGAATTAGTCAGTGTATATTTTAAATACCCCAAAAGAAACTCACAATTCCAAGAAATCATGTGTTAAATAATTTTGTAAACTTCAGACATTCTTCGCAATATAAATCTTCATCCCTCACTTCTTTTTTATGCATTGATTTGGAATATAGTTATTCATTTTTGAAGTCATTGCCCCTATTTTGATCTTAATGTATATTCCTCAAACTATAAAACTCTGTGAATCTTTACTGTGAATGGGAGAAGGACATATGTCTTATAGGGACTGTTTCCATAGAGCTGAAATGAAAAGGCATAGTGTGTTGGCAGACGGCAGAACATAAACCTGAGAAAATGCTTCCTTTGCTGCTTCCTTAGTAAAGCCCTTCAGGAAAATATTTAATTGCTACTGTCAGAAATCCGAAGCAGAAAATGGTATTTTTAAGGAAGAGGCACAATAGGCTGGCTCACAGCAAAAAAAAGGAAACTTACAGGGTTGAGGACAATGACCTGGATCTCAGCAACTTGAAATGAGAACTGAAACGTTACTCTTGTTATCACTCTTATTTTCTTTGTTTTTAGGCTTCATGGGCCTCTCTGCATGTCAGAGATCATGGTCCAGAAGGACAGCCTTATCCTAGCCAGTTGTTGCTAAAGAATCCCAAGGAAAGCTGGTGACTAATCCAGCTGAGTCATAACATTGCATATCAGTATTGCTCTGTGCTGAGAAATGGACCCATTTTATGACAAGGAGGTGGGAGAGGGCAGAATATTATTGGCCGTCTTCACTAGAATAACATGGTTGGTGTAGGGAAGGGACATTATTACCAAAGAAAACGGTAGCAATCACCAGAAGGTGGTAAAAAATAGTCCTGGGAAGGGAAAGCCATCATGTAGCAGCTTTTACATTGGACTCAATATGGGTACAATGGGAAAAATAATTCCAAATTAACATACTTTCTTTACTGATACGGTTAACCAAGTCATAAAGTAGAGAATGGCTCAGGTAAATTTTTTTCAGCAAATTGTTTAGCAAAGTCTAGCAGTATCCTTGCCAATAAACTATGTGTAAGGGATTGAAAGACAACTGTTTTTGATGAATTGCTAATTTATTGGGAACAGGCCCCCAAAATCTGGCCATAAAATGGCCCCAAAACTGGCCATAAACAAAATTTCTGCAGCACTGTGACATGTTCATGATGGCCATGACGCCCATGCTGGAAGGTTGTGGGTTTACCAGAATGAAGGCAAAGAATACCTGGAAAACTGCTTAAAGTCGTTCTTAAACCACAAACAATAGCATGAGCAATCTGTGCCTTAAGGACATGCTCCTGCTGCAGATAACTAGCCAGACCCATCCCTTTACTTTGACCCATCCCATTTCTTTATTTCCCATAAAGAATACTTTTAGTTAATCTATAATCTATAGAAACAATGCTTATCACTGGCTTGCTATCAATAAATACGTGGGTAAATCTCTGTTCAAGACTATCAGCTCTGAAGGCTGAGACACCTGATTTCCCACTCCACATGCAATATTTCTGTGTGTGGGTCTTTAATTCCTCTAAGCCACTGGGTTAGGGTCTCCATGACCGAGCTGGTCTCGGCACTAATTTCAATAATCCAATGTCAATCTAGAGTGAGGTCTCTGGTAGCATTCCATAAAAAACAGGGTTTGCACTGAAACATTATTTTTGTGTCTTTAATGAGCATAATAGTTCAATCATCTTTTACTAAGAGCATCTTATGGCCAGTCGGTATCCTAGACTCTGCTGATGGAAAGCATACCAGACAAATTACCTTTCCCAAGGAGCTCACTATTAGGGAAGACAAATCCATAAACTAATAGTTATCTTAAAAGAATATTATTTTAAGGCAGATTAACCTGAGTTGAGGGGGTGTAATAAAAGAATTTCCAGAGACAATAACCCTTGAATCTTGAAATAATCAGTTTAAAAGGGCAGGAGAAATATGTTTTAAGCAGAAGCATGTATGTAGGCCTTGGTATAGGAAGAGCATCACACATTCAGATATCGGTAAGTGGTTCTATATTTAAATATCTATTAAAATGAAAGTACAAGATAAATATATAAATTAAATACTATATGTCTGGAGCTAGCATCTGTTAGGGGAGTAAAAGTGTGGCTAAAGGGTGATGATCAGACCTTGAAAAGGCTATGTGAGACCTAGGGAGGCCCACTGCATGTAAATGAGGATAGCAACATGTTTGGAAACCTCCTTCACGTTACTCCCAGTTAAAGTAGAGTAAAGGCAGCCCTGTGATGCCCTAATAATTGAACTCAATTATAACCCATGAAAAAGGCTTTCCAACATAGACAGACTGAGGCAGGTAGCTGAGAGTGGAAATTGTACCTTGTAAGCTGCCCAAAAATGTTTGCATAACCTCAGGTAATACATCAAAAACACTTCCGTTGAATCTGTCAGTTCCTGGAATGTGGGAAGTCTGTGAGAATACATGTGGACCCCATTTGGCATGCCACAGACTGGCTGACAGCTGAGGTGAATGAGAAAGTGGGTAGCTAGACTTTTTTCTTCCCCACAAATTGAACCATTGGAATGACAGATTGGACCTGAAAATGTAAGAGGTGCAGCTAGTAATGCTGGCTAACTGCTAAATTGAAACACACAGATACACACATAACACACTTGCACATACACATGAGCACAAATGCCCACATATACATGTACACACACATGCATGCTTGCATGCAACACAACATGTACACGCACATGCATAATACATACACCACACACATACACATCCCACACACACAAAAGACATACACAGACTCACGTGTGCATGTGTGCATGCCTCATAAGGAAGGGGCTTTGATTAGACCCAAAGAGACTGTTAGCTATGTGCTGCGTAATAAATAGTCCCCAGATAAAGTAATGAAGGAAAATGCCTGGGAACAATAAACAAAAATTCTTTTGCATAATATTCAACCAAAAGTTGGCCTGAAAGACTAAGCACCATTGGAAGACTTGCTTCTCCCCAATAGAGTATGGTGATAGGTTGTCACACTGTGATTTTGTTAATTGTGGTATATAAAACTCAGTCATGCTAGTTTTTTAAATAAATATGTAGAGGTTCTCTCTCTTTTTAAATTTTATGTTTTTTACTTATAAAAATTTGGGGGTACAAGTGCATTTTTTTTACATGAACAGAACGTATACTGGTCTAATCAGGGCTTTAGGGCAGGGGTCCCCAACACCTGGGCCGCAGACAGATACTGGTCTGTGGCCTGTTGGGAACCAGGCCACACAGCAGGAAGTGAGCACGGACAAGCGAGCATTACCGCCTGAACTCTGCTTCCTGACTTATCAGCTGGGGCATTCAATTCTCACAGGAGAGCGAACCCTATTGTGAACTGCACATGCAAGGAATCCAGGTTGCAAACTCCTTATGAGAATCTAACTAATGGTCTGATGACCTGAGGTGGAACAGTTTCATCCCAAAACCATCCCCTACCTCCAAGCCCATGGAAAAATTGTCTTCCAAAAAACTGGTCCCTGCTACCAAAAAGATTGGGAACCAGGGTATTCATCACCCAAATAATGTACATTGTACCCATTAAGTAATTTCTCATCATCCACCCATTCCCACCCTCTTACCCTTCTCTGCTTTGCTGGCTTTGTAGAAGCAATTTACCATGAGTTCCACAGCGCAAGGAGATGAACTCTGTCAACAACCTGGGGGAGCTTAACGGCAGAACCTTTTCTAGTCAAGATGTTACCAGAAAGGGGACACAATCCACACCACAAGAAAGCGTTCTTGGACCTTGCACAAGAAGGAATTTGGGTCAGCTCCATAGAGTAAAGTGAAAGCAAGTTTAAAGAAAGTAAAGCAATAAAAGAATGATTATTCCATAGACAGAGCAGCAGTATGGGCTTCTCGACTAAGAATACTTATAGTTATTTCTTGATTATGTGCTAAACAAGGCATGGATTATCCATGAGTTTTCCAGGAAAGGAGTGGGGATTTCCTGAAAGTGAGGGTTCCTCCTCTTTTTAGAACATATAGGGTAACTTTCTAACATTGCCATGGCATTTGTAAACTGTCATGGTGCTGGTGGGAGTGACTTTTAATATGCTAATGCATTATAATTAACATATAATGAACAGTGAGGACAACCAGAAAACACTTTTTATCACCATCTTGCCTTCAGTAGTTTCAGATGTCTTCTTCACCGCATCCTGTTTTATCAGCAGTCTTTGTGACCTGTATCTTGTGCTGATCTCCTATCTCATCCTGTGAGTAAGAATGCTTAACTTCCTGGGAATGTAGCCCAGCAGGTTTCAGCCTTATTTTACCCAGCCTCTATTCAAGATGGAGTTGCTCTGGTTCAAATACCTCTGCAAAATGCATTGAAAATCAATGGTTCAAACCATCTGCTGCAAGCAGATACCTTGATTGCAGCCTCTGCGGATCCTAAGCAGAGGATCCAGTCAAGCCTGGACTCCCAACACACAGAAACTGAGATAATAAATGTGTATTGTTTTAAGCTGGTATGTGGACAATCATTTGATACACAACAATAGAAAAGTGATACAAATATGAACACGATTACTGACTTCTGAAGTTTACAGTCTCGTGGAAGACATAGACAAATAAAACAGTTATTTGCAGTAGAATATGGTAAAAGTAACACTGAGGAATCAGGGCAGTGCCAGACTGTGCTGGACACAGGCAGAGGGAATAAAGATAGGTATTCAGGAAGCAGAGGCAAAGGCGGAGGGTGGATGATCAGTTGGGTGGGAGACTTGAAGGCCTGGATGCCTAACTTAGGGCCCAAGAGAATTGATAGGCAGAGAAATGTATATTAAAGGAAGATGGGAAAAAATGGTGACTAGGAGACAGGACTAACTTGCAGCTCCCACTCAGAGCGAAAGAACGATGTGTGGAGAGCCACATCATGAACTTTTGCTAGAAGTACTTCAGGTACATACCAGGAAAGCCGAGAGAATCCACAGACCCTTTGAAGGAGGTGGATTGCCCCTGCGGGCTCCCTGGGACAACTGATAACTATGAGTCGGCTTGCTTTCTCAGCTGGGAGACTTGTAGCCTGGGGCAAGTTCTCAGCCCTGCTCACCAGTTGCCTGGAAATAAACTCAGTGCTGCTGGTGGGGCACGGTGGGAGTGAGACTGGCTTTTTGAGCTGTGAGTTGTGTGGGAGTGGGGTGAGGCCTCTGGCTCCTAGCATTCCCCCACTTCCCTGATAACCTGTGTGATGCAGCAGAGACAGCCATAACCCTCTTTAGGAACATAACTGCATTGGCCTGGGAACCACGCCCCCTTCCCCCAACTGCAGCTGCAGCAAGCCCTGCCCAAGGAGAGTCTGAGCTCAGACCTGCCTAACTCTGCCCTCACCTGATTGTCTTTCTCTACCTGCCCTGGTAGCTGAAGACAAATGACATAATCTCTTGGGAGCTCTGTGACCCATCCCCCACCTCCTCTAGGGCAAGATTGTATCCTCCCTACACAACCACAGCTGATGTGCACTTGAAAGAGCCACCTCCCGACTGGAGGCCGATCAAAACAAAATTAGTATATTCCACAAAAATACAACCAAGGACCCTCACAGAGTCCAGTTTACTACCCTGCTACTGCTACCAGGTGCTGGTATCCGTGGCTAAGAGGCCTAAAGATGGATCACATCACAGGACAGTTTGCGGACACACCCCAGTACCAGGCTGGAGCCTGGTAGCTGTGCTGGGTGACTAGATCCAGAAGAGAAATAACAAAAACTGCAGTTCAGCTCTCAGGAAGCCCCATCACTAGTGGAAAGAGGAGTGCACCACATCAAGGGAGCCCGCTGTGGGACAAAAGAATCTCTTTTAGCAACTCTTGATCCCAGATCTTTCCTCAAACATAGTCGACCCAAATGAGAAGGAATGAGAAAAACAATTCTGGTAACATGAAAAAACAAGGTTCTTTAACACCCCCAGAAGATCACAGTAGCTCATAAGCAATGGATCCAAACCAAGATGAAATCTCTGAATTGCCAGAAAAGAACTCAGAAAATCAGTTATTAAGCCAGTCAAGGAGGCACCAGAGAAAGATGAAGTCCAATGTAAAGAAATTTTTTTTTAAAACAGATACAGGATATTAATAGAAAAATCTCCAGTGAAATAGATAGCATAAATTTTAAAAAATCACAACTTCTGGAAATCAAGGACACACTGAGAGAAATGCAAAATCCACTGGAAAGTCTCAGCAATGGAATCAAATAAGTGGAAGAAAGAACTTCAGAAGTTGAAGACAAGGCTTTACAATTAACTTAATCCAACAAAAACAAAGAAAAAAGAATTTTAAGAAAATGAACAAAGCCTCCAAGAAGTTTGGGATTATATTAAACAACCAAACCTAAGAATAATTGGTGTTCCCAAGGAAGAAGGGAAATCTAAAAGTTTGGAAAATGTATTTGAAGGAATAATTGAGGAAAACTTCCCCAGCCTTGTTAGAGATCTAGACATTCAAATACAAGAAGCTCAAAAAACACCTAGGAAATTCATCACAAAAAGGTCAGTGCCTAGGCACATAGTCATCAGGTTATCTAAAGGCAAGTTGAAGGAAAGAATCTTAAGAGCTGTGAGGCAAAAGTATCAGGTAACCTATAAAAGAAAACCTATCAGATTAACAGCAGATTTCTCAGCAGAAACCTTACAGCTAGAAGAAATTGGGGTCCTATCTTTAACCTCCTTAAACAAAAGAATCATCAGCCAAGAATTTTGTATCCAGTGAAACTAAGCTTCATAAATGAAAGATACAGTCTTTTTCAGGCAAACAAATGCTGAGAGGATTTACTGCTACCAAGCCAGCACTACAAGAACTGCTAAATGGAGTTCCAAATCTTGAAACTAATCCTCAAAATACACCAAAATAGAATCTCCTTAAAGCATAAATCTCACAGGACTTACAAAAAATAACACAAACTAACAAACAAATTAAAAAAACAAAAAAACTTAAGAATATACCTAACCAAGGAGGTGAAAGACCTCTACAAAGAAAACTATGAAATACTGCTGAAAGGAATCATAGATAACAGAAATGAATGGAAACACATCCCATGCCCATGGATGGGTAGCATCAATATTGTGAAAATCGCCACACTGCCAAAAGCAATTTACAAATTCAATGCAATTCTCATCAAAATACCACCATCATTCTTCACAGAACTAGAAAAAAACAATCATAAAATTCATATGGAACAAAAAAGAGCCCACATAGCCAAAGCAAGACTAAGCAAAAAGAACAAATCTGGAGGTATTACATTATCCGACTTCAAACTATACTATAAGGCCAGAGTCATCAAAACAGCATGGCACTGGTATAAAAATAGGTATATAGACCAATGAAACAGAATAGAGAACCCAGAAATAAAGCCAAATACTTAAAGTCAACTGATCTTCAGCAAAGCGAACAAAAACATAAAGTAGTGAAAGGACACTCTATTCAGCAAATGGTGCTGGGATAACTGACAACCCACATGTAGTAGAATAAAGCTGGATCCTCATCTCTCACTCTAGACAAAAATCAACTCAAGATAGATCAAAGACTTAAATCTAAGACCTGAAACCATAAAAGTTCTAGAAGATAACGTCGGAAAAACCCTTCTAGACATTTGCTTAGGCAAAGACTTCATGACCGAGATCTCAAAAGCAAATGCCACAAAAACAAAGATATATAGATCAGATTTCATTAAACTAAAGAGGTTCTGCACAGCAAAAGAAACAATCAGCAGAGTAAATGGACAACCCAAAGTGGGAGAGAATCACAATCTATACATCTGACAAAGGACTAATTTCCAGAATCTACAAAGAACTCAAACAAATCTGCAAGGAAAAAAAAATCTCATCAAAGAAGTGAGCTAATGACATGAATAGACAATTCACAATAGAAGATATACAAATGACCAACAACATATGAAAAAATGCTTAACACCACTAATGAATAGGGAAATGCAAAATCAAAACCACAATGAGATACCATCTTACTCCTGCAAGAATGGCCATAATCAAAAAATCAAAAAGTAATAGTTTTGGGTGGGGATGTGGTGAAAAGGGAACACTTTTTCACTGTTAAATGATAATGTAAACTAGTACAACCATTATGGACAACATTGTGGAGATTCCTTAAAGAACTAAAAGTAGATCTACCATTTGATCTAGCAATCCCTCTCCAGGGTATGTATACAGAAGAAAAGAAGTCATTATATGAAAAAGATACTTGCACATGCATGTTTATAGCAGCACAATTCACAGTTGCAAAAATATGGAACCAGCCCAAATGCCCATTAGTCAATGAGTGGATAAAAAAAATTGTTCATACACTATGGAGTATTACTCGGCAATAGAAAGGAATGAAATAATGGCATTTGCAGCAATGTGGATGGAATCAGAGACCATTATTCTAAGTGAATTAACTCAGGAATGGAAAATCAAACATTATATATTCTCACTCATTAGTGTGAGCTAAGCTATGAAGATGCAAATGCATAAGAACAATACAATGGAGTTTGGTGACTTGGGGAAAAGTGTGTGAGGCGGAATGAGGGATAAAGGACTACACACTGGGTACAGTGTATACTGCTCAGGTGTGAAGGGTGCACCTAAATCTCAGAAATCACCACTAAAGAACTTATTCATGTGACCAACCACCACCTGTTCCCCAAAAACCTATTGAAATAAAAAAAAAATAAAAATATATATAAAGTCACAATGAGGGAGGTGTAGAGGTTGTTTCCAGGGAAATGAAAATAATTCAGTCTTGCTGATCTTAGGAGAGGAGAGAAAAATCTCTGGAGGGAGAGAAAAAATCTCGGAGGGGAGGGAGAAAGCTGATGAAAAGCTTTGTGATCCTTGCCTGGGAACCTTACTTGTATTGGAAAAATGGAGAAACCATGACTTTTAAGCAGAGGTGTAGCTGAATCTAATTTGCGTATTAAATTGATCACCCCAATGGTTGTCAGAAATTTAATTAAAAGTTAATGACAAATAATAATCATCTGTATTTATGGGGTAGCATGTGAAGATTTGGTCTAGAAATTTAGATTTTTAAGAGAAACATTGAATTTGGGAGATATACATAACTAAATCAAGAAAATAAATGCTAGAATTAACAAAAAGTTGTTTGACTTTGGTGATTCACTGAATTTGGCTGGTTGACGAATAGAAATACAGAAGTTGCTGACTTATGTGACAAAAGGTGAGTGACGAAGTTAAAATATAAAGATAAAATTATGATTCTTATACAGATACTAAATACACACATGCCAAAAGTTTCACTTATTAGCTCCTTTAACTTACTAACTTGTTAGATAAATAGTAAGATGTTCAAAGGATAAACTGAAGATATTAAAGGTAATCAGGGATACTGAAATGAATTTGCTCATAGACATAAAACTTATATCTTGGAGGAACAATAAAATGTATTGTTTGGAATAATTGTTTTTATAGGGTGGAAATCAAACTGGTCAAACTTCATTTGCAATTCTATAAACAAGAATAATTACCCTCTTCAATGTACAGAGTTGTAAAATAGCCAAAGACAAAAGGAATAAGCAAGCATACAGAGCCAGCATTCCATTGAAAGTACAGCTAGAAATCTTTTGCCCACCCTGGTTTTTCTTTCTTTTTTTTTTTTTCTGAGACTAAGTCTCACTCTGCTGCCCAGGCTGGAGTGCAGTAGCGCAACCTCTGCCACCCGGGTTCAAGTGATTCTCCTGTCTCAGCCTCCTGAGTAGCTAGGATCACAGGTGCCTGCCACCGTGCCTGGCTAATTTTTGTAGTTTTAGTAGAGACGGGGTTTCACCATCTTGGCCAGCCTGCTCTTGAACTCCTGCCCTCGTGATCCACCTGCCTCAGCCTCCCAAAGTGTTGAGATTACAGGCGTGAGCCACCATGCCTGGCCCACCTTGGTTTTTCAAAATTCTCCCCAGCAATGGTGCTGTTAGTGTTGGAACATATCTGAAACAGGGCACCAAAGTATGTTAGTGGTGGTGAATACACATGGGTCTACAGACACCTCAATTCTTGCCTCCTCAGAAGAAAAAATTCATTAGAGGAAGCAGAAGGCAGAAGGAGAGACTGAGGCAAGTTTTAGAGCAGGAGTGAAAGTTTATTAAAAACTTTTAGAACAGGAACAAAATAAATTAAAGTACGCTTGGAAGAGTGGGCCAAGCAGGCGACTTGAGAGATCAAGTGAACAGTTGGACATTTTGAGTTGGGGTTTTATATGCTGGCATACTTCCAGGGTCTTGCATCTCTTCTCTGCTGATTCTTCCCCTAAGGGAAGGGCTGTCCATAAGTGCAGTGGGCCTGCTAATACTTGGGAGGGGAGCATGCAAAGTGTGTTTACTAGAGTCGTATGCATGCTCACCTGAGGCGTTCTTCCCTTACCAGTCAAATGTTCCTAAGACGTCATATACCAGTTAAACTCTGCTATTTTGCCCCTTGGTGTGCCTGTGCGAGCCCACTCACCCAATTCCTAAGATCTTATCAGGAAGCTACTGATCACCAGTTTCAGGTTTTTCCTGTCTTGGGAGCCTGCCTTTCCCTGGTGCTGGCTGCTACCTATTATTCTTTTAGAGAGACAGTTAAAAACACCCAGACCATCACCTGATGGTTTCCTGACATTCCTGGTTGGGGGTTGGGGTTTGCGGGGAGCCCTCTCCTGCCCTGTTTATGTCTAACTAGCTACCTACAGTAACAGTGCCAAAAATGAGTCTAGGAGAAAAGTAAGCTCAGAAAGAAACACAAAGAGAAAACTCAGTATATTCTTGTGAGACAGAAAAGCTTTTGTTTTCCATTAGAGGAGTGAGAGGGTAAGAAGACAGATCTCATGCCAACATTTTCTCTTTCACAGGTCCAGCTTTGAAAGAGTTTGATGTGGCAGAAACTTCAAATACATATTGGGAAATCAAGAACGCTGGAAATCATGCTATGCTTTCCTGGGCACAGCCTGAGGGAGGCTGCAGGCCTACAGGAGGATTGATGCACTTGGCTCAGTGCCACATCCAACATTAATGGAGGGAGAGTGTGGATTTGAGGAGGAGAGAGACTAAATATACGAGCCTGAGGCTATACTCTTGGCTCCCCATGGCCTGCAAATGAAATGCCTGGGATTGAGAAATGCCTTTTTATTCCAGTAGAATAGATGCAGAAGTGCTGAGAGGATAAGGAGAGCAATGGAGGCCCCAGACCACAATAAGTGGGAACTTCAGGGCCAAAGGCCAATGCCACACCACCTCATCATTTTTCTTTGCACACTAGAGTGTATTGTGAGTAAAATTTCATCTCCATTGCAATAGATGTTAAAGGAGAGTGCTATTAGAAAACAGAGGCAGGAACATTTGCACATTCATTCTTCCTTTTTTCCAAGTGTTTGCTGAGTGCTTGACATACTTAGACAATGGACTGATAGCCTTATTTTCTATATCTTTTTTAAGAAGAGAAACCATAAAGACACCTTTTAGGGAAAGATATGTGCATATCCCCCTGAATTCTCCCTTTCTTGGTAGGAAGATATGTCTGTAGTATTTTTGTTCATAGAAATCTAATTCAAAAATTCAGCCAATTATTATTGAGCGACTCCTGTGTACCAGGTGTTGTGTTAACTCTTGGGGAAGAACAATGATGAACACTATAGAAACAGTGTTTTCTTTCCTTCCAGGCTAGGATGGAAAATAGTAATTAAATAATTGTGATACAGCTTCATAAGCATTGTGGTTGGATAAGCACAGTGTGCTAGAAGAGGATCTATGGCAGACCCTGAATCCAGATTTATACCCCATCTTCAGGAGTGGTTATGTTACTGTTAGGAGACTTGTACTTCACTTAGAAATTCTTTAATTTATGTAATAGATATCACTTGTGGAATATATAGGCTAAGGTACAACCCCACTCAGTCGTATGACTCCATTCATATGTCAGAGGGCTGAAAAGGAAGTGTAGTCTTTGGCAAGGAAGATGCCTTCAATAACTGCCATTGATAACCAATAACCCTGTGGAAGGGAAGCACAAATATTTGCTGGATAGTTAGCTCTCTCTGCTATAGAACCTGATAATTGTTTATGACCAATTGCTTTAAGTAAGTTCCTCAAATTATGCTTAGACAATGTATTTGTCCGTTCTTGTGGTTTGCCAAATCACAAAATTTAGAAGAATCAATGTAATTCCTTTATATGACCATTAAAATATTAGTGTCAGAAGTCTAGGTATGCTATGGTTAATACAATTTAAATTAATTTGTACATGTGACAACTCAAAGAGAGGGCTGTATATTGAGAAAAAATATTTATTAACCCCAAAAAGCCCATCCAAACATAGTGAGATGATTCTTGTAAAAGGCTTCTGCTTTAGATTTGTAAAATTAACTTTCTCCTCTTGTATATAAAAATGATGTATCTTTTCGTTCAAGGAGAAAAGCTATTTTTGAGCTCTGTGATTGATGTCCTCTTTCAAATTCAAGTAACTAATAACAGAATTGTGTCTATTGTATCAGCCTGGAAATAAGCAAGAAAGAGATGACACCACCATGCTTACTATTGATGAACTTAATAAAAGGACTCTACAAAGCTTTGAGACAAAATTAGAAGCATCAACAAGGGATAGTGAAACACTTTGAGTTTAGTACAGGTAAGAAGATGTTACTTCCATGCTTGCAGTAGCAAGGGGATGGAGTACTGCGAGAACCCGAGACAGAGAGGGCTAGTAGATAGAGACCACTATCTGAAGTGGCAACTGTAGATAACCAGCACAGCTGTTAATCAGATAAACTAAATTTCACCCTTTATTATTTCATCTTAATATTTCCCCTCAACCTCAGAGAAGGAATAATAAATGGCATAATGGTTAAAGGCACAAATTCTAGAGCCAGACTGCCTGGATTCAAATCCTAGTTTTGCCACTTTACTTATATCTTTGTGCCTTAACTTTCTCAACTGAAAAATGAAAATTTATCTCTTGCTGTTGAAAAGATTAAATGGGTTATAAGTAAATTCTTAGAGTACTATCTGACATATTGACAAATGCTGTAAGTCTTTTACCTATTTTCTTGGGTCTTTATTTTGATAATATACACAAACCGCAAGTTCTTTATGATGAATCAGTCAGTTTTGAAGTCTATTAGCCTTGGGTAGACTCTATGAAGTGAACAGATTTCTGCCTGCCCACTCCCCCATTCTTAGGCCAGTCACATGGTATAGGTTAGTCTGTCCTTTTGCCCAATGAGTGCTCACATACACCTTTCTAGGATATTGATGAAAGACTTCAATTAAGCTAACTAGCCATGTTCTTTGATTATACACAACCCATAATTACACTGGATCCTCTTCACTGGGATGGTTACCTGTCAGGATAATCTGAACTTGGAATTCTTTGTAACCATCTTTCCATTCTCCCTCAGAATGAAGACAACAAAGAGGAAAGCAGGAGAGGAAATGGAGAATTTATAGTTGCATGAACCAAGAATTTCCACATCTTCTTTTTCTTCTAGTCCAAGTTGTGTGTTGTATTAGTCCGTTTTGCATTGCTAGAAAGAGGTACCTGAGGCTGAGTAATTTATAAACAAAAGACGTTTATTTTTTTCACAGTTCCGCAGGCTGTATGAGCATGGCACCAGCATCTGCTCAGCTTCTGGTGAGGCCTCAAGAAGCTTTCAATCATGATGGAAGGCAAATGGGAGCAGTCATGTCACATGGTGAGAGAGGGAGCAAGAGAGAGATACCAGGCTCTTTTAAACAACCAACTTTCATGTGAATTAATACAGTGAGAACTCGCTCATTACAGCAGGGAAGACACCAGGCCGTTCATGAAGGATCTGCCCCCATGACCCAAACACCTCCCACTAGGTCCCACCTCCAACACTAGAGATCAAATTTCAACATGAGATTTGGAGGGGATAAACATCCAAACCATTTCAGGTGTCTCTTGTTTTAACCAAAATTCCTAATTTCAAAATTATATTGTATTTTACAGTTAGTACCAGTGTCAACACTTTCTATTTTCTAACTATATTACTAGGCATGAGATTTCACACATCCCATGTAGATACTGGAGCTGGAATTTCAAATCTGTAAAAATAGAAATGGCAACAAAAGAATGAATCTGGAAGACTACTATGTTGTCATTAATTCCTTTAAAAAACTGCAGGCTAACAATTTTTCAGTGAAAAGTTTGAGGTGTAAATATTGGGAGCTTTCTATAAATCATCTAATATTTACCAAAAAGCAAAGACCTATGGGATAGGTGCTACTATTGATCTCTTTCCTAGTAAAGATACTTAGGTTAAAACTGGCCAGGTGTGGTGGCTCATGCCTGCGATCCCAGCAGGTTGGGAGGTCGAGGTGAGTGGATAACGAGGTCAGGAGTTCAAGACCAGCCTGGCCAAGATGGTGAAACCCCATCTTTACTAAAAATACAAAAATTAACTGGGCATGGTGGCGGGGACCTGTAATCCCAGCTACTTGGGACTCTGAGGCAGAGAATAGCTTGAACCCGGGAGGAGGAGGTTGCACTCAGCTGAAATCACTCCACTGCACTCCAGCCAGGGTGACAGAGTGAGACTCCATCTCAAATAAAATAAAATAAAATAAAATAAAAGAGTAAAACCAACTCCAGGTCCCTCAGTCCCTCAGAAATGCTGGGCAAGTAAATCTGTTCAGGTACAGAATATGCTTTAAAAGTTATGCTGCATAAATCATGTTACTGACTTGAAAATATACCAAGTACATACTGTTGATTAAAAAAATAGGTAACATATAAAGTGAAAGAATTCCTTTGAGGTAAAATATCATTTTTGTGTTTATATCTTTATATATTTCTATGAAGAGATGTCTAGACAAAATTATGTATATTTATACAACTCATATTTTATGTTTGTATTTTTTATAAAGAGATATTTAGAAAAATGCTCACTAGTACACTATATCTTAATAGAAATGTATAGATATAGCCACTTATATATGTATGAAACATGTCATATACTTATGTGTTTCTATATGAAAATATATACTAAAATGCTCATCACTAGCCCTGGTTTATGGACTTTTAAGTTATTTTAAACTTTCTTCTATTTTTTGTTTTGTTTGACTTTTTAAAATGACAAATGCATATTATTTTTATTAAAACATACCAATAACTTCACAGACTAATAAATCATGAATACCTCAGCATTAAAAAAGGAGGAATAAAATACAAAGAATTAGAATTCTGATATAGCAAGCAATGTATTCTCTTTTTATTCATTCATTCAACAAATCTTCATTGGGTAGTAGAGATTGTGGTAGATACCTCGGGGAAAATGATGAACGAAGTCATTTCAGTCTCTAATATTAATGTACAAAATGCTTTTGAGAGCCAGTTCCAGAGCCCTAATGGAATCTACTGCTTCCATCCATATGCCTGTTCTGGCTGTAATTGTGTTTGTGTTTGTGTTGGGGGAGGCAAAGAGATAGGGGTAAGTGGAGTGGTAAGGAAGCCCATTACCCAAGGCATTCACTGTACTTTGCTGACAACCATGAGCAGAGAGTTCCTGTAATCCTTTCATGGATAGGGCTAAATGAGATCAGGCACAAGGAAGTACTTTATGTAAGTCACTATCTCCTTTCTCAGAGGCCTGGCTCTGGAAATCTCTGAATACAGGATAATTTATAATTTACACTCAGAAGTAGTGCTGGCCTCTATGGGTGCACACACACCCACGTCCTCTCCCACACTATTCCTTTACACCTTCCATGAAAAGTGTTTATCAGACACATTGTATAATTCAAAGTAAAAAAAAAAAAAAATGGGGAAACTTCATTTCAAAAAGGAGAAATTGACAGTGGCTAAGAAAGTTTGAAATGTAATTTTCATCTCCCTTGACCGTAACCTGAAAAGCCTTGAGATAAATTCCTTACCTGTCTGAGTGCTTGTTCCAATTATTTTCTTTCTTTCCCTTCCTCCTCCATCAACCTATCCTCGCTCAACAATTTGAAAATAAACTGCTGCTTGGACCTGACAGGCAGACTTATCAGAGCAGGAGCACAGTCTAAAAACATATTCTTGATGCTGGGACAGAAAGGAGATCTAGGAACTTGGAATGTTTCCAAGAACTCAGCAACAGTCCAGGAGTTACGTGGTACTCTTTGTGTCTGTGTGTATAAGTGCCCAGGTTTATTTCTAATACAATTTTTTTTTTTTTTAAACGGGGGCTGCTTTATGACATGACCCTCCTAGATGGCAAGAGGAAACTTCTCTAACTTGATTTTGATCTTGGCTTTTCTATCTAGGACCAGTTTAAATGATTACTAGATGAGAGAGCAGCAAACTCCAGATACCTTATCATCTAGGGTAGTGGTCCTTAGCCTTTTTGGCACCAGGGACTGGTTTTGTGGAAGACAGTTTTTTTTTCACAGACCTGGAGGTGGGAGTGGATGGATGGTTTCGGGATGAAGCTGTTCCACCTCAGATCATCAGGCATTAGTTAGATTCTCATAAGGAGCGTGCAATGCAACCTAGATCCCTCACATGCATAGTACACAATAGGATTCACGTTCCTATGAGAATCTAATGCTACCATTGATCTGACAGGAGGTGGAGCTCGGGCAGTAATGCTCACTTGTGCAATGCTCACCTCCTGCTGTGTGGCCCAATTCCTAACAGGCCACAGATTGGTAGCAGTTCATGGCCCAGGTGTTGGGGACCCCTGTTCTAAGGTTAAAATTGTTGTTATTAAATAGGATCATTCAGAACATGGAGAATTGTTTTCCTTTGCTCAAGAAAATATGACTTTTAGGAGTTTTAAAGTTTTATTAGTAATTGCTGAACTTTCAAGTAACATAATATTTATTTCTAGGTTTATAATGTTTTTTCCTTTAAAAGAGTATTAAGGAAGGGAAGTTAATTGGATTTAAGGAGTTAGATTGGATGATCTGCAAGGTCACTTCAGATGGTCTCTTAATCACATTTTGTGATTAAGTGGGTAGGTTTGAGATTTTAGTTTATAATCTGTGGAATTAGGCTGGTAATAGTGCTACATTAAAGGGGTGTCTGGGATGATAAAAGTCACTTGCCTCTCTCATGTTAATGGGTAAGATAGTAGAAAAACACCAAATCGTATTTGATAGCTCATTCATATCCCTAATTTGTCTTTCCCCCATTTTTATCACATAACAAAATAAGGGTTAAAAATTAGAGTTACCATATAGCTATTACATATCATCCACAAATCTGGATTCATAGTTAGTATAAATGTCCAAGATCTAAGAATCAGAATTCTGTTACATGGAGTCACATGGATATGATATAGAACAAAGGGATATTAAAAAAAGAAGGCATTTCAAGCAGAGACAAATCTATTCATGATGACAAAGAGTTGTGCATCAATGTGATATTTAGTTACCTGTAGGTAGTTCATCATTGCTAGACCAAGGGGTATATATTGTAATTGGGAGGAGGCAGGAGGAAATGAGTAAAGGCCAGGGCTAAAGTGGTAGTCAGGGGTCAGATGTGAAGGGCCTTGAGGGCTGAGCTAAGGAATTATAATTTTGTTCTTAAGACTATGCTGATCCATGAAAAATTATTGACAGACTCTGAGTCGGGGATGACATGTCTGGTAGATAACTGGGTATGCTGATTTGTACGCCAGCTAGTTAGAGGCAGGAGAATTAAATGCCACAGTCATCAGCACACAAATGATCATCTCTGGGTACTGGGAGAAAAGTGACAGGAATATAATGGTTATACGATGATACACTTGCCTTCTCTTTACCCACCCCAACTCCCACTGAGAAAAATCAGAAGGATGGGACTGAGGAGTTCAGCTCCACCTCTTGCCCTGTGTTAGGAAGGCAGAGAGTGCTCCTTCCCACCCGGCTCCCCAGGTTGGACTGTGGTATAGCTGTGAACAGCTCCATGCCTTTCCAAAGCTGCTTTGGTTTTTTTTTACTTTACTAGACATTATCCACTTAAGAGCAGGACTGAAGGGAGCAGGAAGCAGCACAATTTACCTCTTTCCCCAAGCCCCCTAAAGAGGAGCTGTAGGAAGAGGGAGTACGCTAAAGGGTTAAAAGATGTTTTGGAGAAGAATTCTAGAAAATGCAGTATTTCGTGTAATTTCCTTGCTGATGTTGATGAAAAGAATCAAACCCTATAAAATATTTGAAGAGATTTATTCTGAGCCAAATATATGAGTGACAAATGGCCCATGACATAGCCCTCAGGAGATCCTGAGAACATGTGCCCAAGTTGTTCTAGGCACAGCTTAGTTTTATACATTTTAGGCAGACATAAGACTCAATCAAATACATGTAAGATGCACAGTGGTTCGGTCTGGAAAGTCAGGCCAACTGGAAGCAGGTGCTTCCAGGTGATAGGTAGATCCAAAGATTTTCTGATTAGCTGTTGGCTGAAAGAGTTATTGTCTGAAGACTTAGGAATGTCTGGGTTGAGATACAGGGTTGTGGAGATCAAGGTTTTATCATGCAAATGAAGCCTCCAGGTAGCAGACTTCAGAGAGAACAGACTGTAAATATTTTTTATCAGACTTAAAGAGTCTGTTCTATCAGTAACTCCAGAAAAGAGAAGAGTGTAATGAGGCATGGCCAGCTCCCTCTTCCCATCATGTCCTGAACTAATTTTTTAGGTTAGCTTTGAAATGCTCTTGCAGAGAGAAGGAGTCCATTCAGATAGTCAGGGGCTTAGAATTTTATTTTTGGTTTACATTCTTTATATCTAAACAAGGTTCTAGGTAAACTGCTCACTTTGGACAACTGAAGGTTTTCTTTTTTCCTCCCTTTTCTTTTCTTTTTAAAACAAAGAAATATAAAAAATGGATGAGTGTTAACAGAAGTTTATAAATTCTGAGTAAACAAGAGAGAAGAGGCCAAAACCCTACTGAACTTTAAATACAAGGTTAAGGGAAAAAAAAGTAATGATTGTTTCATGCAGACCTTTTGTGTATCCTCACCACACTGCCTTACTTTCTATTGCCTTAGGGCAAATTGAGTCTACACTGACTTTAAAGTTTAATGGGCTTTTTTCCTCCCTGTGTGCTTTTTTTTTTTTTTTTTTTTTTTGGTGAGACAGGGTCTCACTGTTGCCCAGGCTGAAGTGCAGCCATCATGGTTCACTGCTGCCTTGATCTCGGAGGCTCAAGCCATCCTCCCATCTAAGTCTACTGTGAAGATGGGACTACAGGCTTGCACCATCGCACTTGGCTAATATTTTGATTTTTTGGAGTCAGAGTCTCACTATGTTACCCAGGCTAGTCTCAAATTCCTAGGCCCAAGCCATCATCCTGCCTAGGCCTCCCAAAGTGCTGGGATTACAGACCTGAGCCACTGCGCCTGGCCTGTTTGTTGTTATTGTTTTGTTTTGTTTTCTTGTTTCTTTGTTTGTTTTAAAGCTGTAAGGAAGGTCCAGCAGAGAATAGGGCATATATTGGTTATAGTGCAAGGACAGATCATCAGACTTGCTTGGAAAGGAGGTGCTGGTAGATTAGATTAGAATGTTTTTGTATCCTAGAAAATCTAGTGCACAGGTCTACGCCAGTGTACATCTGTTGCTATGGCTGGACCTAAGCAATTTTGTCAAGTACAGCTCTTTGATAAATACCAGTATTGAGAGATGGTCACCTTCCAACCTCCATATCAAGTTAAAGAAAGCAAATGTGAGACCAAATCCTGACCATGCATACAGAGATCCATTAAACGAACATTAAGAAGCAGGTATAAAACAATTCATACAATACATTCAGTGTTCTTAGTGAATTCCTAGCTCTCTCTTCTATTTTATGTTCTAACAAGACCTAGCATGAAATATTTACTCAAGGCAAATGTGATAATATTCTAAAGGCAGAAATCAGTTAGATTCATAATCAATATCGGGCAACCTAAATCCTTTAACTAAGTGGCTGGACATAGTTTTGTTACAGAATCAATCTTTGGGAGGCTTTCCAAAAAGCAAAGGGCTTACTAGAGGGTTGAAGTAGATGTAATATACTTTAGTCAATTCATATATTTTGACTTTCATCATTGAGAATTCTATTTTGAACATCTGTTGTCTAGTTAACAGTCCACAAATTTTCACCAACATTTTTCCTAACATTCATTATGCTAATTTAAGTCTTTGGTGTAGATCAGAAAGAATGACAGCAGAAAGGCTTGCAGTAGCGATCGCTGGAGTGTGAATGTTTCTGATTAAATGCTAGCTGATCAGGCCTGGAGTGTGACTTCCAGATTAGGGCAACAAACTACTCCTATAGTGTCACTTAAACTAATACAAGAAGATTATCGTATTGTGCTGAAGTGTTTTAAGTTATAGAGTTCATGACACTTGCGATGGTTAACATCCTAGCCTACTTGCTAATAGGAGCTTCCCTAAAATCCTCAACTGGCTGGCAAGGACTCATTAAAAAAGTATGAAAAGTGGTATGTTACTGGTGCACCTTTAAAGCAATGAGAGCACTTTACATTAAACCATATCAAAATGGCCTTGTTACTTTGCATTCACACTGATTAACTCATTTATATTCTACAGGAGTAAAGCTTTGGTTTGTAAAATGCTCCAAAATTCAATATGTCAAAGCAAAGCATATATTTAATTACATAATTTGATTAATAGTGCTTTAGAGAGCACACTTGACATTTACTTAGGAAATCTGATTCCTTTGGGAATTGTTTACTGCTAAGACATAAGTATAAATTTATATTAATATTGCCTTCCAAAAGCAAAATTGCCTTTCCTTCAATAAAGAGATCATGCCAATTTTGGTCATTTTTAAAAATTGAGAATTGATGAGTGTTTTCATGTTGTTTTTCCATAAGGCCAGGTAAAATACAGGAAGTCCATTTCACTATGGCGGGATAAAATGACATCTTTTAGTATAGGACAACACTGCAACTAAATGTTTTGGAAACTCTTATTGATATTTATGTTTAAAATATTACTTTTTAAAGTAAGAGGAGCTTAAGCTACCTATCAAATCTTTAGTTCTTTATTTTCTGATGAGTAATAGCTTTATTTTATTACACTTGTAGTGAAATGTGACAGAATATGTAAGTTCAACTTAAATACCACAAAAATGGTTTTTCTCCTTACTTGAGTTTATTAATAAAGTACAGGACTTCCCACCTCTCAATGGATTAGTTCTGCTGTGTAAGGCAACTGATAGACTGTAATTGTATTTGTAAATATTCTTCATATTGTCCCCTTTGCTACTGATGAGGAAAGGACAAAGAATCATTAGGTAAGACATTACTGAATGAGACCCTAATTACATGTGAACAGTTCTACTGAGCAATTAGGTGTGAAGCTGGAGACAGGCAATGGGTAGAGTAGAAGTAGGGTTGCCAGATAAAATATATAGTTAATTTGAATTTCAGATATACAACACATGATTTTTTAGTATGAGTATGTATGTATGTATGTGTGGGACATATTTATACCAAAATATTATTCCTTATTTATATGAAATTCAAATTTAACTAAGCATTCTATACTTTTTGTTTGTAAAACGTGGCAACTCTAGGTAGGAAGTGGGGGGTGTTGCAAGTTTATATTTTAATTTCTATTTTTGTCTGCATTTTGAATATTGTTTCTTAAAAAAGTGGTGATCTTAAATGAAAACTTCTTTAGGAAAAAATTCTGGACTGAGATTTAGAGGGTTTTCTTCTTTTCTACCTAGGACTTTGTGAATTTTTCTTTCTGAAGCCTGTAATTCAAAATGATGAGAAAAGCAAGCACACTTCAGTTGTTTGGAAATTAGTAACTCAGGGAAACTGGAGAGGAAATGGATGGATTCTAATGCTGGATCATTGGTACAATTTGTAGATTGGCACACCACTTTAGCTCTGGGAGGCTCTACATTAATTACTAAAAAAAAATGAGATTTAAAATCAAATATACTTGAGTCCAACTATAAAACTTATGATGTGACTTTGAACATTATTGTCTTCCTCAATATAATGAAATGAACATAACAGTAGTAATCCTGTCATGTGTATTGAGTCAAATAATTATAAAATTCTTGGCATGATACTTGATACACACAAAATACTACAAAAATGGCAGCTTTGTTCTCATGCCTTTTCAACTCAAGTGTGTTTTGCAATAAGTTGGATATTTATTCTCTACTAAAAAACACAAAAACTAGCCATGCGAGGTGGCGGGCGCCTGTAGTCCCAGCTACTCGGGAGGCTGAGGCAGGAGAATGGTGAACCTGGGAGGCAGAGCTTGCAGTGAGCTGAGATCCCGCCACTGCACTCCAGCCGGGGCGACAGAGCAAAACTCCGTCTCAAAAATAAAAAATAAAAATAAAAGTAAACAGAAAAAAATGTAGTAATGCCAGTTCAGGGAAAATATTTTATTTAATGTATAAATTAGGCCAAGAAATAGGGACTGCCTGTAGTCCCAGCTACTCAAGAAGCTGAGGCAGCAGAATGGCGTGAACCCGAGGGGCACAGCTTGCAGTGAGAGGAGATTGCGCCACTGCACTCCAGCCTGGGCGACAGAGCAAAACTCCATCTCAAAAATAAATAAATAAACAAAGTAAAGTAAAATAAAAAGAAATAGGGACAAAGAAATCTCTTTTTCATAAAAGAAGAAAGAACACGAACAGTTTTGCTTGTGCTGTATTTTTTCCCTGTTAAAATTTTCTCCTTTATTGTATTTCTAGAGCTCTATGAATTTTTAACTAAGCTCCTCTTTTAAAATATTTCAGTATTTGTCACTGATACGGTTTGGATTTGTGTCCCTGCTTAAATCTCATGTGGAATTGTAAATGCCAGTGTTGGAAGAGTGACCTGGTGGGAGGTGATTGGATCATGGGGGCAGATTTCCCTCTTGCTGTTCTCATGATAGTGAGTGAGTTCTCACAAGATCTGGTTGTTGGAAAGTGTGTAGCACCTCCCCCTTCACTCTCTCTTTCTCTTTTTCTGGTCATGTAAGACGTGTCTGCTTCCTTTTTGTCTTCTGCTATGACTGTAAGTTTCCTGAGGCCTCCCCAGCTATGTATGCTTCCTGTACAGCCTGTGAGTAATTAAACTGTGAGTAAACTGTGAGTAAACTGTGAGTAAATTAAACCTCTTTTCTTTATAAATCACCTAGTCTCAGGTAGTTCTTTATAGCAATGAGAGAAGGGACTAATAGTCACCAATAATATTCATTTTCCTTTTTACTAAAAAGCTAAATTTATGTCATCAGTAATAATGTCAGATCTAGAAGTCTATGGAATTTCAATGCAGAAATATTATATTTCCAAGTAGGCAGAAACCCGTGAGAATTTTATTCTTATTGTTACTATAATAGGATACTTTATTTATTTTTATTTCATTTTTAATAATTATTTTTACAGTATTGCACTCATCCTAAAACTGATGATACATTGTAAAAAATATGGTATAATGTGTGATTATTGTAGCTAACCATAACAATAGTAACCTTGTGATAGAATTGATATGATGTATCTATGCTTTTTTTCTCAACTAAATCAAAGTATAATAACCTGGTAAGGCAAAGTTTCAGAATCTCAGTGGATGGAATTGCTGTTCCAAGGTAGTACTCTTTGGGTTCTGTATGAATTACATCTGTTTATGTTGACTAAACCATCATTCTGATTTTGTGGATGAGATCACCAAATTCATAAGTCCTCCCTTTGTGAACTGAGGAGGCTCAGTGACTTAGAAGAAACCCAATTCACTTCAACTCCATATTTGAATCTTTCTGGAATTTTTGTCACCTAACTGACAAGGTTTAGGGAAGTATTTCCACTTAATAGGAAATTACATTTATCAATCATGTCCCAGGTGCCAAGAGTAGATGGACAAAATACACTTAAACAATGTGCAGTTACAGGAAGATGGACCACCTGTATGCATGGTGTGATGGGAAGCAAGTGTGGCGTAGAAAGGCAAGAGATATAAAGGAGGCCAGGGAAGTCTTCTAAGCTAAGGCTTGTAAATGAGAATAGACATGAGCCCCAATGACTTGGCAACACCAGCCACTTCCTGAAGGTAAAAGAATTGGAGCAGATTAAGTTAAAGATCGCCATAGAAAATAACCCATCTTGAAGATTGTAAGAGGAAAATAAAAGGACAAATATTGCTTAGACTAACAGCATTAGAATTTTTAGACATTTAAAACAAATTCTTCCTCATTAACACTTGACTAAAAATAACAATAGAAATAACAAGAAAATGGAAATTAGGCAAATACACAGCCAACCAAAGGTACAGTCAGCTGTCCATATCCATGGATTCCACATCTGTGGATTCAACAAAGCACGGATCAAAACTATTGGGGAAAAAAAATGTGTCTGTACTGAACATGTACACGTACTTTTTCCTTGCCATTATTCCCTTAACGATAGAGTATAATGACTATTTACATAGCATTTACATTGAACTAGGTATTTTAAGTAATCTAGAAATGATTAAAATATACTATATTTTAAATGCTATGTATTTAATGTGAATATGCTGTAATATAAAATACTATTGCCATTTTATATCAGGGACTCAAGATTTTGGTATCCACAGGAAGTCCTGGAACAAATTCTCCATGGAAACTGTGGGTCAACCATAATTTATCTGCATTTAAAATGTAACAGGCACTGTGCCTAAGCTCTAGATAAGTACATTATCTCATTTCATACTCACTACAGCTCCTTAAAGGATCATTGTCCCCATTTTGCAGATGAAGAAGTTGAGGCTAAGGGGAGTTAAGGACTAGAGCTCGGGTTAAAACTTAAGTTTGGCTCCTTAGCCTGTAGTATAATTTTTATCAACTGCTCTTCTTTAATTCAAGGGACAAGTTGCTTGGTATTCCTCTTCTTGTCACACTAACAAGGCAGAATAGACTGAAGAAATCAACAGAAGTTCTTAAAATTGAATTATTAGCATTATCTTCCATGCTCTTTCACCCACAGATGAAGAAAATATATGCACTCAGCCACTTACGCAGACAAAGAAGGCTAATAAAAGATTTGTTTCTTGTATTAATGGAATTATCTTGTAGAGAGGAGAAAAAGCAACAATAAGTCAAGTATTTGCCTCTTGATATAGCCCCAGAAAACCGAATCCATTTGGAGGGCTAAAGTGGAAATAGTTGTCTATTTACAACACATTTTTAATGCTCTACTCTTTCCAAGTGTTTTTTTGTTTTCTTTTTTCCTCTGTCTAAAAAGAAGGTTGGAAGCTTTTTTGTAAGTACATTGGGTGATGAGATCCATATCTTGTGGATCAGTGTTTTAAAGATTTGTAGGTGGCTAAAACCTGTTTGTGATAGGGCTAACAGAGCAGGGAAGAAAATGGAAATTAGGCAAATACACAGCCAATCAAATGTCAAGAAATGAGGATAATTTTTCTGGCTGTATTTATTTTCAACTCAAGTTGCAACATGAGCCCGTCTGTGAAAATTCCATTCCTTGCGAGACACTCTTAGAGTAGTCTTCAATGTTTCCACCAGAGGGCAGTAATGTCCTCTGCTATATCTTGAGTGGCGGTGAATATTCATCAGTCGGATGGAACAGTGGGAGAGTGATTTACCCAGTCTGCATTTAGACAGGAGGGTGAATTTGGTACCAAAGCCCAAATAGAATTCAGAGCAGTGATATTACAGCAGCAAACATGAACTGCAAAGGCTTTTAAATCAAAAGTACAAACAATAATACCGTCGTCAAAGTTGATTGAATTGGGATGGTATTCGAAATTCAGAGTATGATTAATCCTGGAAGATGCCATCAACAGTGTTCAGTGCGCATAATGGCAAAATCCTTGTGTCTCATGAAACCACAGGAAGATCATCTTTCAGACCAAAAAAGAAATAAAGATGGAGCATTTCTTCTAAGATGCTCAAATATCTAAATCACTTTGAAGGCAATGGGGTAGGTCTCTTGTGTCTAATTACACCTGTCTCTCATTCCACTATTGCAAATTGGTTTAACTGGAATTAGACACTAAGATGGAGTCTGAGGTGCAAAATGCTCACAATGGTCCAACACTTGGGAAAGGAGGTGGGAGAAAGCAAAACTGGCGAGGGCATGAAATTGAAAAGTGGTCCAGGCCTGGCAAAGCCTTGACCAATATGGCTAAGAGCCCTGGTGCAAGAATTGCCCTCCAGTGTTCTGTGTTACATGAACCTGACTAGTTCTTTATACCCCTGCCTCGCTCGGTCCTGGATGTGAGCTGCCCCAAGAAGGGCTGAGGAAGTCTCTGTAGGAGCTGTGAGATGAAGGCTATGTGGATATGTGAAATGGAACTTTTCTTATTTATTACAGATGAATTCAGTTTTTGGATGTAAGATAAAGTGGGCCAAAGGGCTCTTTCCTTGTCATTCCAAAAGAGTCCTTCTTCAATGCAATCATACTGCAATTTTTCTAAGAAATAGTTTTGTCCTATGATTGTGGATTTCCTTTTCCATAAAATTACATAGCTGTAAGAATGACAAAAGCTTACTCATCTCAACCTACTCAGTTTACAAATGTGGAATGTGAAGTCTATAAGAGTTAAGTAACTTATTGGCAATTACACAAGTAAGTTAGTAGCAGAGTCAGAATTCAAATCTCATTAGATTACTCAATCCAGTACTCATTCTAATTTACCAACATGTACCAATCTAGCCACACACTACTGCCAAGATTTTTTTTTTTTTTTTTGTAATCAGTGACATCAATAATATACTAGCTTCTCTCGGCAATGGATGACTCAATCTGGAAATCTATTCCGCCCCCAGTTTTAGCTGTTGATATCTTTCTTTCAAGGCCAAGTTCAAATGCTGTCTCCATTCTGTTTGGTTGAGTTTTCCTTTACTTGGTAAGGAAGGAGGTATCAGTTGATTCAAGTTTCTTCCTGGTTGGAAGCCAATGGAAAGCCGATTTAATGAAACTCTTCATGCGTACCATTAGTGGTTGGGGAAAACATGAGAAAACTAGGAGCAAGAGAGGGGAGGAAAATAAAGTATTTAATTAAAAAGAATTCAAGTTATTACTCAAGCCCGTTTTTAAAAATTATTTCAGTAATTTATTAATATGAAGAGAGCACAGATTCTTTTTTATTTTATCTTTTTTTTAGATTTCAATAGTTTTAGGGGAACAAGTGGCATTTGGTCACATAAATAAAAGTTGTTTAGTGGTGATTTCTGAAATTTTGATGCACCAATCACCCGAGCAGTGTACATTGTACCCAACGTGTAGTCCTTTATCCCTCCTCCCCTTCCCTCCAGTTCCCTTGAGTCTCCGATTGTCCATCGTATCATTCTTATGTCCTCATAGGTTAGCTCCCACTTACGAGTTGCTGCAGATGCCATCATTGTATTCCTTTTTATGGCTAAGTAGTATTACACAGTATGCATATAGCACATTTTCTTTACTCACTTGTTGATTGATGAGCATTTGGACTGGTTCCATATTTTTGCAACTGTGAATTGTGCTGCTATAAACAAGAATGTGCAAGTATCTTTTTTGTATAATGACTTCATTTCCTCTGGGTAGGTACCCAGTAGTGGGATTGCTGGATCAAATGGTAGCTCTACTTTTAGGTCTTTAAGGAGTCTCTACACTGTTTTCCATAGTGGTTGTACTAGTTTACATTCCCACCAACATGTAAAAGTGGTCCCTTTTCACCACATCCACACCAATATCTATTATTTTTTCTTTTTTCTTTGTGGTCATTCTTGCATGAGTAAAGTGGTATTGCATTACAGTTCTAATTTGCATTTCCCTGATAGTTAGTGATGTTAAACATTTTTTAATATGTTTGTTGGCCATTTGTATATCTTCTTTTGAGAATTGTCTATTCATGTCCTTTGTCCACTTTTTGATGGGATTGTTTTGTTCTCACTGATTTGTTTGAGTTCCTGGTAGATTCTGGATATTAGTCCTTTTTTGGATGTTATAGATTGCAAAGATTTTTCTCCTACTCTGTGGGTTCTCTGCTTACTCTGCTGATTGTTTCTTCTGCTGTGCAGAATTTTTTTTTTTTTTTTTTTGGAGACAGAGTCTTGCTCTGCCTCCCAGGCTGGAGTGCAGTGGTGCGATCTTGGCTCACTGCAACCTCCGCCTCCTGGGTTCAAGCAATTTTCCTACGTCAGTCTCCTGAGTAGCTGGGACTACAGGCATGCACCACCACATCCAGCTAATTTTTGTATTTTTAGTAGAGATGGATTTCATTATGTTGGCCAGGATGGTCTTGATCTCAAGACCTCGTGATCCACCTGCCTTGGCCTCCCAAAGTACTGGGATTACAGGTGTGAGCCACTGCATCCAGCCAGAAGCTTTTTACTTTAATGAAATCCCATCTATTTATTTTTATTTTTGTTGCATTTGCTTTTGGGTTCTTGGTCATGAAGTCTTTGTCTAAACTATGTCTAAAAGGGTTTTTTAAATGTTATCTTCCACAATTTTTATGGTTTCAGGTCTTAGATTTAAGTCTTTGATTCATATTGAGTTGACTTTTGCATAGGGTGAGAGATGAGGATCCAGCTTCATTCTTCCACCTGTGGCTTGCCGTTTATCCTAGTACCATTTGTTAAATAGGGTGGCCTTTCCACACTTTGGTTTTGTTTGCTTTGTCAAAGATCAGATGATTGTAAGTATTTGGCTTTATTTCTGGGTTCTCTATTCTGTTCCATTTCTCTATATGCCTATTTTTATGCCAGTACCATTCTATTTTGGTGTCTATGGCCTTATAGTATAATTTGAAGTCAGGTGTTGTAATACCTCCAGATTTGTTCCTTTTGCTTAGCCTTGCTTTGGCTATGCAGGCTTTTTTAGTGTTCCACATGAATTTTAGGATTGTTTTTTCTAATTCTGTGAAGAATGATGGTGGTATGTTGATGGAAATTGTACTGAATTTGTAGATTGCTTTTGGCAGTATGGTCATTTTCACAATATTGATTCTGCCTATCCATGAGCATAGGGTGTGTTTCTATTTGTTTGTGTCATGTATGATTTTTTTTCAGCAGTGTTTTGTAGTTTTCCTTGTAGAAGTCTTTCACCTCCTTGGTTCAGCATATTCCTAAGTATTTTATTTCTCACAGCTATTGTAAGAGTTTGAGTTCTTGACTTGATTCTCAGCTTGGTACGTGTTGGTGTATAGTAGAGCAACTTATTTGTGTATATTAATTTTGTATCCTGAAACTTTGTTGAATACATTTATCATTTCCATGGTCTTTTTGGATGAGTCTTTAGGGTTTTCTAGATATACGATCATATCTCTAGCAACTATTACCAATTTGGATGCCCTTGATTTCTTTCTCTTGTCTGATTGCTCTGGCTGGGACTTCCAGTACTATGTTGAATAGAAGTGGTGAAAGTGAGCATTCTTGTTTTGTTCCAGTTCTCGGAAGGAATGCTTTCAGCTTTTCTCTGTTCAGTATAATGTTGGCTGTGGGTTTGTTATAGATGGCTTTTATTACCTTAAGGTATGTTCCCTTTATGCCGATTCTGCTGAGAGCTTTAATCACAGGGATGCTGGATTTTTTTCAAACACTTTTTCTGCGTCTATTGAGATAATCATGTGATATTTGTTTTTAATTCTCTTTATGTTTTGTATCACATTTATTGACTTGTGGATGTTAAGCCATCCCTGCATCCCTGGTATGAAACCCACTCGATCATGGTGGATTTTCTGTTTGATCTGCTGTTTTATTCTGTTAACTAATATTTTTTTTGAAGATTTTTTGCATCTATGTTCATTAGAGATATTGGTCTGTAGTTTTCTTTTTTTGGTATATTCTTTCCTGGTTTTGGTATTAGGGTGATATTGCCTTCATAGAATGATTTGGGGAGGATTCTCTCTTTCTTTATCTTTTGTAATAGTGTCAATAGAGGATTGTTACTAACTCTGTTTTGTATGTCTGACAGAATTCAATTGTGAAACCATCTGGTCTTGGCTTTTTTTTCTGTTAGTAACTTTTGAATTATCCTTTCAATCTAGCTTCTTGTTACTGGTTTGTTCACAGTTTCTATTTCTTCCTGGTTTAATCTAGGAGGGTTGTATATTTCCAAGAATTTATTCATCTCCTCTAGATTTTCTTGTTTGTGCATGTAAAGGTGTTCATAGTAGCCTTTAATGATCTTTTGTATTTCTGTGGTATCAGTTGTAATAACTCTCATTTTGTTTCTAGTTGAACTTATTTAGATATTCTCTCTTCTTTTCCTGGTTAATCCTTTCAAAGAACCAACTTTTATTTCATTTGTCTTTGGTATTTTTTGTTTCAATTTCATTTAGTTCTCTTCTAGTCTTGGTTATTTCTTTTCATCTGCTAGGTTTGGGTTTCATATGTTCTTGCTTCTCTAATTCCTTGAAGTGTGACCTCAGGTTGTTTATTTGTGATCTTTCAGACACTTTGATGTAGGCATTTAATGCTGTGAACTTTCCTTTTAGTATTGCTTTTGCTGTATTCCAGAGGTTTTGATAGATTGTGTCACTGTTATTGCTCAGTTCAAAGAATTTTTAAGTTTTCATCTTGATTTCATTGTTAATCTGACAATAATTCAGTAGTAGATATTTAGTTTCCATGTATTTGCATGGTTTCGAGGGTTCTTTTTAAAGTTGATTTCCAATTTTATTATTGAGAGAGTTCTTGATATAATTTCTATTTTTCTAAAATTTTTTGAGACTTGTTTTGTGGCCTATTATATGGTCTATCTTGGAGAATGTTCACGTGCTGATGAATAGAATGTATAATCTGCAGTTGTTGGGTAGAACGTTCTATAAATATCTGTTAAGTCCATTTGTCCTAGGATATAGTTTTAAGTCCATTGTTCCTTTGTTGACTTTCTGTCTTGATGATCTGCCTAGTGCTGTCAGTGGAGTATTGAAGTCTCCCACTATTATTGTGTTGCCATCTATCTCGTTCCTTAGATCTAGTAGTGATTGTTTTATAAATTTGGGAGCTCTAATGTTAGGTGCATATATATTTAGGATTGTGATATTTTCCTGCCAGATGAGTCCTTTTGCCATTACATAACGTCCCTCTTTGTCTTTTTTAACTGCTGTTGCTTTAAAGTTTGTTTTGTCTGATATAAGAATGGCTACTCCTGCTTTCTTTTGGTGTCCATTGCCATGGAATATCTTTTTCACCCTTTACCTTAAGTTTATGTGAGTCCTTTTGTGTCAGGTAAGTCTCTTGAAGACAGCAGATACTTGGTTGGTGACTTCTAATCCACTCTGCCATTCTGTATCTTTTTTTTTTTTTTTTTTTTTTTTTTTTTTTTTTTTTGAGACGGAGTCTCGCTTTGTTGCCCAGGCTGGAGTGCAGGGGCACAATCTTGGCACTTACTGCAACCTCTGCCTCCTGGGTTTAAGCAATTCTCCTGCCTCACCCTGCTGAGTAGCTGGGACTACAGGCGTGTGCCACCATGCCTGGTTAATTTTGTATTTTTAGAAGAGATGGGGTTTCACTGTGTTAGCCAGGATGATCTCAATCTCCTGACCTCATGATCTACTTGACTCAGCGTCCAAAAGTGTTGAGATAGCAGGCGTAAGCCACCACACCTGCACCCGGCCTTTGTATTTTTTAAGTGGAGTATTTAGGCCATTTACATTCAACATCTGTATTGAGATGTGAGGTACTGTTCTTTTCATTGGGATTGTTGCCTGAATACTTTGATTTTTTTTTCATTGTGTTATTGTTTTATAGGTCCTGTGAGATGTATACTTTAAGGAAATTCTATTTTGATGTATTTCAAGGATTTGTTTCGAGATTTGGAGCTCCATTTAGCAGTTCTCATAGTGCTGGCTTGGTAGTGGTGAATTTTCACAGCATTCATTTGTCTGCAAAATACTATATCTTTCCTTCATTTATGAAACTTAGTTTCACTGGATACAAAATTCTTGTCTTATAATTGTTTTGTTTAAGGAGGCTAAAGATAGGACTCCAATCCCTTCCAGCTTGTACGGTTTCTGCTGGGAAATCTGCTGTTAATCTGACAAGTTTTTATTTATAGCTTATTGATGCCTTTGCCTCACAGTTCTTAAGATTCTTTCCTTCGTCTTGACTTTAGATAACCTGATGACAACGTGCCTAAGTGATGATCTTCTTGCGATGAATTTCCCAGGTATTCTTTGAGCTTCTTGTGTTTGAATGTGTAGATCTCTAGCAAGACTGGGAAAGTTTTCCTCAATTATTCCCTCAAATATGTTTTCCAAATTTTCAGATTTCTTATTTTCCTCAGGAACACCAATTATTCTTAGGATTGCTCGTTTAACATAATCCCACACTTCTTGGAGGTTTTGTTCATTTTTTAAACACTCTTTATTTTTTGTTTTTGTTGGATTGGGTTAATTCAAAAGCCTTGTCTTTGAACTCTGAAGTTCTTTCTTCTATTTGTTTGATTCTATTGCTGACTTTCCATTGTATTTTGCATTTCTCCAAGTGTGTCCTTGATTTCCAGAAGTTGTGGATTTTTTTTTTTTTTTAAACTATGCTATCTATTTTACTGGAGATTTTTTGATTCATATCCCATATCTTTTTTTTTTTTTTTTTAATTTGCACTCTACCTTTCTCTGATGCCTCCTTGATTGCCTTAATAATCGACCTTTTGAATGCTTTTTCTGGCAATTCAGAGATTTCATCTTGGTTTGGATTCATTGCTGGTGAACTAGTATGATTTCCTGGGGGTGTTAAAGAACCTTGTTTTGTCACATTACCAGAGTTATTTTTCTGATTCCTTCTCATTTGTGTAGACTATTTCAGAGGGAAGATCTGGGACTCAAGGGCTACTGCTCAGATTCTTTTGTCCCACAGGGGTGTTCCCTTGATGTGGTACACTCCTCTTTCCCCTAGGGATGGGGCTTCCTGAGAGCTGAACTGCAGTTATTGTTATTTCTCCTCTGGATCTAGCTACCCAGCAGAGGTATCAGGCTCCAGGCTGGTATTGGGGAGTGTCTGCAAAGAGTACTGTGGTGTGACCTGTTATCAGGTCTCTCAGCCATGGATCCCAGCAACTGCTCTGGTGGAAGTAGAAGGGGAGTAAATTGGACTCTGCAAGGACCATTAGTTGTATTTTTGTTAAGCGTGCTGGTTTAATGTTGGCTGGCCTGCAGCCAGGAGATGGTGCTTCAAGACTACATCAGCTGCAGTTTTATAAGAAGGACACAAGCTTGTTCTAGAGTCACCTTTGGATAAGTATTCAGGTTTCTCAGGTGGAGAGTAAGGCCATAGAGCTCCCTAGAGATTATGGCCTTTGTCTTTGGCTTCCAGGGTGGGTAGAGAAAGACCATCAGGTGGGGAGAGGGTTAGGTGTGTCTGAGCTCAGACTCTCCTTGGGTGGGGATTACTGCAGCTGCTGTGGGGGATGGGAGTGTTGTTCCCAGGCCAATATAGTTATGCTCCCAAGTGGATTATGGATCTCTCTGCTGCATCACACAGGTACCAGGGAAATGAAGGAAAGCCAGCAGCTACAGGCCTCACCCAGCTCCTACACAGCCTGCATCCAAAAAGACTGGTCTCACTCCTACTGTGCCCCTGCAACAGCACCGAGTTTATTTCCAGGCAGCTGGTGAGCAGGGTTGAGAACTTGCCCTAGACCATAAGTCTCCCAGCTGAGAAAGCAAGATACTCACAGCTCCTCAGCTGTCCCACAGAGCCTGCAGTAGCAATCCACCTCCTTCAAAGGGTCTGTGAATTCAGCTTTCCTGGTATGTTCCTCTGGTAGTTCTTGGAGCAAAAGTTCACGATGTGGGTCTCCACATGCTGCTCTGTCCCTCCACGTGGCAGCTGCAAGTTAGTGCTTCCTCCTATCAGCCATTTTTCTGATAACCGGGTCTCCTTAAACCCATTTTTTCTGGGTCTCCTTAAGCTCATTTTGAGGTTTATTATATTATACACTTGATGATGATGATGATGATGATGATTACCCTTAATCACAGCACTACTGGGTGGGCGCAGTGGCTCACACCTATAATCCCAACATTTTCGGAGACTGAGGCAGGAGGATCACGAGGTCAAGAGATGGAGACCATCCTGGCCAACATGGTGAAAGCTTGTCTCTACTAAAAATACAAAAATTAACTGGGCATGGTGGTGTGAGCCTGTAGTCCCAGCTACTTGGGAGGCTGAGGCAGGAGAATCATTTGAATCTAGGAGGCAAAGGTTGCAGTGAGCTGAGATTGTGCCACTGCACTCCAGCCTAGTGACAGAGCATGACTCTGTCTAAAAGCAAACAAACAAAACCCCAAAACAACAACAAGAAGAAAAAACCCATAGCACTATTATCTTATGTTATAGATATGAAAATTGGGGCTGGGATGATTTATATAGTTTGAGCAGATTTAGGTGGGACTTTCTTTCCTTCTTTCTTTTCCTTCT
The DNA here is from genome assembly GCF_037993035.2 of Macaca fascicularis. Taxonomy (NCBI): domain Eukaryota; kingdom Metazoa; phylum Chordata; class Mammalia; order Primates; family Cercopithecidae; genus Macaca; species Macaca fascicularis. Next base: position 37,496,498 of record NC_088385.1, on the reverse strand, counting down.
ATTTATTCATTCCATCTTTTATTACATATTCATTGCCTATACTGTGTCAAACACTCCAGTGTATATGTGCCTCACATTGGACTGCATTGTATAAGAAGGAAATAACCTTTTATTTCTTAAGCCACTGAGATTTGTTAGTTGTTTGTTTTTTGTTTTTGTTTTTTATAACAACCCACACCTGACTAATGCAAAAGTATTGGTCAAGTCTGTCCTTGTGACTTCAAATGTTGAAAAAATTAATATATGGAATTCTTTCCTTCTAGTGTGACTAAAACATGTGAGATGGTGTGGTTATGACGATGGGACTGTATGACAGCTTATTGTAGTACTCACAGTTCTAACATATTTGCTATGTGATATGTTTACTTGGAGATTAAACCATATGCCCTGTGTATTATTCAGGGTGTGTTTCTTCATTTATTTTAACCTGGTACTTTTATTCTATTTGTACTATGTACAGAACTTTGGTCTTCTCATTTCTAATCAGTTTTCTCTTTCTATCTCTCTGTACTCTCAATTGTTTTAGTGTTTAGTCTAGTAGCAATTTCTAGTCTAGTAGTCTATTTGGTCTTTCCTGAAATGTTTCTTTACTCTTTATGATTTTTTTCAGTATTATCTTCCTTACATCTTTAAGACTTTCATTAGGTAAATATTTAACAATGCACACAATTTTTTATTGACTACACAAACACTCTGAAACTCACATCTTAATAAGCCCTTTAATGCATTGTATTAAGTTCAAAATCAGTGACACATGTTTAATATTACATGCTTAGCATGTCCCAAAATTAATTTAAAATATTAAGCCAACACATCCTCAGAAATGCATTCAATTTTTTTTACCTGACAGTGTCAAGTTTTATAATTTTTCGTATTATCACTGGGAACTTGTCTTTTCATTGGTAGATGTGATCATCTGAAAACTGAGCTGAATCTTGGAAAAAGATAAGAATTTGGATTTTAATTGGTTCCTCAACAAGCCCTCTGAAATTAATATATGAAGAATAAATAAAAAAACAGCAAAAAACTGAGAAACATTGGGAACTATAATTTCACTTACTTTTATTCTTAATAAGGCAGGAAAATAAAGGAATTACAGATATTCTGGAAGAGTAATTGTCAGAAGAGAAAGTTTCCAGAGTAAACTCCACTGACTTAGTTCATTTCATGCAGTCATTGAGTAAACTGCCAATCTGTGCTAGGCACTGGCAATACAAAGATCCATATTATGTGTTGATTAAGGTATTTAGGTATGGAGTATGGAGTCAGTGAGAGGTAGGTATGCAGACAGGCAATTACAATACAATAGTTAATTTCCCTAATAGAGCAAGCCTTGTACAAAGAACAAACATTTGACCTCCTTGGGAAAACAGGAACACTTCATCCAGGATGGGCCGATAATGCAAGGACTAATGGGACTTGGTGGAGAGACCAGGGCATGCGATACTGGTAAGGTACTATGAACAGCTCTGGATAAAGACAGGGAAAGCAATGAGTGCTTGGGAAATTGCAAACGATTTGGTGTGCTTAGGGAATAAAGTGGGAAGTGGATAGGATATTGGGTGGGAAGGGTGAAGGTGATGACAAAAAAAAGGCTTAGTGGGCAATACTACTGGAATATAAGTTTATCCTTAGGGAACGGTATGTTACTGTGTGATTTTAAATCAGAGAGTCACAGGATCAGAGTTGTGTTTTAGGAAGATCATCTGTCAGTGGTGTGCAGGATGCAAGAAGTTGCCGAGGATGATGGCTGGAGGGTAGCTTAGGGGCCAACTAGTGTTACCAGGGGTCCTTGCTCCCAGAGCTCCCAAGATGGTGGCAGGTCACTTCCAACATGGTGGTGGGGCGCTTCCAAGATGGTGGCAAACCATGTGCTCTCTGACCTCGGGTTCTTGGCCTCACAGATTCCAAGGAATGGAATCTTGGGCCATGCAGTGAGTGTTACAACTCTATTAGAAGCCATGGGTCACAGAAGAGAACCATGGAACCCAGCGACTAGTATTCAGCTTGATTAGGATGAACCTGAGCACTTAGCTGTGCAGGAACAATGGCAAGTATTTAGCCCAATAGGGAGTGGCAGTGGACTCCTCACTGGATCAGGAGTAGAGCAAACACCCTGCCGGATCCTGAGAGATGGAAGTCAGTGGCGGGTCTGCGACAGCGGCAAACATCAGTGGTGGACGGTGAGCCAAAGCTCAGCTGGAGCCATAACAAACACAGACCAGAAGAGAGTGCAGTTGCAAGATTTACTAGAGTGAAAACAGAGCTCCCATACAAAGGGAGGGGACCTGAAGAGAGCAGCCGCCTCGAATGCCTGGCTTTATACCCCAATCATTGTCCCTCCCACTGTACTCTCAGGTGATAGATGATTGACTGTTTCTTTATCTCCTGTTTTTGCCTAATTAGCATTTTAGTGAGCTCTCTTTACTACCTGATTGGTCAGGTGTGAGCTAAGTTGCACCTAAAACCCCGTGTTTAAAGGTGGATGCAGTCACCTTTCCAACTAGGCTTAGGGATTCTTAGTCAGCCTAGGAAATCCAGCTACTCCTGTCTCTCACTAGCATAGTCCATGTACAAAATGAGGGACTGACTAAGGGAGGGCCATAAAGAAACACAAAAAGGGAGGAAGATATGAAGTATTCAGGAGATAGAATTGAGTGGATTTATTACCTCATCAGATATAATCAATGAGGAAGGAAAAGGAGTCGAGGATAAATGTCAGGTTTCTGGCTTGGCTAATTGCATTCTCAGTGTTTTCACTCATAACAATAAGAAATGCAGGGTGTTGTAGACTGAATTATGTCCATCTGCATTCATGTGTTGGAGCCCCAACTCTCAACATCCCTGGATTTGAAGATGGGGTCTTTAAGGAGGTAAGTAAAGTTAAATGAGATCATAAGTGTGGGCTCCTAATCTGGTAGGACATATAAGAGGAAGAGACACCACATTTTTCTCTTTCCCTCTTTCTCTTCCTCATTCTTCCCCCAATACCCCCTCTCTTTCTCTCTCCTCACAGGAAAGACTAGATGCTGACACCTTGATCTTGGACCTCAAGCTTTCTGAATTGTGTTAAATAGATGTTTATAATCAAGCCACCCAGTCTGTGGTATCTTGTTATGACAGCTGGACCTGGCTAATACACAGGGCATGTGGCAAGTTTAAGGGTAAGATGTCTTTCTGAAACTTTTGAATTAGAAGTTCTTTTGGGACAACTAAAGAAAGATGTCAGGTAAGCAGATGAATATATCTCTTTCAGTCAGGAGAGTTCTGGGTTGGAGATATAATTTTGGAAGTTACTGGGAAATATGCATAGTAGTGGAAGCCTTAAAAATGGTTATGATGGCTCCCAGTGAACAGGTTGATTCCTTCATCTATTTAGCAAATATCTAACAAATATTTACCATATTCCAGAAATTCTGTGCACTTAGAGAGTGAATAAAACAGTAATCCCTGAGCATCTAGAACTTGGAGAAAGACAGTATACGGTAACTGTGATATGAAAGCATATTATACAGAATGTTAGAATAGAATAAATGATGTAGAATAAGATAAAGTTAGCTAGGGCAAGAGGAATTGGGAGTGCTGGATTGGGGCAAGGTGAAGGTTGCACTATTTTACAATATAGTCAGATAAAAATGATTTGAGCAGTGGTTTGTAGTTCTCCTTGAAGAGGTCCTTTACATTCTTTGTAAGTTGGATTCCTAGATATTTTATTCTCTTTGAAGCAATTGTGAATGGAAGTTCATTCATGATTTGGCTCTCTGTTTGTCTGTTACTGGTGTATAAGAATGCTTGTGATTTTTGCACATTGATTTTGTATCCTGAGACTTTGCTGAAGTTGCTTATCAGCTTAAGGAGATTTTGGGCTGCATTGATGGGGTTTTCTAAATATACAATCATGTCATCTGCAAAGAGGGACAATTTGACTTCTTCTTTTCCTAACTGAATACACTTGATTTCTTTCTCTTGCCTGATTGCCCTAGACAGAACTTCCAACACTATGTTGAATAGGAGTGGTGAGACAGGGCATCCCAGTCTTGTGCCAGTTTTCAAAGGGAATTTTTCCATTTTTTGCCCTCTCAGTATGATATTGGCTGTGGGTTTGTCATAAATAGCTCTTATTATTTTGAGATATGTTCCATCAATACCGAATTTATTGAGAGTTTTTAGCATGAAGGGCTGTTGAATTTTGTCAAAAGCCTTTTCTGCATCTGTTGAGATAATCATGTGGTTATTGTCTTTGGTTCTGTTTATATGCTGGATTACGTTTATTGATTTGCGTATGTTGAACCTGTTGGGGTCCGCGTGTTTCCTAAACAAAGGAATGAACACACAAGACAACACAAGACAAGACAAACATGGCGGCCGCCTCGAATGGCGCGCTTTCTTTTATTTTATACAGTCGTTTGTGGAATGTTGCCAAGTCACAAGACACATTGTTGTTTTTCTGACCTTTCCCTGACTTTCTGGATTTTCAAGATATTTACATATAAACAGGCACCCAATGCCCTGCTTCGTTTGCAAGAGCAGGACTTATTGGGAATGCCCTGCTTCGTTTGCAAGAGCAGGACTTGTCGGGAACGCCCTGCTTCATTTGCGAGAGCAGGACTTATGGGGAACACCCTGTTTGTGAGCACGTAGTCCTCTACATTTCCCCTTTCCTTATTTATAAGTTTGAATTTCTTTTAAAACCATCATTACATGTTGGGCTCGCTGGGATTCGGTGTTTGCCCTTTGGCACCGTCTCCAGCAGACTGTGAAAAATGACAAAGGCAAGAACAACAATCAATACATTACTAGAAACAGAGGTCAGCAAAGTTTTTACAGGACTCATAGGGTTCAAAGACGTCAAACTTTGTGCAATGCCAGTCATCAAATCTGCACCAGTCAGCAACGGCAACTGATTGCAAAATGTTTCAGAAATGTTCTGTGTTAATTCTTGTATTTCTAGGGAAAGATTATTATGACCAATTAAAGGTCTCTTTATCGCAGTCCAATTATGTACAGTGCTGTCAAAAGGAACAGGAGTAATACAAAATTGGGTAGTGTTCCAATCACATTTCAACAAAGCTCGGGTATTCAACACTGTTAGCTGATCTCCCAACCAAGAAACCACTTGTTCCAGATTATCTACTCGTTCAGTCAAACGAGCATCTATGTCTCGTTGCTGCTGCCACAACAAATGTGATTGTTCATGCCATTGTTGCACAAATTCTGCATTTTGTATATTCTGGTGTAGAGCTAATCCAGCAACAGCGGCAGTGGAAGCAATTGCTACAAGTCCTATCACCGCGGTCACTACGATTCCAACCATTCTCCGACTGCGGTGGACAAGATCTTGCATAACCTTATAAATTTGAGTAACCCCAGCAGATTCACTCCAAGTACGTGTTAAGTTTACAGGTAGCCAGGTTTCTTTCTGGCTCTTAGTATATATAAATCGGAATGAGACTCATTCCAATTATTATTCCACCAAGTAGTATTTATACAACTTAAGAATGTACAATTGTTTGTACAGTTAACTACCCCTGTATTATTATCCCATTTAAAAATTCCTGTCAACAACAATTAAGGCTTTCTTACACATGCAATAACATATCTAGAACTATTTCAATGCAAAGATATATGGAAAGGGTTAGCAATATTAGTAAGATTTAAGGACATGTTTCCCGTGAAAGTGAACATTCGTTTACCAGCAGCTAGCAACTTCCAAATATGACCTTGTATTTGTGAGGTATTAGCCAAATGTGGCAAGGGGGTGATAGACCACCATCATGCCAAATAATAGTTTCATTGCCATCTGCAGAAATGCTGTGATTACCTTATGCCAACGCAGGTTGACATGGCTGAATTTAGTCTGAAAATCTCTCCATGTACACTCCAATCTGTAACAAAGTATTTACGACTCTTATCTTTTACTTCTAACAATAATCGTGGCCCACTACTTCTACATCTAGTCCACTCTAGTTGGGAAACACCTCCGGACACATCAGGGATAGGGCACAAAGATAATGTACTTGGCAGAGTTTCATTAAGTACTGCAGTATGATTATACTTAAAACTTTGAGCAACAATAATCATAGTAAAGGCAGAGATATGACTGTGGTTATAGTGAACAGCCCAAGCCTCATGAGAAAGATGCAGACAATGTGGACTACCCCCCCAAGACATATAGGTAACCCTTCAACCCCAAATTGATATGAACTATTTACTGTGCCAGTGTCTAATTCAGGATCCTGTTTAAAAAAGGTGATGGCATCCAAGCAGTATCATTAGTAAATACTGAGACTTCTGTCTCCCCAGGCCACACCTTGATATAAGGGTGGAAAAGGAATATAAGCCCAGTATGTAAATTCTACAGCTGTTACCTGACAGTTTACTATGGCCAGCATAGCCAGGAATAAAGTCAGTGGGGTTTTGGGCTGCCTAGTTTGTTGAACAACCCCTTTAGCTTCTTAACTGTTTCAGTTGTCCCCATGTCGGGGGCTCTGCACGAGTTCCAAAGGTGAATGTACTCTGAGCGCTCAGATTTAGCTCCTGGAATTCCTTCTGGAACTGTTTGGATTGGCTCCTCTTCGCCATGGCACTGTTTCAACCGTCGAGATGGAAACCACTCGTTTCCGGCACCTGTACGGACAAGAGCATAGCCTCGGGCCCATTGTAAAACTTTTCCTTTTAAATATGTCCTTTGTAATGAAGGATAATACACCCACAGATTACTGTTTTGCGGCTTTTCTAAAGGCTGTTGAAAATGTTTCACCGCTGCAGACTGCTGTAATTGGTGCCAATGGTTGAGAAAATTTAAAGTAAAAAAGGCTTTCAGAATTTGATGTTTTGGGGAATCTCGCCCATCTCCCCCTTTTTGCTTTAAAAGTTGTAATTTTAAGGTAGCATTTGCTCTTTCAATAATTGCTTGACCTTGACTGTTAAATGGAATACTAGTGGAATGATGAATATGGTATAAAGAGAGGAAGGCAGCCAATTTGCGAGAGCAATAAGCAGGGGCATTATCAGTTTTTAATTCAGCAGGGACTCCCATAACTGCAAAGCAAGTAAGTAAATGAGTAATAACAGAGTCAGCCTTTTCAGAGGGTAATGGCGTAGCCCACTGGAAATGTGACCACGTATCAATAGTATGATGAACATATTTTAAATGACCAAAGGAAGGAACATAAGTTACATCCATTTGCCAAATGTGATTTTGTTGAATGCCTCGAGGATTAATACCTGGACTTAAAAAAGGTGCAATAATAGGAGCACAAGGTGGGCAGGCTCTGACAATAGCTCGGGCTAGTCGGCGTGTTATAGAAAATCGCCGTTGTAATCCCAAACTATTAGTATGATGTAGTTGGTGTTCATCTTGAGCCCGTTGGACACTGCCAATAAGTAAAGAATCAATCTGACTATTGCCAAAAGATAAAGGTCCTGGCAAAGCTGAATGAGAATGAATATGAGTGATAAAAAGGGGGGCAATGCGGGAAGTAAGAGTTACAAATAATAAAGACTGATTCAAATGGATAGTGAGAAATTTTTGAATTGTCTGAAGTCCAGTATCCAGCCTTTCCATTGCTTGAAGCATCAGTAAAAAAGGTGGGACCTTTAACTGGAGTGTAAGAGATACGATTATATGGCAGTAAAGAATATTGTTGCAGAAAAGCAAACAATTTATTACTAGGATAATGCTGAGAAAAAGACCCAGTATACTCAGCACAAGCCACTTGCCAACCCTCATGAGTTTCCAGCAGAGATTCAATGTATTGATTAGATAATCGGGTAATAATTTTTACAGGGTCAGCACCAAGCAACTGATGAGCTCGATGTCGTCCTTTAATAATTAATTCAGCCAATTTATCAATATATGGGTGAATTTTCTTAATGGCTTTATTAGCCCAAAACAGCCACTCCAGAATATTATTATCTTGGTGTAAAACGGCCCTTGGCGAATGGGGAGTATGAAAAAGACACAACGAAAGTGGAAGATTGGGTACAATATAATCAAGGTGAGCTTCATTAATTCTATTTTCTACAAATGACAATTCTTCTTCTGCTACAGGGGATAAAGTCCCCATAGGTTGAATACAAGTATTTACAGCTCTAAGATCAGTTGATAAGTGCCATTTTCCTTTTTTTTTTTTTTTTTTTTTTTTTTTTTTTTGACAAGACAAACACAGGGGAATTCCATGCAGAAGTACTTGGTTCAATATGCCCCTCGGCCAATTGTTCCTTAACTAAATTCTTTAAAGCCTTAAGTCTTTCTTTAGATAATGGCCACTGTTCCACCCAAACAGGAGTTGTAGTTTTCCACTTCAATTGTAAAGCTTGAGGCTTGTGGACAGTGGCTAAGAGTTTAAAGGATTGTAGCCCATTTTGAACATCATATTTTTGGCAGCTGAAGAAATATGAGGAATGCTTAAAAAGGCACCAAATTGTTGTAAAAGATCGCGGCCCCAAATACAATATAAAAGAACACTTTTCCTTGTTGTCCTTCAGGTCCTACACAGCTCAGAGGCTCGACAGTTTGGTAGACTATAGAAGCAGTACCTAGGCCGGATAGAGTAACCGATACTTGTTTCTTTTTCCAATGATCAGGCCATTGAGCCAAACATTATTATATACATCCGCTCCTGTGTCGACTAAGCCCTCAAAAAGTATCCCATTAATTTGCAATGAACATAAAGATTTTTGATCAGAAACTAAAGTTTCCCAGAAAACAGTTTTCCCAGTACTACCGAAACCTCCTTGACGAGACACACCTCCAGATAAGAAAGGAAAAAAAGGCAATAAAAGCAATTATGCAATACATTCCCCTGCCTCTAGGCGCATAAGTTGTGAGACTTGTACCATAATAAGGATTTCATCAGTAAAATCAGGATCAATTATTCCTGGGACCACCATTAACCCCTGCATAGCATTGCTACTTTAACCTAGTAAAAGTCCTACATGTCCCTTTGGCAAAGGACCACACACTCCGGTAGCCAACTTATATATTCCTCTATTAGGAGTTAAAGTATAAGGCTGGACAATAGCTAGGTCAGCAGCGGCACTCTGCTTAGTGGCAGCATAAAGCTGAGAAACTGGGGTAGGGTAAGATGTCTTTAAGGAGGACTCGAGGTCATTCCTTGATGTTGTAAGCCACTGCTCACTGGGTACTAGGGTAGGCCTGCATTGTAGTTGTTGGGGCCCCAAGCCTGCGGGCCCCAGCTTCCGTTTCCCAAGAGGGGTGACAGTACATTCCCACCTTTATCAGTTTTTGAACGGCATTCATTGGTCCAATGTCGACCCTTGCCACATCGTTTACACATATTAGATGGTAACCTTTTTTCTTTTAGAGCAGAAAAGCCTCATTTTTTCCGGCATTCCTTTTAAAAATGACCGGGTTTCCCACATTGATAGCATATACCTTGTTTAGAATTGCCTTTTAAAGCCTTAGAAAGTGCCCCAGCAAACAATTGAGCATTGTAAATAGCTCCTCCAACACCTGCACAAGCCCGAATGTATTCATCTAAATCAGCCCCACTAGCTTTTAGAGGACGCAGCAATTTTTGGCACTCAGGATTAGCACTCTCAAAAGCCAGAGTATCCAAAAGAATTTTAGCAGCAGGGCCTGAACCTACAGTCTTTAATGCAGCATCTTGAAGATGGGCTACAAAATCTGGATATGGCTCTGTGGCTTCTTGTAGGATCTTTACAAAAGATAAAGAAGTTTTACCCGCTATTTCAACCTTAGTCCATGCTTTTAAAAACAAGGCTTTAATCTGAGTGAGAGCAATATCATCTAGGCCTGCCTGAGCATTAAGAGTGGCGTATTGTCCTGAACCCGTAAGCTGCTCTTCAGTAGGTCCTGGGGGATTTCGCGTAGCATTTTTTCTAGCTTGTACTCTTGCTTCCTCCCACCACCAACTTTTTAATTGAAGCCATTGCGAACGATCAAGGACAGCCTGTCCCAACGTTTCCCAGTCAATAGGAATCATCATATGTTCTGAAGAGAAGGAATCGAGAAGGCCAAGGACAATCGGTGATTGAGGTCCATAATTAGAAATTGCAGCTTTCATTTCTTTCAAAAATTTAAATTAGGGCTGTAAAAGTCACATTCTGGCCACCATTTGGGAACTGAGCATTGGGGCCGAAAGCAGCCCGTGTTATTGGGAATAAATCTAATTCCTCGAAATCACCCTTTTCCTTCTATTCCTTCTTTTCTCCTACAGGAGGAAGAGGCACAGAGAAAACCTGACCTGACATAGACAAAGAGGTTGGAGGTGGAGGCAAAGGGAAATCCTTTTAGCATAAGGGAAGGTAACAAGGAAGGCTCATGGCGGAGAGATAGAAGAAACAGGAGCAGTGGTATCTTGCAATTTTAACAACTGTTGTAACATCTCTAAAATGTGCTGCAAATCAGAATTTCCTTCAGATGAAGGAGGCATTAGCTCTTTTTCCAATTCCTTGTCCTCAACAACCGGGGCATAAATATGTTCCTCTCTAAAGCTTCAGATGCCTCACCTCCTGTGGCAGTATCGCCATGCTCTGAGTCAGTTTCAAGTAACTCTAATGCCTGAGTAATGGAATTACACAAAGTCCACAAAGTCAGAGGCATCCTTTGCCCCTGCTGATGAGCTCGACGCAGGACTTTAACCACTTGTAACCATTCCTTGCGATTTAACTGCACTTTGGTTTGATATTGAAACCAATAACAATGTTGTTCAACATGGGCAATCACTTCAAAGTCTTATGTTCCTTAACTAACTTCTACTCCTATAGACATCAACAGTCCCTGGAGTAACCACAAATATTCAGAGGCCAGAGAGGTGGAATTCCCCATAATTTTCCCGTGGGTCCCCCTTTCTTTATTTACCTGCCTGGGGTGTTCCCCCTCCGGTTCCTTGCTCTCGTGGAGCCACGGACCCTGCTCTCTGCGCCAGATGTTGGGGTCCACGTGTTTCCTAAACAAAGGAATGAACACACAAGACAACACAAGACAAGACAAACATGGCGGCCACCTCGAATGGCATGCTCTCCTTTATTTTATAGAGTCGTTTGTGGAATGTTGCCAAGTCACAGGACACATTGTTGTTTTTCTGACCTTTCCCTGACTTTCTGGATTTTCAAGATATTTACATATAAACAGGCCCCCAACGCCCTGCTTCGTTTGCAAGAGCAGGACTTATTGGGAACACCCTGCTTCGTTTGCAAGAGCAGGACTTGTCGGGAACGCCCTGCTTCATTTGCGAGAGCAGGACTTATGGGGAACACCCTGTTTGTGAGCACGTAGTCCTCTACAGAACCAGCCTTGCATCCCAGGGATGAAGCCCACTTGATCATGGTGGATAAGCTTTTTGATGTGCTGCTGGATCCAGGTTGCTCACTGCTCAGTGAAATAAAAGAGGACACAAACAAAAGGAAGAACATACCATGCTCATGGATAGGAAGAATCAATATCGTGAAAATGGCCATACTGCCCAAGGTAATTTAGAGATTCAATGCCATCCCCATCAAACTACCAATGAGTTTCTTCACAGAATTGGAAAAAACTGCTTTAAAGTTCATATGGAACCAAAAAAGAGCCCGCATTGCCAAGACAATCCTAAGTCAAAAGAACAAAGCTGGAGGCATCACGCTACCTGACTTCAAACTATACTACAAGGCTACAGTAATCAAAACAGCATGGTACTGGTACCAAAACAGCATGGTACTGGTACCAAAACAGAGATTTAGACCAATGGAACAGAACAGAGTCCTCAGAAATAATACCATACATCTACAGCCATCTGATCTTTGACAAACCTGAGAGAAACAAGAAATGGGGAAAGGATTCCCTATTTAATAAATGGTGCTGGGAAAATTGGCTAGCCATAAGTAGAAAGCTGAAACTGGATCCTTTCCTTACTTCTTATACAAAAATTAATTCAAGATGGATTAGAGACTTAAATGTTAGACCTAATACCATAAAAACCCTAGAAGAAAACCTAGGTAATACCATTCAGGACATAGGCATGAGCAAGGACTTCATGTCTAAAACACCAAAAGCAATGGCAACAAAAGCCAAAATACACAAATGGGATCTAATTAAACTAAAGAGTTTCTGCACAGCAAAAGAAACTACCATCAGAGTGAACAGGCAACCTACAGAATGGGAGAAAATTTTTGCAATCTACTCATCTGACAAAGGGCTAATATCCAGAACCTACAAAGAACTCAAACAAATTTACAAGAAAAAAACAAACAACCCCATCAAAAAGTGGGCAAAGGATATGAACAGACATTTCTCAAAAGAAGACATTCATACAGCCAACAGACATATGAAAAAATGCTCATCGTCACTGGCCATCAGAGAAATGCAAATCAAAACCACAATGAGATACCATCTCACACCAGTTAGAATGGCAATCATTAAAAAGTGGAGAAATAGGAACACTTTTACACTGTTGGTGGGATTGTAAACTAGTTCAACCATTATGGAAAACAGTAGGGCGATTCCTCAAGAATCTAGAACTAGATGTACCATATGACCCAGCCATCCCATTATTGGGTATATACCCAAAGGAGTATAAATCATGCTGCTATAAAGACACATGCACACATATGTTTATTGTGGCACTATTCACAATAGCAAAGACTTGGAATCAACCCAAATGTCCACCAGTGACAGACTGGATTAAGAAAATGTGGCACATATACACCATGGAATACTATGCAGCCATAAAAAAGGATGAGTTTGTGTCCTTTGTAGGGACATGGATGCAGCTGGAAACCATCATTCTCAGCAAACTTTCGCAAGAACAGAAAACCAAACACCGCATGTTCTCACTCATAGGTGGGAACTGAACAATGAGATCACTTGGACTCGGGAAGGGGAACATCACACACCGGGGCCTATCATGGGGAAGGGGGAGGGGGGAGGGATTGCATTGGGAGTTATACCTGATGTAAATGACTGGTTGATGGGTGCTGACGAGCTGATGGGTGCAGCACACCAACATGGCACATGTATACATATGTAACAAACCTGCACGTTATGCACATGTACCCTAGAACTTAAAGTATAATAATAAAAAAAAAAAAAGAAATGAAACTAAACTAAAAAAGAAAAGAAAAGAAAAGATTTGAAGGAGGGTGGGAGAACACAAGGATTTGTCTCAGTGAAAAGCGTTCCAAACAGAGGGAACAGGCGCTGCAAAGGTTCATGACTGGGAGGTGTTGACCAGGTGGTCAGTGTGGCTTGAGTGGAGTGAGTGAGAAGAGTGATGGTAGATGAAGTCGGAGAATTCACAGTAGGGTAGGTGTTCAGATCAAGGCTCCATGTAGGGTAAGGACTTTGACTTTGAGTCAAATGTGATGTAATTGGGGATTTTAAGTAGAGAGTGATGATAGACTCTGCCTTACGTTTTAAACACATCACTGTGGCTACGTTATGAGAACATAGACAGCAGTGGGGCAAGTGCTGAAGCATAAAGACTGGCTAGAAGACTATTTTGGAGTTCCAGAAGAAAGATAGATGGTGGTAGCTTGATGCACTTGCTGACTGCTGTGAGGGAGAGAAGTGATAGAATTCTGCATACATTTTGAAGGTAGAGCTAGGAGGATTTGTTTCTGGATTGGTAGAGTTTAAGAGAAAGAGTCAAGCATGAAACCAAGCTTTTCAGCCTTAGTATTGAGAAGGATGGAGTTAGCTTGTACTGAAATGGAGCAGATTTCTCTTTTTCTTTTTGGTTTCAGTGGAGGTTTGGAGAGCAGTGCAGAGACAGGGAGGTAAGGGTAGCTTCTTTTTGATATGTTAAATTTGCATGTCCAATGCATATTGAAGTGCAAATGTGGTGAAGGTAGTTGGATTGTTTGAGTTTGAATTCAGGGAAGGAGTCTGTTTTCAAGTTACAAATTTGAAAATTATCAGTACATAGATGCTATTTAAAGCCATGAGACTGAATGCGACCCCTTAAGAAGATATTACAGACTGAGAAAAGAAGAGAGCTCAGTCATGTGTCCTGGGGCACTCTAATATTAAGAGATTGAAGAGAGAAGTGCAAAACAGAAGAAGCGATTGAGAAAGTGTGACCAGTGAGGTAGAAAGAAAACCAAGGTAGAAGAAAAAACCCCAAGAAAGTGTGGGTCCTGGAAGCTGAGTGGAGGAAGCAGAAAAAGGATGGGGGATCAGCTAAGTCAAATGCTCCTGATAGTCACTTATACAATAAGGACTAGGCTGGGTGCAGTGGCTCAGGCCTGTAATCCCAGCACTTTGTGAGGCCAAGGCAGGCAGATCATGAGGTCAGGAGATCAAGAACATCTTGGCTAACACGGTGAAACCCTGTCTCTACTGAAAAAGTACAAAAAAATTTAGCCGGGTCTGGTAGAGAGTGCCTGTAGTCCCAGCTACGCAGGAAGCTGAGGCAGGAGAATGGCCTGCACCCGGGAGGCGGAACTTGCAGTGATCAGAGATCGCACCAGGGTGCTCCAGCCTGGGCAACAGAGCAAGAATCCGACTCAAAAGAAAAAAGAAAAAAAAAAAGGACTGAAGCAGAGGTTCCCAGCCTTTCTTGGTTTATGGTTTATGTTACCCTGGCTGTTTTGGTAGTTTTTTTATGGGTCTCCTAGGCCAAAAGAAATACATAACAATTTTGTTTATTAAGTGGCCTTACCCCAAACATTTCATAAGTATTTTTGTCCTATCAACTTAGTAGCCATTTGGAAACCTAAAACATACAAATTTAAAGAAAAAAATTAATATTTAATTTTATTCTAAAATAACCATAATTACTTTCTAATGAGATGTGTGTACCTATTGGATATAGTTACGAATAACGCTAAACCTTGGAACCTCTTTGAGAACTGCCAAATTTATTTCCTGTTCCACACTGGTTTTTGTACAGTCCTTAACTTTTTATGACAGACAGCAAACGCCAGAAACTCAGATCTGCAACAATACGATATCATTGAAAGGAATGCAGTGCAATCTAACATTGTAATTGTGAGTTAACTTGAGCTAGTAGCTTGTGCAGAATTTGAGAGATATGTTTTCCTTGACATTTTAAAACATCCCGAGGGGTCCAGTGAGTTTGCTGGCTATTTAGGGAGCCTTGGAACCTAGAAGGAGAACTGAGGTGCTGAGAATTGACCACTGGGTTTTGCAGCCGGATTCATAGATAGGTAGACCATATATTTTATCGTTCAAATAGGGATAGCACATGTGAAAATGAAAGAGTGCACTAGCATTATTAAGTGTGACATCTGGAGTAACTCAGATTGTTGGGGAAAACTGGAACTATTGACTACCTAGTAACTTAGGTGGAAAGGTGGGGTGAGAACCTTATTAGAGTGGCTTTAAGAATGAATGAGAAAAGATAAGTTGAAGACAATGAGTACTGAAGAAAACTGAGAGTTGAGAACACAGCCTAATATTTATGGAGCTGATGGAGGAATAAAAAGCAAAATGATAGGAAAGAAGCCAGAGACAAACCAAAAGAGAGGAAAATTGCAAGGCTGTCATATTTGATGGTATCAAATGCTAAAAGCAAACAAGTTAAAACAATTGAAATGTATCCATAGGATTTGCAAGAAAGACAAGAACAGTCTTTGTCGACCTATGAGGATTATTAAGCTACCATTTAGTTAGTTGAGGCATGTAAAGAAGCAATAGAGGCAGCTAGTTCATTGTAAAAGAGATGAGTGGGGCACATGCTAGAAAGCGTTGCATGTAAGCAGGCTGAATTATTTGAAAATGTATCTCACACTTGAGAACCACCTAACATTTTTTTCTTAAGCATTTGCTGTGATGCTATTGCTCATCTTTGTAACTGCTTTGTAACTTTTATAAGCACTTATGATCATTGAATTTATTCCCGTGGGAAGAAAACCTCAAAAACATTTCAAGGCCCATTTAAACTCTCATCTCTTCCTCAGAGGTTTCAGAAATCCTCTGAGATTTACACTTTCATTTATTTCTTTTTGAGAATTTGTAATTTTGTTTTTGCATGTAGTCTTTTACTGATCTCTTATTTTCAAAGTATAAGCCTGCCCTTCCCAGTAGCTGTAAACATTCTGAACTTTGACCCTCCTGGCATCCATCAGGAATGCTCTATCCTCAGATTCTTGCACGGGCTGCTTATAAAGACACCCTTCTTCTTTGCTTCAGATCTGTGTTCAAGTGTCCCCTTCATAAAGAGGCCTGTCCTGGGCACACCGATTTAAATTGCAACCTGTCTGATATGCTTTTGATGTCCCCTCCTAATCTCATGTCAAAATGTAATCACCAGTGTTGAAGGCGGGGCCTAGTTGGAGGTGTTTGGATTTTGGGGGCAAAACCCTCAGAAATGGCTTAGTGCCATCCGCTTGCTGATGAGAGAGTTCTCTGGAGATCTGGTAGTTTGAAAGTGAGTGGCATCTCCCCCTTCTCTCTCTCTTGTTCCCACTCTTGTCATGTGATGTGCCTGCTTCCACTTCACCTTCTGCCACTAGTAAAAGCTCCCTGAGGCCTCCCCAGAAGCTGAGCAATGCCAGCGCCATGCTTGCATGGCCTACAGAACCATGAGCCAATCAAACCTCTTTTAAATTACCCAGTCTCAAGTATGCCTTTATAGAAATACAAGAAGATCCTGACACACCTTCCTTCTCTCACCCCAATAACCTGTATCTCAACCACTATTAGCCTGCTCCATTTTTTCCTATAATATTTTCAAATTCTGACATATAATTGCTTTTATGTTTAACGTTCATCTTCTGTGTTCCATGAAATAGAACATAATTTCCACCATGGCAGACATTTAGGAGGAAGAGGGTGGTCTATTTTGTTCAATGATGATCCTAACAGCCCAGTGTATAAAATATGCTCAATAAGTTACTTCTTGAGTGAATAAATTTTATTTTTATGAATCTCCTTCAGTAAGTCTCCTCTGTGGCCTCAATATCTCCTTTTTTAATTTCAAAGAACTGACTTGAATTGGTTCAAAAATCTTAAAAGTTTCCTAAATTCCCAAAGCCATGACAATTGCTTCCTTTATCTCTCAGTGGGCTGAAGCACACATTTCTGTCTAGATTGGCCAGTCAAGAGCTTTTCTTTCTTTCTTCTTTTTTTTTTTCTAAGCTTTGAATGAAATGGTTCTTGAAAATTACATGGACTACTTTCATGTTCCACATTTTTATTCAGAATTTCTTTTTAATTGACTTTTATCATTTTTATTTGTCCCTTTTGTGTCCCCTTATACTTTTCATACAGTATGCTGCCTCACAATGCTGTTTGACGACACTGGCTTAGAAAATAGAAAACAGATTTTTCTTTTCTCCAAAGAAATAGAAAACTTTCCTCTATACTCCAAGGGATATACAGGAAGAATAGAAACATGAATTTGAACTATGACTAAGAGTCAGCATGTACTTTCCTTTCTCTGGAAAAAGAAAAGAAAAAAGCTGGAGAAGTAAAGCTCAGAAGCACGGTTGGGTATGGTTGAGTTAAGTAGACTACATGAAAAATAAAGACTGTCAACAGTCTTATAAAGAAAATGAATTTTGCTCTTTCATGTAAGAAAAAATCCACTCACCTTTATTTTTAAAATGTCCTGAGTTGAGGTAAACAATATCTATTTTTGCTATTAAAACATTCTATTTCTGTCTGATATTTTTCCCAATTGATAGAAAATTAGAAGAACACTCCTAGAGAAATTAGCACTAAAATGCAAAAGCACTGTCATGGCTCCTCTTTGATATTATGAATTGACTTTAACCTGATTTGCTCTCTCAATTTCTTAGGTTATTTTTGAATTTTGTTTATAGTTTATTAGCATGTTAAATATTTTTTGTGGGTTTGGTTTTGTGTACATATACAATATTTTGGTCATATTAAAAATGAAATAACTGGTATGTGTTTACTACCTCCTGATTTGCTTTCTGTCACTGGCATAAGCCTATTTTACATTGCTGTCAGGCCTATTTAGTTAATAGGATGTGTTAGCCAGTGTTTTCTGTATATACTTCAGTGGCTTTAGAGTTTTGCAGTTCAGCCCATTGCCTTTTTAAATTACTAGGTTAGAGTGGTTTTAGGTTTACAGTGAAATTAAGCAAAAAGTACGGAGTTGCCACATACTGCAACCTCTCCCCCTTCCCCTACCCATCCCTATAATACACAGTCTGCCTCACCATCGAGATGCCCTACCATGAACAACTATAAGCCAATAAACTGGAAAACCTAGAAGAAATGGATAAATTCCTAGATACATACAATCTACCAAAATTGAATCACGAAGAAACAGAAAATCTTAACAGATCAATGTCAAGTAACAAAATTGAATCAGTAGTGAAATGTCTCCCATCAAAGAAAACTCCAGGACCTGATGCCATCACTGCTGAATTCTATCAAACATTTAAAGAAGAACAATCTGAACAGATCAATATCCAGTAACAAAACTGAATAAGCAATAAAATACCTCCCATCAAAGAAAAGCCCAGGACCTGATGCCTTCACTGCCACATTGTCTCAAACATTTAACAATCTAATACCAACACTCTGTAAACTATTCCAAAAATTGAAGAGGAGGGAATACTTCCAAACTCAATCTATGAGGACAGTATTACCCTAATACAAAATTAGACAAGGACACAACCAAAGAAGAAACCTACAGGCCAATATCCCTGATGCACATAGATGCAAAAATCTCAACAAAATATTAGCAAGCCAAATTCAACAGCACATTAAAAATGCCGTTAACCATGATCAAGTAGGATTCATCCCAGGTATGCAAGAATGATTTGAGAATATGGAAACCTGGCCAGGTGGGGTGGCTCATGCCTGTAATCCCAGCAATCTGGGAGACCAAGGAGGGTAGATCACCTGAGGTGGGGAGTTTGAGACCAGTCTGACCAACATGGAGAAACCCCATCTCTACCAAAAATACAAAATTAGGTGGGTGTGGTGGTGCACTCTAGCCTGGACAACAAGAGTGAAACTCTGTCTCAAAAAAAAAAAAAAAAAAAAAAAAAAAGGGAAACCAATAAACTTGATATATCACATTAACAAAATCAAACACAAAACCCATGTGGTTATTTCAATACGCATGGAAAAAGCATTTGGGAAAATTCACTCTCCCTTTATGATAAGAACTCTCAAAAAATTAGGTGTAGAAAAAAATGTACCTCAACACAGTACCATAGCTAACATCATACCGTACAGGGAAAAGTTGAAAACTCTACCTCTAAGATCTAGAACAAGACAAAGATACCTACTTTTACCACTTTCATTCAACATGGTACTGGGAGCCCTAGCCAAAGCAATTAGACAAGAGAAAGAAACAAAGGGCATCCAAATTGGAAAGGAGGAAGTCAGATTGTCCCTATTTGCAGACAACATAATCTTATAATAAAAAAAAGAAACCCAAAAGACTCTTCCAAAAACTATTAGAACTAACAAATTTGATAAAGGTACAGGATACAAAATCAACATATAGAAATCAGTAGCATTTTATACACCAAAAGTGAACTATATGAAAAAGAAAGCAAGAAGGCAATCCCATTTATAACACCTATAAAAAATACATAGGAGTAAATTCAACCAAGGAGGTGAAAGATCTCTACAATGAAAACTATAAAACATTGATGGAAGAAATTGAATAGGGCACAAATAAATGAAAAGATATTTTATGTACAAGAATTGAAAAAATTAATATTGCTAAAATGTCCATATCACTCAAATAATCTACAGATTTAATGCAATATCTATCAAAATACCAATGACATTCTTCATGGAAATAGAAAAAACAATCCTAAAATTTATATGAAAACACAAAAGACTCCAAATTGCCAAAGTAATGTTGGGCAAAAGGATAAAAAATTGGAGGCATCACACTACCTGATGTCAAAATGCACTACAAAGCTATAGTAACCAAACATCCTGCTATAAACATAAAAATAGACACATGGACCAATGGAATAGGAGAGAAAACTCAGAAATAAACACACTCACTTATAGCCAACTGATTTTTGACAAGGCACCAAGAACACACATTGAGGAAAAGACAGTCTCTTCGATAAGTGTTGCTAAAAAAAACTAAATATCCACCTGTAAAAGAATGAAGCTAGATCCCTATATCTCATAATCTACAAAAATCAACTCAAATGGATTAAAGATATAAATTTATGATCCAAAAACTATAAAACTACTAGAAGAAAACATAAACATACAGGTAATGCTTCATGATATTGATCTGGGTAAGGATTTTTTGGATAAGAATTCGAAAGCACAGGCAACAAAAGAAAACACAGACAAATGGAATTACATTAAATGAAAAATTCTCTGTACAACAAAGGAAACAATCAAGAGATTGAAGAGACAACCTAAAAATAGGAGAAAATATTTGCAAACAATGCATTTGCCTAAGAGAAATTAATATCCAGAATATAAAAGGACTTCAAACAATGCAACAGCAAACAGCAAATAATTTGATTTTAGGCGGGGCACGGTGGCTCACTCCCGTAATCCCACCACATTGGGAAGCCAAGGCGGGTGGATCACAGGGTGGTGAAACCCCGACTCTACTAAAAATACAAAAATTAACCGAGTGCAGTAGCAGGTGCCTGTAATCCCAGCTACTTGGGGAGGCTGTGGCAAGAGAATTGCTTGAACCCGGGAGGTGGAGGTGGCAGTGAGCCGAGATCGCACCACTGCACTGTAGCCTGGGTGATATAGCAAGACTTTGTCTTTAAAAAAAAAGAAAAAATAATAATTTTAAAAATGAGAGCTTAGCAGCAAGATGGCCGAACAGGAACAGCTCCAGTCTCCAACTCCCAGTGCGAGTGACACAGAAGACCGGTGATTTCTGCATTTTCAACCGAGGTACTGGGTTCATCTCACTGGGGAGTGCCGGACTATCGGTGCTGGTCAGCTGCTGCAGCCCGACCAGCGAGAGCTGAAGCAGGGCGAGGCATTGCCTCACCTGGGAAGCGCAAGGGGGAAGGGAATCCCTTTTCCTAGCCAGTGGAACTGAGACACACAACACCTGGAAAATCGGGTAACTCCCACCCCAATACTGCGCTTTAAGCAAACAGGCATACCAGGAGATCATATCCCACACCTGGCCGGGAGGGTCCCACACCCACGGAGCCTCCCTCATTGCTAGCACAGCAGTTTGTGATCTACCGGCAAGGCAGCAGCGAGGCTGGGGGAGGGACGCCCACCATTGCTGAGGCTTAAGTAGGTAAACAAAGCTGCTGGGAGGCTCCAACTGGGTGGAGCTCACAGCAGCTCAAGGAAACCTGCCTGTCTCTGTAGACTCCACCTCCAGGGACAGGGCACAGTAAACAATAACAAATGCAGCAGAAAGCTCTGCAGATGCAAACGACTCTGCATGACAGCTTTGAAGAGAGCAGTGGATCTCCCAACACGGAGGTTGAGATCTGAGAAGGGACAGACTGCCTGCTCAAGTGGGTCCCTGACCCCTGAGTAGCCTAACTGGGAGACATCCCCCACTAGGGGCAGTCTGACACCCCACACCTCACAGGGTGGAGTACACCACTGAGAGGAAGCTTCCAAAGCAAGAATCAGACAGGTACACTCTCTGTTCAGAAATATTCTATCTTCTGCAGCCTCTGCTGCTGATACCCAGGAAAACAGGGTCTGGAGTGGACCTCAAGCAATCTCCAACAGACCTACAGCTGAGGGTCCTGACTGTTAGAAGGAAAACTATCAAACAGGAAGGAAACCTACACCAAAACCCCATCAGTACCTCACCATCATCAAAGACCAGAGGCAGATAAGACCACAAAGATGGGGAAAAAGCAGGGCAGAAAAGCTGGAAATTCAAAAAATAACAGTGCATCTCCCCCGGCAAAGGAGCGCAACTCATCGCCAGCAACGGATGAAAGCTGGACGGAGAATGACTTTGACGAGATGAGAGAAGAAGGCTTCAGTCCATCAAATTTCTCAGAGCTAAAGAAGGAATTACGTACCCAGCGCAAAGAAACTAAAAATCTTGAAAAAAAAGTGGAAGAATTGATGGCTAGAGTAATTAATGCAGAGAAGGTCATAAACGAAATGAAAGAGATGAAAACCATGACACGAGAAATACGTGACAAATGCACAAGCTTCAGTAACCAACTCGATCAACTGGAAGAAGGAGTATCAGCGATTGAGGATCAAATGAATGAAATGAAGCGAGAAGAGAAACCAAAAGAAAAAAGAAGAAAAAGAAATGAACAAAGCCTGCAAGAAGTATGGGATTATGTAAAAAGACCAAATCTATGTCTGATTGGGGTGCCTGAAAGTGAGGGGGAAAATGGAACCAAGTTGGAAAACACTCTTCAGGATATCATCCAGGACAACTTCCCCAACCTAGTAGGGCAGGCCAACATTCAAATTCAGGAAATACAGAGAACGCCACAAAGATACTCCTCAAGAAGAGCAACTCTAAGACACATAATTGCCAGATTCACCAAAGTTGAAATGAAGGAAAAAATCTTAAGGGCAGCCAGAGAGAACGGTCGGGTTACCCACAAAGGGAAGCCCATCAGACTAACAGCAGATCACTCAGCAGAAACTCTACAAGCCAGAAGAGAGTGGGGGCCAATATTCAACATTCTTAAAGAAAAGAATTTTCAACCCAGAATTTCATATCCAGCCAAACTAACTAAGTTTCATAAGTGAAGGAGAAATAAAATCCTTTACAGATAAGCAAATGCTTAGAGATTTTGTCACCACTAGGCCTGTCTTACAAGAGACCCTGAAGGAAGCACTCAACATGGAAAGGAACAACTGGTACCAGCCATTGCAAAAACATGCCAAAATGTAAAGACCATCGAGGCTAGGAAGAAACTGCCTCAACTAACGAGCAAAATAACCAGTTAATATCATAATGGCAGGATCAAGTTCACACATAACAATATTAACCTTAAATGTAAATGGACTAAATGCTCCAATTAAAAGACACAGACTGGCAAACTGGATAAAGAGTCAAGACCCATCAGTCTGCTGTATTCAGGAGACCCATCTCACACGCAGAGACATATATTGGCTCAAAACAAAGGGATGGAGGAAGATTTACCAAGCAAATGGAGAACAAAAAAAAGCGGGGGTTGCAATACTAGTCTCTGATAAAACAGACTTTAAACCATCAAAGATCAAAAGAGACAAAGAAGGCCATTACATAATGGTAAAGGGATCAATTCAACAGGAAGAGCTAACTATCCTAAATATATATGCACCCAATACAGGAGCACCCAGATTCATCAGGCAAGTCCTTAGAGACTTACAAAGAGACTTAGACTCCCATACAATAATAATGGGAGACTTCAACACTCCACTGTCAACATTAGACAGATCAACGAGACAGAAAGTTAACAAGGATATCCAGGAATTGAACTCATCTCTGCAGCAAGCAGACCTAAGAGACATCTATAGAACTCTCCACCCCAAATCAACAGAATATACATTCTTCTCAGCACCACATCGTACTTACTCCAAAATTGACCACGTAATTGGAAGTAAAGAACTCCTCAGCAAATGTAAAAGAACAGAAATTATAACAAACTGTCTCTCAGACCACAGTGCAATCAAACTAGAACTCAGGACTAAGAAACTCAATCAAAACCGCTCAACTACATGGAAACTGAACAACCTGCTCCTGAATGACTACTGGGTACGTAATGAAATGAAGGCAGAAATAAAGATGTTCTTTGAAACCAATGAGAACAGAACAAAGATACAACATACCAGAATCTCTGGGACACATTTAAAGCAGTGTGTAGAGGGAAATTTATAGCACTAAATGCCCACAAGAGAAAGCAGGAAAGATCTAAAATTGACACTCTAACATCGCAATTAAAAGAAATAGAGAAGCAAGAGCAAACACATTTGAAAGCTAGCAGAAGGCAAGAAATAACTAAGATCAGAGCAGAACTGAAGGAGATAGAGACACAAAAAACCCTCCAAAAAATCAATAAATCCAGGAGTTGGTTTTTTGAAAAGATCAACAAAATTGACAGACCACTAGCAAGACTAATAAAGAAGAAACGAGAGAAGAATCAAATAGACGCAATTAAAAATGATAAAGGGGATATCACCACCGACCCCACAGAAATACAAACTACCATCAGAGAATACTATAAACACCTCTACGCAAATAAACTGGAAAATCTAGAAGAAATGGATAATTTCCTGGACACTTACACTCTTCCAAGACTAAACCAGGAAGAAGTTGAATCCCTGAATAGACCAATAGCAGGCTCTGAAATTGAGGCAATAATTAATAGCCTACCAACCAAAAAAAGTCCAGGACCAGATGGATTCACAGCTGAATTCTACCAGAGGTACAAGGAGGAGTTGGTACCATTCCTTCTGAAACTATTCCAATCAATAGAAAAAGAGGGAATCCTCCCTAACTCATTTTATGAGGCCAACATCATCCTGATACCAAAGCCTGGCAGAGACACAACAAAAAAAGAGAATTTTAGACCAATATCCCTGATGAACATCGATGCAAAAATCCTCAATAAAATACTGGCAAACCGGATTCAGCAACACATCAAAAAGCTTATCCACCATGATCAAGTGGGCTTCATCCCTGGGATGCAAGGCTGGTTCAACATTCGCAAATCAATAAACATAATCCAGCATATAAACAGAACCAAAGACAAGAACCACATGATTATCTCAATAGATGCAGAAAAGTCTTTTGACAAAATTCAACAGCCCTTCATGCTAAAAACGCTCAATAAATTTGGTATTGATGGAACGTACCTCAAAATAATAAGAGCTATTTATGACAAACCCACAGCCAATATCATACTGAATGGGCAAAAACTGGAAAAATTCCCTTTGAAAACTGGCACAAGACAGGGATGCCCTCTCTCACCACTCCTATTCAACATAGTGTTGGAAGTTCTGGCTAGGGCAATCAGGCAAGAGAAAGAAATCAAGGGTATTCAGTTAGGAAAAGAAGAAATCAAATTGTCCCTCTTTGCGGTTGACATGATTGTATATTTAGAAAACCCCATTGTCTCAGCCCAAAATCTCCTTAAGCTGATAAGCAACTTCAGCAAAGTCTCAGGATACAAAATCAATGTGCAAAAATCACAAGCATTCTTATACACCAGTAACAGACAAACAGACAGCCAAATCAGGAATGAACTTCCATTCACAATTGCTTCCAAGAGAATAAAATACCTAGGAATCCAACTTACAAGCGATGTAAAGGACCCCTTCAAGGAGAACTACAAACCACTGCTCAGTGAAATAAAAGAGGACACAAACAAATGGAAGAACATACCATGTTCATGGATAGGAAGAATTAATATCGTGAAAATGGCCATACTGCCCAAGGTAATTTATAGATTCAATGCCATCCCCATCAAGCTACCAATGAATTTCTTCACAGAATTGGAAAAAACTGCTTTAAAGTTCATATGGAACCAAAAAAAGAGCCTGCATCTCCAAGACAATCTTAAGTCAAAAGAACAAAGCTGGAGGCATCACGCTACCTGACTTCAAACTATACTACAAGACTACAGTAACCAAAACAGCATGGTACTGGTACCAAAACAGAGATATAGACCAATGGAACAGAACAGAGTCCTCAGAAATAATAGCACACATCTACAGCCATCTGATCTTTGACAAACCTGAGAGAAACAAGAAATGGGGAAAGGATTCCCTATTTAATAAATGGTGCTGGGAAAATTGGCTAGCCATAAGTAGAAAGCTGAAACTGGATCCTTTCCTTACTCCTTATACAAAAATTAATTCAGGATGGATTAGAGACTTAAATGTTAGACCTAATACCATAAAAATCCTAGAGGAAAACCTAAGTAGTACCATTCAGGACATAGGCATGGGCAAAGACTTCATGTCTAAAACACCAAAAGCAACAGCAGCAAAAGCCAAAATTGACAAATGGGATCTAATTAAACTAAAGAGCTTCTGCACAGCAAAAGAAACTACCACCAGAGTGAACAGGCAACCTACAGAATGGGAGAAAATTTTTGCAATCTACTCATCTGACAAAGGGCTAATATCCAGAACCTACAAA
The DNA here is from genome assembly GCF_037993035.2 of Macaca fascicularis. NCBI lineage: Eukaryota > Metazoa > Chordata > Mammalia > Primates > Cercopithecidae > Macaca > Macaca fascicularis. The sequence goes on along the minus strand of NC_088385.1, from coordinate 37,470,507 downwards.
GAACTCAAACAAATTTACAAGAAAAAAACAAACAACCCCATCAAAAAGTGGGCAAAGGATATGAACAGACATTTCTCAAAAGAAGACATTCATACAGCCAACAGACACATGAAGAAATGCTCATCATCACTGGCCATCAGAGAAATGCAAATCAAAACCACAATGAGATACCATCTCACACCAGTTAGAATGGCGATCATTAAACAGTCAGGAAACAAGAGGTGCTGGAGAGGATGTGGAGAAATAGGAACACTTTTACACTGTTGGTGGGATTGTAAACTAGTTCAACCATTATGGAAAACAGTAGGGCGATTCCTCAAGAATCTAGAACTAGATGTACCATATGACCCAGCTATCCCATTACTGGGTATATACTCAAAGGATTATAAATTATGCTGCTATAAAGACACATGCACACGTATGTTTATTGCGGCACTATTCACAATAGCAAAGACTTGGAATCAACCCAAATGTCCATCAGTGACAGATTGGATTAAGAAAATGTGGCACATATACACCATGGAATACTATGCAGCCATAAAAAAGGATGAGTTTGTGTCCTTTGTAGGGACATGGATGCAGCTGGAAACCATCATTCTCAGCAAACTATCACAAGAACAGAAAACCAAACACCGCATGTTCTCACTCATAGGTGGGAACTGAACAATGAGATCACTTGGACTCGGGAAGGGGAACATCACACACCGGGGCCTATCATGGGGAGGGGGGAGGGGGGAGGGATTGCATTGGGATTTATACCTGATGTAAATGACGAGTTGATGGGTGCAGCACACCAACATGGCACAAGTATACATATGTAACAAACCTGCACGTTATGCACATGTACCCTACAACTTAAAGTATAATAATAATAAATAAATTTAAAAATAATAATAAAAAAGTAATAAAAAAATAAAAATAAAAATGAGAAAAAGGCCTGAATAGGTATATCTTATAAAAAGACATGCAAATTGCTAAGAGGTATAGAAAAAAATTCTTAATATCAATAACATGTTGTTGTTGCTAAACATCCTTGTCATTTTGTGGTATTAGAGCCCATCACTTAAACATTTTTTTTTTAGTTTATTATGTTAGGATTTTCAGAAAATAATGAAGCCTCAAAAGCTAGACATTAATTAGTTAATTTTTTTTTTCTTTTTAGGGGTGACAGAGAGACAGGAAGGGAGAGATGAGAAGGGAGAGGGTGGGATGGGATAAGGAAAGAGTGGAGAGAAATGGGAAAGAAGGAGAGGAGAGGAGACAGATGAGAGAGTTCTTTTCTTTATAGAATTTCTTAGTTCTGAGGTTTCCTTGGTATCTTGTTGATATGATTTAGCTCTGGGTTCCCACCCAAATCTCACCTTGAATTGTAATTCCCTTGCATTGAGGGAGGGACCTGGTGGGAGGTGATTGAATTATGAGGGTGCTCTCCCCCATGCTGTTCTCATAATAGTGAGTGAGCCTCATGGAATCTGATGACTCTATAAGTGTTCGGTAGTTTCTCCTTAACTCATGCTTCTCTCTCCTGCCACCTTGTGAAGAAGGTGCCTGCTTCCCCTTCATCTTCCATTTTATGTAAGTTTCTTGAGGCCTCCCCAGCTATGTAGAACTCTGAGTCCATTAAACCTCTTTCCTTTGTAAATTACTCAGTCTCCGGTATTGCTTTATAGCAGTGTGAAAACGTACTAATACACTTGCAGGCCATTCCTGGAAGAGAAAATGTACTCACAAGATTAATAACCATGAAGAATAGTTTGAAAAGGATGGACAATAAACAAATGCCTAGATTTTTAGCTCTATGTAAGCAAGGTTTAATAGTACTTATTTAGCAATATTCAATTAGAACTATATACTTCAAGGTACATTTACTTCTTCTACTGTCTATTTTTTACCTTCTACTTTTGTAGCACTCAAATTAGATAAGAGCCTTTTGCCATATCTAGTACCACCAATATTCAAGATTGATCTAGATATTCAATATATATATATGGAACCCATTACCTCCCTGTGCATTCTTGACTTCTTGAAAAGTTGCTATTGTTAACATAATTAATAATACTAAACACGTCATTTATCTCACAAACCAAATAATATAAAGCTTTCATTTTGCAATCTCCTTGCAATGTGAATGTATCACTTTTATAGTGCCCAAATTCTAAATTGTACTAATTGGAGGGATTTTGCTAATTGAATTACAAATACTGAGTTGGAAAATTCACGATAGTCAAGGCACCTGTTTCCCACCTGAGGCCCAAACCTAAGCACTGTCTTTAGCAGACTCAAGGGCCCTAACATGCAGAGTCATGCCTATGAACATCCGGAAGCCTTAGAGTTTTCACTTGGTGATTCATAAATCCACAAGGGTGTAAAAAGGGGTTCCCATTGGTTCATGAATTAAAGGTGACAATAGCATCTACTTAATTTCTGGTAATAAAAATGAACAAATAAACAAGTTGCTAATAAGTTTGTACCATTTTAAATTGGAACAATGCAGAAGTCTCTGTATTGACTGAATGTACACCATGAGTTGGAAGGAAGTCAAGATCAGAGGAGAGGAGGTGGCATGCTGAAGACTTGGATGTTCCAAGTTACCACTCAGCTAAAGAGTAGCATTAGTATTTTAAAGTTTTTAATATTTAAATTCTCATATATTGTTTATAGTCACTAATGGTTACTAGTTCAAGTCAGAAGCAAAAGGAATACAGATGCTAGAATGGAAAACAAAATCGGTGAAGACTGAAAAGTTGATAATTCTTTAAATTCACCTAAAGAGGATATTTCCCAGATCTGTGTCTTGCATGCATCAGATCAAATTATTCAAACTTCAATAAATCTCTTATACTTCAGAAAACAATGCTAAAAAGAGAAAATGTATTGTTAATAGATGATTTGGGTTTTTTTGGGTTATATGGGAATAAATATTTTCTGTAACTGCAATGCATTACTTGAACATAAATGTTATTTTTAAAAAGCCTACAATCCTCTCTTCAGAAATATTTTTCAAAATATGTTTTAAAAATAAGTCATAAAATTTAATTTTATGTAAGTATAATCTTAATAAGACCATAATGTATACAGGCACTAAGTTAACTAAAAATACACGAATACTTTAGGCATGGAAATTTGAAGCTCTAATCAAGGACATGGAAAACAACCTGGAAAAATGGAGTGACATCCCATGCACTTAGATGGAATGACAATATTATAAAAACTGTCACTTCTCCCCAAATTAATCTATAAGTTAAGTGCAATTATAAACTTTTCTGTTGGATTTTTGAAGAACTTAATGAAGACCCTCTCAAGTTTATTTGGAAGGATACATATCCATGAACTAAGTCGTCTTTAAGAAGGAATGTACAAGCTTGCCCTCCCAAGTTGCCCTTTCTTTTTTTCTCCACTATATATATGCATATCATATATATATATATATATATAGTAAAATATAATAATATGGTTTTGTCTGAAAGAAGCACCTAAAAGTTTTAAGAATATTTTAAGAAAACCAATTCACTAGAAGCTTTTAGACGTGATATGTTAAACATAATGGAAAAGAGATAACTTTACATGCACCTCAACTTAGAGTCATAGCATGAGCTCTGAAGAACTTTCAGCTGTTCTAATTAGGCAAATACTATTTTGGTCACAAGATCAGCTTGTATGGTGCCTGTATTTCCTTAGCTAAACTAATAAAGTATCTTTGGTTTGGACTGAGGTCTACTTAGCTTACTGTAGCTCTGTTTTCACCTCATTAAACAGTGACAAGCTTGACTTTCACATTTAGGTGGGAATTGCCACAGTTTTGATTTGCTAACTAGGACCTACTCTAAGTGAGAAATTTCACTGAGTGATGTTCCCTGAAGTATCAAGTTCTCACTTAAACTAATGAAGTGCTTAATTAATGAAGCTGCCAATGGCAATTTCTTTTTTCTTTTTTTAACTTCCAAATATATTTATTTTCTTGTTTCACAATACACAGTTCATTTCTCACATAGCTTCTATTATTGCATTACTCTCAATTACATTTTTGGATATGGTCTTAACTACTGATTTGTTGGATTAGAGTCAAGTGTAGTCCTTAGTACCTCCGATATAGGCTCAGTTCTTACCTCTTTAGTCTTCTTATACATTTCCTATGTCTGATATGTCTTTATTAATCTCAGCCCATTTCATTCTTATGAGGTTTTAGATACTACTTATTTCTTTATATATATATATATATTATTATTATACTTTAAGTTCTAGGGTACATGCGGATAACGTGCAGGTTTGTTACATATGTATATTTGTGCCATGTTGGCGTGCTACACCCATCAACTCGTCAGCACCCATCAACCAGTCATTTACATCAGGTATAACTCCCAATGCAATCCCTCACCCCTACCCCCTCCCCATGATAGGCCCCAGTGTATGATGTTCCCCTTCCCGAGTCCAAGTGATCTCATTGTTCAGTTCCCACCTATGAGTGAGAACATGCGGTGTTTGGTTTTCTGTTCTTGCGATAGTTTGCTGAGAATGATGGTTTCCAGCTGCATCCATGTCTCTACAAAGGACACAAACTCATCCTTTTTTATGGCTGCATAGTATTCCATGGTGTATATGTACCACATTTTCTTCATCCAGTCTGTCACTGATGGACATTTGGGTTGATTCCAAGTCTTTGCTATTGTGAATAGTGCCACAATAAACATACATGTGCATGTTTCTTTATAGCAGCATGATTTATAATCCTTTGGGTATATCCCCAGTAATGGGATGGCTGGGTCAAATGGTACATCTAGTTCTAGATCCTTGAGGAATTGCCATACTGTTTTCCATAATGGTTGAACTAGTTTACAGTACCACCAACAGTGTAAAAGTGTTCCTATTTCTCCACATCCTCTCCAGCACCTGTTGTTTCCTGACTTTTTAATGATTGCCATTCTAACTGGTGTGAGATGGTATCTCATTGTGGTTTTGATTTGCATTTCTCTGATGGCCAGTGATGATGAGCATTTTTTCATGTGTCTGTTGGCTGTATGAATGTCTTCTTTTGAGAACTGTCTGTTCATATGCTTAGCCCACTTTTTGAAGGGGTTGTTTGTTTTTTTCTTGTAAATTTGTTTGAGTTCTTTGTAGGTTCTGGATATTAGCTCTTTGTCAGATAAGTAGATTGCAAAAATTTTCTCCCATTCTGTAGGTTGCCTATTCATTCTGATGGTAGTTTCTTTTGCTGTGCAGAAGCTCTTTAGTTTAATTAGATCCCATTTGTCAATTTTGGCTTTTGTTGCCATTGCTTCTGGTGTTTTAGACATGAAGTCCTTGCTCATGCCTATGTCCTGAATGGTATTACCTAGGTTTTCTTCTAGGGTTTTTATGGTATTGGGTCTAACATTTAAGTCTCTAATCCATCTTGAATTAATTTTCATATAAGGAGTAAGGAAAGATCCAGTTTCAGCTTTCTACTTATGGCTAGCCAATTTTCCCAGCACCATTTATTAAATAGGGAATCCTTACCCCATTTCTTGTTTTTCTGAGGTTTGTCAAAGATCAGATGGCTGTAGATGTATGGTATTATTTCTGAGGACTCTGTTCTGTTCCATTGGTCTATATCTCTGTTTTGGTACCAGTACCATGCGGTGTTGGTTACTGTAGCCTTGTAGTATAGTTTGAAGTCAGGTAGCGTGATGCCTCCAGCTTTGTTCTTTTGACTTAGGATTGTCTTGGCAATGCGGGCTCTTTTTTGGTTCCATATGAACTTTAAAGCAGTTTTTTCCAATTCTGTGAAGAAACTCATTGGTAGCTTGATGGGGATGGCATTGAATCTATAAATTACCTTGGGCAGTATGGTCATTTTCACGATATTGATTCTTCCTTCCATTTGTTTGTGTCCTCTTTGATTTCACTGAGCAGTGGTTTGTAGTTCTCCTTGAAGAGGTCCTTTACATCCCTTGTCAGTTGGATTCCTAGGTATTTCATTCTCTTGGAAGCAATTGTGAATGGAAGTTCATTCCTGATTTGGCTCTCTGTTTGTCTGTTACTGGCGTATAAGAATGCTTGTGATTTTTGCACATTAATTTTGTATCCTGAGACTTTGCTGAAATTTCTTATCAGCTTAAAGAGATTTTGGGCTGAGACAATGGGGTTTTCTAAATATATAATCATGTCATCTGCAAACAGGGACAATTTGACTTCTTCTTTTCCTAACTGAATACCCTGGATTTCTTTCTCTTGCCTGATTGCCCTAGCCAGATCTTCCAACACTATGTTGAATAGAGTGGTGAGAGAGGGCATCCCTGTCTTGTGCCAGTTTTCAAAGGGAATTTTTCCAGTTTTTGCCCATTCAGTATGATATTGGCTGTGGGTTTGTCATAAATAGCTCTTATTATTTTGAGGTACGTTCCATCAATACCGAATTTATTGAGCGTTTTTAGCATGAAGGGCTGTTGAATTTTGTCAAAAGACTTTTCTGCATCTATTGAGATAATCATGTGGTTCTTGTCTTTGGTTCTGTTTATATGCTGGAGTACGTTTATTGGTTTGCGTATGTTGAACAAGCCTTGCATCCCAGGGATGAAGCCCACTTGATCACGGTGGATAAGCTTTTTGATGTGCTGCTGGATCTGGTTTGCCAGTATTTTATTGAGGATTTTTGCATCGATGTTCATCAGGGATATTGGTCTAAAATTCTCTTTTTTTGTTGTGTCTCTGCCAGGCTTTGGTATCAGGATGATGTTGGCCTCATAAAATAAGTTAGGGAGGATTCCCTCTTTTTCTATTGATTGGAATAGTTTCAGAAGGAATGGTACCAACTCCTCCTTGTACCTCTGGTGGAATTCAGCTGTGAATCCATCTGGTCCTGGACTTTTTTTGGTTGGTAGGCTATTAATTATTGCCTCAATTTCAGAGCCTGCTATTGGTCTATTCAGGAATTCAGCTTCTTCCTGGTTTAGTCTTGGGAGAGTGTAAGTGTCCAGGAAATTATCCATTTCTTCTAGATTTTCTAGTTTATTTGCGTAGAGGTGTTTATAGTATTCTCTGATAGTAGTTTGTATTTCTGTGGGGTCGGTGGTGATATCCCCTTTATCATTTTTAATTGCGTCTATTTGATTCTTCTCTCTTTTCTTCTTTATTAATCTTGCTAGCAGCCTATCAATTTTGTTGATCTTTTCAAAAAACCAACTCCTGGATTCATTGATTTTTTGGAGGGTTTTTTGTGTCTCTATCTCCTTCAGTTCTGCTCTGATCTTAGTTATTTCTTGCCTTCTGCTAGCTTTTGAATGTGTTTGCTCTTGCTTCTCTAGTTCTTTTAATGGTGATGTTAAGAATGTCAATTTTAGATCTTTCCTGCTTTCTCTTGTTGGCATTTAGTGCTATAAGTTTCCCTCTACACACTGCTTTAAATATGTCCCAGAGATTCCGGTATGTTGTATCTTTGTTCTCATTGGTTTCAAAGAACATCTTTATTTCTGCCTTCATTTCATTATGTACCCAGTAGTCATTCAGGAGCAGGTTGTTCAGTTTCCATGTAGCTGAGTGGTTTTGATTGAGTTTCTTAGTCCTGAGTTCTAGTTTGATTGCACTGTGGTCTGAGAGACAGTTTGTTATAATTTCTGTTCTTGTACATTTGCTGAAGAGTGCTTTACTTCCAATTACGTGGTCAATTTTGGAGTAAGTGTGATGTGGTGCTGAGAAGAATGTATATTCTATTGATTTGGGGTGGAGAGTTCTGTAGATGTCTATTAGGTCTGCTTGCTGCAGAGATGAGTTCAATTCCTGGACATCCTTGTTAACTTTCTGTCTCGTTGATCTGTCTAATGTTGACAGTGGGGTGTTGAAGTCTCCCATTATTATTGTATGGGAGTCTAAGTCTCTTTGTAAGTCTCTAAGGACTTGCTTGATGAATCTGGGTGCTCCTGTATTGGGTGCATATATATTTAGGATAGTTAGCTCTTCCTGTTGAATTGATCCCTTTACCATTATGTAATGGCCTTCTTTGTCTCTTTTGGTCTTTGTTGGTTTAAAATATGTTTTGTCAGAGACTAGTATTGCAACCCTGCTTTTTTTTGTTCTCCATTTGCTTGGTAAATCTTCCTCCATCCCTTTATTTTGAGCCTATGTATGTCTCTGCATGTGAGATGGGTCTCCTGAATACAGCAAACTGATGTGTCTTGACTCTTTATCCAGTTTGCCAGTCTGTGTCTTTTAATTGGAGCATTTAGTCCATTTACATTTAAGGTTAATACTGTTATGTGTGAACTTGATCCTGCCATTATGATATTAACTGGTTATTTTGCTCGTTAGTTGATGCAGTTTCTTCCTAGCCTCGATGGTCTTTACATTTTGGCATGTTTTTGCAATGGCTGGTACCGGTTGTTCCTTTCCATGTTTAGTGCTTCCTTCAGTGTCTCTTGTAAGCCAGGCCTGGTGGTGACAAAATCTCTAAGCATTTGCTTATCTGTAAAGGATTTTATTTCTCCTTCACTTATGAAACTTAGTTAGTTTGGCTGGATATGAAATTCTGGGTTTAAAATTCTTTTCTTTAAGAATGTTGAACATTGGCCCCCACTCTTTTCTGGCTTGTAGAGTTTCTGCTGAGTGATCTGCTGTTAGTCTGATGGGCTTCCCTTTGTGGGTAACCCGACCGTTCTCTCAGGCTGCCCTTAAGATTTTTTCCTTCATTTCAACTTTGGTGAATCTGGCAATTATGTGTCTTGGAGTTCTTGGAGTTGCTCTTCTTGAGGAGTATCTTTGTGGTGTTCTCTGTATTTCCTGAATTTGAATGTTGGCCTGCCCTACTAGGTTGAGGATGTTCTCCTGGATGATATCCTGAAGAGTGTTTTCCAACTTGGTTCCATTTTCCCCCTCACTTTCAGGCATCCCACTCAGATGTAGATTTGGTCTTTTTACAAAATCCCATACTTTTTGCAGGCTTTGTTCATTTCTTTTTCTTCTTTTTTCTTTTGGTTTCTCTTCTTGCTTCATTTCATTCATTTGATCCTCAATCGCTGATACTCTTTCTTCCAGTTGATCGATTTGGTTACTGAAGCTTGTGCATTTGTCACGTATTTCTCATGTCATGGTTTTCATCTCTGTCCATTCGTTTATGGCCTTCTCTGCATTAATTATTCTAGTTATCAATTCTTCAACTCTTTTTTCAAGATTTTTAGTTTCTTTGCGCTGGGTACGTAATTCCTTCTTTAGCTCTGAGAAGTTTTTTGGACTGAAGCCTTCTTCTCTCATCTCGTCAAAGTCATTCTCCGTCCAGCTTTGATCTGTTGCTGGCGATGAGCTGCGTTCCTTTGCAGGGGGTGATGCGCTCTTATTTTTTGAATTTCCAGCTTTTCTGTTCTGCTTTCTCCCCATCTTTGTGGTTTTATCTGCCTCTGGTCTTTGATGATGGTGACGTACTGATGGGGTTTTGGTGTGGGTGTCCTTCCTGTTTGATAGTTTTCCTTCTAACAGTCAGGACCCTCAGCTGTAGGTCTGTTGGAGATTGCTTGAGGTCCACTCCAGACCCTGTTTGCCTGGGTATCAGCAGCAGAGGCTGCAGAAGATAGACTATTGCTGAACAGCGAGTGTACCTCTCTGATTCTTGCTTTGGAAGCTTCCTCTCAGTGGTGTACTCCACCGTGTGAGGTGTGGGGTGTTGGTCTGCCCCTAGTGGGGGATGTCTCCCAGTTAGACTACTCAGGGGTCAGGGACCCACTTGAGCAGGCAGTCTGTCCCTTCTCAGATCTCAACCTCCGTGTTGGGAGATCCACTACTCTCTTCAAAGCTGTCAGACAGAGTCGTTTGCGTCTGCAGAGGTTTCAGCTGCTTTTGTTGTTGTTGTTGTTGTTGTTGTTGTTGTTGTTTAGCTGTGCCCTGTCCCCAGAGGTGGAGTCTACAGAGATAGGCAGGACTCCTTGAGCTGCTGTGAGCTCCACCCAGTTCGAGTTTCCCAGCCGCTTTGTTTATCTACTTAAGCCTCAGCAATGGCGGGCGCCCCTCCCCCAGCCTCATTGCTGCCTTGCCGGTAGATGGCAGACTGCTGTGCTAGCAATGAGGGAGGCTCCATGGGCGTGGGACCCTCCCAGCCAGGTGTGGGATATAGTCTCCTGGTGTGCCCGTTTGCTAAGATCCTTGGTAGAGCGCAGTATTGGGGTGGGAGTTACCCGATTTTCCAGGTGTTGTGTGTCTCAGTTCCCCTGGCTAGGAAAAGGGATTCTCTTCCCCCTTGAGCTTCCCCTGTGATGGGATGCCTTGCCCTGCTTCAGCTGTCGCTGGTCGGGCTGCAGCAGCTGACCAGCACTGATTGTCAGGCATTCCCTAGTGAGATAAACCCAGTACCTCAGTTGAAAATGCAGAAATCACCTGTCTTCTGTGTGGCTCGCGCTGGGAGTTGGAGACTGGAGCTGTTCCTATTCGGCCATCTTGTTCCGCCCCTCCGGCAATTTCTTTTTGTAAAGCATTGTATGCTGTTAGACCGTTAACCATGCCAGAAAATAACTTTGCTTTTTTTTGCACTGGAACCCATTCTCCTTAACAAATAAGTCCACCATTTAAAATTCTTTGCCTTCATAGTTCCTGGCTGAAGGTCATTGAAATAATAGCCTTTGTGGTGTCCTTTTTCTTTTAACCAGGGATTATTTTGTGATTCAAATTGTACTTTATATACAGTGACAGTACTGCTTCTAGGATTTCTAACTAAAGATTGTGGAAGAAATATAAAACAAAGTAACTTTCTCAATAGAAAGTCTTCCTTTGTATTTTTCTGATTAGATATCAGAAATATATACTATTATGTTTTTAGAATGGGCATTCGGGTTGGGCACAGTGACTCACACCTGTAATCCTAATACTTTGGGAGGTCGAGGCAGGAGGATTGCTTGAGGCCAGAAGTTTGAGAAGCTGGGGCAGCACAATGAGACAATATCCCTAAAAAATAAAAATAAAAATAAAAGAAAGTGAGCATGGCAGTGTGCAACTGTAGTCCTAGCTGCTAGGGAGGCTAAGGTGGGAAAATCACCTGAGCTCAGGAGTTGGGGTATAATGAGCTATACTTATGCCACTGCAATCCAGCCTGGGTGACAAAGTGGGAAAAAAGAGAGAAAAAAAAGTGCATTCAGTGAAAATCACACACAAATTTATGAATTTGAGATGTTGTAAAGTATTTCACAATGTATTATAAATATTTTTCCATGTTATTAAAAGTGTTCAGGCCAGGTGCCATGGTTCACACCTGTAATCCCAGTGCTTTGGGAGGCCAAGGCAGAAGGATCACATGAGCTCAGGAGTTCCAGGCCAGCCTAGGCAACATAGTGAGACCTAGTTGCTACTAAAAATTTAAACAAACAAACAAACAAAATCTAGTTTTGGTGTTATTTGGAGGTGGGAGCTACTTGGAGGTGGGAGCTACTCAGGAGACTGAGATAGGAGGATCACCTGAGACTGGAAACTATTTAGCTATTTTTTTACTCTTGTAATTAATGTTGTAACAAACAATGAAAACGTTTCTTTATGGCCTCTTTACTGAGGTGAACAAAAGAACAACCTGCAGGCTGGGTGTGGTGGCTTACACCTGTAATCCCAGAACTTTGGATGGCTGAGGCTGGTGGATCATAAAGTCAGGAGTTCGAGGCCAGCCTGGCCCATATGGTGAAACTCCATCTCTACTAAAATTTCAAAAATTAGCCAGGCGTGGTGGTGGGAGCCTGTAGTCCCAGCTACTCAGGAGGCTGAGGCAGGAGAATCACTTGAACCTGGGAGGCAGAGATTGTTGTGAGCTGAGATCGCGCCACTGCACTCCAGCCTGGGCAACAGAGTGAGACTCTGTCTCAAAAACAAAACAAAACAAAACAGACAAACACAAAAAACAAAGAACAACCTGAAATGTGCACTATTTGTGGAAATGGGAGACAGTGTTTTTAATTGTAATTGTAGCTACAGTATGTAACTACAATATTTAATAGTTACAAGGAAGCTAGTACTTCATTGGTTTAAGGTCAAACATTATTGACAGAGATAATACATATACCCATTCAGACTCATTTGTGATTTTGCAAGAAATCATTAATCTATCTATCTCTTATTACTTCCTAGCAAGAATGAGGCAGCAGGACATGGAACTGGTAATTATGACTGGAAGAAAGTTCTGGAACATTGGTTGCCCCAAGGTAGATAGGTCAATTAAGTCCTCAAGTTGGGACTTTAGGTAGACACAGGAGAAGTAAATGACTGAAATGGAGGATTAGAGGAGCACTTTTGGAAGATAAATGTACATCATAAACCACATGTACGAATAAATCACATCATAATAAAAACTACTTTGTGAATGATTGGAAAATTAAGGAGGCTTTTAACTTAAACATTAGTAACTTTCAATATTGTAAGTTGGTAATATTATGGCCCTAATTAATTTTTAGGATTAAGTCACCTTACCAGTGTAGTAAATATTTGTTCGGTTTGTCAGATGTTAGCTATGGTCTGAACGTTGTTGTCTTCTTAAAATTCATACTTTGGAGCCTAAACCCAGTGTGATAGTGGGGCTTTGTTCCCCCAAATTCATTAAGTCATAAGGACTCTACGCTCTAGTCAAGAGAGTGAGATTGTGCCCTTATAAAAGAGCCCCCACAGAGCTCCCCAGATCCCTCCCCCATGTGAGGATATGCACCAGGGCACCATCTATGAAGTCCTTACCAGACATCAAATCTGCGGGAACCTTGATCTTGGTTTTCTAACCTCCAGAACTGAGCAGTAAATCTGTTTTTTAATAAATTACCTAGTCTAACCTAGTCTAAGTTATTTTGTTATAACAGCCTAAATGGACCAAGACCCCTTCCCACTCAAATAAATAAACATATATTTAAATATAATATGGATAAAATATGTCATATATATTATTTTACATGTATATAATTTACAAATATATAAATTATACATAAATATATATAATTACATATATATTTAAGAAATTTCATATATACTCAGTTTGCAACCATATATGAGTAAGGTGCAAGGTGGCTTTGATAGGAGGAACGCTGTCAAATAGGTGTTCTTAGCTTGTTGGTCCTGGCATCATTGAATATATTTTGACTCAAAAAGAGATTTGACTTCTCGTTATGTAGAGTATTATTTGGGGAATGACTCTCAATGAGTTCTGTGAATAATTTGACTTGGAAAAGGGCAATACTAGAGTTGTTGGTTAAAGTTTGACTTGAAGTTTAGTAAAGTTTATTATTTATATCTGTGACTGGGGAGTAGAATAAAAGATCCACTGTGAAAAATTTGACTTTCTGGGTCAGCCTGGCTTATTTCACTTAGTAAAATGTCCTCCAGGTTCAACTATGATGTCACAAATGACAAGATTTCCCCTGTTTTTAAGGCTGAACAGTATTCCATTGTGGTTATATCCCTGAATTTATTTATTCATCCAATGACAGACACGTAGGTTGCTTTCCTATCTTAGCTGTTCTGAATAATGCTGCAGTGAACATAGGAGTGCAGATATCTCTTTGGTATTCTGATTTCAATGCATTTAAATATATACCCAGCGGGGGAATTAATGGATCACATAGTAATTCTATTTTTAGTTTTCTGAGGAACCTCTATATTGTTTTCTATGAACGCTGTATTAATTTGTTTCACACTTTCCCAGGGGAAATGCACCAGCAGTGCATAAGGGTTCCTTTTTCTCCACATTCTCACCAACATTTGTTACCTTTTATCTTTTTGATAATGGCCATTCAAATAGGTGTGAGGTAATATCTCATTGTTGATCACATTATACCCCGTAAAGATATACAGTTATTTGTCAGTTAAAAATCAATTAAAACAAATTTAGTGGCCAGAGAGGAGTAGACAGTATATTGAAAGATAAGGCTGGAAAGAACATTGCTAAATTTGGAGAAGTGAAGTAAAACATGTTTACTGAGATCCTGCAGGACAATTTTCAAAAGAGGCCTTAAGCCATGGTAGTGATTGAAGCAGTTTGAGGTCCCTCCCTTTCTCCCTTCCTCCCTTTGTCAATATTCCCATATATTGAGGTGTGGGTATAGATCAGTTGATAGTTAAGTCATTTTTCCAGTTTGATTATTTCTCTAGGTAAAATATTTAAGTTCAATAAAGTGTTGACACCTTTATCTTTCTGCTGCCCTCAGAGGGTGGAATTTATGAGAGACACAGGCTTTCTCAATCTCAGCATAAAGAGCTGCTCATCAATCATCACTCAGTAGCAATAGGGATTGTGGGGTGGGGGTGGGAGGACATAAGTACTGAGGCTAGGCTGCTGTTGAATTTGCTAGACTTACTGAAGACTCTCGGATCTATGGACTTATGTTTATGCTCCCCTCTGGGAAAGTGTGAGAGTGACTGACTTAGATTACGTTTCAGAAAAAGTATTAAAAGAAAAAAACAACAAATATTGTAGTGGATTCTTCGTTGGAAGTTAGATTTTGTGGATTGTCCCTTCTGTTCAGTAGGATATGCATTTACACATGCTTCTAAGCATGTTCCGCTATATCTGTTCCTCTATCTTTCCCCCTACATTGGAAATTTGTAATGGAAATTGTAATTTATGTTAAAATATAGTCCCTTATTTCATTAGGAGTTGGCAAATGACGACTTAGCTTACTTTCAGTCACTGTCATTTCTTATTTGCTAAAATATTGACCTTTTTTCTGAAAAAAATTCAACCAATATTTTAAAAATACCAACAGCTTTAGCCTACTATTAGATGTAGAGGTAATAGGAAAATCCCAGGAATGGAATTTGAGTCTGGTTAGAAATGCATTGATTTCATGTTACTATAACCCAATTAAACCCCCTGTGGCTTGGCAAAGCTATACCTTGTTGGCGTGGATCTCCTGTGTCCTCCTGCTGCTCCTGGGGATTTCTGTTCATGACACTTATCACCCCGCTTTGTCTGGGAGGACAGGATTTGTGTCTGTCCTGTTCATGTTATGTCACCGGTACCTAGGCAGCATCTAGTCTATAGTAGTGCTCAGTACATATTTATTCAATGAATAGATTTACTACCTTTTAAAAATATATTTCCTGAGCAGAAATTATAACTAAGAAATATCTATAATGGAAGTATACATAAATGTGATGAAAAAGTTTTTGAATTATGTAAGGATTTGGAAAAAGAGAAACTTATGTGTACACATGTGTGTGTGTGTGTGTGTGTGCATATACACCCCTCCCAGATTTATTATATTGTTCAAATGCACATAATAAATAAAATAATACCTGTCACTTCTCTCCCTCCCCATTTCTCCATCAACTAACCACTGGTATATTAAGGATGACGTTGAGGCAATTACCGATTTAGCTCTGACCTTCTTTCCCTATATCTGTTGTATTATGAGATCCAGCCATTTTCCTTATTAGACTGCCTCCTGAATATTCCATTTCAATATCTTTCTTATTTAGATTTAATATCCAGAATGCTCTCACAAGCAGTTTTTCTATTTAAATATGCTGAACCCTAGAAATTGATGGATGCTTGTGATCTGTATGTCAATGTGAAAAATGAGTGGCACAGCTTATTAGAATTTCTGTTTATATAAGCTTAAAATAGCAGTTCACTGTTAACATGTTTGAAAAATATGGTGCCTTCTATAATCAGCATAATCTGTTAATGAGATTGTCAAAAAGGGGTGATTATAATCAAGTTAGTAAATATGTACCACAGTAAATATTTAAGAAATTGAATTTTTATTGTAATTGGAGTTTTAAGATAAATTATTTTAATAAACTTTTGAGGAGGAATCTGATTTGTCCTTAGGGTTTCAAATCATCAACAGTGATATGACACAGTCTACAAAGTTTGCAAAACCATATAATTCTTTATCCTTAGGAATTAGAGAGGGTATTGCAATTAATTAAGGTGGATCACAGCATAGATTTCTTTTTATGCATCTGTTCCTTTCTTTGAATGTATTGAGTAAATAAAAAATAAATAGTTAAAATATATAAGTACAGCTGGGAATGTTAAGCATACATCTAGGATATGGATAAATTAGTATACATGTACATATGTAAATTTTTCTTATCCAGTGGGAAATAGCACGGGAGCTAGACATTTATGAAAATGTTAAGTTTATGACAGGAAATTTGAACAAACTCTTATTGCACATCATCTCTTATTTTAACTTAAAAAACAATTATAATTACATATATAATATCAAAGATAAAAGCACATTCCTAGGAATAGTCCTAACTTTCAGCGAATAATGAAGATTTTCAAAAATTCATTTTTGAAAACACACTGAATTTGACTCTAACACATATTTAAAATTTTAATAAAATATACACTGTGAATAATTGTTGTAGTTAATGTTCCTGACCATTTCCTACTTTGTCACACTGCGTATAAATCATCTAAGATTTTCTTGTGTCTAAGGTTTTCCCATTCTGTCTGAATCTTAAATATTCTATCTAATTTTCCCCATAAAAGAAAATTAATTTCTTATATATTATGTCTCACTTTTTAATTTAAAAATATGGGTACCATATATATATGAGCTTGACAAGTTTTTAAATATGTAGAACTTTTTTAATTAAATAGTTTACTGCATTTCCAAAATATCGAATTGAAAAGTGGCTAAAAATCAAGTTTCTTTATTTCATTTGTACTATTTACATGAACATTTCACATTATTCACTTGAAAAGTAGTGCTGTAAAGTGGCAGTGTATGATAGATATGTGGGCCGTGCTTTTCAAGAGCCCTGGTTGGGTCATTCAGATGATAAAACCAGGATGATTGGTTTGGCAACAATAATATCCAACAGGATGATAAATGTGGTGCTCTACTTACTGAATTTTAAAATATCTCTACCCTATGGGATGTATATTTCCTTTACAGAAGCTCTCTTGTACGTCCTCATGTTATAGAGGGAGAGGGATTAGGTGATACACTGTTGTCTCTGTAACCAAGACTCTGTGTTCTCAAGGCATTTTCCTGTCAAAATCATTGTAACTTGAACTAGAAACAGAGACAGTGCTATGACACAGCAAACATGCAAATGTCTTCCTAGCCACATTTCAACAACCCCATTGAAATCACTGGGATTCTGAGCTTCTCTATTCTATTCTGAATTCTGCTGTGTCCAGGCAGAATTTGCCACAAGGAACCAAGTTCTCAGGAAGCTACCAGTGGAAGTATCAATATATTTGCCAACAGACTCAGTTTCCCACTTAAGGTGATTAAGAGATTTTTATGTAAAATTCTGAGAGACAACAAGTTTGTCTTTGAGAAACTTCTCTTGTACTTTTCACTAATGTTTGATGTTAACTGCCCCCTTCCCTTCCCTCATGACCAGATTCCAGGCTTCCTGTACAGATTATTAAAAAGCCAATCAGCTGGTGTGAATGAACTAGCAGAGGGTCCTTTTACTTCTCCGAAGATCCTTCCTTTCCACTTAGGAAAAAATTTAAACTTTTCCTTTTCCCTTTCTTAATTTAAACATTACTTCTAGTAAAATACAACTCCTCGTCCTTGTAATCCTAAAGCTGAGACTTCCTGGTTGGGAGAAAACATTTTTTGCTATGGCTTGTTAATGTGAGGGAAGGACACTGGAAGACAGAAAAAAACAAACAATAATAAACAACAACAAAAAAGCTTATCATCTTGTGACTTTGGTTAGCTTGAGTGGCCCTCTAAGTAAACTCTCCCAACCCTAACTACATGGCTCCCACGTTCCAAGCCAAAGTACAGTGACTGAATTGTCAACAAGAAATAGCTTAAAATACCCTAAGAATTGGAATTTTCAAAGTTTTGAAAGAAAAAATTATAATCAATTTGCAACTTCGTTTACCTTGTTCTTAAATCCCTTAGTAGCTCAAGGGACCTAGATCATGTCAGATGAAAAAGTGTCTGATTATCCATTGATGTTTGCATTCTTAGGCTATTGTTATAACAATGATCCCCATCTCACTCCCCTGAAATAGACAGGGCAGGTATTATATCCATTTTACAGAGAACAATCCTTGACTCATAGAGATTAAACGACACACCCAGACTGCCACAGCCAAGGGAGAGCTAGATTAAACCCTAGGTGGCCTATATGCTAATCTGATGTCTTTCCATTAAATGGTAGTGCCAGCCACTGGTAATGTTGTGAGAAAAACTTCAAGGAGTCCTTCTTGGCCTGGGTTATACTTCATGGCTCTGTAGAAAAAATTCAAGGCCAAAACAATTTATTCAAATTGTTCTGTATAAATACATCATATTCCATGAACAAATATCATTTTCCTGGGACAGTGAAGGCCGTAAGACTCCTCCATTTTTGTTCCATGGTTCTGGCAGGTGAGTAATTTATCTTTTGACAATTTTTAACACTTTTAAAATAAAAATCAGTACAAAATTTAAAAGAACTAGTAGGCTGTGTGCTGTGGCTCATGCCTGTAATCCCACCACTTTGGGAGTCTGAGGTGGGAGGATCACGAGGTCAGGAGTTCATGACCAGCCTGACTAATATGGTGAAATCCCATCTCTACTAAAAATACAAAATTTAGCTGGACGTGTTGGCTTGCACCTATAATCCCAGCTACTCAGGAGGCTGAATCAGGATAATCACTTGAACCTGGGAGGTGAAGTTTGCAGTCAGCCAAGATCACGCCACTGCACTCCAGCCTGGGCGACAGAGAGAAGCTCCATCTTGAAAAAAATAATAATAATAATAAAAGGAACTGGTAAATAACCTATCTAACACTTAGTCCTTAATATATTACTATATGCTAACATAGAGCATAGACAAAAATCAAACTTATAAGCTAAGCTTTACCATTACTGTTTTAAATATGATCAAACCAAAGCTTGGAAAGTTTGAGTGGCTTATCTAAAGTCATACAGCTTGAAAGTCCCAAAGCAATGTTGACCCCAGGAACACATCCCTGCAGTTGGTACAGAATAGGGAAGGAGAACTGGAAAAGGGCAGTGAGGCAGTGAGGAGACTTTTGGTAACACGCAAGAGAAATTGAATGAGAAGCTCATGTGGACAAAGGATAGAAAACATAATAACCTGAGTACAGACTGAACTGATGCAATAATAAGGGTAAGTTAGGATGAGGGCTAGATGTTTATGCATGAAGCTATTCATTTAATGTTAATATTTGCTTGGTCTGAATTTTGAGAAACAGAAGTGAGAGAATGAAGCTTTCTATTAGTTGGAGTCGGCATTTTGTTTTTGGAGTATTGTAAGAATAAGCATTTCCAATTTAATCATGTAATATGGAGCAGTGGTCTTTTTACTCCAATTTTCATACTCCTTGGGATATGTGACGTTTTTCCTAGAGGTAGACGGCTACAGACAGCTTTGTAGAGCATGTACACATTTATGGGCATGTGTGTAACGTGTAGTTTGATAGATACTGTTAAATTCCCCTTAATAGGGATTGTGCAATATTTTGTCTCCATCAGCAACATACATATAAGAGTGCCCATTTACCAAAAAGGTATGTTGATCAATTTGATAGCCAATTCTGAGGTAGGTGTTTCATGGACCTTAATTGCAGAAAACACAGTTTAGAAATCATTTATAACAGAACCAAAAAGAGATCAAATGTTGCTTGTGACTACTATCAAAATATTAATTAAATCATGACTATGTTCAATTTGTGATTTTGGAGCAAAAGTGAATTGCATCTGTATTCCAACATATTCAATTTATGGGGACAAAGATTAGTAATCCATGAAATTGATTACATTAGTAGAATGAAAGTCCCCTAAATATCAAAGGTGAGAAAATAATCAGCATTGGCAGCATAAACCTAGGATTTTAAAAAAATGAAAGCCACAGAAGAAAGGGGATGAAAAAATATATCAGTATTATGGCTTTTTTGAAGGCCTGGTATCTGTTAGCTTTGAGAAAGCATGTATAGACATATCAGCAGTATTATTATTGGAAGCCTGACAACTGGTATCTAGTCTGTAAATGAAGGAAGGCATAGCAAATAGGAAATAAATAATTATGTTGACTTTTGTGAAATCCATTTGGTAACATTTGGAAGATGATAATGAATAGACAACTAAGATTGAGGAACCATAAAATATGTGCATTCTGAGAATATTACAAGTGACTAAATAATAAATGTTAATACTGCATTTTTAAGGGACAGGTTTTTGTTTTACTCAGGCTGACAAATTTATAGTAGTTGCTTCGTATCCACCAGCTATTCCACTTGCAATCTAAGCATTTTGAGAGATACTTTTTTTTTTTTTTTAAGTTCTACAAGTGTCTTGATTATAATAAGTTTTCAGGATATCTTTTCATTTACCCTGCCCTGCTTTCCTTCTTGGTTCAATTCTAGACCAGCCAGTTAGTTCAAGTTCATGCTCAGCATCTGTAGCTGCCCTAATTACATAAGGACTGTCACCCTGATCCTGGAGTTTCCCAAGGCTGATGTTTGGCCAGGAATTTCTGCTGGTCTCCATCTAAAATGTCAGGCATCCCACAGTGTTTTGAGAAAACTGACTCATGCTCTTCGGTAGCGTCCTCTGAACGAACTGACTGTTATCCAGAGTCAGGGGCAAATGAAGTTTCCTGTACCAACTGTGGATGTCACTGGTGTGTTGCTGACAATAAGGTTCCATGTTGCTTCTTTAATTCCAAACAAGAGGCTGCTTGTGCTATGCGGTTTCCCATTCAGAAACGCATCAATTGCCACCCTCAACCAGGAAACTCTCGAGAAAGCTGTGAAGCTAAAGGCTGTTTCTGGTGTTCCACAACCACTGCCAACATTCCTTGGTGGTTTTACCCAGCAGATGGTTCATACGGCTACACCATAAATGATCAACCTGAAAAGACAGATTCAGGATGGAGGTATATGTTTCCAAGAACTTTTAATAAGCATTTCTCTCATCTAAAATTTTTGATCTATGCTTGTGGGTTTATTTGGTTCAGGATGACCTGTTTTTACACTTTTTCTTCTTTCTCAATCAGTTGTGTGGGCCCTGCCAAATAGCCGGAAAGACCCGTTTTTTTGTGTAGAGAGATCATTCACTGCAAATGAGTTGGGCTAAGGTAAAATTTTTGTCGTTTATGGTATCATGTAAACCTTTTGAAAAAAGCTTTCTTTTTTTTTTGCATATTTTTGTGAAGCACGAGACAGCATCTAATTTTCAGTGAAATGACATAAAAGAATGAAAAAATACCCTTAACAGCAACTATTTTATAACATCTGAAATCATACTCTAAAGTAATCAGAGTACTTATCCTAATCAATAAGTACAAAAATAACTCAATTACAAATGTTATGCTTAACTTCGTAACAAAAAAAATACTCATTTTTTTATTAAGATTTTCAAGAGAAAAGCCAGATTTAATGTCGAATGTCACTTAAAACGTTTGTCCATGCACTGATATTTGGAGACTAGATTCTTGATTTTGACGTGTTGGATATTTTTCTGGGAAATGTATGGAACGTATAAAACTGTGGCATTTGCTTAGAACTGAGCAGAGTGTTCTGAAAGCTAACTTTATTTCAATTTCTGTTTGGAATCTATGAACTATTTTCTCTTTACATTGCATGACCAGGGCTTGAGAACTGTGTCAAAATCTGTTTATAAGTTACATTTCTTACTGGGCAGTAATCCAAAATTGAATTATGATGCTTAGGAGAAGGGATTTGGAGGACCATCCTCTTTAAGGACAAAGGCAAAAAATGACTATAGAGACACAAGCAAGAAGCAGAAGAGTAAAATCTGGGCTGAGAGGAGCTGATTTTATTTTTCCTATTTATAATAGGAAAGAACAGGGTAGTCTCAGGAATACAATGAATTCCAAATTGAAAGAAGAGAAGAAAAATATCATTACATTTAATTTTTATTGCTTCTGGACCTTGAAAGTCCTCTGCTTTGAGGAAACCAGCCTATTTTACAGGCTTGAAAATAGAACTTGATTGAGCTAACTTATATTATATGCTATTTTCTGTTATTCTAAATTTGCCATTGGGCTGAGCTTTACAGATTTTAGCAGAGACCATTATGGGAAACATTTTGAATATTGATTAAAATTTGAAGTTAAAAGAAAGATTTCAGGAAAAGTAAGAGCAGTGAACCATAAAACTGAATAAAATAAATAAAAATCAGATAAATTAAATCATTAAGAAATTAAATTCTGATTGGGAACAGAGGTTAAATGGAACAGAATTGCCTAAGAGGTAGAAGGACTTTGAGCAATTCACTAAGACAGATTGTTAGTGTCTTCATAGTCTGGTCTGCCTTTGGCTTATTTGTAATGCATACCTAGACTGGTACTTAATTCTGGACCTGGGAGAGCTCATCATGCCCCAATTTTACCATTGGATCATTTTGCTTACTGATTTTAAACAGCTCCCAAATTGTAATGGAATTCCTTGTGAATCAGGTCTTTGGAAATAATCTTCCAGAGCAAAACAACACAAGAGGAGCTTTGCCACACTAGACTAAAACTTGTGGCCATCACTAAGAATTTACCTGAGGAAATGGGCCTCTGTCCTTGAACCTGAAAATGGAAGGCTTAGTTGGAATGGGTGAGTGGGTGGTGGTGATGATGGTGACAGTGGTGATGGTGGTGTTAATTGGAGGTTCCAGCAACTGAGCTGTGAGTGACCGTTTCAGACACAGTTGTGCAGGGTGAGGAAGAAGGATAGCACCACAAGGAGAGCCACTGTGCCTGGAGCTTCAGTGATCACCCGTGGCTGCCCTTTGATGACTTCCATGGCAAGTTTTTAGAAGTCGTTGACAGCTGACTGAATATGACTAGAGGAAAGCACCCTGTTCATTTTTTCATTCTACTACAGAAAAGACTGTATTATAATCAATTAAATCAGAGTTAAATGACCAATTTTTTAATTGTTGCAGTTTTTCCTATTCTTGGAGATATACTGTGAAGGGAATTAGATTTTTCTTATTACCACTTCAACATCTAACATCTACTGCTCAATGTTTTAACTTTTACTTAGGCATTTTTATTTTAATTTCCTTTCTTCATTAGAATAAATTATTTATTTATCTGTTTATCAACATTCTTTTAACTTAAGGAACAACATTCACTTGTAAAACATAAATATGTTTCATTCGAGCTAATAAAATCAGTTTATCTTATAGGATAATATTAAGCAAACATGACACTACATCTCTGCTTTGCAATTATATTTCCCCAGTTGCAATGGATATAGAATTTCATACTTCAGATTGGCTCCAATTTAAGGTAGGTAGAACTGATGGTCTATATTTTTCATGAATACAGTGTTTATTAATGGAAGTTTTCAAATATCATAACATCATTTGATTAAGTACTTCATGATATCTCGTTCTGGCAGTAACTATAAATTTCCCATTTTACTTATTGGTTACATTAAAACTGAACATAACATTAGAATTAGATCATTTTTAAAAAATTATTACAATTTTTCATTTTCAAATATATTTTAGATTTATGATTCTGGTAGTAAATGATTTGAAGTTCCACTCAATATTGATTTTCCCTTAAATGAGGCTGCTGATGCAAAACATAACATGGAATTGGTAAATGACAGGTTATCTCAATTCTGAGTCATAAGAAAAAAGGCGGCCACGTACGGTGGCTCACGCCTGTGATCCCAGCACTTTGGGAGGCTGAGGTGGGCGGATCACAAGGTCAGGAGATTGAGAACATCCTGGCCAACATGGTGAAACCCTGTATCTACTAAAAATGCAAACAGTAGCTGGGTGTGGTGGTGTGTGCATGTGTTCCCAGCTACTCGGGAGGCAGGAGAATCACTTGAACTTGGGGGGTGGAGGTTGCAGTAAACTGAGATTGCGCCACTGCACTGCACTCCAGCCTGGTCACGGAGTGAGACTCCGTCTCAAAAAAAAAAAGAAAAAAGAAAAAAGACAAAGACAAAGACAGTATTTAAGTACAGTGTATGCTAATATGATGTTAGTTTTGTCCTTAGACAAAAAACCAACAAACTTAGAAATGTGTTGCTTAACTTTAAAACTGTGTGGTGAGTAGGAAAACTTTTTCATTTAGCTTCTTGTTAAATTGTGTACGCAGAAGAATTGAATTGTAAGGATGGTTGTCATTCTGTTTTAAAATTCTGTGTTCCTTTTCAAATTTCTAATTGAACTGGTACATGGTACATGTTCAGTAAGTATCAACTGTTATTATTTTCACTGTTATTATTATTAATCAGTGATGATATTCTTGATCATTGTGGCAATCAAAAACATATACTTAATAGTCTAAAGTTATAGTGACTATTTGAATTAATGTAGGACATATTGTTATTATTATGCAAAAGAGTATCATGCCAATTTTTGCTTTGGATTTCTAAGTTAATACTTATGACCACCTACTTATGACATACTTATGACCACCTACTTCCTTTCAATATGTCTTTGAATTACAACATGGCTATGGCTACACAGAAAGTAAAGCTATGCTTGGTTTTATAACTCAGATGATCAGCTTCTGGTTCTAATAGCCAGTGCCACACAGCTTTCAATGTTTATACAGCTCACTTAGCCATCTTTATTCCATGGGGATACACTGAGTTTCTAACTGTGATAGATTAAAAATGGCCGCAAGTACTTTACAGCTCCTCCCATCAAGAGGTGGGGTCTACTTCCTCACCCCTTGAATTTGGGCGGTCCTGCATAATGCTTTGACTAATAAAATGCAAGGGACATGATCTGTGGCTGCAAAGCTGGCCTCAAGAGGCCTTGCAACTTCTTCTTTTATCCTCTTTGACCACTTTGGCCATCATGTAAAGAAGCCTGAGATGAAAGTCTACACAGAAAGAGAGGTCTAGTCATTTCACTGGTTCCAGTCATTCCAGGTAAGTTTCCAGACATAGAGTGAGGCCTGTTGTACCATCCAGATCCAGCCACAGCATAGCTGACAGCTGGTTCCTTTCTGACTACAAGGTGCGCCAATCCTAATTTATGCTTGTATTAGTGGTGAGACCAACCAGAATCATTGCCCAGTCAGCTCACAGAATCATAAGAAATAATGCTTTTTAAAGCCACTAAATTTTTCAGTGATTTTTAGTATGCAGAAACTAATAACTAATACATAAAATGTGTTACAATGGCATACATTAGAAATGCAATGCCATTGGTGACGTAAATATAAATCATTTATCATTGGCTTTGAGACCCAGTGATGGGCAGAGGCTGTAAAAATAGTAAATAGTAAAATCTTGTGGGATGGTGAACAAATTGTTAATGGATGCTAAAAAGATGGCCACACGTGTTTTGTACAATTACCAACAATAATTTGGAAGGTAGAAAATGTAGCTAATGAACTTGTGTATCTGACAAAGGAGATTTCTGGGCAGAATACTGAATATATTGACCTCTTTGCATTGTGTATAATGTTATATTAGGAGAGAAATAAACCAAACAAGGAAAAGTACAGTTTAAAAAAAAGAATTTAGAAAGAAAATAGAAGGTCTTGGACTGGCTGAGTTGGAATATCAAACTGTTTCTCATCCTCTGTCTCTCTAGCCAGCAAAATATTCCCAAAGAAAGAAATGGCTGTAGGTAAAGATCAGCAAGTGTGTGGCTATAAAAGCCTTTGTTGAGACCACAGAACAGTTTAGCATGGTGTCTGATAGGCCTTCTAAACCAGACAAAGGGCTTTAAAAAATATTAAAGACATTTTCTCACAGCACCCTGAACACAAGGAAGGGACTTCTGTCTCAACAATAATTATGAAGGCTTTTGGAGCACGGAATGAACTTCAATCACATTTATAAAAAATTTACAAGATTTTAAGGGCATTACATTAGAGCCTCTGAGATTCCACTCTCTATGAATAGTAAGTAGGATTAGAAAGCTACTCAGCTATAAACATTGACCATTTTTTTTTTCTGAGAAAGGAAGGACCTCTAAAAAGTGAAACCTGGAGCCATAAGAGGGAGCGAAGAGTAAAAGAACAATGTATTAGGGATCAATTTTAAAGGACAAAACTGGACCTTAATACAGAAACGTTTTCTACCTCCAGAGTAGGGGACCCTAACGTGTGCTGGGTGGATTTCAGAATTGCTATGGACCAAATATTGCTATGTATTTCCTATCATTTCTCTTTTTAATTGGGAACGATGATTGCAATTCTCCTATCCTTATTCAACCTTTGTGTATGTTGGGTGTGCAGGGGCAGATATTTTACCTTTGGACCAAGATGACTGGACCTGAGGAGACTTACCATGAGTATGAGATTGTGGATGTTTAACTAGATGTTGTTATGGGTGGATCCTTTTAAGGATTTTAGGAGGAAGCAACTATATTTGCATGTGGAAAGAATGCAAATAATTTGTACATAGAGAATAATCTATAGTGAATTCAAAATGGCCAACAAATCCTTTTCATTTCCTCCTACTAAAAGATGAGGTCTAATTTATCATCCCTGGACTTTGAGCTGGCCCTATCACTTTCTAGAACTAATAGAATGTGAAAGAAGAGATGTATGAGTTCTGAGTCCCAGCCTCAAGAGGCCTGATAGGTTCCATCTGATGCCCTTGAAACACTTCTGTTTTATGTGTAGAAGTTTGGGATGAAAGGTCATCTGGAAAGAGAAGCTCGATTAGCCCGCCCAGTCTGACCGTCTTAGCTGAACTGCCAACCTAGTCATCAGCTGACTGTAGCCACATATATAATCCCAAGTAAGACCAGTGGAAGAGCTTCGCAGGCCATTGTGAGGAGTGTTGATATTCTAATTTACTTAGTTTTGGGGTGGCATGATGCATAGCAATAGAAAATTGATACAAAAGCATTGAACATCGGTCTTGCAGCTATGTGTCCTTGGTCACAGTGGACAGAGTAAAAGAGAATGCAGTAGGTAGCAAGTTCATCGTCATGGAAGGAAAAGAAGCTTAAAGCACACTTTACAGAACATGGAAGTGGTAATATAACCTTTTTTTGGAATTAAACAAATATTCAGACAGAAGAAATTCACCATATTCAATTGTACAGTCGTCCTTAGGTATCCATGGGGAATTGGTTTCAGGACCACTCCCTCACCTCCTGCGAATACAATATTTTATTTTCATCCAAAAACGGTTGAATCTGTGGATGTTGAACCTATGGATACCCAGGAATAATTGTATAGTCTTTAGGTCAGAGGAACTTGAATCCAAATTTCTGCTTCGCCACTTGGGTTGCTGTGTTAACTTGGGGAAGTAATTAAAAATCTTGAAATGTAACTCCTTTTTCTGTAAAATTGGTTTTCATTAAGGCTAGAGTGAAACAATACAGGCAAAGCTATGTTCTCTATAAATGGTAATTGTTATTGTATTTTTCTCTCCTTCACTCTGTGTCACAGGTACATATTTTATCTTCTTATCAATATTTGAAAGTTTCTTCTGAGTGTTTTTAGTTGTTTTATGTGTTTATTATCTTCTGTTAGAACAAATGATCCCTCATGGCGGGGACTCAAGTTTTGTTTCAGCATCCCCAACATATTGGTGCTCAGTAAATATTTGTTGACTAATTGTGAGCTTGAATCTAATTTTCTTATTCATTTGTGCTGAGAAAGCCACACAAAAAAACAATCCTTGATAATTTCACTTTGCTCTTCCTCTCTTCTCTCTGCACTTTCACCCTTGATCATGCCATTGCTTTTCTGGCCACTCCTAGTCTGCAGATCTTTAAATCTGCATCTTATGTTTTGACTTGCTCCAGTTTCATACTTTCAGCTTCCTGTTGGAAAACTCCACTTTATTGTCCTTCTACTATTTCAACTTTACATATCAAAAACTTAGTTTATACCTCACATCCCATCCAAATTTTCCAATGTTCTTTGTATAGCCTACTTCCAGCCAAATTGGGCTACTGGCCTGCTATTTCTGGGGCCTGTCCTATACTTTTGCTCTTTTCTACATTTATTCAAACTGTTTCCTCTTTCTTCCATTTCTTGAATGCCTTTCTCTGCTGTCTCTGTACATCCAAATTCTTCCAATGCTTCATCTACCTTCTTCATGAAGCCTGCCTGAAAACCATATATAGAAATAATCTCTCTTTCTTCTGAACTCCAGGAGCACCAAATATATACTTTTCTTTAAAGTCTTATTTATATATATTTACACCATGTGTATTTAAAAAGTATAAAATAATATTTATATCTACAATATAAATATTTACAGTTATATTTAAAAAATTAAGTTTTCTATCTTGCATCATATTCATTAACTTCACTGTCTTATTTCTCCCTCCATATTTTGACCTCCTTATGGCAAAACTAATGTCTGGCTCAGTTTTGCATGTTTCACATCTCCAAGCATAATAAATATTCAATAAGTAAATACTGGTGAGTACTTGTCCGTTGCTCTGTAAATACCTTTTCGGGATGCAAAGAAATAGCAAGACACAATTGGACTGAAATTATAGAAATATGGAATTTCTTCACCAAAACTGAAAAGAATGCAGAAAATGTCTCAGAAAAGAGGATGTGAAAAAATTCCATCAACTGTGCTGATAAGATGGGGACTCAGAATTGAACATGGGTTATAGCAACCTGCAGTTCTTTGTTCATCTTGATAAGAGCAATTCCAGTAGGGTTTTGTGGAGTTTAAGGCCTGAGATGAGTATCTTCAAGAGACAGCAGAGAGAGAAAGGGAAAAGATTGAGAGTAAACAATTCTTTTGGAAAAGTTAATTTTAAGGAAGAGAGAAATGGATGAAATGAGGTCAAAAAAGGGAATGTAAGTTGTTATTTTTTGAAGATGAGATAAAAATATGTGTTGTATGATGATATGAAAGATGGTATAAGAAAAAGGGGAGGAAGGCTGGAGTCCAATGAGTTGCTGAAAGAGTTCATCTCAGGAGCACAGGCAGTTCATCGACCATAACAGATGAGAAGGTCAAGTTGGAGCACATGAGCACAGAAACAGTCGACTTGGCGGCTCAGCTAGGTTTATAACCAAGTTCTTTCGAATGACTGAGCAACACACGGAGGGATAATACATTGAGATTGAAGGGCTAAAAAAGGCCATCAAGTTCTATCCTTTTCAATCTGTCTTTTTAGAGAAACAAATCACAGAAACCTGAAGAAACTTGTCTGTATTATTTAATAATAGAAATGAGACTAGAACTCAGATTTGCTCAGAAGGCATTTCCCCTGTATTGCATTGTCTAAGAGGACTTTCGCCCTTTAAGAAAAATATTCCAGCTGCCTGAAAGTCTGGTTGTTAAGGCTGAGGCATGAGTGTTGGCTTGACATCCTCTCTGACTGAGCGTGAGCCTATGGAGTCGTGTTTGCTCTGACATCAAATGCTCCCGTGTGTGCTGCAGTTCAGGAATCTTGGTAAATACATCCTTTATCTCCTCACCCCGCTCCCATTAAGCAGATTTGTAGGACTTTCTCCAGTGATTTGTGAATTACCATGTACCCAAAGTAGAGAGTGGAAGGGCTCAGTTTTCTGTTACTATGTATTGCTATACTAGATACTTAACAAATTCTGTTGCACCTTGTGTTTTCTCCAAGTATATAGAAAAATTACATTTGCTCAATATTCACTTGGTGTTTATTATTGGGAATAAGAAGGAATAAAGGACATACTACCTGTTCTCAAAAGGGCTAACTATGACAGCTAAGAGAATGCAAAAAAAAAAAAAAAAAAAAGCCAAATGGAGGTGTGAGGAATGCAAAAGGAGATTTTAATTCTGACAAGAATTAGGTAAGACTTCAGGGAGGAGGTAGTTGCACTTAGGCCTTATTTTGTTTAAAAGAACTACATAAGAAAGGCACAAAAGAAGAAAAAGACTCTAGATATTTTCTAGTTATAAAAAGAACAGTATGACAGGAAGTAAAAGGAGGAAATATAAAATGGTTTTATAATTCTTGTCAGTACATAGCTCATATAATAAATGTTGGAACGTATGTGTTAGAATTCCATCATCTATTCATATATACAAAATATATAGTTTGCCTAGACCAACCCTTTCCCCTAACATTCTAAAAAAATAATATTTATTTATATAAGCCACAGTATGTGTACCTGTGCTTAGTTGAAAAGGGAGGTTAAATATAAAGAATGGATAAATATGGGGAATTCCTTATAATAATAAACAGATATGGAGAGCTATCTTTTTTGAAATAATAAGTAAAATGCTAAGGAAGTTTTATTTCACTTTTAATAAATAAATTTCATCTGATCTAGTCAGTTTTATTTCATTTATAAAATACTTAAAAGTAATGTGAAATTATTTTATTTTTATGTGGTATTATTTTAATTACACTCAAATTATTTAAGTTTCACTTGAACAACGAGAATGCTTTATTTCAATATCATTTTAAAACTCAGCATTGTTGACATCATACTATTTTTTCCTCCTCTTTTTTTTTTGACTTATTAGTGTCTAGTTTGTAGACTGATAAAGCCCTCATTTTTTAATGTCAAATGTAGGTAATTTCAAAATAAACAATGAAATCTGGTTTCTTATTCAAGCATTATTTTCCTTTCCTTTATATGATTTTCTTTTCTTTGTATACAATCACTGTTCATGAAAGGAAAGGAGAAATAGAAGAGAACATTTGTCAATATGGCTTAGGAAAATCTCAAGAGACTGTGGACTCTCTGTAATGGTGCTAACCATTTTAGAACCTTAGAAGTTATAAAAAGAAGTGAGAGAGAGAGAGAGGACTGACACAGCTTATGCCTCTTATATCAATTATTCCCTAGTGAACTGGCAATAACAACTCACAATATGCCACAAACTATGGCAATCCAGCTGTTTCAGAACAACTAATGTGAATTTTATAGATAATGATTAGATTAATTTTCTGCTAAGGAAAGTAGAATCCAAAAGTGTGTACTTAACAAAATATATCTAGGGGGATGCATTTCAAGTTTGTGGTCGAAACTAATGAGACACACAGCATGTTGTCCTTGGTTCTGCTTGCTTTCTCTAAGTAAATAACACTTTAGATAATTCCAGGGAAACCAGGTTCTTCTATAAACAGGAGCATAAATTGCCTTATGAAGGATCATTCATTGATGGTATACTACTAAAGCTTAATTGATACTATTCTTTACATGGAAAAGTCAAGGCCAAAGATTTTCTCTTAAATGACATTTTCTGTAAGCTAAACTTATCTTTAAACTTTAGAGGTAAATTGAATTAGAAATTAATTCCATGCTGGGCGCGGTGGCTCACGCCTGTAATCCCAGCACTTTGGGAGGCCGAGGTGGGCGGATCACAAGGTCAGGAGATCGAGACCATCTTGGCCAACACGGTGAAACCTCGTCTTTACTGAAAATACAAAAAATTACCCGGGCGTGGTGGCGGGCACCTGTAGTCCCAGCTAGTTGGGAAGCTGAGGCAGGAGAATGGCCTGACCCCGGGAGGCGGAGCTTGCAGTGAGCCGAGATCGCACCACTTCACTCCAGCCTGGGCGACAGAGCGAGAATCCATCTCAAAAAAAGAAAAAGGAAAGAAAATAATTAGCTGGGGCATGGTGGCACACACACACACACACACACACACACAATAGGAAATACTTCCTTAGAGGCATGCTGACTGTTATTAGAGACAGACACCAGCATGGTCATAGCTGTTGCTAACATGTTAAAGTACTTCCATAATAGTGAGTAGCTGCTGCCTTAGGCTAGTCTCATATCTCCACCCTCCTCTGTTGTCCTGCAGCCCCTCAGCCACTTTACAGCTTCCCTAATTCCAGCTAAGGGCCAATACCTGAAATCTCTTTCTAGCACAGGGCCAATGCCTGTCATCTTCTGGGGCATTCAGGTTCCCGCTTCAGGCTATGGCCCCTATGGATTCTGATTGGTCAGCATGTGCTGAGCTGATTTCCAATATTTTGAACGTAACCTTTTAGTATATTTATGAATGATTTCTTTGGAGCTCAAACTCAAGGTAATTTCTTAAGTACTGTTGATATTCTTATACAACCTTTGAGACAGATGCTTAACTAAGAGCACATCTTTCTCTCATTAATATTCATGACCCAGCGTGGTGGCGCATACCTATAATTCCAGTGCTTTGGGAAACTGGAGGCAGAAGGATTGCTTGAAGCCAGGAATTTGCCAGCAACCTGGGCAACATAGTGAGACCCTGTCTCTACAAATTTTTTTTTTGTTGTTTAATTAGCCAGGCATGGTGGTACACACCTGGAGTCCCAGCTACTTGAGAGGCTGAGGTGGGAGAATTGCCTGAACGTGGGAGGTTGAGGCTGCAGTGAGTAGTAATCATGTCACTGCTCTCCAGCCTGGGCCACAGAGTGAGATTCTGTGTCAAATATATTTATCTATATATCTATATACAGCTCTATATATCTATATATAGATATATAGATCTATATATAGCATCTACATAGATCTATATATAGATATACTTACACAATCTTTGAGGCAAATGATTACTATTAATATTATTAATTAATCAGAAAGGACTCCAGTAGCATTTTGGTGTTTATTTCAGGTTTTTTTTTTTTGGCAAAGTGACTTTTTAATGAACTATTAGAAAGTTATACATAGAGGCTTGGATGCTTGTCAGAGAAAAAAAATGAAAGATAAATCTTGTTCAGAAGCTCCTGATGACTTGAAAGATTAAATGAGTTTTCTTATTTATTAGGGTCTGAGAAACCTGTATCCAACTAAAAACACAAGAAAAAGTTAATTAAAGCTTTTTTTCCTATGGGAAACAGAGTTGATACAGACTATTCCTCTTCCTATACCGTACCTGACCTGCTCATAATAGCTTTCCCTGATCTTTTACCTTCTCAGGCTATGGTAAGTGCATGCGCTGTTCTGCGCCCTTATTAACAAGAGCTTGTCTCCACATAGCCCATTGTGTTATAATGATCCACTGTTCCTGCTTCATATTCCTCTGTGTATTTCTCCAGCTTATGGCACTAGGAAAAATTTCCTTGAATGAGGAGAGAGGGACTAAAAGCAATGATTTCTACCAAACATATTAAGTAACAACACTGGCCATACCATGCTGTTACTTAGTAGCAGTCTCCTCAAGTGTGTGAGCAATTCCTCTCACTGTGGACTTAGGTGCATCTGTCGGTCTTGTGGACTAGGAGCAGGCATTGAACCACAATAGAGGGCGGTAGGAGGTATGAGTTGGGCAGCAGCATGGGGCTACCATTACTGCGACTCTGTAATGTCACCAACACCACCGCTGCTCTTCCCTCTTTCCCTGAAGGGATTTAAGATAGGCTTCCACAATGTCCACAGGCATTCTATATAGGTTTCTATAATCTACTACCTTTGAAAAATGTCATATGTGAGAGTCACCTCTTGGAGAATCATTATGCTTGCAACAATCAAGCATTCTTGGGGAATCATAATGTTCCTCTATAAGAATTCTGAAAAAGGAGGCTGGGCGCGGTGGCTCACGCCTGTAATCCCAGCACTTTGGGAGGCAGAGGCGGGCAGGTCATGAGGTCAGGAGATCGAGACCATCCTGGCTAACACGGTGAATTCTCGTCTCTACTGAAAATACAAAAAATTATCCGGGCGTGGTGCCGGGCGCCTGTGGTCTCAGCTACTCCGGAGGCTGAGGCAGGAGAATGGCGTAAACCCGGGAGGCGGAGCTTGCAGTGAGCTGAGATCGCGTCACTGCACTACAGCCTGGGCGACACAGCGAGACTCCGCCCCAAACAAAACAAAACAAACAAACAAAAAATTCTGAAAAAGGAATCTAGCCAGGTTTGGGTAACCCAATATTTTCCAACCTTTGTTTGAACATGGACTATTTTTATTTCAAGAAAGACTTACTTCCATCTCCACAGATAAAATGCTTTACTAAAATTTGAGCAGGCAAAACTCACTGAATTTTGGTACTATTATTTGTAAAATTTTAGGCAAGTTATGGGACTTTATGTTATGCACATCCATGTGAAGAGACCACCAAACAGGCTTTGTGTAAGCAACAAAGCTTTTTAATCACCTGGGTGCAGGTGGGCTGAGTCCGAAAAAGGAGTCAGCAAAGGGATACAGGTGTGGGGCAGTTTTATAGGATTTGGGTAGGTAGTGGAAAATTACAGTTAAAGGGGGTTGTTCTCTTGTGGGCAGGAGCGGAAGTCACAAGGTCCTCTGTGGGCAGCTCCTGAGATTTATTGCCCAGGAGAAGGAATGTCACAAGGTTAATTGATCAGTTAGGGTGGGGCAGGAACAAATCACAATGGTGGAATGTCATCAGTTAAGGCAGGAACTAACTATTTTCACTTCTTTTGTGGTTCTTCAGTGCGTCATGTCATCTGGATGTATAGGTGCAGGTCACAGGGATGTGATGGCTTGGCTTGGGTTTAGAGGCCTGACACTTTACTCTTTCTGAGTCTCATTTTCTTCCTTTATAAAATGGAATAATAATGCTTTCCCACAGGGCCATTATAAGGATTGAATGAACATCTTAGAATTTATAATCAGTGTATGGGCTAGCATTTAGTAAATACTCAATGGACATGAATTTCCTACCATTCCCTCAGATCCCCTCACACCTGTTTTTGTGTTGTCATCCTCTATTTGAGCTAACTTTACAGGATTTATTAAACCAGAATCTGAAGGAAAAAACACTTTCTCTGTAAGAGCTGCCTGGTTACTGTCTTCTTGCTTCTTGTCTGGCACAGGTGGGAAACGTTTCTTGGAGGCCTGATTTTTTCTAACCAGTTTATACGAATGACGACTGTGGTCCCATCCACTTCAGTCTATGGATTTGGTGAACATGAACATCTATCCTTTAAGCATGACATGAATTTTATTAAATATGGAATGTTTTCCAGAGCTCACTCACCAACAGTAATATGCGAGTATAGATTGTTAATACGAGAAATTTGTTTACTGAAAGAAGCAGGGACCATGAATAATAATGAGCTTCTATAAGATCCTATAAATATAATATGATTTACTCTCATAAATATAAATATGATTTACTCTATTCTTAGAGTATACATGTTATTTACTCTATAACTGTAAATATGACTTGCTCTCAGAAATCATATTGGTTTATACTTAGTCATAAAGACAAGTTCAAAATTTTACATCCATTCTGGTTTTCACTAGTTTGCCTTTACCCTCACAATAAAAATTATACATTTTTGGCAGGTCATTAATTGCTACTGTGTCTTTTTTAGTAGAATAATAAAATGATACTAAACCATCAGAAAACATAATATTTCTTCTTGCTGTTGCAGCCTTTTAGCAATCTCTACGGAGTTCATCCTTTTTATAATTGCATAGAGAATGATTTTAATGCTCATGGTGTTCTTCTCCTGAATTCCAATGCCCAAGGTAATGTGATTGTCTGGTTAAATTATAAAGAAGCAAATGCACAATTTAAATGCTAATTTTGTCTTTTCTCCTTTAAAAATACTTATTAATTAGAAGCAAATAGATCGAGAGATTGTCCACAATTTAATATTTTGGTTTCAAAATGGAAATTTTTTTAGTGAAAGATACACATTCGTTCTAATTTATTGCAAAATACCATTAAGACACACAACACTAAAGACACATAACTGGAGAAATCAGAAGCCACTTGAACAATCAGTATTAGAAATTTCATGGTAATGTAATGTCTTTGGCTCTGCCTTATCATCTCAGCAAGATAAACATTGCCAAGGCCACATTTCTGCATTAAATTAGTCTAGAAATATTTGAAATGCATTGCTTCTGCAGTGGCTTTCCTTAGTTGTGTGCTTGGGTTTAAACTAACTCCCTCTCTCGGGGCGTGTGTGTGTGTGTGTGTGTGTGTAGTGGGGGTGGAAAAATTCTACCTCCCTTCTCTTAACGCTCCCAGCTTGATTTGATAATGAAATTGGTCTAAGATAAACTAATGATAAAGAAGTATACAGATTTATTTAACACATGTTTTACGTAGCATGGGAGCCCTCATAAAGAAATAAAGACCTGAAGAAGCAGAGTCAGATACTTATATACTGAATTGGACAAAGAATAGTAAATTGTGAGGAAAACAATTAAATTATTTGGGGGAGGCTTAAAGGACAATAGTTATTTTAACAGAGTCTGCACAGTATTTTCCTAGTCTCAATGTTCTGTCCTTGATGATGAGAATGTTGCATCTTTCTAGCATGGGGTGGATATCTTTCACATGGGGATTCCAAGCTTTTAAGAAACAGGACAAAGGTCAGAGTGATCTTTTTGCACCTGCTCTTTTTCTAGTGCCCTTAACTTCAATTGTCAATATGCCAGAACGGCATATTTTAATCCCTTCAGTGCATAAGTTCAGTAAGTAACTGACTTGATGAACTCTTTGAAAAAGAAAGTTGTGAACATGTGGAACTGGGAAATCCAGGCACACACTTACAGGTTATTTCAGCTATGAATAGGGCCTAATATAATTAGGCAGCCAGCCTAGGTAGCATACCAATGTTAGAAATATTAATAGTAATCTTTGCACTTCTTTTATTGGTGCTTATTTTGTACTTTGCTTTTTTCTCCTCAAAAACCACTCTTAGCCCATATCCTTCTTTAACATTCCAGGCTATTGGAGGAATTTTGGACTTCTACATGTTTCTGGACCCCACTCCTGAAAATGTCCAGCAATACACAGAGATGAGTACAGTACTGTAAGTGGTGCTCACATTCCCATTGCCCTTGTTCACATGAGGGAGAAGCAATTCATGAGTCTATAAATTACCCATTCTTCAGCCCTCTAATCTCAAGACTAATTGTGCCTACATTAAGGTCAAGACTCCTGACTTGATTGTAACTTTATTAAATAAGGGTTTTAAATCCTGTTGGAATAATTTAGCCAGAATTTACCTGAAATAAAATTATACCTTCAAAAAGTATTCTAGACTTCTAGACTGAAGAATTTTTTCCCCTCTAGTCACAGCCACAAACCTCAATTTTATTACTTCTGGTCTGTCATGTTCTGTGGCACTTGACAACTCTCCCAGAAGGATTCAAATCCCAGCCAGTCAGTTCAGCAAGGTCCATCAGAAGTGGGTTTTGAAGAGTCAATGTTTAGAGGAAAACTCTGTGATAGGAAAGAATTCATGGAAAACGCAGTAGCGACGATGGTTTATTCTCTGTTCTTCTCTTTTCCTACCCAATTTCTAGGTGTTTCCTTAGGGAGCCTCTGCTACCCTGTACCCCTCCTGTGTATCTATCAAGCATTTCTATACACAAAATACGCTGCTAATGTAGTGTTCATCTCCCATCAAATCACCATTCCATAAATGATGTCTTCTTTCTGGGGTAAATTAGTCAAATACCAAAATTCATAGGGATTTTTGCTGTTCAAAATAAGATAATTGGAGACTCAAATTAGAAACTCTCTAACAAAAATTATTCCAGGCTTTATTCTAGGTGGGTGAGAAAGGAGAAGAAATGTTTTGGGCCGGGGCAGGCCTTGGCAGAGCTATTAAATAATAATTACTAGAATGACTTTTGTTAGATTCTCACTGAATCTGACTGGTCAGAATTTTGTCATCAAAACATAACGCCAAGGCCTGGCGTGATGCCTCATCCCAGCACTTTTTGAAGCCAAGGCTGGTGGATAACCTGAGACCAGGAGTTTCAGACCACCCTGGACAACATAGTGAAACCCCATCTCTACTAAAAATGCAAAATTATACAGGCGTGATGGTGCACACCTAATTCCAGCTACTCAGGAGGCTGAAGCAGGAGAATCGCTTGAACCCAGGAGGTGGAGGTTGCAGTGAGCTGAGATTGCGCCATTGTGCTCCAGCCTTGACAACAAGGATGAAACTCTCTCAAAAAACCAAAACAAAAACAAAAACATAGTGCCAAAAGCCTCTGTTATGATAATCATGGGAAGAGGAAAACAACCTTTCCTAATGGGAGATTTCTTAGTTCTCTTAGACACTAGAGGATGATGACTGATGAAGGTTACTGAGCTGAGCTAGAAACAAGGCCTACTTCCAGGGGTTCTATAATGGGTGCATTGTCTCACCTCCCAAAGGCTACAGAAGCTTCTGCACAGGATTTAGAAAAGATGGAACTGAGAGCGCGGACATGAGGAGGTTGCAGAGAGGGCTAGAAAAAGGAGTGACAGCTGTCCTCCTGAATCTTGTTGCTTTCTGGGTCAATCCTTCCTGCTCCTTGTCTGCTGCTGACATCTACTGCAGGGGAATAGGGGATTGGGTGTCCCCACCCACCCAGCACCTCTGCCTAGGACAGGCTTGTTTGATTCTAAAATCCTTTAGAATAGCTAGCAAGAGTGGTGACAGAGGTCAAGCAAAAGTTACTCCCATTTACCTTGTCCTTCAGGTAGTCTTCACTGTCCTGAAGAACTGATCTAAAGCTGGCAGCTTAAAAGAAATAAATTGTTTCTTATTTTCATCTTGTTTTTGATAATACAAACTTCTCTTAGCTCCTTTAGTATTTCAGGGAAGATGATGAGCTGGTTCTATACATCTGAATAATTAGGATTTCAAGTAAGAATATGGGTACTAGGTGACCTGGGTTGGACTCCTGTCTCTTCACCTCATCTGTTGTGTGATCTCAGACAAGTTACTCAACCTTCTGGTATCTCCCATTTTCTCATTTGTAAAATGGGGATAATTATAGCAACAATCTCATAAGGTTGTTGTGATAATTAAATGAAATAATAAACCTAAAATGCATTTAAATCTTTAAATCACCCTTTAAGCTGCAATGAATTCTATGCTTATGGGCACTTTTCTTATCTCAATGGACCTTTATTTTTATTTACTTATTTATTTTTAGACAGAGTTTCACTCTTGGTGCCCAGGTTGGAGTGCAATGGTGCAATCTCGGCTGACTGCAACCTCGACCTCCCCAGTCTAAGGGATTCTCCTGCTTCAGCCTCCTGAGTAGCTGGGATTACAGGCACATGCTGCCACCACACCCAGCTAATTTTTGTAGTTTTAGTAGAGACGGGGTTTCATTATGTTGGCCAGGATGGTCTCGATCTCCTGACCTCACGATCTGTCCACCTCAGCCTCCCAAAGTGCTGGGATTACAGACATAAGCTACCGCACCTGGCCCACTATTATCTTTGTTATTAATTTTATAGTTCTAAAAACTTCCTGTTATTATAAAATGGAAGCTGCATTAGTCCATTCTCACACTACTACAAAGAACTACCTGAGACTGGGTAATTTATGAAGAAAAGAAGTTTCATTGACTCACAGTTCCACAGGCTGTAGAGCAAGCGTGGCTGGAAGGCCTCAGGAAACTGACAGTCATGGTGGAAGGTGAAGGGGAAGCAAACAGGTCTTATCATGGCAGAGAAGCAGAGAGAGAGTACGAAGGAGGAAGTGCACACACTTTCAAACAACCAGATCTCGTGAGAACTCACTCACTAGCATGAGAACAGCAAGGGGGAAATCCGCACCCATGAGGCAATCACCTCCCACCAGACCCCTCCTCCAACACTGAAGACCACAATTCATCATAAGATTTGGGTGGGGACACAGAGCCAAACCATATCAGAAGCTATAGTTTGAGTTTGTGTATAGACTTAAAGGTCCATGAAATAGTTGAATTTTGTGACACAAAGGAAAAACCCTTACAGAGATTATATGAAATAATACACTTTTCTCCATGGTCACTAAGAAAATAGTCCTTAAGGACATTATTCAGGATATAGAAAGCCAAAGGAAAGAACAGGACAGTACTTTATTTGGAGGCTTGGGACTCCAAATATGTTTGGTTTGGAATCTTTTTTCCTTTTATAGACTATGAGCTTTGGAAATCTTAGATTTCAAAAGTTTTGGAGTTTTAATAAAATTGTACTCCAAAAATTCCTTTTGAACTTTGCTTTAAATGGGATGTGATGCTACATGGAAAGTAATAAACTCTGGGCATACACTTACTAGGGAGCTTTATTTTCTGGCATGTTTACAGTTGTTACTCTAAATGCTTAATATTTCTTCATCCTTTTTGTTATTATTTGGTGTATGTATAGCTCAAGAAGACTTTGGTCTCTCACTTTCCTCAGTGCATGACTTTGCAATGGGTATATAGAATTTTCTGAGAAGGCAAATGTTGGGCTCAGACTGACATTGATTACTTACTTAATCTTTCCTTTCCTATATATGACTTGTATGTATTTATCCAACTGTTTTAGGCTCCAACTTTCTTCACCTTTAAAATTCAGGTTGTAGCACTCCCTTACGTAATTCTTTTCAACATTAAAAGTACTTACCAG
Source organism: Macaca fascicularis (assembly GCF_037993035.2). Classification (NCBI taxonomy): domain Eukaryota; kingdom Metazoa; phylum Chordata; class Mammalia; order Primates; family Cercopithecidae; genus Macaca; species Macaca fascicularis. Next base: position 37,430,450 of record NC_088385.1, on the reverse strand, counting down.
TGTCTAGTTAGGGTTATATATGTAGTAGGTCAACGAGTGGTAACTTTTGTTCTTATTATAATTAGTTAAAGTCTGTCAGAAACATAGAAGATACTGAGTTTGTATTTTTTGGCTGAATAATACTGTACTGTCTAAGAGGCAGTTTAATGTAGGACACTGACTCTGAAGCCCACTGCCTAAATTCAAATCCCATTACTGTCAACCACGATTTGTAAAACCTTGGGCAGGATTTTTAATCTCATCTCGATTTTCCTTATCTATAAAATGATTTACTCATACTACTTTATAAGATTATTGTAGATATTAAATGAGTTAGTACATATGAAGACACTAGAGCAACAATTCTTGGCACCCAGAAAAACTTTGTAAGTATACTGTAATCCCAGCACTTTGGGAGGCGGAGGCAGGTGGATCACTGCAGGTCAGGAGTTAGAGACCAACCTGGCCAACACGATGAAACACCGTCTTTACTAAAACTACAAAAATTATCCAGGTGCAGCTGTGGGTGCTGTAACCCCAGCTACTAGGGAGACTGAGGCAGGATAATTGCTTGAACCCGGGAGGTGGAGGTTTCAGTGAGCCGACATCACGCCATTGCACTCCAGCCTGGGCAACAAGAGTGAAACTCCATCTCAAAAAATTAAAAAAAACTTTGTAGTTATATATTCATCCTGGCACATTCTAGGTACTCAATAAATGTGCTCTTATATAATTGCATTACAGGCAAAGACAGCTCTGACTCTCGGGTAGGAGTGGGAGTTTGGGGAAAAAAGAACAAAGACTTCTGAATGTCTCTAGAATATCACAATGTATATTAGATTTTGAGAGACCAATGATATTAATACATGGATTAGAAAGATGAGTGTGTATTATCAAAATTATGGAAATAATCCAACTTGCATTTTCCAGATACTTTTACATGTATTTTATCAGTTATTTATTATAAAACTTGAAAGAGATTCAGGACAGACATTATCATCCCCATTTTAAAAAAACTAAAACTTGAAGAAATTGAATCAATTTGCCCAGGAAAAAAAAAACAGAAGCAAGCTACAAAATTATGACATTTACCTCCCCATTTTGGTTATTTTTATCATTATGATTGTGTCACCTTGTCTATATAGGAAATGCTGCTGGTAAATGATGAGAAGTGTTTTCTAGATTTTCCAATAAGTTCATTTAATTTTACCCTTTTAATCCCTTTCTGAAGGAATCTTCCACAAGAGAACTTTCCCTCAGGGAAGCTTACATTTGTGTACAGTCAGCTCTCCATATCCAAAGGCTCCAGCATCCATGGATTCAACCAACTGCAGACTGAAAATATTTGGAAAAAAAAAAAAAGGATGATTGTGTCTGTACTAAACAGGTACAGACTTTTTTCCTTGTCATTATTCCTGAAATAATTCAGTACAACAACTATTTACATGGCATTTACATTGCACAAGGTATTAGGAGTAATCTAGAGATGGTTTATAGTATATGGAGGATGTATGTAGGTTATATCTAAATAACTACACAATTTTATATCCAGGATTTGAGCATCTGTGGAGTTTGGTATCCACAGGGAGGACCAATCCAGAGTGAGGAAGCAATTCTCCTTGAATACTAAGGAACATTTGTATATACAACCTACACAGATTATATCTTTGAGAATATTTTAATTAAGTTTTAGTTCTTCAGACATGTAGCATTTAATCTTGACTAACTTAGGAGCGGTTTCATTCGTTGAAGTTTTTATAAGCAAAGCTCTTGGAAGTATGCATTTAAAAAATCTTCAGATAACTGGGATGTTAATGTAGTGTAGGTACTTCTAAAACCTAAATTGCAAAAGTTATTCTTTATTCTAAAGCTACATTGGCCTCAAGTAAAATGACATTTTACTTTTGTACAACATCAACAGCGACTTAACTTTTTACCCTTAGTTAAGAATTTGCATAGTTAGGCCAGGCGTTGTGGCTCACACCTGTAATCCCAGCACTTTGGGAGGCTGAGGCGGGTGGATCACCTGAGGTCAGGAGTTCTAGACCAGCCTGGCCAACGTGGTAAAACCCTGTCTCTACTAAAAATACAAAAATTAGCTAGGCGTGGTGGCAGGAGCCTGTAATCTCAGCTACTCGGGAGGCTGAGGCAGGAGAATTGCTTGAACTTGGGAGGCAGAGGATACAGTGAACCAAGATGGCGCCATTGCACTCCAGCCTGGGGGACAAGAGTGAGACTACATCTCAAAAAAAAAAAAAAAAAGAATTTGCATAGTTATTTGCACCATATTAGTATTCTTTTCACCTCTGGGGACAAAGCCATTAAACAATTTTAAGGAAAGAATTCCCTCTTCTGTAAGTTTTGGGATCTTTATGTTAGGTTTACACTCTTTAAGTGTTTGTAATAACTCAAATATCACACATTTAATGTATTGCCTGTGTAGTGTTCTAATTTGGGCATAATTTCAGAATATTATTTCATTTATTTGATTTACTTTGAGTCTGTCTAGTTATCAGTCTCTAGATCATAAGATATTTGGCTACTGTAGTTTGAACTCACAACATTGGTTCTGTACAGCCAGATGGCAGGGGCTTCCTCATCTGTGGTTACCATTTGAGTTTGAAATAAGGTTTTATCTCTTACACACACAAACATTTATAATAATTTGTTGAAAGAGAGCACTTTGGTTGATAAGTCATTGCTCAGAAACCACATGAGCACAGAAACAAAGGGGACTTAGACAGCAGGGCTTTTCTTTCTTTCTTTTTTTATTTGAGATGGATTTTCGTTCTTATTGGCCAGGCTGGAGTGTGGTGGCATGATCTCGGCTCACTGCAACCTCCACCTCCTGGGTTCAAGTGATTCTGCTGCCTCACCTTTCTGAGTAGCTGGGATTACAGGTGTGCGCCACTGCACTTGGCTAATTTTTTGTATTTTTAGTAGAGATGGTGTTTCACCATGTTGACTAGGCTGGTCTCAAATTCCTGACCTCAGATGATCCGCCCACCTTGGCCTCCCTAAGTGCTGGGATTACAGGCGTAAGCCACCTTGCCTGGCCAACAGGGCTTTTAAAACAACCCAGATCTTATTTCCGAAAACTTAAAGTCCTTTCAGTTTAATAGCATATTTTGTTCACCCCTACAAACTCCTTCAGGAGATGGATCAACCCATCTTTGCAGAGGCTCTGAAAATCCTCCTACATAATTCTTTCTGTTTCTTGCTAGATGGTTCACGGTTATTTTTGGATGAGCAAATCAAATTATTGATTTAGTAAGGCCCTACTGTTAAGGTCAGTTATTTTATCAAATGGGGCTTTTTGCAGTTCAGCCTGTCACCTGACCAACACAAACATATGTGATGTTTTTGTTAGAGCCCATTTTAATTCACTACTCCTTTCAAGACTATACAAAGAATGGCCAGTAGTTTTTTGGGCACAACTCAAATGCCTGTGGGACTGGACTGCTAAAATAAACAAACAGAGTGGGTGGCAGAGACTGTGGCAAATTGTAGGGTAATATTCCTCCCAAGAATGAGAGGATGGGATGGGGCCAGGAAGAAAGTGTTCCTGAATAGGATACTCTGTTAGTTATTTTTACTATCCTTTGAGGCATGTAGGTTCCTCATTCCTTCTGAATGTCCCCAGTCACCTGAAACTGGACATACTTCTACCTATGTTCCCAACTGGGAACAAGAGGCTCTGTTTTTGTCGGTGAGGGACAGAGATGTGGAAAAGTCAGTTTACCTGCTGCTCTCGCTGAAGTATCCACCTAGTTAGTTCCTTTGTTGCTGGTGCCAGAGCCCAGTATCTGACTATCCACACTCAGAGTGCCTCCTTGCAGGAGGCTTCTACTATGCGTTTGTTTCCTTCTTGAATCCAATTCCTCTGCTTTCTCTCTTTCCAGGATTTCTCTTTGGTTGTTGTTTACCAGGGGCACCCCTTGTAATTTTTCAACTCATAAATTTAATTTATAAAAAAATATGTTTAATTTTTAGAGCATTGGAGTGTGAAATAGTGACTTCAGGAAGTCCATCATATCAGAACTCACCTATTTCTGTTTTATAGAAGATAATCAAACTATTGAAGAATAGAAATATACTGAGTATGAGGCTAGCAGTTTTTGAAAATAATAACTTATTCATTTTCTTAGCTAATGCCTGTAGACTATTTTGGTTTTGTATAACACAAAAAAACCATTTGCTTATAGGAAGCCCCTAAGTTTTTTGGTTGATTTTTTTTTAATTGCTCTTCCTGGGGCAGCACATCTTCAAATGCCTTCCAGTAATTCTTTTTTGATTTTTTTTCCCTAAACTTATCCTAACTTGGGTGCCTGAGATCTGAGAGAAGTGGAGTGTGAGAATAATATTATAAAATTAATTTGTGCTTACATGTTGATGCAAAACAGTTGAGTGACTCATCTTAAAACTCATGTATCCAATACAAGTAGAGATTGAGAAGGCAGCATATAAACAAAATCAAAGAGCTGTGTGGCAGTGACAAACCTGTACTCATAGTAGCTTTAGCTATTTGTCATCTGTCATTTTCACCTTTAGGAATCTGAGGAATATGAGATAATGAAGGGCATAGAGCTAAACATCTCATGTCCACAGTTTATATCCTTATTTTATTTTTATGTTTCTCCCCAAGGTTCATTACAGTTCCTGGTATGTAGGTGGTGGGGAATGAATGGTCCTAGAAAAGATGATGACCTACTGTCTATTGCAGATATTTAAATTATTTGAACATATAGAAGCATACAAAATATAATTACTAAAGTAACTGCTGTTTATTGAGCACTTAACGTGCAAGGCATGGTCTTTTTCATGATAACATTTTTCATTTTCACCAAGACCTCGTTTTATGAATGGGAACTAACTGATGCACAGAGAGCTGAAGACACACAGGTAACAAATGATAAAGCAAGGATTTGAACCCAAGGCTCTTTGACTTCAGAATCGATGCATGTTACTTGTCTACTTTTCAGCCAGTAGACTGAGAAGTGCTTGAGAAGTTCAAGACCAACTCTGTGAACAAACAAGGCAAGAAATAATTAATTACTTGGGTTGTTCAGGTAAAATTTCTGGGTTCCTTAGTGATGTGTATTTTAGGTTACCATGTTATGAAACTAGGCCTCATAAAACTTAGAAACTAGGCCTCATATAGAAAAAAATTAACACCAGGTGGCTCTGGATAGGGTCCCACCCTGCCTCGATAAGGACCCACCCTGATAGGGTCCCACCCTGCCAATTCTGGGAAACCACCTCATGGGGTCCCACCCTGCCAATTCCGGGGGTCCCACCCTGCCTCGAAGTTCCCGGAATCAACAACTCCAGGAAAAAACCTCATAAGGTCCTGCTCTAACCAATTAGCATAAGACACCTTGCTCAGGCCATAGCTAGACCCAATCACTTTGCGCCTTAAGCTTTGTTTGAATTTCGCGCCATAAGCTGTGTTTGAACTTGTGTTTGCCTATATAAACAGCCTGTAACAAGCAGTCGGGGTCCCAGGGCCAACTTAGAGCTTGGGACCCTAGCGCGCTAGTAATAAATAACTCTCTGCTGTGAATCTCGTGTCGGTGATCCTTCGCGGCGACCCCTGCCCAGGAGGGAATCGACAGTTCGGTTCCAACAGTTAGAGAAGAATTCCAAGCTTAGGAAGCAAAGATTGTTTTAACTTGATGAATAGTTTATTTTCATTCTTTGCTTCTTGAATTGCTATAAAATAATTTATGCATATAATAATAAAAATCAAAGTTGTATACAATGTTTAAAATTAATAGATAAAAGATTATTCTTCATCCCCGCTTCTGAACTTTCTCTGCCTAAGGGAAGGCATGTTTAACCATTTCTGCCTGTATTTCATTTAGTGATTATTTCCATGCCATTAAATAATATATTTATAGTGCTTCTTCTGTACTAGCCTCTATTTTAGGGGCAAGGCTTATATGAATAAACAGCCTTTAAAATCATCCTTCTTGTGGAGATAACTTTCTAATCAGGAGGCAATCAATAAACAAATAAATAAGCTGGATAATGTCAGAGTGACCAGTGTCTTCATGAAGACAATGATGTGAAGTACTATATAGAATAGTATGGAAAAGTGGTGAGGGAAATCCAGTTGATTTCTTGATTTATCTTGGAATTTTAGCTCTTCTCTTTATTTACTTCTGTTTTTTATACAGATATCTTGTTGTATTTTGGTGGCTAATCTTATTTTTAAATGAAAGACCAGGTAGATTGTTAAGGGTGGCTTCTCATCCCTCCTCATTTAAAAGATCAGACCTGGGCCCGCAAGATTAATGGAGGAGACCACCCCTCATATCGTCTTATGTCCAATTTCTGCCGCCAAAGAAAGTAGAAGTAAAAACTAAAAGGCAGAAATGAAATCCACAGGCAGACAGCCCGGTGCCGCACCCTGGGCCTGGTAGTTAAAGATCCACCCCTGACCTAATTGGTTCTGTTATCTATAGATTACAGACATTGTATAGAAATGCACTGTGAAAATCCCTATCCTGTTTTGTTCCGATCTAATTACCGGTGCATGCAGTCCCCAGTCACGTACCCCCGCTTGTTCAATCAATCATGACCCTCTCACACACACCCGCTTAGAGTTGTGAGCCCTTAAAAGGGACAGGAATTGCTCAATCCAGGAGCTCAGCTCTTGAGACAGAAGTCTTGCTGATGCCCCCCTGCCGAATAAACCCCTTCCTTCTTTAACTCTGTGTCTGAGGAGTTTTGTCTGCTGCTTGTCCTGCTACAAGACAACTTTACTTTAGGGTCTGCAGCTGTGAAACAGGGGTTGGCCACACGCTCCCAATCACCAAGCCAAAATGGGGAGGGATTTACTCTGAAGTGCCTACTAATAATGGAAACAAGTTTCATGGACTATTTGAGACAAGCAAGTTAGATAAACAAGTGAAGCTTCCCGGTGAGAGAATTTTGCCTCTACTCTGCCCCCACTGGATTGTTTCCAGAAAAGAATGTAGGTGTAGTATGGATGGACACCCTATTGACTGGCAAATGCAGATTTTTTTATACGCAACTTCCTGATTGCTAAATTTTGAGCCCATCTTTTAAAAATTGTCAAAAGCCAAATGGAACATATGAAAGAAAGGGCCATGGGTATGTGACTTCTTCAACATAGTGCTCCCAATCTTTTGTTTTGTTTTGTTTTAGCATAACACAGAGAAAATATTTGGTGGTACATTGTGGTAATAGATTGAGGTTGTTCAGTCTGGCCCTGGACCTCTGGATGCCTCAGCTTACCCAAGAGCTGAAAGGGTCAGTATCTCAGGACACACATAACTAGCAAGTCTATACTTGCACGTTTACCTGTGACAGTCTGTTTACACCTGTAGTCCCAGAATAGTTATTAATAACACTCCCCTTCACTCTTAAAAGTCTTTAGATTTGAACAAGAAGTTATATTGTCATGCTACCCATAATCCATTCATGCTACACAATGGGTGGGGAGTTCTGGAAGTCTTCTCCTGGGGGATATATACTACTCCTTTAGAGATAAACTCTGTGTTAAGTGCAACCTCTGTTGTTGCTCATGAAAGGAAGGTGGGGCAGGGGCAGCTGAAATTGTACAAGTTTTCTGTTAACTCTTTTCAATTAAATACTTTTATATCTGTTCCACTACATTTCTCCATTTTCATAACTGCCTGCCTTAAGATTGAGTTGCTGAGAACTCAGCCAGAGAAAAATCTCTCATCTCTATTGCATCATTCCGTGTACTTTCTGAGTAATACCTCCCTTGACTGTTCATAATAATAATAAAATCCCATGTGTTTTATGCATTACAAAAATACTTTAAATCACGAGCTTGTTAATTTGTCACCCCTTTCTCAGTAGTGTTAGTGAACAGATACCTTTTTGAAGTTTTAAATTGTATTTTTAGTGGAATTTGAGTATAGAGAAAAGAGAAACATGGGTATTCAATTCAAAATCTTGATCTAAAATTTTTTACCATTTTTTCTTATTTACCCAATTGAAATTGGAAACATAGACCCTGAATTCTGTTTTCCTTCTTGTTTTCTTGTTCCCGTGGTAGGCTTTCGCATGCTTAATAAGGGCAGAACTTCTAAATGTAAGGTCATCTCTATAAAATTGAACCAAGCTTTATCAAGATTACTGTTCAAACACATTCAGAGATTTTTGTCAGATCTTGCCTGTGGCAGTGGGGTCGTCCTGCCAGTTAAATCCCAAGAGTTGCAGACTATCCAGATAAATGACAGCAAAAGTCTCATATCTACCATTTGTGCAACACAACTTTTACACTGCTCAACGTCAGTGCTGCGTTTGAATCCCGGCTAGAGATCAGTTTGAGACTGGACCCATTTAATTAGCTTGCTTCTTTAAATCCTCCCTTCCAAAGTAAATTCTAGGAAAGATATTTTGAAAAGCTAGTAGTGCTTTTGTCCTGAAATGCTCTAAAGCAGGAGCCACAAATAGGCATTATCAAATAGATTAGCAGCAAAGTGCCAGTGACATTTAATAACCAATGCTTGCCAGTGCTTTTGAGATTAGGAGTGGGAGAAAGGGAAAGGATTAGAAAACTCTCATTTAAACAATGAGCTTTGCCTATCTCTAATAAGCTGTTTCCTTTCTTGCCTGGGAGTTTCCTAGGAAATAAGCTGCCTGTGATGCAGCATGGTTGTCATCAGCAGCTTTATCTTTTTGCCTGCTTCAGTGAACAGGCACTGTGCAAACTATGTCTACTAGTAAATAATTTAATTTTGTTATCTAGACTGAGGAGTTTGCCTGTGAAAGCAAATTCTTTAAAATGATCCTGTCACCGTCACACAGACACCACAGGAACAACTGAGTGAATGGTTAGGGGAAAATCGGGCTTATAATTTAAAAATCAGGGGATAAAACAGGAAGAGTAGCTCTTGTTTCAATTTTTAGAGACCAGTTACCAAGGAGTTTTTTTTTGTTGTTGTTGTTGTTTTTGAGATGGAGTCTTACTCTGTGACCCAGGCTGGAGTGCAGTGGCGTTACCTTGGCTCACTGCAACCTCTGCCTCCCAGGTTCAAGTGATTCTCCTGCCTCAGTCTCCCGAGTAGCTGGGATTACAGATGCCCACCACCACACCTGGCTAATTTTTGTATTTTTAGTAGAGATGGGGTTTCACCATGTTGACCAGGTTGGTCTTGAACTGCTGACCTCAGGTGATCCGCTCACCTCGGCCTCCCAAGGTGCTGGGATTACAGGTGTGAGCCACCATGCCCAGACTCAGGGAGTTCATTTTTATGCTGTCTCCCTGCTCAGCTGTTGGAAGATATATTTTTATTATTCTCTCCCTGAACCAAAGTAATTGCTAAAGTTAAAATTCCAGCATCACATTAATACCCTAATGGTATCTTTTTTTTTTTTTTTTTTTTAGATGGAGTCTTACTCTGTTGTTCAGGCTGGAGTGCAGTGGCCCAATCTCGGCTCACTGCAACCCATACCTCCCAGGTTCAAGCAATTCTCCTGCCTCAACCTCCCAAGTAGCTGGGACTACAGGCATGAGCCAACATGCCTGGGTAATTTTTGTATTTTTAGTGGAGATGGGTTTCGCCATATTGGTCAGGCTGGTCTCAAACTCCTGACCTCAAGTGATCCACCTGCCTCAGCCTCCCAAAGCGCTGAGATTACAGGTTTGAGTCATTGCACCAGGCCCTTAATGGTGTCTTTTGTGAATGGATGGAAAGGAAAGTGATGCTGCCTGAAAGGGAAGCTGTTCAGAGAGACATTGTACTTTTGGTCATTATTAAATCCTTTTTTAAAAAGAGACTGAACCTTGAAAAACTATATAGCTTATTATTATGACCATATAAAAAATGTAAAACAAGGCAGCCCTATAAGTGGATCTTAAAGGACATATTCTAGTCAAGTCATTTTTGGAAAATTAGAATAGAAGGGTTTCATACTCAGAGGGCATGGTCCAAAGGAGTCCTACCTCCACCTACAATAGCATGAACCTGGCGAAGACCCTTAACCTTTCTGTGCTGTAAATTTCCCATGTGCACACAGAGGTGAGGATACTGGGTCTGTCTAATCACAGAGTTCCTGTGAGCATCTCATACATTTTAAATACATTTAAAATTTTTCTGAAAAGCTGTGAGGAATACTGAATGTGAGGTAGTAGTGTTTTTATTCGTTTGTCTTAAAACCTGGCAGCTAAGAAGTTTGTTCATCTTGTGTAGACGAGGAAACTATTACATTTCATAGGCATTTTCCTTTGCAATTGAAACTGGCTGAATTGTCAATTATCTCAGCTGAAGCTAAACACAGATGTGTGTATGGAATCAATTTTCTTTCATTCCAATTTCTTCTGTCATTGATCATATGATTTCATAAGCTTAGCAGTAATAGGAAATATTTTAATAGCAGCATTCTAACATTGGTAGGAGTTGAATTCTTCAGTTATATCACATTTCACTCTGAAATTTTCTATGTCTTTTACTCTCTTATGATTTTTTTCCCATAGACCCTTATTTTCTGAATCAAAGGAACTCACAAACTAATTTTCTATCTTCTACCTAAACTCTGGTTCTCTTTTAATTCAAATCCTGCATACTGAACCTGAATCTATGGTTTACATTATATGACGAGAAAGCATTCAATCAGCCTGGTGTATCTACTCTATCCAGTTTTGACAAATATATAGAGTGAAGTTTCAAACTCCTACGTAATTTAGGTTTCTTGTGACTAACCAATACCACTACGGCAGCTAATTTAAGAACGTTTTTCCCACTCAGATTTTTATAGCTTCCTCCTACATTGTTACTAAGAAGAAAAATAGACAAATATCACATCTTGAGTCACGAAGTATGTGTCTCATTAGGGCTTTCTTGAATTTCAAAGAAATTTCAGGGTGAATCCATATATATATAATCCTCCCTGAGACGTATTAGGCTGAAAAAGCGAAAGCCACTTACTGAGCTTTTGAGTTTTGAGTCAAACGGCATTGCCCTGCCAAGGCCTATACACAGTTCATATGAAGCTTATTGTAACCAATCATAAAGGAGAGAGGAATTTAGTAAGAATCCTTGTCCAGACATTTGTTGATTGAACTTTGCAGAGATTGGCAGAGATTGGCTGACCTCCTTAAAGTCACACCGCTGGCTCTTGGGTGCAGAGCTGGAATCAGAATGCGAGGCTCTAGCACAGTTCAATGCCCACCGCGCCCCCCCCCCCAACTACTTCATGGCGCCTACTATATGCTTTGCTGCTTCATGTGCCAAACCTTAAGAAAGTCAAGAAATAGAAGAATTTTGTCTGTTTGGTTGCTTCATTTTCCAACCAAGAGCAGTCTATTAGATTATTGGGGAAATGGTGGTCAATGGAGACGTGACTAAATCTTCCTGCTGTGAAATTTAGGCTTTTTGAAGTCCAAACACAGATGGAGAAATGTAATTAAACCTTTCAAATTGTTATCAAATCAAATCAAGAGAAAAAAATTTCCACCTCAGTGAACAACTGTGTTGAAAATATGGGTCAACCTGAATATAAATTTATTTATGAAAAGCAAATTAATTCTTCCTGTTCTCCAAAACTGACTTATTTAGCCTCTGCGTTAAGGACATCTTACTGAATGACTTTGGGTAGAATAAATAATCTAATGAATTAAAAGTAAGGAGAATTAGCTGAGCCCTTGCTTGGTACCCAAGCTTTTGTGTAGTACTAATGAGCTTATTGGTGGACAAGGAAGTTTTCCCTTCTAACTAATACATGCAAAATCATAGGAGCAAAATACATCTCATGGCAACTGACTGCTAGGCAGTTAATGTGTTACTACCATCACTAGTTGTCAGCTCCTTATTTACTAATTACTCATGGATCTGGCTCACAGAAGTTTGGGCATATCAATTTTTCTAAACATATTGGAGGTTTATTTCAAAAATAATTTTGACTTCTGTAAATAATGTAGGACTGTGGTTCTAGTTTAAAGATTATTCTTAAGAAGTCACTTGAAGTTCATTGGTAATAAATTTGAAGTCACATGTTAATCTCATGTGATGAAAGCATCATGATTCAGTGAAAAGGGTAATAGATTTGGAATCAGAGTAGTTGATTCCGTTTCTTGTTGATTGAGTGATCTTCAGAAAGTTACATATGTTCACTGAGCTTTAGTTTATTATCTGTTAAACTGATATAAACTTATTATTTTATTTTTATTTTTTGAATTTTTTGAGACGGGTCCTCATCTGTTGCTCAGGCTGGAGTGCAGTGGCACAACCACAGCTCATTGCAGCCTCAACCTCCTGGGCTCAAGCGATTCTCCCACCTCAGCCTCCCTAGTAGATGAGACTACAGGCACATATGACCAAGTCCAGCTAATTTTTTTACTTTTTGGTAGAGACAGAGTCTCAATATGTTGCCCAGGCTAGTCTCCAACTCCTGGACTCAAGCAATCTTCTGACTTCGGCCTCCCAAACTGCTGGGATGGCAGGTGTGAGCCACTGCACCTGGCCAACTTCCTATTGAATAAAGTTATTCAGATGGTTGCATGAAAAAGATTTTTGACACTCAATAAGGGAAAAGTTATTCTAATATAAAAAATTTAATTAAATGGATAATAAATTAAGGAAAGCATGACAGGGCTAAAAATCTAGTAGGTAGTGATGGCAAGCTTTCAATATTCTTTTTTATTCCTCAGAATACTATTTTATTACTCAGAAGGAGTAAAGAGGAAGACAATAAATTGACAGTAACGTTGAGGTTTTATGCATAGGAAGAGAAGGCTAGGACAGATGGAGGGTTCTGTAGAGGAAGCTACGTATGACCTGTGCTTAGAAGATGCAAGGTGTCTGGATATGTAGATACTGAGGTAAAGGGTGTTTCAAGAAAAGGAAACAACATGTTTACGAATCTTGAGACAGGAAATTTGTGAAATGTATGCAGTTTGGTACCTGTGGCAGTTATAGAACCGAACTGAGGTCCACTCACCTGGTGCAGTAAAACCAGATATCTACACTAAGGTTTTGCAGAAATAGAAATAAAAGGCATGGCTGGTCGTGGTGGCTTATGCCTGTAATCCCAGCACTTTGGGAGGCCGAGGCGGGTGGATCACCTGAGGTCAGGAGTTCAAGACCAGCCTGACCAACGTGGTGAAACCCTGTGTCTACTAAAAATACAAAAATTGGCCAGGCATGGTGGCGGGCGCCTATAATCCCAGCTACTCAGGAGGCTGAGGCAGGAGAATAGCTTGAACTTGGGAAGTGGAGATTGCAATGAGCAGGGACTGTGCCACTGCACTCCAGTCTGGGTGACAGAGTGAGACTCTGTCTCAAAAAAAAAATGGCCAGGCATGGTGGCTCACACCCATAATCCCAGCAGTTTGGGAGGCCGAGGTAGGTGGATCACAAGGTTAGGAGTTCAAGACAAGCCTGACTAACATGGTGAAACTCTATCTCTACTTAAAATACAAAAAAAAAAAACCAAATTAGCCCAGTGTGGTGGCACATGCCTGTAGTCCCAGCTACTCAGGAGTCTGAGGCAGGAGAATAGCTCGAACCCAGGAGGCGGAGCTTACAGTGAGCTGAGATCACGCCATCACACTCCAGCCTGGGCGACAGAGCGGGATTCCATCTCAAAAAAAAAACCAAAAAACAAAAAAAACCAAACAAACAAAAACAAAAGAAAGAAAGACCTTTGCAGAGCACCAGGCAAGCAAGGAGGACCAGGCAGCTAAACACTCAAACCCTGAAAGGCAGGGGTAAATTTCGGGAAAGCAGAAGCTACTGGTAAAATCATAAATCAATACATGGAGGTTACACATTGGTTTTGGCCTAAAAGGTGGGGTATCTTGAAGCAGAGGCTTATAGGTCATAGGTAGTTTCAGAGATTTTCTGATTTGCAATTGGTTAAGGAATAGAAGTTTTGTTTAAAAATTTGGAGTCAGCAAAAAAGTGCTACCTAGCTGAGGGGTATGATTTTCTCCAAGCCCGCCAGGAAGAAAGAATGATGGTCAAAATTTCGTCTTCAATTTTCCCTTATCTGAGGTCTACAGGCCATTGGATCCATTTGGTGGGTGTCCTCACTAGAATCTGAGTCCCTGGAAGACAACTCAGGGACATATGTTAAAATGTCATTTTTAGTTTCTATAAGGAAAGCAAATATCTGTGAACTCTAACTTCCTTGACTATAGTTTTAGTCTACTATTACCTTTTTTTTTCTTTTTTTTTAGACAGACTCACTCTTATCACCCAGGCTGGAGTGCAATAGCGCGATCTTGGCTCACTGCAACCTCTGTTTCCCGGGTTCAAGTGATTCTCCTGTCTCAGACTCCCGAGTAGCTGGGATTACAGGCACCCACCACCACGCCCAGCTAATTTTTGTATTTTTAGTAGAGATGAGGTTTCACCATATTAACCAGGATGGTCTTGAACTGCTGACCTCAGGTGATCCACCCACCTTGGCAGCACAAACTCTACCACCTGGCTGTAACAAGTCTTTAACAAGTCACTTATTTGCTTCTGTGATTAGTTGGCTACGTACCTGGAATTTCGCTTGAAGGAATTCAGGATTTTACTTTATTTCCATCTGTGGAGGTGCACAGGCCCCTAAAAAAAGGGGGTCCCTGCTTCATCTCAGGACAGGAAATAGCTGAGAGTAATTGAGAACAACAGAAAAAGCTTCCCAGGCCCATGGGCAGAGATTCTAAGGTAAAGAGCTTTTTAATCCTTCCTGAAGATTCGCTGTATCATTTTATTTGGGTCTCTCGATGATTTTACAGCATAGTTCCCTCTTTCTGTTCAGCATAGTTGACGTGGCCTTTCTTTTCAGAGCTTCTTTGGCAGCAATCCCAGACAACCTTCACCTCTCAGAAAAATTCATTACTCCTGTTTGAGGGAGGGTAATTCAAAAGAAACACTTACAGATCCTTAAAATGATTAATGGCCTCTCAAGTTGGATGCTGGGTTGTCCCAGACCTGTCTCACTGTGTAAACTTGAAATAAGGTTAGGAAGTTTGCAGCTTAGGTGTGGACATTTTACAGTTACGGAACTAAAGATACACAGTTCCTTCCTTCAGTATTGGCATGTGATATAAATGTGGAACACAGGTATTCCCTTGAAAGACCACCATTCACTCTGTCTTCCAAATTAAGCCATTTGCTTGAGCATAAAATAAATGAAAGACCCAGTGTTAGTAAAGCAAGTCACTCAATATCATTGAATTCTTGGTTAGTGTATGGTGACTAGTCATGTCTATCTTTCGTTGGTGTTATTTTTCACCTTTATGTCTGCACCTGATCTGAAGGGAATAATTAAAAGATGAATGTGAGAAATAAGATTTGGCAATCTGTGAGGTAGGACTGAAGTGAGATCCAAAGTGAGCCATGTTACATTTTCTTTATTGACTCTAATAAGTGGAAATGACATTTGCAAATTTCTTATTTCTTATACAATCATTCAATATAATGAAAGAATATCCAACATAAAACTATATAATCTGTCAAAATTAATCTCTTATTATTACACACCACACACACACACTCGTCCATATAGCCACACCTTTTCCACACACACACTTCCTGGCCTTATGTCAGAAGAATTTCTGAGTGTGTATCTGTAATGGTCCATTAGTTGTCCATTAGTTGTGGGTGTAGATTTTGTATTACTTTCCAAAGACTTGCTTAGGCTGCATTGTAGATTGGATCCAGTGGGTGGGCCCTTATAAGATCAAGGTTCAGAGTGGACTCAACATTCAAGCATTAGGAGAGCAGGGAGATAGCATGTACCCACAGTGAGAGCAAGTAGCATCCACCCTGTCAAAGCTGAGAGGTTTTTATAATCCTAGTATCTTGGCCCTAGATATGATTACTGCATACATTGGTGCTACGACCTCTACCACCTGGCTCTAAATTTTATGTACATACTGTAAGGGGGAAAATTAGTTTGCTCAGGGCTTGTAACTTAACTTCAGAAAGAGTCACCTCAGTGCAATTTGCACATCAGAGAATGATACTTTGTATGTCGTAAAAACGTTATGTAAAGCAAGTTTCTGACTTCACCCACAGGCTAAGTGCAACTTTGTAAGAGTGAACCATCACTGGGTTTTAGTGTCTGGTTAAAAGCAGGAGGTACACATTGGGTTGCCAGTATTACCTACCAGTTGCTTGTGAATGAATTTTAATGAGACTGACATAAGGGATGTGAATAAATGATTGAAATTCAAATAGCTCATAATAAATACCAGTTCTGGCAGGCCAATATACATACACAGTATGAGTCTGGAAGACAGTATGGTTTCGTTTGAAAAGTTCAGAGTCGTTACAACTTAATTTAAGACTTACCTTCTGCTAGATTTGGTGTATAATTATAAGGTCTTTCTCTTTTTTTCCATTCTGTCATTAATGGATGAGATAACATGTTTTACTAAGTTTTGATTGGATTCAGAACTAGGTAAGAGTGATGGTATCTGTTAGTAGAAAGGAAAGCAGTTAGAGTCCCAAGCTGTGTGTCTTCAGTTTATTTAGCATTCAGTGTCTGTTAGGATTTTTTTTTGTTTTTGTTTTTTCATAAGAGAATGCCTTGAAATAGCTCAGAGGATGATTTTGCCATCAAGTTTAAGAACTTGATGAGTTTAGAATGTATGACAATAAGACCTATATTTACCATGAAACATTTTGTGAAAGATCTCAGTTTGAACAAACTTTTCTATTGGAGTCCATTAGTCTATTGAAACTTCCTCAAGAAATCCCATAAATTGGGCCAGAACCATTTCCTCCTGTTGGTGAGAAGGAAGAATTGATGGAGAAGTGATAGTGGAGTATTTATCAGATTCATAAAACAGGAAGAAAGTTTCAAGTCATATGTGACTTCCAGTCCATTGCTTAGTTTCCTGAGTTCCACTTCCTTCCATTCAAAGTTCCTACAAAATATATGTATGAGATAAAAATAATTAATTATAATTCTCCCTTCAGTTGCTATAGCAATGGCAGTTTCTTAATGCATCCTCTGTTCTTTATGCCCTTCTGAATTAATTTAGCAAAAAGCAGCCCAATTGTAGAAATAAAGTCCTTTCAAAATAGGTGTCAAGTGGTTTTATAGGGATTTTATGGTGTCTAGATGAGAATTTCTCAAGACTTCTTGAAAGGCCAGGGCCTTCTGACTAGGATTAGAAGGTGGAAGCTGCCCATGAACTGGTTTCCTCTTCCCTTCTATGGCTGTTTTATTTTGAGAACAGTTATTTCTCAAAATAAGTCCAGATTAGGAAATGCATTGAATAATATTCAAACTCCTTTTTTTTTTTTTTACAATCCCATACAAAAAAATAACATGGATTCAGAATTTCTGTATTTCCCTCCCTAGACCCACGTTATTGTCTCTTCTAACTTTTTTTTCTGATTATTCCCAAAGAGAAAAATAGAGTGTTAAAATAATTTTATTCAAAGTGATTTCTAAAATCCTGAAGAGCAAATCTTGTTCTGTTGTTATTTTATATACAGTAAATGATAAGTATCTGACCATTCTAAAAGTACCTTTCTTTACTTGCTAGATTTGTTCTTACAGTTGTCTGCAATTATAATGATATTTGAAGCAGAATATACTTTAATAAAGTAAAACATTTCAGATATATATTTATAGAGAATAATTCACTAATGTAAAACTTCAGTATGCTAAGAAACAGGTCAATTTTTCTTCCTTTGAGAAAAAATATTTGGTCAAAAACCCATAACCAAACTCTTTGATGCTGCCTATTAACATCTGAGACAATCAACATAATTAATTGAACAAAGATTTGTATTATCTCTCTCCTTCATTGACCATTTGAATTTATTCATCCAAATTTTGGTCCAACTATGAGTCATCTTTACTGGAATAAAATGGAACCTGGTAATAGAGCTCTAGTTCTAATATATGATAAACAATTTAAAGAATTCAACCCATTGTATTCAATCAATTTTATGGGATTAATCAGGGTTCCATCAGAAAAGCAGAACCAGTAGGTGGTATATACTTGTTGCAGGGACTTTATCATATCCATATGTGTAAGCTTCTTGGCTCTCCAATGATCCCATAAAAATCTCCATTATGGTCTAATGGGGAATTCTGGGAAATGTAGTTTATCTAGCCAAGTCGTTACACGACAAAAGCACCATATGTGGTTTGAGATTTAAATCCAATCACATGTCACATAATGATGGTGATATACTCTGGGAAATGCATGATTCAGTGATTTCATTGTTGTGCAAACATCATCAAGTGTCCTTACACAAACCTAGAAGCTTACTACAGGCCTAAGCTATATGGTATACTGTTGCTTCTAGGCTACATACCTGTATAGCATACAGCTGTATTAAATAGTGTAGGCAATTGTGTCACCATGGTATTTGTGTATCTAAACATAGAAAAGGTTCAGTAAAAATACAGGGTAAGTTGAGCACAGTGGTTCACGCCTGTAATCCCAGCATTTGGGAGGCCAAGGCAGGCTGATCACAAGGTCAGGAGATTGAGACCATCCTGGCCAACATGGTAAAACTCATCTCTACTTAAAATACAAAAATTAGCTGGGCATGGTGGCGCACACCTGTAGTGCCAGCCACAAGGGAGGCTGAGGCAGGAAAATCGCTTGAACCTGGGAGACGGAGGTTGCAGTGAGCCGAGATAGCGCCACTCCAGCCTGGTGACAGAGTAAGAGTCCATCTCAAGAAAAAAAAAACAATACAGTGTAAGAGATAAAAAATGATACACCCTATGGGGCACTTACCTTAATGGAGTTTACCAGAGTAGAAATTGCTCTGAGTGAATCAGTGAGTGAGTGGCAAGTGAATGCAAAGGCCTAGGACATTGCAAACTATTGTAGACTTTATATATGAACACTGTACACTAAGGCTACACTAAATTTATTTTTAAAAATTATTTCTTCAAGAATAAATTAACCATAGCTTACTGTAACATTTTTTACCTTATAAACTTCTAAATTTTTGAAAACCTTTTGATGCTTGTAATAACACTTAGCTTAAAACACAAGCACAATGAACAACTATACAAAAATATTTTCCTTATATCCTCTTCTATAAACTTTTTTCCATTTTTAAAGTTTTTATTTTTAATTTTAACTTTTTATATTTTTCTGTTAAAACCTAAGACACAAAGACACACACTAGCCTAGGCCTACACAGAGTCAGTCAGAATCATCAATATCACTGTCTTCCACCTCCACATCTTGTCCCACTGTAAGGTCTTCAGGGGAAATAACATGCATAGAGCTGTCATCTCCTATGAGAACAATGCTTTTTTTTTCCAGAATACCTCCTAAAGGACCTGTCTGAGGTTGTTTACAGTGAACATTTCTTTTTTGTAAGTAGAAGGAGTACACTCTAAAATAACCATAAAAAGTGTAGCATATAAAATATATAAACAAGTAACAGCCAGTCATTACCATTATCAAGTATTACGTACATAATTGTATCTGCTATCCCTTTATATGATGGACAGCACAGTAGGTTTGTTCACACCAGCATCACAACAAACAAGTGAGTAATGCGTGGTGCTATGATGTTAAAACAGCTACAGTGTCACTAGGCAATAGTAATATTTCAACTCTGTTATAATCTTGTGGGACCATCATTGTCTATGTGGTCTATCAGTGGCCAAAATGTCGTTATGTGGTATAAGACTGTACTTCCTTTGAACCTTCAGAGATTAAAAAAAAATGTAAAATGCCCCAATCTACCTCAAGCTTCTTGCAAACGGTCTTTTCAAACCTGATTTTAAAAATCAATCATTAGAACTGTAAATACAAAGTGGGAAATGACACTAACTTTTGCCAAACAAAATATTGCATCTTAAAAAATAATCATCGAGTAACCATATGTCAATATAAATCACACATATATTGCTTGTTGTTATTATGCAGAGCAGGCACACCTCAGAGTCATTTCTGTTTCTGTTCCAGACCTCTGAAATAAAACAAATATTGCAATAAATTGAGTCACACTATTTTTGGTTTCCCTGTACATATACAGGTTATGCTTACAGTATACTATTAAGTGTGTAATAGTGTATGTCTAAAAAACCCATGTACATACCTTAATTTAGAAATACTTCATTGCTATAGAATGCTGAAACGGAGACATAAAGTGAGCATATGCTGTTAGAAAAAAGGCACAAATAGACTTACTTGATGCAAGGTTACCATAAACCTTCAATTTGTAAAAATGCAGTATCTGGGAAGGGCAATAATGTAATACACAATGACACAAGCTATGCCTGGATAATATAATGAACAAGAGCAAGATCTTTGAAATCTGACACTTGGAGAAATGTGAGTACTAACACTTGTCAGCTGCTAAACCAGCACTTTCTCGTACTCAAAACGAAGACAATACCTAAATCTTAGGATTGCTTGAAGGTTAGTTTTGATAATGTATTACATACCTTCTTTCATCTAGCTGTTAGCATAGTGCCTGGGACATAGTAACCACTAAAAAATTATAACCATAGTTATTTTTAATAAAGTGTTCACCATTATTTTTAAAATTTTTTTAGGCTTTTATTCATAAAACAGTGATTGATAGCTTTGACCCTATTTTGGTTAAATGAAATTCCTGACAGTACTCTATCAAAAGGTGAATATAGAGATTCTAAAGTGCATTCTTGGTACCTCATTTATTTTTCAGGTTTTTGAATTTTAAATCCCTAGTGCTGAAATGAGCTTTCTGCTGTCACTCATTTGCTTCAGGGCTGACTTGTTTTGAAGCCAGTGGGCAGCAGAGCAAAGCACCTGGTAAGTGGTGCGGCAGGAGAAAACTCCTCTGTTGAGACACACTTTTCTTATCCTTGTCATTCCTGTACAAACCTGCTTTATTTGCAGATGGTGAGATCCTGAAGCCAAATAATAAGCAAATGCAATTAGGGGAAATGTATAAAATGTTTTTAGGTAAGACTGACTTTCCTTCACTCCTCCGGCTGCAGGAATTGTAATTATTTGTAGCAGGAAGTAATAAGGGCAAGGAAATTTATTCTGGCTCTATCCTATAAAATGGGTGAAAGTGGTCATTTGTAATCCTCAGTGGGTTTGTTTCATCTGCCTGCTGAAGAAATATTGTGCTTGTGTGGGGTTTTCAGATATGAGGATGAACTTAAATCCCTCTCTCTCTGTCAACAATATCTATTTTAGGAAAGCTGTTCTACTCTTTAAAACAAATGTAGACTTTTAGGATAAAAATAGACTGAATAAACCTTATTCTTATATGCAGGCATTCTGAGAGTATAGGACCATACAGCATAAGGGAGGTGGTGATAAGGCAGAGAATTTTATCCCTTACTTTCTCAGCAATTCTCATCAGATATAAATAAAGATGTATTTGAAAATATAGAATGACTTCAATGGTATTGAAATTTATTAGACTTGGAGTCAGAAGATCTGTTTGAGCTATAGTTTTGCCACCTGCTATTTTCTTTAGCTTGGTACTTATGATCTTGGACTACAGATTTATCCACAATAAAACAGGGATGATAGCATTTGTTCTATATACCATATAGTATTGTTGGAAAGATTAAATATCATAATGAAACATTATACACAAGTATGTATAATATATAATGTTTCATTATGTTATTTGATAATAGAGGTGCCACTACTTTATTACCAAACTACCAGTGAAGAAAAGTAATAGAACCAAAGAGCTAGAATATGCCTTGAAGTAAATTTTGAATAATTTTAGGACTGTTATTTGTTGGGTCAACATTTATTGCATATGGCTAATGGATTTAATCATTTTCTTTAGTATTCTTTATATATTATATGCCAAGTAAAAAATGTTATTTATAATAATGTTAATTATGATGGCATGCTTCAAATTTCAGGCCCTAGAGGTTGTCAATCTAAATAACAAACAGAGACGCTCTCTAAAAAAAAAAAATGATGTTTATTTGGGTATAGGGCATTGCAATGGGAGTATGTGTGCCATAGTAAACTACGTGCATATTCAGGGAGATAAAAGAAGACCAAAGGCTTTTTTTTTTTTCTTTAAATGAGGAGGATTATATAATCATTTTGAAACAATTGTCCTTGACTACAAGGAGCAATAACAAGGGTGGTGCCAGTTAGAGGTTAGACAGGCAGTTTTTGGGAAGATGTCCTCCTAGAAATAATTTTTTTGCATAAGGTTGTGATGGCGTTTGTACAAGGTAGTGGTTTTTGCGAGTCTTTTGTGATAGTTCTTGTGATCAGGCATGTGTATATGAGAATCTTCCCTTCATAGTCTTCCTGGCTCTATTTCTCAGAGTTTTAAACCCAAGTGACTGTGACTCCATTTTGATTCTGAAAACTTTCACGTTGTCTAAAGAATTCTGGAAAAGTACATAGTAATGTGGCTGCTCTAATGCTTAGTTTAATATTAGAACTTATGGGACAGGGAGGCTGGTACACATAATTTCAGCTACTGTGGAACAATGAAATTCACATGTCCTTATATGTTATGTACAGCTTTACACTGTCAATATGCTGTTTTTCTTCCTTTTCATTTGAGCTTCATCACCAGTCTGAAGTCCATGTTTTGTATGGCTGTGGTTTGTCATCCTTAAAGCATATTTTCTTGTTGTCAGGCCTTGTATCCCAGCTGCCTTCTTCTTCTTTAGTTTCTTCAGCTGTCTTTTAGGGGAGGTGTTTGCTGTGCCATTGAAAACGTGGAGATAAAACACTCATCACTTATTACAAGGTGATAATGAAAGAAAATGGATTTAAAAGATAGCAGCTGAGACTAACATTAAATGTAGTAGTACAAGAATCAGTTGGTTAAGGATTAGGAGATTCAGTCAAAAAGGTATTTGGTGAGAAGTGAAGATAAGACAAGCTTGGGTCTGGAGATGGAGTTACAGTGCATAAGCACAGTCGCTGTTCCCAAGAACTCACAGTAGAGTGTAGTAATTCTCAAGCCTCATTCTGTACCACTCACCTAGAGGCCTTTAAAAACACAGATGCCTGTGTTCAATCCTTAGAAATCCTGACCGAATTCTTCCATAGTGGGCCCTGGAGAAGTGCGTAGTTTTGACTGCTCCCTACGTCATTTTATCTAATAATTCTGGTTTTATTCTTTCATATACTACGAAATCAGGCAAGTCTCAAAATATACTTCTAGCCTACCTATCTATGAAACATGGATGACATCATCTGCTCTTTATTCATTTATGTCATAAACATTTATGGCATTCATATTTTGTGTCAGACATTGTGATATGTCAAAGAGAGAGGCAAGTTACAGTGTCTATTGTAAAGGTGAGTGTGAGGAGAAAATTTGAAGTAAAACTATAAACCTGAAAAGCAAATTTGTTCATGGCTTTTGACATCAAGTCTGTATACAGCAGAGATCAAATCAGTTCCTGTACCTGAGCAGCTGATAGCTTCTGGCAAAAAATCACCTGCTTGTGTTGGCCAGTTTTTCTTTAATTTAATCGCAAGCACATGTCACTGACTGGTAACCTTACTAAATGTGCTAGTTTAGTGATTTAAAATCCTACTTGCAGAAACTAGTGTTTCACACTCTTTCCAAAACCTCCAACATCACCTCTAGTCAACTGTCAGTTGCTGACATTGTTTATTTTACTGAGAAAATCAGAAGCAATTAACAAAGAATCACATTATTTTTAAAACATTACATTTATCAGTTTACCAACATACATATCTCTATGTTTTGCCTTTCTTCCTGTTACAGTTGTTCCTGCTTATGTCTAAGTATAATTCTTTCTGTGTTATAAATCTGTATTTTCAGCTGTCAAAGCACTTCTACAATTGTCTCTGCTCTCACCTGCATCATCAATTTATCCCTGCCTGTCAGATCTTTCCCATCAGCAAATATGCACTAATGGCACCTACCTGAGAAAAACTAAACAAGACTATCATCCAAGGAACCTACAGCCTCCTCCAGCTCTTAATCTCATCTCCCTTCTACTTCTCTGTAAAACTTCTTGAAAGTATCTGTATGGGCTGTCTCTACTTCCTCACCTTACCACATTCCAACTGAGTCATTAATTATATCTATATATTCTCTGAAAATGTCTTTTTCTCCTTAAACTACACATACACATATATACATTCCTTGTAAATGCCTTATCAAATCAGAAGAGACAGTGGTCAAGTCTCTGTTCTCCTCTAAGTCAGCCTCTGGATGGTATTTGAACACAGGCAGCCACTTCTAGAAACACTCTCTTCTCTTCCTTTGGTATCTATCACATTGTCTTGGTTATCCTGTTACATAACCAATTACTTGTTTTTAGTCTCCTTTGATCATGTCCTCAAATGTTGAGCCTCCCAGAAGTTACTCCTAGGTCCTCCTTTGGCCTCTATCAGAACTCTTGTCATCTCTTCTGGTTCCACAACTTGTAGTCTATCAAGGGATAAACTATTAACATATTTAGATATTAACATATTTAGTCTACTAAGGGATAACCAGCAGGTGTATATGTCCATCTGACTTATCCCCTGAACTCTCTCTGCACAAACCTGCTCTTGCTCCTCCTTCAATCTTACCCAACTCAATAAATAAAACTAATTGTCCCTGCTTTTCATCTCTAAACCCTAAATACCAACCTTCATTCCTTTCTTCATTCTACCACATCAAATCTGTCAGGGAGTCCTGTTAGCAAGATATCCAAAATGTATTCCACTCTGACCACTTTTTGACATCATCACTTTACCTCTTTTGTTCAAGCTGCTTTCATCTCTGCCTCGACAGTGCATCAGGCACCTAAGTGGTTTTATTGCTACCACCTATGCCTTCCTGTAATTTATTTGACAGATTTGTCAGAGTGATTTTTAAAAATCAGATTATGTTGCTCAGTTTAATGGCTTCAATTGCAATTTTAATATAATCCATCCCCTTCAAACAATTCAACTCTAAAAAGACTTTTTTTTTTTTTTTTTTTTGAGAGAGAGAATTAGGGAAATTTGAATGAGTATTTGAGAATTTTAAGGGATTATAGTCAATTTTGTTCTACTTTTATATATGTTTAACAATTTTCATTAATTCATATAAAGTTGAAGAAGGAGAGGTAAAGTTTCAGCCCTTTTCCATGGCCCTATGGGACTGAATGTTTGGCTGCTTCCCTGGCCTTTTCTTTCAGTCTCTCTTTGGTTGGCTGTAGTTGAGCCACATTCACCTGGCTTTCTTTTTCTGAACACTTCAAGCCTTTGCACTTTTTGATCCCTCTGCCTGGGACATTTCACAGAACTGGCTTATTTAGGTCTTGCTGCCAGAGACCAATCCCCTAACTTTTGCCCATCTCTCTTCTGCTTCCCTGTAAAACTTCCCATCCCCACCAGCTCCATACACACTCTCTCTTTCTCTCTCTCTATAATATATATAATATATTATATATAATATATAAAATACATAATATATTATATATAATATATAAATTTATATTATATATAATATATAAATACATAATATATTATATATACATATAATATATTATATGTATATATTTTTTGAGACGGAGTCTTGCTCTGTCACCCAGGCTGGAGTGCAGTGGCACAATCTCGGCTTGCTGCAAGCTCCGCCTCCCGGGTTCCCGCCATTCTCCTGCCCCAGCCTCCTAAGTAGCTGGGACTACAGGCGCCCGCCACCTCGCCTGGCTAATTTTTTTTGGATTTTTAGTAGAGATGGGGTTTCACCGTATTAGCCAGGTTGGTCTCGAGCTCCTGACCTCGTGATCTGCCTGCCTGGACCTCCCAAAGTGCTGGGATTACAGGCGTGAGCCACCGCCCCGAGCCTCCATACACTCTATTTTTAAAAATTAGTTGACTTTGTTTACATGTTTATTATTTCTTTTCTCTACTAGAATTTAAGCAGCATGAGTCAGAAACTTGGTTCTAAGATGTTGCATAGTGGGTATTCAATAAATGTTTGTAAATGAAGGAATTGGGCATTACTTTTTATTCCATTTTTAAAATGAGAAAACCAAGACTGTAAAAATTAAATACTTTTTCCTAATGTCACAGATATTAAGAGGCAGAACTGAGATGCGAACCCAAGTTTTTCTGATTTAGGAGCCCTTTAAAACTCTATTGTATAATTTTCTGCTAGAATAAATTAACGAGGACAGAGGCAGAGGATAATTCCCCGTAAAACTGAAAGAATTGTCTTTGTAGCTATACTGACTTAGGAAGAAATTCCATGACTTTTATTAGATTCTCAAAGGAGTTCTTGAGCCCCCAGATTTTAATCATTGTCTCTTTGGTTGCTATCATGGCAACTCACAATGTTAGAGGCTCAATACAGTAGGAAAATTTTAAACTGCTTGCTGACTAAAACATTATGTTATCCAGTCCTAAACATCAACATTTGTCAACACTTAAATAACTTTTCTGGATTTAATATTTTTTTTTTTTCCACAGGCTATTGGGCATCCCTATTTTCCTCCATACTGGTCTCTGGGATTTCAGCTGTGTCGATGGGGTTATAATAGCCTAGATATGCTGAAAACCACAGTTGGACATTTAAGACAATATGATATTCCCCATATAAGTGTACTCAAACAGTATGGAGGGAATTGAGAGGAATAAGGAAATTAGAAAGTGTAGTAATTATACTGTAATATATATGTGTGTGGATGTGGATGTGTGTACATATAAGAGAGAGAGATGTGTAACTGTAATCATTTTCATATATTCTCAGTTCCAATAAAATAATCATTTTTGTTCTCTTTTTCTTACAAGATAACCCAAAACTCACACTAATATTTAAATTTCTAATTGAATGCAGTCACTTATAAGCTACTTGTGATTCTTCAACAATATTTGGTTGTCTGTTTTCCTGATGTTGGAATCTCATATCTGCAGTGCCCCTTGGTACAGGATGTTCAGTATTGTGATACTGACTGTGTGGAACGTCAGATAGACTTCATATATGATGAAGACAAATTTGATGGTCTGCCTGAGTACATCAAGGAACTGAAAATGATGGAATGCATTATATCATTACTTTGGTAAATTTCTTTTGAAGATCAAACAAAATATTTTAATTTATATTTTCTAAGCATTTCTAAATACACACATATATGTATTACAATTAATGTATCAAAAAGTAGAAGTCCCAACACTAGTATATTCTTGAGGAATAAAATTTTATAATATTTAATGATAAATGTTATATTTCATTAAAGGATGATAGATTATAAGTACATTTTATGCTATTTAACGACATAGACATGTCATCAAGTGATGAAGGAATTCAGTTAAGTTTTTAAAACTCAGTGGTCTAAAAGAAAATTAACATATTGATTGCTCCATCAAGGTTTTTTCCACCATTTCACAACCTTATCTCAAATAAGAAGCAACAAACAAAAAAAAACAGGAAAGGTTCCATGCCAAAATAGCAGGAATATTTCCTTTACCTATTCATATAGCTTTCAAAAATGTTTATTATTTTTAAAAATTTTTGTGGGTACATAGTAGGTGTATATATTTATAAGGTACATGAGATGCTTTGATACAAGCATGCTATGTATAATAATCACTTTAGGCTAAATGAGGAACCCATCACCTCAAGCATTTATCCTTTGTGTTACAAACAATCCCATTATACTCTTTAAATTATTTTTGAATACACAAATTATTATTGACTACAGTCACCCTATTGTATTATCAAGTACTATTCTTTATTCTTTCTATTTTTTGGTATCCATTAACCATCCCCACTTCCCCCCACCCCACACTACGCACCCCAGCCTCTGATAAACTTACTTCTATTTTTATCTCCATTAGTTGAATTGTTTAAATGTTTAGAACTCACAAATCAGTCGCAACATGTGATCTTCATCTTTCTGTGCCTGGCTTATTTCTCTTAACATAATGATCTCCAGTTTTATCCATTTTGTTGCAAATGACAGGATCTCATTCTTTTTTATGGCTGAATAGTACTCCATCTTCATTGCATCTAAGTACCACATTTTCATTATCTGCTCATTTGTTGAATACTTAGGCTGCTTCCAAATCTTGGCTATTGTGAATAGTGCTATAATATTGAAGAGATTGCAGTTATCTCTTCAACATACTGATTTCCTTTCTTTTGGGTATGTACACAGCAGTGGGATTGCTGGATCATATGGTAGCTCTATTTTTGTTTTTTGAGGAACGTCTAACTTGTTCTCCACAGTGGTTGTACTAACATACCTTCCCACCAACTAGGTATGAGGGTTCCTGTTTCTCCACATCCTCGCCAGCATTTATTATTGCTTGTTTTTTGCATATAAGACTTTTTAACTGGAGTGAGATGATATCTCATTGTAGTTTTGATTTACATTTCTCTGATGATCAATAGTATGCACCTTTTCATATACTTGTTTGCCATTTGTATATCTTCATTTGAGAAATTCAGACCTTTTGCCCATTTCTAATTTGATTTTTCCTGTAGAGTTGTTTGAGCTCTGTATATATTCTGGTTGTCAGATGGGTAGTTTGCATATATTTTCTCCCATTCTGTGGGTTGTCTCTTTACTTTGTTGATTGTTTCCTTTGCTCTGCAGAACCTTTTTAACTAGGTGAGATTTGTCCATTTTTGCTTTGGTTGCCTATATTTGTGGGATATCACTGAAGAAACCTTTGCCTACTCCAATGTCCTGGAGAGTTTCCCCAATGTTTTCTTCCAGTAGTTGCAGAGATTCAGGTCATAGGTTAAAATATTTAATCCAGTTCAGCTTGATTTTTGTGTATGGTATGAAATAAGGCTCTAGTTTCATTCTTCTACATATAGATATCCAGCTTTCCCAGTACTATTGATTGAAGAGACAGTCTTTTCCCCAGTGTATGTTCTTGGCACCTTTGTAAAAAATGAGTTCACTGTAAATGTATAGATTTGTTTCTGGGTTCTCTATTCTGTCCCAGTGGTCAATATTTCTGTGTTTATGACAGTACCATGCTGCTTTGGTTATGATGGCTCAGTAACATACTTTGAAGTCAGGTAATGTGATTTCTCCAGTTTTGTTCTTTTTGCTCAGAATAGCTTTGGCTATTCTGTGTCTTTTTTGGTTCCATATAAGTTTTAGGATTGCTTTTTCTATTTCTATGAAGAATCTCATTGGTATTATGATAGAGATTCCATTGAAACTGTAGAATGCTTTTGGTAGTATGGACATTTGAACAATAGTCATTCTTCCATTCCATGAACATAGAATATCTTTGCATTCTTTTGTATCCTCTTCAATTTATTTCATCAATGTTTTATAGTTTTCATTGTAGAGACCTTTCACTTCTTTGGGTAACTTAATTCCTAGGTATTTTATTTTATTTGTGGCTACTGCAAATGGGATTACTTTTTTGATTTCTTTTTCGGATTGTTAGCTGTCTGTATATAGACATGCTATTGATTTTTGTATGTCGATTTTGTATCCTGCAGATTTACTGAACTTTTGTATCAGTTCGAATAGATTTTTGTTGGAGTCTTTAGGTTGTTCCAAATACAAGATTATATCATCTGCAAACAACGGAAATTTGACTTTTTCCTTTCCAATGTATATTTCTTTCTCTTTTCTGATTGCTCTAGCTAGGACTTCCAGTACTAGGTATTGAAGTCTCCAGCTGTTACTGTATTGGGGTCTACTCCCCCTTTAGCTCTAATAATATTTGCTGTATATGTCTGGGTGCTGCAGTGTTGTGCCTATACGTTTGTAATTGTTGTGTACTCTTGCTGAATAAACCCTTTATCATGATATAATCATCTTCTTTGTCTTCTTTTATAGTTTTTGTCTTGAAATCTATTTTGTCTGATATAGGTATAGCTACTCCTGCTCTTTTCTTGTTTCTACTTGCATGGACTATCTTTTTCCATTTCTTTCTTTTCACTCTATTAGTGTCTTTATAATTGAAACCTGTTTCTTGTAGGCAAGAGATTGTTGGTTTTTCTTGCTTTTTTTTTTTTTTTTAATCCATTCAGCCACTCCATGTCTTTTGATTGGACAGCTTAGCCCGTTTACATTCAATATTATTATTGATAAGTAATGACTTACTTCTGTCATTTTGTTATTTGTTTTCCAGTTGTTCTGTTGTCTTCTCTTCTTTCCTTCCTTTCTGTCTTCCTTTTAGTGAATTTGATTTTTCTCTGGTGGTATGTTTTAATGTCTTGCTTTTTATTTTTAGTATATCTGTTGTATATATTTTTCAGTTGAACTTAGCAAGAAGCTTGCAAATAATATCTTACAACCCATTTTTTCAAGCAGATGACCACTTGACACTGATTGCATAAAAAATCAGGCAAAGAGAAAACTAGTAAAAAATCTATGCTTTAACTTCTCCCTCAGTTTTAACTTTTTCTTGTTTCTATTTGTATCTTATTGTACTGTGTCTTGAAAAGTTGTTGTAGTAATTATTTTTAATTGGTTTGCCTTTCACCTTTCTACTTAAGAGTAGTTTATACACCACCTTTACAGTGTTATAGTATTCTGTGTTTTTCTGTGTACTTATTATTACCAGTGAGTTTTGTACCGTCATATGATTTCTTATGGCTCATTTGTATCCTTTTCTTTCAGATTGAAGAACTCCCTTTAGCATTTCTTGTAAGACAGGTCTGGTGTTATGAAATTTCTCATCTTTTGTTTGTCTGGAAAAATCTTTATTTCTCCTTTATGTCTGAAGGATATTTTCACTGAATATACTATTCTAGAATGAAAGTTTTTTTTTTTCCTTCAACACTTTAAATATGTCATGCCACTCTCTTCTGGCCTGTAAAGTTTCCACTGAGAGGTCTGCTGCCAGACTTATTGGAGCTGCATTGTATGTTATTTTTTTCTTTTCCCTTGCTACTTTTAGGATTTTTTTCTTTATCCTTGACCTTTGAGAGTTTGATGATTGGATGTCTTGAGGTAGTCTTATGTGGATTAAATCTGCTTGGTGTTCTATAACCTTTTTATACTTGAATATTGATATCTTTCTCTAAGGTTGGGATGTTCTCTGTTATTGTCCATTTGAATAAACTTTCTACCCCATCTCTCTCTCTACCTTCTCTTAGGCCATTAACTTAGACTTGACCTTTAAAGCCTATTTTCTAGATCCTGTATGCATGCTTCATTCTTTCTCCTTTTGTCTCCTCTGACTGTCTATTTTCAAACACCCTGTCTTCAAGATCACTAATTCTTAATTCTACTTGGTCAGTTCGGCTGACCAAGTAGGAGACTCTGATGCATTCTTCAGTACGTCAATTGCATTGTTCAACTCCAGAATTTTTTCTTTTTAATGATTTCTGTCTCTTTTTAAAATTTGTCCGGTAGGACTCTTAATTCCTTCTCTGTGTTATCTTGAGTTTCTCCAAGTTTCCTCAAAACAGTTATTTTGAAGTTTCTGTCTGAAAACTCATGTGTCTCTGTCTTTCCAGGATTTGTCCTTGGTAGCTTATTTTGTTCATTTTGTGAGATTATGGATGATCTTGATGCTTGTGGATGTTTGCCAGTGTAAGGGCATTGAAGAGTTAGGTTTCTTATAGTCTTCACAGTTTGAGGTATTTTATACCCATTCTTCCTGAGAAGGATTTCCAGATATTTTAAGGGACTTGGGTATTGTAGTCTACAGTTTTGATCTCTGCAGCCAAATCTGCATTAGGGGGCACCCCAAGCCCAGTAACACTGTGGCTTTTGCTGACTCATAAAAGTACCACCTTGCTTGTCTAGGATAAGATCCAGAAGAATTCTCTGGATTACCAGGCAAAGACTCTTGTTCTTTTTCCTTACTTTTTCCCAGTCTCCACCCACTACTCCCTCCTTCGTTTCCCTCCCTCCCTCTCTCTGCTGAGCTGCCTGGAGCTGGAGGGGTGATGCAAGCCCCCTGTGGCCACCATCCCTGGGACCATGCTGGCTCAGACCTAAAGCCAGCATGGTACTGGGTCTTGCCCAATGCCTACTGTAATCACCATCTAGCTACCACCGATGTTCACTCAACACCCTAGGGTTCTACAGTTAGCAGGTGTCAAAGCCAGATAGGCTTATGTGCTTCCCTTCAGAGTGGTGAGCTTCTCCCAGCTCTGGGTGTGTACAGAGATGCCCTCTGGGAGCCAGGGCCTGGAATCAGCAATCTTAAGAATGTACCTGGTGCTCCATTCTACTGTGGCTGAACAGGCACTCCAGCCACAAGACAAAGTCCTTGCTACTCTTTCCTTTCCTCAAACAGAGGAGTCTCTCTGCTGGTGACCATCACCACCCCAGGCCCAAAGCGAGTATAGCCTGGGTACTACCGATGTTCAATCAAGGCCTAAGGGTTCTTCAGTCAACTTGTGGTAAATGCTGCCAGGCCTGGGACCTTTCTTCAAGTGAAGTTGCTCCTCTTTTGCCCAGGGTAGGTCCAGAAGTGCTGCTCAAGAGCCAAAGTCTAGAATCGGGAACCCTAAGAACCCACTGAGTGCTCTACCCTACTGTAGCAGAGCTAGTACCTAAGCTGCAAGACAAAGTCTCTTTTACACTTCCCTCTTTTTCTCAAAAGCAGTCTCTCACCATAGCCACCAAAGCTGGGAATGTCTAGGGTCACACTAGAAGCCAGCACATCTCTGAGTCTCACCCAAGTCCCATGGCAAGTACTGCCTTGGCACCACTGCTGATAATTCAGGGTCAAGCACTCTTTAGTCAGTAGGTGATGAATCCTTCCAGGAATGGGTCCTCCCATTCAAGGCAATGGATTCCCTTCAGGCCCTGGGTGTGCCTAGAAATGTCTGGGGGGTAAGGCCTGGAATGGATGCCCCTGGACTCTGTTCATTGCCCTATTCTACTGTGGTTGAGCTGATATCCAAGTTGCAAATACAATGTTCTCTTTACTCTTTCCTCTCCTCTCCTCAAGCAGGGAGAAGGAGTCTGTCTTGGAACTGTGAGCTGCACTGCCTGGGGTTGAGGGATGTGTAATGCAAGCACTTTCTTGACCACCCTAACTGGTATCTTACTAGTCTGCATGCTCCCAAAATCTGCTGGCTCTGAGCCTAAGAATTGCCTAGGAATTGTAAGAATTGCCTAGGAATTGCAATCCTTGTGACCTAGACAGCCTTTTAGATTTGTTTAGGACCCCAAAGCACTTTAGTCTGCAGGGCTGAGGTTTGCTGGAACTCAGGTACCAATGGCTAGAATGGATGATTCTGGCTAGGGCTGGTCTAAATGCTCCCTCGGTGGGTTCCAGCTGAGTTCTATCCAGTGTTGCTTTCCACTGTGACAGCAGCACTGAGTTCCAATGCAAAGTCCCACACATTCTGTCTCTGTGCCAGGAGGTTGCTGCTGGGGGATGGGGGAGGGTTGGTGTCAGCAGTTCAAGACTGTCTTTCCTACCCTCTTCACTGCCTTTTTCTGTAATATGAAGTTAGAACCAAGTACTGTTATTACTTAACTGATTTTTGGTTCTTATGAAGGTGCTTTTTTGTGTGGATGGTTGTTCAATTTGGTGTTCTTGCAGGGAGGATAATCCTTGAAGGTTTCTATTTAGCCATCTTGCTCTGCCTCTTGCTCCTATAACATTTTTAGTAAAGAAAATGGATATTTTAATTAGAAGCAACTGATTCTACTACTAAATTAACATTGCTTGGGTCCACATTTTGCACACTAAAACATTCACAGAAAGAGTTCTTATATTTGTAACTGTACTTAATAGGTAGGAAGATTTTAAAGTGTACAATATTAAACATTGTTTATATGAATATTGGAGATTCTTACTTCAAACATTTTTGTAATGTTTCCACTTAAATATCAATTACCAGGCAGACTCTTACCAGTGATAACATTCTTGGGAATTTGCAGGATCCCTTTTTGACCAAAAATGAACCACAAGGCACTTATAAACCCTGTGAGCTTGGACAGGAAATGGGAATTTGAATCAATAACTCTGCTGGAGTCACACCAGCTATTGGCAAGGTAAGCATGTTAAAGAATAAATGACAACCTCCTTTCTGTATTGAATATATGATAAGCAAGTACAGTTCACGGGGCTCAGTGAATTGATATTGCCTGAGTTCAGTTCAAGAAAATTGTATGCAGCTTCTCCAGCTGTGTTAACTCCTGAGTGTTTGGAGCATTGGCCTACATAATAAGACTTTTTAAGAAATCATTTACATCCCAGAGAATTGCCAGGAAATTCAAAAGAAATATTAGTACATTGTGTAACATCTTTTGAAAAGGCACTCTTTTATAATTATGATAAAATTATAGATAGTGTTGATTGATATTATATTGATAATTTTGGGTTTTGTAGATTGAGTAATGAGATATATAAAATATTTATAAAGCAAAAAGAAGTTTTTAATTTTTTCTTTTGCACAATAGAAATATCCTTAAAATGCTTTTGCCTGTTTATCAAAGTAGCACAAAATCGTAAAAAATATTATGTAATACTGATTTTTACGAAGTAGAAAGTGACAGTCCTTCTTCAACTCCCTAAAATATCACTTTTATCATTTTAGTGAATATTCCTCCTGATTTTTAAGTATATGTGATTATATTTTTAAGTGGGAAATAAACTATATGTCATTTAAAACCTTTAAAAACAATAACAATATTATGTATATATATTTTCATGTTAATACATATGAAGCTATCTCATATTTTTAAATAGTTACATGACATTCCATTGTTCCCAGGTAAGAAAACTAGTGTAACCAATTCCTAGTGATGAACATTTTCTTGTTTCTAGTATCTTAATATTATATTATTAATATGAATATTGCAGTAAACATTTTATTACAGATTATTGTATATATTCTTGTCTCACTATTACCATATATTTTTTAAATGGAATAATTATATTTAAAAATATACATTTCAAATCTATAAAGATATTTTCTCAATATCCTCAAAATATACCAATCTGAACTCTTACCAAACAGGTCTCTTTACTCATTCACCAACACAGGGCAACCAAAAAGGTGAAAGGTATTTTCTTGTATTAACTGTAGTTTTTCTATTATGAGTGAGGTTAAGCATCTTTTTCATAATATTTATTGCTGCTTCTATTTCATTGTAAAAAATCACTACTCTTTTTGTCATTTTCCTATTGGGGAATTCTTTCTTTTTCTTATTGATTTGTAAAATATTAATTCTGGTTTTTTAAACAGTTTATTCTGTCTTTTGCTAAACAGTTTTAAACTTTTTCATAGCCAAATCTACCTTTTTCCTTGTGGTTTCTGCCTTTGGTATCATGTTGCAAAGGGCTTTCCTTAACTAAAATTTGTAAAAGTAGAATCTATATATTCTTAGAGAATTTTTCTAAACACATAAATTATGAATCTGCTTTAATTTTGTGTACAATGTTGTCTTAATGTGCTTGAGCCACCATAACAAAAACTGAGTGACAGAAACAGCAAAATTTTACGTCTTACAGTTCCACTGGCTAGAAAGTCCAAGACCAAGGTTCTGGCAGGGTCTGGTTTCTGGTGTGAGCCCTCTTCCTGGCTTTCAGATGAACCTTCTCATTGTGTTCTCACAAGGCAGAGAGAGAGAGAGAGAGAGAGAGAAATAGACAGACAAGAAAGGTCTTTAATAGGGGTACTAATCTTATCATGAGAGCCTCACCCTCATGATCTCATCTAAACCTAACCATCTCCCAAAGGCCCAATCTCTAAATACCATCATACTGAGGCTTTGGGCTTTGACATAGGAATTTTGGATAAACACAGCTCAATCCATACCTGGAATATGACTTATTTTTTTTCCAAGTGGGTCGATAATAGACCTGACGTCACCTATTAAATAATTCCACATTTCTTCATACCTTTGAAATATCATCTTTATCACAGAGCAAATTTCCATATAGATGTCTATCTGTATCTTATCTCAATTTCGTTGCATTGTTCCATTTATCTATTCCTATATTCAGTTTTGTTTTACTTAATATGAGCTTAGGGTATGTTTAAGTAGGCTTCTTATTTTTCTATAATTTTTAGCCAGTACCATTCACTTATACTTCCAGATGATTACAGAATCAAGTTACAAAACATACCATTGGAATTTGGGTTGGAAATACTTTGAATTTATAAGTCAATTTGGAGCAACTTGACATTTATACAACATTGAGTCTTTCCATTCACAGTCTTTCTATTCATTCCATATCTCTTAACTTGTATGTCATCTTTTGTATACGTCATGAACATTCTATAGTTTTCATTACATTATTCTTTTTTTTATTATACTTTAAGTTCTACGGTACATGTGCACAACGTGCAGGTTTGTTACATATGTATACATGTGCCATGTTGGTGTGCTGCATCCATTATCTCCGCATTTACATTAGGTATGTCTCCTAATGCTATCCCTCCCCACTACCCCCTCCCCACAATAGGCTCCAGTGTGTGATGTTCCTCTTCCTGAGTCCAAGTGATCTCATTGTTCAATTCCCACCTATGAGTGAGAACATGCGGCATTCGGTTTTCTGTTCTTGTGATAGTTTGCTGAGAATGATGGTTTCCAGCTGCATTCATGTCCCTACAAAGGACACTAACTCATCCTTTTTTATGGCTGCATAGTATTCCATGGTGTATATGTACCACATTTTCTTCATCCAGTCTGTCACTTATGGACATTTGGGTTGATTCCAAGTCTTTGGTGCCACAATAAACATATGTGTGCATGTGTCTTTAAAGCAGCGTGACTTATATTCCTCTGGGTATATCCCCAGTAATGGGATGGCTGGGTCAAATGGTATTTCTAGTTCTAGATCCTTGAGGAATTGCCACACTGTTTTCCACAATGGTTGAACTAGTTTACAGTACCACCAACAGTGTAAAAGTGTTCCTATTTCTCCACATCCTCTCCAGCACCTGTTGTTTCCTGATTTTTTAATGATTGCCATTCTAACTGGTGTGAGATGGTATCTCATTGTGGTTTTGATTTGCATTTCTCTGATGGCCAGTGATGATGAGCATTTTTTCATGTGTCTGTTGGCTGTATGAATGTCTTCTTTTGAGAAATGTCTGTTCATATCCTTTGCCCACTTTTTGATGGGGTTGTTTGTTTTTTTCTTGTAAATTTGATTGAGTTCTTTATAGGTTTTGGATATTAGCCCTTTGTCAGATGAGTAGATTGCAAAAATTTTCTCCCATTCTGTAGGTTGCCTGTTCACTCTGATAGTAGTTTCTTTTGCTATGCAGAAGCTCTTCAGTTTAATTAGATCCCATTTGTCAATTTTGGCTTTTGTTGCCATTACTTTTGGTGTTTTAGACATGAAGTCCTTGCCCATGCCTATGTCCTGAATGGTATTACCTAGGTTTTCTTCTAGGGTTTTTATGGTTTTAGGTCTAACATTGAAGTCTCTAATCCATCCTGAATTAATTTTTGTGTAAGGAGTAAGGAAAGGATCCAGTGTCAGCTTTCTACTTATGGCTAGCCAATTTTCCCAGCACCATTTATTGAATAGGGAATCCTTTCCCCATTTCTTGTTTTCCTGAGGTTTGTCAAAGATCAGATGGCTGTAGATGTGTGGTATTATTTCTGAGGACTCTGTTCTGTTCCGTTGGTCTATATCTCTGTTTTGGTACCAGTACCATGCTGTTTTGGTTACTGTAGCCTTGTAGTATAGTTTGAAGTCAGGTAGCGTGATGCCTCCAGCTTTGTTCTTTTGGCTTAGGATTGTCTTGGCAATGCAGGCTCTTTTTTGGTTCCACATGAACTTTCAAGCAGTTTTTTCCAATTCTGTGAAGAAAGTCATTGGTAGCTTAATGGGGATGGCCTTGAATCTATAAATTACCTTGGGCAGTATGGCCATTTTCACAATATTGAGTCTTCCTATCCGTGAGCATGGTATGTTCTTCCATTTGTTTGTGTCCTCTTTGATTTCACTGAGCAGTGGTTTGTAGTTCTCCTTAAAGAGGTCCTTTACATCCCTTGTAAGTTGGATTCCTAGGTATTTTATTCTCTTTGAAGCTATTGTGAATGGGAGTTCATTCATGATTTGGCTCTCTGTCTGTTACTGGTGTATAAGAATGCTTGTGATTTTTGCACATCGATTTTGTATCCTGAGACTTTGCTGAAGTTGCTTATCAGCTTAAGGAGATTTTGGGCTGCATTGATGGGATTTTCTAAATATACAATCATGTCATCTGCAAACAGGGACAATTTGACTTGTTCTTTTCCTAACTGAATACCCTTGATTTCTTTCTCTTGCCTGATTGCCCTAGCCAGAACTTCC
The DNA here is from genome assembly GCF_037993035.2 of Macaca fascicularis. Classification (NCBI taxonomy): domain Eukaryota; kingdom Metazoa; phylum Chordata; class Mammalia; order Primates; family Cercopithecidae; genus Macaca; species Macaca fascicularis. The sequence goes on along the minus strand of NC_088385.1, from coordinate 37,392,394 downwards.
AACACTATGTTGAATAGGAGAGGTGAGAGAAGGCATCCCTGTCTTGTGCCAGTTTTTAAAGGGAATGCTTCCGGGTTTTGCCCATTCAGTATGATATTGGCTGTGGGTTTGTCATAAATAGCTCTTATTATTTTGAGGTACGTTCCATCAATACTGAATTTATTGAGAGTTTTTAGCATGAAGGGTTGTTGAATTTGGTCAAAGGCCTTTCTGCATCTGTTGAGATAATCATGTGGTTTTTGTCTTTGGTTCCGTTTATATGCCTGATTACATTTATTGATTTGCGTATATTGAACCAGCCTTGCATCCCAGGGATGAAGCCCACTTGATCACGGTGGATAAGCTTTTTGATGTGCTGCTGGATCCAGTTTGCCAGTATTTTATTGAGGATTTTTGCAGCAATGTTCATCAGGGATATTGGTCTAAAATTATCTTTTTTTGTTGTATCTCTGTCAGGCTATGGCATCAGGATGATGTTGGCCTCATAAAATGAGTTAGGGAGGATTCCCTCTTTTTCTATTGATTGGAATAGTTTCAGAAGGAATGGTACCAACTCCTCCTTGTACCTCTGGTAGAATTCGGCTGTGAATCCATCTGGTCCTGGACTGGTTTTGGTTGGTAGGCTATTAATTATTGCTTCAATTTCAGAGCCTGCTATTGGTCTATTCAGGGATTCAACTTCTTCCTGGTTTAGTCTTGGGAGAGTGTAAGTGTCCAGGAAATAATCCATTTCTTCTAGGTTTTCTAGTTTATTTGCAAAGAGGTGTTTATAGTATTCTCTGATGGTAGTTTGTATTTCTGTGGGGTCGGTGGTGATATCCCCTTTATCATTTTTTATTGCATCTATTTGATTCTTCTCTCTTTTCTTCTTTATTAGTCTTGCTAGCAGTCTATCAATAACCAGCTCCTGGATTCATTGATTTTTTGGAGGGTTTTATGTGTCTCTATCTCCTTCAGTTCTGCTCTGATCTTAGTTATTTCTTGCCTTCTGCTAGCTTTTGAATGTGTTTGCTCTTGCTTCTCCAGTTCTTTTAATTGTGATGTTAGGGTGTCAATTTTAGATCTTTCCTGCTTTCTCTTGTGGGCATTTAGTGCTATAAATTTCCCCCTACACACTGCTTTAAATGTGTCCCAGAGATTCTGGTGTGTTGTATCTTTGTTCTCATTGGTTTCAAAGAACATCTTTATTTCTGCCTTCATTTCGTTATGTACCCAGTAGTCATTCAGGAGCAGGTTGTTCAGTTTCCATGTAGTTGAGCGGTTTTGATTGAGTTTCTTAGTCCTGAGTTCTAGTTTGATTGCACTGTGGTCTGAGAGACAGTTTGTTATAATTTCTGCTCTTTCACATTTGCTGAGGAGTGCTTTACTTCCAACTATGTGGTCAGTTTTGGAATAAGTGTGATGTGGTACTGAGAAGAATGTATATTCTGTTGATTTGTGGTGGAGAGTTCTGTAGATGTCTATTAGGTCCGCTTGTGCGGAGTTGAATTCAATTTCTGGATATCCTTGTTAACTTTCTGTCTCGTTGATCTGTCTAATGTTGACAGTGAGGTGTTTAAAGTCTCCCATTATTATTGTATGGGAGTCTAAGTCTCTTTGTAAGTCTCTAAGGACTTGCTTTATGAATGTGGGTGCTCCTGTATTGGGTGCATATATATTTAGGATAGTTAGCTCCTCCTGTTGAATTGATCCCTTTGCCATTATGTAATGGCCTTCTTTGTCTCTTTTGATCTTTGATGGTTTAGTCTGTTTTATCAGAGACTAGGATTGCAACCCCTACTTTTTTTTTATTTTGCATTTGCTTGGTAGATCTTCCTCCATCCCTTTATTTTGAGCCTATGTGTGCATGTGAGATGGGTCTCCTGAATACAGCAAACTGATGTGTCTTGACTCTTTATCCAATTTGCCAGTCTGTGTCTTTTAATTGTATCATTTAGTACCTTTACATTTAAGGTTAATATTGTTATGTGTGAACTTGATCCTGTCATTACGATATTAGTTGGTTATTTTGCTCACTAGTTGATGCAGTTTCTTCCTAGCCTTAATGGACTTTACATGTTGACATGTTTTTGCAATGGCTGGTCCCGGTTGTTCCTTTCCATGTTTAGCGCTTCCTTCAGGATCTCTTGTAGGGCAGGCCTGGTGGTGACAAAATCTCTAAGCATTTGCTTGTCTGTAAAGGATTTTATTTCTCCTTCACTTATTAAACTTAGTTTGGCTGGATATGAAATTCTGGATTGAAAATTCTTTTCTTTAAGAATGTTGAATATTGGCGCCTACTCTCTTCTGGCTTGAAGAGTTTCTGTGGAGACATCTGCTGTTAGTCTGATGGACTTCCCTTTGTGGGTAACCTGACCTTTCTCTCTGGCTGCCCTTAACATTTTTTCCTTCATTTCAACTTTGGTGAATCTGACAATTCTGTGTCTTGGAGTTGCTCTTCTCGAGGAGTATCTTTGTGGCATTCTCTGTATTTCCTGAATTTGAATATTGGCCTGCCTTACTAGGTTGGGGAAATTCTCCTGGATTTTATACTGCAGAGTGCTTTCCAACTTGGTTCCATTTTCCCCATCACTTTCAGGCACACGAATCAGATGTAGGTTTGGTCTTTTCACATAATCCCATATTTCTTGGAGGCTTTGTGCATTTCTCTTTACTCTTTTTTCTCTACACTTCTATTCTCGCTTCATTTCATTCATTTGATCTTCAATCGCTGATACTCTTTCTTCCAGTTGATCAAGTCAGTTACTGAAGCTTGTGCATTTGTCACATAGTTCTCATGTTATGGTTTTCATCTCTATCAGTTCTTTTAAGGTCTTCTCTGCATTGATTATTCTAGTTATCCATTCATCCATTCTTTTTTCAAGGTTTTTAATTTCTTTGCACTGGTTATGTAGTTCCTCCTTTAGCTCTGAGAAGTTTGGTTGACTGAAGGCTTCTTCTCTCAACTCGTCAAAGTCATTTTCTGTCCAGCTTTGATCCATTGCTGGCGATGAGCTGCGTTCCTTTGCAGGGGGCGATGCGCTCTTATTTTTTGAATTTCCAGCTTTTCTGCTCTGCTTTCTTCCCATCTTTGTAGTTTTATCTGGCTCTGGTCTTTGATGATGGTGACATACTGATGGGGTTTTGGTGTGGGTGCTTGTTAGTTTTCCTTCTAACAGTCAGAACCCTCAGCTGTAGGTCTGTTGGAGATTGCTTGAGGTCCACTCCAGACCCTGTTTGCCTGGGTATCAGCAGCAGAGGCTGCAGAAGATAGACTATTGCTGAACAGTGAGTGTACCTGTCTGATTCTTGCTTTGGAAGCTTCCTCTCAGGGGTGTACTCCACCGTGTGAGGTGTGGGGTGTCGGTCTGCCCCTAGTGGGGGATGTCTCCCAGTTAGGCTACTCAGGGGTCAGGGACCCACTTGAGCAGGCAGTCTGTCCGTTCTCAGATCTCAACCTCTGTGCTGGGAGATCCACTGCTCTCTTGAAAGCTGTCAGATGGGAGCATTTACCTCTGCCGAGGTTTCTGCTGCTTTTTGTTTAGCTAAGCTCTGTCCCCAGAGGAGGAGTCTGCAGAGGCAGGCTGGTCTCCTTGAGCTGTGGTGGGCTCCACCCAGTTCGAGCTTCCTGGCAGCTTTGTTTACCTACTTAAGCCTCAGCAATTGGAGGTGCCCCTCCCCCAGCCTAGCTGCTGCCTTGCAGTTAGATCTCAGACTGCTGTGCTAGCAATGAAGGAGGCTCTGTGGATGTGGGACCCTCCCAGCCAGGTGTGGGATATAATATCCTGGTGTGCCATTTGCTAAGACCCTTGGTAAAGCACAGTATTAAGGTGGGAGTTACCTGATTTTCCAGGTGTTGTGTGTCTCACTTTCCTTTGGCTAGGAAAAGGAATTCCCTTCCCCCTTGCACTTCCCAGGTGAGGTGATGCCTCGTCCTGCTTCAGCTCGCACTGGTCGGGCTGCACCCATGGACCAGCACCAACTGTCCAACACGCCCCAGTGAGATGAACCTGGTACCTCAGTTGAAAATGCAGAAGTCACCCATCTTCTGTGTCACTCACGCTGGGAGCTGGAGGCAGGAGGTCTTCCTGTTTGGCCATCTTGGGTGCCCCCCGACCCCATTACATTATTTTTAAGGCTCTTGTTGGCATCATGGCTATATTACAGTTTTGTTGTTACTATAAATGTAATTCTTATATTTCCTAATCCTCCTATTTGAATTAATATAGATTTATATGTGGAGAAAAATTGCTAAAATTGTAACAGAATAATAAAAATACTATTTCCTGGACAATTTCATGACTGAGAGAGCACTGGACTGAGATGTGGGATTCTATTACCATTCAACAGTGAACTTGCTATATGCTTATACTATGTTCTTGGTAAAGTTATTTAATTTTACTGGCTGTCAATTTTTGTTTGTGTGTCTCAAAATGCAAAATGAGAACAACTACAGAGATTTCTATACCATATTAGCTAAGTTGCATTATTTAGTTTGACTTACGTGTCTATTGTATTACTGGCCACCAGGAGGATCAGTGTTTGCAGACTACTCCAAGCCCCAAATGGTAGATTGGTGGATCCAGATGTACAAGGAATTTAAGAACATCCTTGATTATGATAGGATCTGGACCATAAGTCTAACCTTGTTATTTAAAAATATTTGTCCTTGGTGAAAAAGTGAAGTGTTCATCCACTTATCTTTTTTCAGCTTTTTTTCCCCCTAACCCTTCCACTTCTATGAGCCCATCAACATGCAGCCTGCATACCAACTTCTCCATGGAGCCTTCACTGGCACTCTTACTAAAAGTAACTCCTCTCTTCTTTTAGTACAACAAATAAGTATTTATTGAGCACCTACTCTGTGCCAGGAGGCATTGGGGATACACTTAGAAAAACTCTTGCCTTCACGGAGCTGACATTTTAGTGGGAGATATAGAAAATAAACAAAATAAGTAAGTAAAACACAGAATATGTTGGATGATAGTAACTGCCCAAAAGAAAAATTATCTAGGAGGTGGAGTAGGAAGTTTGAAAACTTAAACAAGATTGAAATTTAAATAGGGTGGTCAGAGAAGGTGATAATTGCTAACAAAGGCCAGAGACTGGGCCATGGAGATATTTGAGGGAAGAGTATTCACGAAAGGAAAGAGCAAACACAAAAATCCAAAGCAGAACATGCCTGGCATTTTCTAGGAAAGGCAAGAAAGCCAGTGTAGCTACAGCAGAGTACTCAGGGGGGACAACCATAGAGGAAAAGATTGCAGAGATATAAAGGCAGCATTGTAGACCATTGCAAGATCTTTGACTTTTGCTCTGAGTGAAATGGAAAACCACTGTTGGGTTTTAAGCAGAAGTTTTAAAAGGATCGTTCTGGTTGCTATATTGAGAATAGACTATAGGAAGCAAAAACAGTGTGAAGACAGAGGTGAATCCAGATTTTGTAAAGCTTTCTACAAATTGAACAACTGTCTTTAGGAAAAAATATTTTAAAATTACAAACAGAAAATTAGGCATACAATTATGGAGGAGGTCATGCAAAAAGCAGCCATGAAACTTCAATTTTGTTAGCTTCCAGATAAATCCACTTCAGGTCGCTATTGAAAAGAGAGGCAAATTAAGAAGACACTATTACAACAGTCCAGGCAAAAGAAAATGGTGGTGGCCCAAGATAGTGGCAATAGAGTGAATGACATATGGTCAGATTCTGCATGTATTTTGAAAATATAATTAACAGTATTGGTTGACAGATTAGATGATGAGTTTCAAGAAAAAGAAATTAAAAATGATTTATGTCCATAGGCACTGGAAAATTTGAATTGCCTTGTGCAATGACATTTATAGGTTAGTGAAACCATTGCTAATTTGCCAGTGTATGCTACTTGAGACCAGGGACACAATATCGTTTATTGCCATGCCTCATAGAGCTTCTAACTTACCATCTCACACATTTAGATGCCCAAAATATATCTGTTGAATGAGTGATCTTTACGTGTTCTGTTACCTCAATGGGAAGTAAGAAAACTATACCCATTATTACTCATTGAGTTTCTATTTTTATGTAAGGATATGAATGAACCAGCCAATTTTGGGACACGCCAGCACCCAAGATGTGAAGAGAATACTCTAAACTGCTCACCCTATGTACCTGGTAAATAGACTGAAAATTCCAAATGGTTTTTAAGCATTTTCATATCCTATAAGGAAAAGTCTCCTTACTGTTGTTCGTTTGTCTTAGGAAAATATAAACTCACCAATGTAGAAATAAGTAGTTCATAGCTCACCAATCTAAAACCAATCCAGAAAACTCAGAATACATATGTGTACCTATTGTACTCCTTCAGTGGGAGGGGCTTGGAATGTCTGAGAATTGTGTCCTTACTTGTCTAGGGAGGAATCAGAGATTCTCTTCATAGGCTGTCATTCCAAGGAGGCAGATTATGGTGTTGCAGTTGACTCTTAGATGACTGAATTCTTCCCTTTGGCTACAAGGTGTGTTCACTTTACAGTTTCCATAATTTTTGTTATTTCTGTAACTAATCTACATTCAAAAATGCTACAAGGTGGAAAAGTCGTGAAAATTTAATTGAGAAGTAGTTTTGCAGAGTAAAAGGGGCTTACCCTTGGCTGAGGATTTCAACTTTGAGTGATTATAGTCCTTCATTTACATTTCCTTTGCAATTATAGCCATTTTCATCTGCAGTGATTCAGTTCCCAGTAAAACCTCAAAAAAAAAAAAAAAAAAAAAAAGAGAGAGAGAGAGAGAAAAGCAAAATAGGATAAAATTAGGTTCAGAGAACTGATGTTCCATAAAGTCCTGCTTACCTTCCTTGAATCCTGGAGACACAGACCCCTCTTCCACAGTTTACTTGTTAGGCAAAAGAAATGGTGTGCAATAATTATTTCCTCTTTTATCATTGTCTGAAATATCTAAATGAAAATATCAAGTAGGCAGCAAGATACGTAGGTCTGGAGAGAAGTCATATGGGCTTGAGATAAAAAAAAAAAACAAACCCCCACTGGGAATTAGGTGCATAAAAAATGACATTTAAACCCAAAGGGATGGGTGATTCAATGTGCTAAGAATGGCAGAGTATAAAAAGTAAAATCAACGAGCGGGCCTCCCAACTCTGAGTTCTAAGTGAACCTGCACCCCAACATTAAGACCTTGTATAAAATAAAATATACAGCCTGGAAAACCAAATTGATGCAATTGGATAGGAAGGAAGAATGGCAGGAATACATGACTCAGCTGAGAAGACTACATAGTCATTTCTATCAGATGCTGCCAAACAGCCAAATACAACGAGTGGAGACTGTGTGTAGAGTTCAGCAATATAAAGATTGGCAATATTAGTTTCAATTGAGTAGTGGGAATGGATACCAAACTGAAGTCAGTTCAAAAGTGAAAGGAAGGTGAGAAAGTAGAGACAGAGGTTCTTATTGTTGCTGGAAGAAGAAGAAAATGTGTACAGATGCATATAGATGGAAGGATTCAGTTTTTAAAATTTTTCATCGGGGGAGTGATATGGGGAATGTGATTGAATTTAGGGAGTAAGAAGTTTGAAGAGAGGGGAAAATATGAAGGGGATATGCCACAGTCATATCCGGGAGTGGCAAAGTGAATTTTTGAAAGAAGCATAGTGGGATTCTCAGGTGATACTGAGAATTCATTTGAGGTTTGCATTCTTGAAGCAAAGGATGAAGAAGAATAGAGAGAAGGAAATTTGGGTGTTTTGGATATGAAAATGTCAATGTTGCTCTCTGAACTGCATTTGATCAAAATGTCAGGGAGTCCATGAAGTCACACACAATAACTTCAGCAATAAGACACCTGTGTTCTATAGTACACAATAGTATAGAAACATTTGCCCAGAAAGTCAGCTCGCATTACACAGGAAGATGACAACATGATACAGAGAACAAGCGTGGATGTTAGTGTCACAATGGCTCCCAGTCCTGGCTCAAGCACTTTCTTGTCTTATGAATTAAGAGAAGTTCTTTCACTTCTTTTGACTGTAGAATAGGGAATATGAATACTATTTACAAGTTAAGGATTACAAATACATGTCAGAGCGACTGACATACAGTGCGTGTACATAAGATAGCTACTACTAACAATTTAAACAAAAGCTATTACAAACAATTTGGGAGGACTCACATGTAACTCCAAATAGTTGGAAAAACACTGAAAAAAGCAACTAATATAGCCAATTATTATTGTAAACAATTGTCCACCATCTACAGTCTCCAGAGTATGAAGACAGAATTGTCTATCAAAGCGCGTCCTTATTTTTGCCCTGATTGGAATAATTCTTTCACAAGTGATGGTCCAGTGCTTAGCCACCTTGTTTCTGGTTCATATTCTTTTAAAGAACAAATCTGTCACTATGTGAAACTTAAAAAAAATAAAAGGAAAAAGGATGAATCAAAGAAGAAAGAGAATGTTAATGCCAACTTGGAACATGAAAGAAAGAAACAAGGCCAGTTAAGCTCCCATACGCATTATTTCTAAAACAGACTATTGTAAAAAGTTCTGAAGAAATCTGTTTGCAGTCAGAGTGAGTGTCACCAAGACACTGAACCTAAAGACTATAAAGATCTGATGCCACCTCCCATGAATATTCCTATTCCCTGTGCTATTTTTAAACAATATTAAATTTTTTTATCTCTTTTACAATTCAACAATCTAAGGTTTTTACTGTTTTGTATAATCTCTTTGATTGGTAACTGTTTCTGATTGTATAAAGTTAGGCATTTGAGATAATTAGGAGTTATATTCTGGTTAAAGTACAGGAGTTCTATAATTATCCACTGTATTTCAGTGGGTAATTATCTACATTTATAAATTTTTTCTTCCTGGCTGAGCAGGCTGGCTCTATTATGATATAGTTGATGTTTAAAATGTGTTCTCAGAAGTGAAAGAATATGATGAGGTAGCTGCCTACATCTGCAGGGGATAAGAAAATTATTACACAATGTCTGGATTCCTGTGTCACGGTTTTACATGTACTACAAATGGCTTTAACATGAACTGAGCTAAGAATGTAGTTAAATTTAAGCCATAACTGATAACTAAGGTAAGGTGATTCAGGTGTTCTTGACATATCAAAAAATCATGAAGAGTTTCATTAGAGTTATTCTCAAATATGTAGATTTGGAGGTCAAATGTCAAGAGGCCCTACAGCTCTTTAGAAACATGTTCTCTTCTAAATTATAACAGGTTGGGGGAAAAGTTTATGGTAGAAACAGTAATGCTTGAAATGGACAAAATTCTCCCTTCTCCTCTTCCCAAGGAGACCAGTCCGTTGGCATTCATGATCTTACGTGTCTTCAAAATGTTTCATAAATTCAGCTTAAAATGATATTAATGTCTCAATATTACTGATACATATCTAAAAGAGAGGCAAACATTTCAAGGCAGCAAAACCAGTACTAGAATTAGATTTTCTTGTCTATTAGACTCTAATCCTTGCTACCATGTTGAAAAAAATGCAGTTTAAAAAATCACTAAAGCTGAAATTCATGATTCCAAGGGAAAAAGCCAAGAAATAGAAAAATAAGTGGAGGGCAGCTTCCAGTGTGAATCCCTACAACAGAACACATTAAAAGTGGTATATGAAGAGATGTCTTTGAGTAGACTTGTTTAGGTCACGCTTTTGTGATATGTACTGGATATGTTTTGAGAGATATGATTTAACATTGGGAATCTTTGGATCTAGGTACAAAGGAGATACGTGGATGAGAGGCTTTTGGAATTCTGCCACTCTTGTTTGAATATGAGGCACATGGCCACAGCTCATGCTTTCCTAGCAGCACAGCTGCTGGAGGCATATCATCTCTAGCCACACACAGTACTTGATCTCCTCCACTGCAAGGTAAGAGTGGGTCTATTGAAAGACAAGTGTTTGACCAGAGGTTGCAACTTTTGCTTCAGGGCTGCATGTTTTATGGATTTTAGCACAGAACATATCTTTCTTTTTTCTATTTTTGAGGCAGGGTTTCACTCTGTCACACAGGCTTGGAGTGCAGAGACATAATCATAGCTCACTGCAGCCTCGATCTCCTGGGCTCAAATAATCCTTCCACCTCAGCTTCCCAAGTAGCTGGGACCACAGGCCCACAGGCCCACACACCACCATACCTGGCTAACTTTTGTATTATTATTGTTATTATTATTATTATTATTATTATTATTTTGTAGAGATTGGGTTTTACTGTACTGCCCAGGCTGATCTAGAACTCCTAGGCTTCAGAGATCCACCCACCAACTCAGCCTCCCTAACTGCTGGGATTACAGGCGTGAGCCACTGCATCCAGCCCAACATACCCTTTTCATCTTGGTCTTTCTGCACAATGCAGTTAAAAACCACATTGCAGTTTTTATAGCCATAGTAATCTTGAAGGACTGTTGAAAATATGTGAGAAATGTCTTCAGACCTTGTATATAGTAGGATGCTATTAGTGTGATTAAGATCCTACAGAATATGATTTAGTCCCATGTATAATCTAATCTACATCCAACTCAGTTCAAGTGTTTAGCACAGAGATGAAGAATGGGGAATTATTATGAAGAGGAGTTGAATTTCAACTTCAAAAACGTACAGCAGTTAGCGACATATACTGGGCATATACTAAGAAACAGTTCACGACATATAGGTAGGCCTTGGAGATATCATGGGTTAAGTTCCAAACCACTGCAATAAAGCAAATATCACAATAAAGAGAGCCACGTGAATTTTTTTGTTTTCCAGAGCATACAAAAGTTATGTTTACACTTATACTATAGGTTATGAAGTGTGCAATAGTATTATGCCAAAAGAGTAAGTTATTAATTAAAAATATTTTATTGCTAAAAATTGCTATCATCTGAAACTTCATTGGGTTGTAATCTTTTTGCTAGTCTTGCTTCAATGTTGATGGCTGCTGACTGATCAGGGTGGTGGTTGCTGAAGGTTGGGGTGGCTGTGGCAGTTTCTTAAATAGGACGACAATGAAGTTTTCGATATTAATTTATTCTTCCTTTCACAAAAGATTTCTCTGTAACCTGTGATACTGTTTGATAACATTTTACCCACACTAGAACTTCTTTCAAAATTGGAGTAGTCAACCCTCTCAAATCCTGCTATTGCTTTATCGACTAGGTTTATATAATATTCTAAATCCTTTCTTGTCATGCCAACAATGTTTCCAGCATCTTCACCAAGAGTAGATTACATCTCAATAAACCACTTTCTTTGCTTTGTCCATAAGAAGCAACATCTTATCCATTCAAGTTTGATCATGGGATTGCAACAATTTAGTCACACCTTCAGGCTCCACCTCTAATTCTAGTTCTTGTTGTTAGCATCATATCTGCGGTTATTTCTGCCAGTGATGTCTTGAACCCCTCAATGTCATCCGTGAGGATTGGAATCAACTTATTCCAAACTCCCGTTAATGTTGATATCTTGACCTTCTCCCATGAATCACAAATATTCTTACTGGCATCTAGAATGGGGGGTCCAGAATTCTTTCAGTTTACTTTGCTCAGATTCATCAGAGGAATCACAATCTATAGCAGCTATAACTATGAAATGTACTCCTTCAATAAGAAGATTTGAAAGCTGAAATGACTCCCTTGATCCATGGACTCAAGAATAGATGTGTTAGCAGGCATGAAACAACATTAATCTTCTTGTATATCTTCATCAGAGTTCTTGGTTGACCAGGTGCATTATCAATGAGCAGTAATATTTTGAAAGAAATGTTTTTTTGTGAGAAGTTGGTCTCAACAGTGAGCTTGAAATAGTTAGTTAGTCATGCTGTAAACAGATGTGCTGTCATCCAGGCTTTGTTGTTCCATTTACAGAGCAGATTTAGCATAGAGTAGATTTAGAGTAGATTTAGCAGAGTAGATTTAGAAGAGTAGATTTAGCAAAATTCTTAAGGGCCCTAGGATTTTTGAAATGGGAAATGAGCATTAGCTTCAACTTAAAGTCATCAGCTCATTAAGTCCTAACAAGTGTCAGCCTTTGCTTTGAAGCTTTGAAGCTTTGAAGCCAAGCATTGATTTCTCCTCTTTAGCTATGGAAGTCTTAGATGACATCTTATTCCAATAGAAAATTGGAAAATAGAAGACTGAAAATCTATTGTTTGATGAATCTCCCTTTATCAATTACCTTAGGTATATCTTCTATATAACTTGCTACAGCTTCTCCATGAGAACTTGATGCTTCACCTTACACTTTTATGTTATGAAGATGACTTATTTCCTTAAATCTTATGAACCAGCCTCTGCTGGCTTCAAACTTTTCTTCTTCACCTTCTTCACCTCACTCAGCCTTCAGAGAATTGAAGAGAGTTAGGGTCTTGCTCTGGAATAGGGTTTGGCTTAAGGGAATGTTGTGGCTGGTTAGATCTTCTATCCATATTTCTCAAACTTTCTCAAATATCAGCAATAAAGCTGTTTAGCTTTCTTAACACTCATTTGTTCACTGGAGTAGCAATTTTAATTTCCTTCATAAACTTTTCCTTTGCATTTACACATTGGCTATCTGTTTGGCACAAGAGGCCTAGCTTTTGGCCTGTATCAGCATTTGACTTGCCTTCCTCACTAAGCTAAATCATTTCAAGCTTTTGACTTAAAGTGAGAGGTGTGTGACTCATCCTTCCACTTGAATACTTAGAGGCCATTGTAGGGCCATTCATTGGCCAAATTTCAATATTACTGTGTCTCAAGGAAAAGGGAGACGTAAGGAGAGGGAGAGAAAAGGGGGAATAGCTGGTCAGTGGGTCAGAACACCCACAACATTTATCGATTAAGTTTGCTGTCTTATATAGGCACGACTTGTGGTACCCCCAAACAATTACAATACTAACCTCAAAGATCCCTGATCACAAATCACCATAACAAATGTAATAATAATGAAAGTGTTTGAAATATTGTGAGAATTACCAAAATGTGACTGAGACATGACATGAGCACATGCTGTTGGAAAAATGGCACCAGTAGACTTGCTCCATGCAAGGTTGCCATAAACCTTCAATTTGTAAAAAAATGCACTATCTACAAAGCAAAGTGCAATAAAATAAGGTATACATATAAGGTAATAGTATTAAATTCCAGAGAAAATAGTACGTCTTTGTATGTTTAGCAAACTATTTTAAAAGAAGTTAGGCTGGGTGCGGTGGCTCACGCCTGTAATCACAGCACTGTGGGAGGCCGAGTTGGGCGAATCACGAGGTCAAGAGATCAGGACCATCCTGGCCAACATGGTGAAACCCTGTCTCTACTAAAAATACAAAAATTAACTCAGTGTGGTAGTGCGCACCTGTAGTCCCAGCTACTTGGGAGGCTGAGGCAGGAGAATCACTTGAACCCAGGAGGCAGAGGTTGCAGTCAGCCGAGATGATGTCACTGCACTCCAGCCTGGTAATAGAGTGAGACTCCATCTCAAAAAAAAAAAAAAAAAAAAGAAAGAAAGAAAAGAAAAAGGAAAAGGAAAAAAAACAGTTATACTGAATGCAAAGATTTTTTTCAAAATTTTATAGTCAAAATTGTATATATTTGATACAGAACATGATGTTTTGATATATCTATACATTGTAGAATAACTAAGTCACAATAATCAACGTGTCCATTATCCCACATACTTATTTTTTGTAGTGAAAACGTTTAAAATCTCTCAGTAATTTCAAGTAGATAATACATTGTTATTAACTATATTCAGCATGTTCTACAATAGATCTTCCGAATTTATTCTTCTTGTCTAACTAAAATTTTGTGTCATTTGAAAAACATCTCAATTTCCCACCAGCCCCTGGGAATCACCATTCTACTCTCTGCTTCTGTGAGTTTGACTTATTAAGATTCTGCTTTAAAGTGAAATCATGTGGTATTTATTTTCCTGTGCCTGTCTTATTTCAGTTAGCACAATGTCATCCAGATTCTTTTCACTTGAGAAGGGTGCTTCCCAACTTTGAGAGGGGGTAACCACAAGCTACTTCTCACTTGCCCTGTAATTGGTACCATGCTATCAATAAGAATACTTAGAATTCTTGCAGATTACTCAGTAGGAATACTTAGAAGTAATTAGTAGGAATGAGTAGGAATTACATCAGTAGGAATACTTAGAACTCTTGCAGGTTAATCACGCAGGTTAGTTTTCTGTTTCTGCCTTAACAAATTTACCACAAATGTAGTGGCTGAAAAACAGCATGAATTTATTATTATCACACAGTTGTGTAAGTTAGGAATCTGACATGAGGCTCACTGGATGAAAATCAAGGTATTGGCAGGATTGCCTTCCTTTCTGGAAGCTCTGGAGGAGAAACCCTTTACTTTCCTTTCCAGCTCCCTTACTGCTTGGCTCATGGCCCCTTTCCTCTGACTTCAACGTCAGCAATGTTTTTTGTACCTCTCTCTGACCTTCTTTCAGCTTCATATCTTTCTGAACATAACTGGGAAAGGTTTCATTCTTTTAAAGATTCATGTTTTTGGATTGCACCCACCTGGGTAACCCATGATATTCTTCCTATCTCAAAGGTCTTAATTTTTAAAAAAAAATTGACACATAATAATTATACATATTTATAGGGTATAAAGTGATGTTTCAATACCTACCATTCATAGTGATTAGATCAGCATAATTAACATATCCATCATCTCAAACATGTATCATTTATTTGTGTTGGAAACATTCAATATGCTCTTCCAGCTGTTTGAAAATGTGTAATATATTATTGTTAACTCTAGTCATCCTACAGCGCTATGAAACGCTAGAACCCATTCATCCTATCTAGCTGTAATTTTGTGTCCTTTAACAAATCTCTCCTTATCCCCCACTTCCTACTCTTCTCAGCCTCTGGTAACCTCTGTTTTACTGTTTGCTTCTGTGAGATCAACCTTTTCTTAGCATGTGAGTGAGAGCATGCAGTGTTTATCAAAGTTTATCAAAGTTCTTAATCTTTATCACATCTGTAAAATTCCTTTCACCATAGAAAGTAACATTCACAGGTCCCAAGGATTGGACATGAACAATTTTGAGAACTCTTGTTCTGCATACCATACCATGACTACAAAGTTTTATTACTATCTAGTCTTCTTTTGCTTAATTTTGACTCAGTAGACTTTATTCTCACTTTGGTTCCAAATTGTGCACAAACCTTTTCTCAATCCGTTTACCACATTTTTTAGATTTGATAATGTTTACCAAACTCCTCCTCAATCTTTCCCTACTAAGTCTGATCACTTATCACTCGTTAAACTCTGTGGATTTCTTAAGACTCCATTCGAATCTAAATCATGGCTATATGATAAGTATTGCATTACTTTATTTCTTTTAAAACAAATCAAATCTGTTAAATCAAATGGATGTTACACCCCATCTCAGGTGTAAGAACCTTTCTCAGTTGCTACTGCAGTTGTCCTCTTTCTACTCTCAGTGTCATGCCAAGACCTTAATTGTTTCAGGCAGAGAAAAACTATTGAGAAAGGCGTTTTGGTCTTTTGTTTCTGTGGAGATGGAAGCCCAATTGTCCAAACGCAAAGTCTGCCAAAATTGTTGTCCTTCTATTATTTCTTTGCATGCATGTGGGAGATCTTTGCAGGGTTCAAGAACCTTGGTGTCTACAGATACAGATAGTCTCCTGAGGTGCTCTACATACTCATTTTCCTTTAAATGTCTTTTCTCTTCTCTAGGGTATTGTGAGTGTAGACCCAAGGCTGAGCACCAAATCTCTATCCCCTCCTAATGCCTTAAAGCTAATATCCACTACTCTAGCTTTGGTGAATTTGCCTCTTTTCCGTCATTGCCTTCATATGCAAGCACCTTTCTCTTTTACTCCCTCACATAATTTCCTTAAAAAGATTAGATTTCTGGAGGTAAAACTTGGAGATAAATTAGTCTGCTGAGACCTACTGCTTTTCAGAAAGCCTTCACAAACATCTGTTGAAATAAAGGGGACATCCTGAAATATCTTGAAACAATGGGAAGAAAAAATACTGCTCAAATGAAACACAAATTAATAATTTCATAAACGATCTCTTCATGCTACAGTTTACTTGCTAGTACAGATTTATGTCGCTCCAGGATTGATCTTATTAGTTCTCTAGCTAGATGTGCACAGCAGCTTCCCTCCAAGTTGCAATAAATGCCTCAAGGTTAGACTTCATAATTTTAGGATTAAAAAAATAGAGTCCTAGTAGATAGGTTGAGACTATACTTAAAAGGTCTACATTGTACAAGACTGTGTAAATTAGGAAATATTTTTATTTTATAGAATAATTCATATTAATATTTATCTTTAATATAAATATAAGTAATATCTTTATTATTAATACAATAAACTATTAAGTAATGATATGAAAAGACCTATTATTTATACTAATTATTTCATTTAATTCTCACAACATACCACTGAAGTAAGAATTGCTAGAACCATTTTCCAGATGAAGAAACTGAGGCTCATGAAATACCTTACTCAAGGTCACAGTGCTAGTATATGGCTGTGCCTGGACTTAAGAGCTCTATGAGGATCTGGGCTTTTACCGCCATGCTGTGCTGCTCATAGTGCAGTGTACTAACCAGTGGACTTCTATCTGGAGGTCCAATCTGAGTAGAACTGTCACATAAATAGGAGTTTAGGTTTAAAGCTGACATTGAAAATTGAACTTTCGTCTTTGGAGTTTGTTTGACAGAATTCAACACCAGCAGGCAGAGAGGTACAAACATGCCAGTCTTGCGTTTGTCTGTAGTCTGTAGTCAGTTTGAAAATCTCTCAAACTCATTGCCATTTTATTTTATTCAAATAATGTGGAAGATTATAAAGCAGGACAAAAAAGAAAATCCTTTTCATGCTTCCCTTTGCATTACGGTACTGTTGAATTAACATTCTATACAGCCTAAGGCATGGGGAAAAATAATTTTCTAATCCAAGGCAAAGTTTTCTCTAAACTTAAGTAAAATGATAAAAGTTGCTACATTTAAAAATAACTTTCTTTTTACAAGGACCTTGAAGAATATATTCTTACAGAGTATATCTTTTAATAACCTTTCTGAATTATTCCCCTACTTCTCATGTTTTAGACTTTTATGCAGCATTTTTTTCCTACTCATTTTGCTTCAGCTATATAATGCAAATATATTTCAGAGATAGGTATTGTATTTTTATGTGTGTGATTTGTTATGATATTACAAATCTGTATATATTTTGGAAGGTGCTGTGCCCACAGGGTACAAGACCCTATTCTTGATTATTTACATCTCTTTCACTTTCGAGAGAAATGGAAAAGCAGAAGGGGATGGGCTAATCCCTACTGTGAATAGTTTTTAGGAAGCAAAGATTAATCTCCAGTCCTTTATCTTATTTGTTTCAACACTCAGTTAATTTAGAGGGAGAAGTCCCTTCTTGTCCTCATCTCTCCTTTCCAGAAATTTCCATGTTCTGCCAACAGTAGATAAAACCTTTATTCCCTTCTGTGTTTATTTCTTCTATTCCCAGAAGCAAAGATTCTTACAGCAGGAAGGAAACATTAATGGTATCTAGCATTTTTCCTACATTGCAATAACACTGCTGTAATTTTTTTCTACAGTTGCAAAGTCTTCTATTCTTATGAATTTTCAGGAAGAAAATCATTATTTGTTCCAGTAATATTTTTCTTAAACTTAATCTAATCTTTGTTACTATACACCTATTTCCTCTCATTCAGTTATTTGTAGGAATGGGAGATAATTTCCTAGTTATTGTGCTCTGTGTAAGGATCCTTTATATGCTTGCTAAAGAATCATTCATTTGGAAAATATTTCTTGATCATTTGCTATCTGTTATGCATAGTACAAGATGCTAGACACCTACCATCTACCCTCACTATCAATGGGGCAGGGCAAACATACCTAAAAGACAGCTGTCTCTAGGAAGCTGACAGTCTAGTGAAGGTGACCAACATATAAACATACAGTCAAATATAATCAGAGATTTCCAGGTGATAATGGCAAAATAAATCTACACTCAGAATCTCCCATCTTCATTAATTACTGAAATTTTTTAAATTGGGAAAAAGCAAAATTTATCAGTAGCAACCAAAAAAGAAAAGATAATTCCTTCTTAAGCCTTTACCTTCAAAAGTGGCAGAGGATATCACTGCGTGGATTCTTTAGAAAATAGAGACTGAGGCAAAGTTTATCTGGTAAATGATGTTTTGATGGGGAAGGAATCAATGCTAAGCAGAAGGGTAAGGAAGAGAGGGAAATGAGGCTGGGAAAAAAGGAACCAAATGCAAGGTGGCATGTTAACCTGTTGCTCAGTCATCTCGATTTTTATCAAAGTGGTGAGTGTGAAATGTCAACTCTGTATGTATTTAATTTGCATATCTCTGATTATAAAGGAGACTAAGCATTTTTTCTCTTTGTTAGCTCTTTAGGTTTTATTGACTGGTTCAAGGGTTTTCCCCATTTTTCTACTGGGACGTGAGCTTTATTAATCTGACTTTTTGATTATATGTATTAAAATATCTCCAATAATTTCTGGCTTATGTTTTCACACTCTTTTTAGAATCTCTTGTTGAACACAGGTTCTTAACTAAAATATTGTCAAATTTACCAATCCTTTTCTTTAACAATTTGTAACAATATTTTTGAAGCTGTGGCCATAAAGACATATTATTTGAAAATATTTTATAATTTTGCCCTTTCATGTTTGGGCTTTAATCTACTTCAGGTGGATTTTGAGAAGTATGTGATAACAATATAAATTCATTTTTTTCTATGTGGAGAAAGAATTGTCCCAGAACCAATGAAAAGCCTATCCTTTCCCCCAGTGATCTACACTACTTATTTTTTCTTGTGATAGATATCCATGTATAATATGTGTTGCTTCTACACTACTTTTTCTGTTCATTGGATCATTTTCCTTTCCCTTAACCAATTTGACACTGCCTTAATTTCTATTGATTTATAATAAGTCATGAAATAGGGTAGAAAATAGATCTTCCCACCTTGGCCTTCTTTAAGAGTATTTTGGCTGTTGTTGCCATTAAAACCATATAACAATTTGGAAAGAATAAATATCTCCTTCATACAGTTTCCAAAGATACGGTATTGTTCATCCTGTATTTGTCTTTAAAATTACTTTTCATAAAATTTATAATTTCTTTATGAAATTTTCGACTCATTTGGTTAATCATATTTCTAGGTTCTTTATATTTGGATGCTATTTTAAAGGCCCTCTTTTAAGGCTTTCACTTACTATTTGTTGCTGATTTATGGAATGTAATTGTTTGTGTTTTTATATTGATTTTTTACTAGGAAAACTTGCTATACTGTCATATTAATTCTCATAATTTATCTGTTGACATTTTAGGATTTTCTGTGTAGACAGTCTTATCTGTGAATGATCCATAGCATTGGTTCCCATTCTAATTTTTTCACTTTTTTTTTTCCTTGACTTATTCTTAGAAGGGAACTCCAGTTCAGGATTGAATAAAAGTGGTGACAGCAGACACTCTTTTGTTCCCAATCTCAGTTAACTGTTTTTTTGTTTTGTTTTGTTTTGTTTACATTTTAGAGACAGAGTGTCACTCTACTGCCTAGGCTGGAGTGCAGTGGAAGCGATCACAGCCAACTGCAGCCTTGAGTTCCTGGGCTCAAGAAATTCTCCCATCTTGGCATCTCAGGGTTGGGACTACAGGTGTGCGCCACTGCACCCGGCTGAAGTGTTTTTAATATTTCACAGTTATGTATGAAATGTACTATAGATATTTTTGTAGCTAATCTTAATAAGGTTAAGAAAATTTATTTTATTTTATTACTATTTAAGAAATTCTTTATCAATAAAGAATTTGAATTTATCAAACACTTTTTTATATCTCTTGAGATAATTATATTCTTCTTTTAAAATATATTAATATATGAATCATGTTGCTTGATTTTTAATGATAAATTAGTTTTATATTTCTGAGATAAATGCACCTTGGTCTTGATACTAATATTCAACCATGTCTCAAATTCAGGATACAGCTTAAAATTTTTGTCATGTCAAGGTAACACTGTTTTCATTAATTAAAAAGACATTCAATGTTCCCAAAGACTAGTGAAGGCAACCAACATGCAAATAGACAAATAAAATACAATGATATTTAGATTATGTTAAGTATGCATATTTATTTTGTTTCATCCTTAGATATCACAGGTAGACTTTTGGCTCAGAAACATTATGCCCTGATTCCTGGGATATCTGGGATATCATTATGACACACATTCTCTGGCTGGTCACAAGCAGCACTTACTTTCTAGTGCGTAGCTTGTAAGTCTTGAAATGATCTTGATGTTTTAATACCCAAAAATTATTATTAAAATACCATTTAAGAAATAGGGAAAAAACTGTTTACAGCAGATGTTACCTTTTGTTATATCATTTCTTAATTTGTTAAGGACTAGTCAACAATCTTCCTTTTCTAAGGTTTTATCTTGCTGATTTTACAAGTATATCTAACAACCCATTTAAACAGCACAAAAGCAGAGTAAAATGGCCTTAGTAGAAGCCCAAAAACTTGTCTAAGGCAAAAATCAAATCTAAACTTCAGATAAATGGTGGAGGAAACAGAATTTTGGAACAATTTTATAATGTAGGATGTAATCATTAACAAATGCTGCAATTTTAAAAGTTATGTGCACTCATGTTGCCTTTATCTTGCTTCGACTAAATTATACTATTAGCTCTGAATAGAGACATTTTTAAACCTGATTAAATATTGATGTGTAAAGTCCCTACCATTAGAATCGTAAGTCAGGATTTATGCATGTTGTTACACTGAGTGCAGTATACTCCAAGCTTGGCAGACAAAATCTTTTCTCTCCTGGAGTTAACAATCCCAGATCTTGAAGCACCTTCTCCATGACCACCTGATTCATGCTGTTCCTCTAATGAGGGTTTACTGTGTTGCATTATTTCTGTCTTTTCCTGTGTGTGTCTATTAGGAGATTCTCCTAGCCTGCATTAGTAAAAATGGGTTTATGGGCTCAGGGATAGAACACTGTGTTTCCATTTACTGCATCCTTGTCTGTTTAAAGCAGGTTTTCATTTCAATTCAGGCTTATTACAGTACTTTGACAAGATGTCATAAACATGGGTAAAATATATATGATTGATAGAATCAGCCTGTCTGATTTACAGACTTAAGTTCTCAGAAATACTAGTTTTAAGGTATGAGAATCAAGATAGAACTGCTTATTTAGGTCATATCCAAGTATATACCATTTTAATGTTTTGGAATAGAGCCATTTTTCTAGACCATTACATTCAGGAAATGTAATGAAATTTTGTTTGGTAAAATAATAGATAATTACAGAGCTACAGATGAACATGAGACATTTAACGGGGCTCTCTTAACTACTACTGAAAAATTCTTAGGTTTTGATTTGACCAAAAACAAAATAAACAGACTACCTAGTAAATTTGACAGACAAAGTTCTGAACATACATTTTTAAAATATGGCGATTAAATATATTTGCCAAAATATTACTCATGGACTGGTAAAAAAGAAGTTACCTTTAAATATAAAAGTAACAATATATTTAAAAAATAGAATCATATGTCAAGGCTATAAAACAGAGTGGTTTATAGCTGTTTTAGGTTCATTTATCCTATTTTAATAAGGATTCTAGATGTCTAATCAGTTCTTCAGACTTTAGAATGTACTACACACACCTAGGTCCTCGGTTGCCCAAGAAACTGCTACTTGTGTTTAACTCATAAAGAAGTTTAAACAAGGGGGAGAAGAGGAAAGGGGAGGGCTAGAGGAGGAAGAAGTTTAGACATGTATTCCTTTTCAGTGTTGAGAGATACATATCTGAACACTTTTCATATCTCTGAGATAAAGTGAACATGGCTTCCAAATTCTGAACTTCACTAAAATCAAACAATGAACATTTTTCCTGAAGGACATAACCATTTGGAAGCACTAGCAAGATTCACCTTGATAAGGCAATAGGAGTGTCTACTGAATTTATTAGCAGAGCTTCTATCATTCAATGTCATCAATCAGTTCAACTTTTCTTTTTGTCTCATTATTTTATCCTTGAGAGACAGAATAATTGGTTCTGAAGTTTTGGTAAATAATGGCTAAAAATGAGATTCAGGTTTTTTAGCTAAGATGAAGTGGATTTGCAGCTGTAACTGCTCAGCACAATTTACTTGTTAAGTGCTGTTGTGATATATATACATTCTTTTAAACATTGCAACAACCTTGTGAAGTTAAGTATTATTAGCTTCTTTTTATGGTTGTTAAGTAACTTGCTCAAAGTTACAAATACTTTTCGTGAAAGAGATAATGGAGTTTAAACTCAATCTGTAGAATGCAATGCCTATTTCAATTTTTTCTTGATTTATTGGTTTGATTAAAAAATGGCGAAATATACAAGTTAAATTCAAACAAAAAATAACCAAAATAAAAACTTAAAATAATGCTGCTAAAATATGTAAACATTCTTTTT
The DNA here is from genome assembly GCF_037993035.2 of Macaca fascicularis. Taxonomy (NCBI): domain Eukaryota; kingdom Metazoa; phylum Chordata; class Mammalia; order Primates; family Cercopithecidae; genus Macaca; species Macaca fascicularis. Next base: position 37,369,942 of record NC_088385.1, on the reverse strand, counting down.
CACATACATGTAAAGATTCACTAGGTAAATATAATCAATTATCAAAAGAAAATTACTAGCATTTCCACCATGGCTGCCGTATTAGAATCACACAGAATTTTTTTAAATGCTCATTTCCAAGTCCCAGCCCTAGATATTTTGATTTAATTGATTAGGAATGGAACCTTGGAGGTTTTTTTTGTTTGTTTGTTTTAAAGCTTCTAGAAGTTTCTAACATAAAACCATGGTTGAAAACCCCTGAACAATAGGATAACTTAAAAGAAGAGTTTAGCACAAGAAAATTTGGTTTGGATACTTATTATTGGCTTTTAACAGCTTTTTTTCCCTCCATCAAATGTGTATAATAAATATAATTTCTTTTTTATTTATTTCTTCCATTTCATGTTCACAAAGATTTATACTTTTGATAAAATATTTGAATTACATGAATATTAGGGAATCATTAATATATTTTAAAACCATGTATTTCTTTAGAGAAAAAAAGGATCATTTTAGAATAATATTGAAGACAACTTTTCTTTTTTTTTTTGAGACGGAGTCTCGCTCTGTCACCCAGGCTGGAGTGCTGTGGCCGGATCTCAGCTCACTGCAAGCTCCGCCTCCCGGGTTCCAGCCATTCTCCTGCCTCAGCCTCCCAACTTTTCTGATGTTTCCTCCAGGGTTTCTCAGAATGCTACAAAAAAAAGCAAACATTTTTTTGAGTCATTCAACATTTGTTGGGAGTGGGAAGTACCTTGGCCATTGGCTGGGTGATAACTTTTCATGTTGGAGAGACATGCATTTGCCAATTATTGGAATGCTAGAATGTAATCTCTTTGGAATTCCATATGTAAGTTTTTTTGTTTGTTTGTTTTTTTAGACGGAGTCTCTCTTTGTCGCCCAGGCTAGAGTGCAGTGGCATGATCTCGGCTCACTGCAACCTCTGCCTCACGGGTTCAAGTGATTCTCCTGCCTCAGCCTCCCGAGTAGCTGGGATTACAGGCACGTACCACCACACCCGGCTAATTTTTGTATTTTTAGTACAGATGGGGTTTCACCGTGTAAGTCAGTATTATCTTGATCTCCTGACCTCATGATCTTCCCTCCTCGGCCTCCCAAAGTGCTGGGATTACAGGCGTAAGCCACCGCTCCCGGCCCGTATGTGAGTTTTAAAATTAAATGAGTAGATTACATATTTTCAGAACATTGCATATAATACACTTCATTTTGTCACTGTAGAAATTCTCTTAACCTGTGTAGATCTCAGGAGTACCACGTCTTTCTAAATTATTTTTTGTTCTTTTTGTCTTAAGTCACTAAAGTACTTGGTCATGGTAAAGCTGGTGAAGTTTATTTCCTCTGCCACTCATTTCTCACCCTACCATATTCATGACTCTTCTACAACCTATTATTTTAAAACTCATAGATAATGGGGAAAAAAGAAGGGACAGATAATTTGGATAGAAAACTCATGCCAGGAGTCTCCATCTCCTATGAATGGAGGAAGTGCAAAGAAGCTAACAAAATGCTTTAAATACACAGTAAAATACTCCCTTATCTGAGCCCTAGTGATAAATAAACAATTGAACTATTAAGTAATTTGCTGCTATGTTACTAAATCAGAACATTTTATCATAGCAGTTTTTCCATATCTCAATGACATTTTAAAATAAAAGTATAGAGTATTTGCCTTATTTTGGAAAGCTACAAATATAATGATCTACTCTGAAATTTAGCAAGAATTGCATTGTTGTTCAAGTGATGAGTTAGCTACATTCAAAGAAGAATTGCTAAGTATTGAAAAAGAAATATAGCTTTAAGTTGTATCTAGATCAGAAAATGACAGAAGCCAAACTTTTAATAAGTAGCTTCAGAGAGAAAGGTAACATGAACTGTTTTTTTCTCCAGGGAAGGCCTTATAATTTAGTGGAGCATACAGTACAACCTCTGTGGTTTGAAGAACATTTTTATTGCAATCAACATATTTTATGACTCCATGCTGTACTTCTTGATGACTTTTTAACCTACAAGCCTTGACATTAACCACAGCTTTGGGGTTAAAGGTTGTTTTCTGAGAGAACAAGAAGAGTTCTGAAATAAAACAATTTGAGAACTGTGAGAGGCCATCATTACATGTCAGGAAGCAAAGTATCTGTAATTTATGATTTACAAAGAGAGTATAGTCCGGTGCAATAATCCTGTGCCCTTTTGTCCCAGCTTGAGTAGTCAACTACTAAGGCTCTTGTATTAGCTAAACACATTGTGAATATTCTGTGTCTTTTAATTTATATTGAGACAGGAAATTTACAGCACTGCACTTGAAAATAAGCATTTTAATGCCAATTGGATTACTCAAAAGACTTCCTGCTTATACCACGATGTAGTTCACAGTTTTCTTTCAATCAAGGCAAGATAAGCGGGACTTGTCACTATTTTATTCCATATGCTCTTCTCAAAGAACACATTTACACTCCAGATTCTACCTGAATATGATATCCTTGTGGTCTTAAACACATTTGTCATTCAAAATAGTGTAACCTGAAAGATTTCACAGTGGTTTACATGACAAAATTAATAACTGATATATTTTGAAGTCGATAGATTTTTCCCCAGGTTAGAGCTGATATATGTGGGTTTAATGAAGAGACAACTTATGAACTTTGCCTGCAGTGGATGCAATTTGGGGCCTTCTATCCCTTTTCCAGAAACAATAAGGCCATTGGAAATAAGGCAAGTGACAGTCAATTTAAAATAACTGCCATGCTTAGTATTAATCTGTAATTAGAAACTTTGGTTAGAAAAAAAATGTATACAATCATTAAAATATGAATAAAAATCAAACTGTTCTTTGACAGCTTTAAAAAATGTGATTTAAAAAAAAAATATTTTGCACGTCATTCATTTTATCAAGAACTGTGAGAGGGAATGCCAAGAAGTACATTTTGGAGAAATAGCTTTTCTAAAATTGTTTTTGAAAATGCATTGTTTATAATTTCTAAGAGAGGGAGCATACCATATCATTTTAAATAAGCTGTGAAAGATCTTTCACTTTATGACACAGGTAGCAGCATACAAATGTCTCATATTTGAAATTATCCTTAGCAGCTCAGTAATTGACCAAATTACAAGACTTTGTTTTGAGGGCAGGCAGATTGTAGTGTGATCTTGTGCAAGATTCTCTCTTAGGTCTGAAGGCAGAATTATTTCTCAGTCAAATGACTGTGAAGTTACCCACTCCCTTAAAAATAAGTTATAGTAATTCTATTGAGAAATTATTTGAGGCTTTGCTGGGAGCTGGTCGTAGAGACTATATAGTACACACTACAGTATATGAACTTCATAGAGTACATTTAATTGAAAAACAACTCTGTAATAATCTACCTTGGTGAAAGGCTTTCAAGTACAGATAAATAATATTCAAAAATTGTCTACTTCTCCTTAACACCCTCAAAAAGAAAAAAAACGCTTTACAAATTCACGCTTTAGTTAATAAGTGTGTTAAAATGTTTCTTTTTAATAGGAACAAGATCCTGGGGTGTTTGGAGAAGAGTTTGCTGCAATTTCTCATTCTCCATTAGGGATTAGATATTTATTGCTGCCTTACTTTTTTTTTTTTTTTTTGAGACGAAGTCTCACTCTGTTGCCCAGGCCGAAGTGCAGTGGTGCCATCTTGGCTCACTGCAACCTCCATCTCCTGGGTTCAAGCCATTCTCCTGCCACAGCTTCCTGAGTAGCTGGGATTACAGGTGTGCACCACCATGCCAGGTTAATTTTTGTATTTTTAGTAGAGACAGGGTTTCACCATGTTGATCAGGCTGATCTTGAACTCCTGACTTTGCGATCTGCCCGCCTCAGCCTCCCAAAGTGCTAGGATCGCAGGCATGAGCCCACTGCGCCCGGCCTATTGCTGCCTTACTAATACACCCTCTTCCACCATTCTCATGTCAGGGGACATACAGTGGTCAGAGGATTGATGCATGAGTAAGTAATATTTAATAGTTACTCAGGTCTTAGATGTTCTGCCATTTAGATCCTGTAAGTCTGAGTTTTTCTACTAAAGCAATTGTTTCGGACGTTAAAAATAATAAAATCAGTTTTTCTCTTTTCTGACTATGATTAGAAATGATTTACAAATTTGGAGAATTTAGTTAAGAAAACAATCAATTATCAAAAAGGGAAGGCTGTATCTTGTTGTCTAAATAGTGTGTGTAATATATAAAAAGGATGAAATGATTCTTTTTCATAGAAAACTGGGAAGATTATGATAAATTTGAAAAAAATTGATTACAATATAGAACATTGTATATTTATATCCTGAGTGTGTGGCATAAGCTATAGAATGCGGTAAAAATTCAAAGAAAGGTCAGGTTAACACGAATGACATAGGAACAGGTCTGTGTAGAAGAGGGGATTGATGCAACTTGAAGGATGTTCAGGATGCAAAAAGGTGCAACAACAACAAAAAAAAAACAGAAAATTTGATTACTTGACACTATTTTGACTTTAGCTTTAAACCTAATTATCTTTGGGTGAGATAAGACAATTGATGTCAGTTACTTCACTTGATGACTAGATTTTTATTTCTAAAGCGCTGCTTGTACTCCCAAACTTTCCCTGTTTTTACCATTTTGGTCAATTTGGTATTGATCACTATCAACAAAAGTTGGTTGAGTAAAACTATTTATACAAAGACATAAGTTTGATTAAAGTAATGGGTTTTCATTCTAAATGTCTAGGTTTCCATCAGATCCTAAAACCCATGAAATCAACAGAGCATTTCTTTGGGAACCAGCTTTGATGACTGTCCATGTCTTACAGAGGTAAGTACTAGAATTTTATATCAGCACAATATAGTTATTTAAAGCAATTTACACAGTGACCATTTTTTACTTAAAACCAGTCTAGGCTTATCACATTTCTCTGTCTTTCTTATATTCTTTTTGTTCTTATATTTGAAAACAATGCATTTTACCTCATAAATGCCTTTTACCTTATGTTTGAAAACAATGTAAAATATACTCATGTATGTCAAAGATCAGATGGTTGTAGATGTGTGGTGTTATTTCTGAAGCCTCTGTTCTGTTCCATTGGTCTATGTATCTGTTTTGGTACCAGTACCATACTGTTTGGTTACTGTAGCCTTGTAGTATAGTTTGAAGTCAGGAAGCATGATTGCTTCAGCTTTGTTCTTTTTGCTTAGGATTGTCTTGGCTATGTGGGCTCATTTTTGGGTCCATATGAAGTTTAAAGTAGTTTTTTCCAGTTCTGTGAAGAAAGTCAATGGTAGTTTGATAGGGGTAACATTGAATCTATAAATTACTTTGGGAAGTATGGCCATTTTTATGATATTGATTCTTCCTATCCATGAATATGGAATGTTTTTCCATTTGTTTGTGTCTTCTTTTATTTCCTTGAGCAGTGGTTTGTAGTTCTCCTTGAAGAGGTCCTTTGCATCCCTTGTAAGTTGCATTCCTAGGTATTTTATTCTCTTAGTAGCAGTTGTAAATGGGAGTTCATTCATGATTTAGCTCTCTGTTATTGGTGTATAGAAATGCTTGTGATTTTTGTACATTGATTTTGTATCCTGAGACTTTGCTGAAGTTGCTTATCAGCTTAAGGAGATTTTGGGCCGAGACAATGGGGTTTTCAAAATATACAATCATGTCATCTGCAAATAGAGACAATTTGACTTTCTCTTTTCCTATTTGAATACACTTTATTTCTTTCTCTTGCCTGATTGCCCTGGCCAGAACTTCCAATACTATGTTGAATAGGCGTGGTGAGAGAGGGCATCCTGGTCTTGTGCAGGTTTTCAAAGGGAATGCTTCCAGTTTTTGACTATTCAGTATGATATTGGCTGTGGGTTTGTCATAAATAGTTCTTATTATTTTGAGATACATTAAATTGATACCTAGCTTATTGAGAGTTTTTAACATGAAAGGGAGTTGAATTTTGTCACAGGCCCTTCCTGCATCTATTGAGATAGTCATGTGGTTTTTGTCATTGGTTCACATAAATGTGATAGATTACGTTAATTGATTTGCTTATGTTGAACCAGCCTTGCATCCCAGGTGTGAAGCCAACCGGATCGTGTTGGATAGGATTTTGACGTTCATCAGGGATATTGGCTTGAAATTTTCTTTTTTTTGTTGTGTCTCTGCCAGGTTTTGGTATGAGGATGATGCTGGCCTCATAAAATGAGTCAGAGAGAATTTCCTCTTTTTCTATTGTTTGGAATAGTTTCAGAAGAAATGGTACCAGCTCCTCTCTGTACCTCTGGTAGAATTCAGCTGTGACTCTGTCTGGTCCTAGACTTTTTTTAGTTGGTAGGCTATTAATTACTGCCTCAATTTCAGAACTTGTTATTGGTCTATTCAGGGATTTGACTCCTTCCTGGTTTAGACTTGGGAGGGCATATGTGTCCAGAAATTTATTCATTTCTTCTAGATTTTCTAGTTTATTTGCATAGAGGTGTTTATAGTATTCTCTGCTGGTAGTTTGTATTTCTGTGGGATGAGGGGTGATATCCCCTGTATCATTTTTTATTGCATCTATTTGATTCTTCTCTCTTTTCTTCCTTATTAATCTGGCTAACGCTCTATCTATTTTGTTGATCTTTTCAAAAAAACAGCTCCTGGATTCATTGATTTTTTTTGAAGGGTTTCGTGTCTCTATCTCCTTCACTTCTGCTCTGATCTGTTATTTCACATCTTCTGCCCGCTTTTGAATTTGTTTACTCTTGTTTCTCTAGTTCTTTTAATTTTGATGTTAGGGTGTTGATTTTAGATCTTTCCTACTTTCTCTTGTGGGCATTTAGTACTACAAATTTCCCTCTACACAGTGCTTTAAATATGTCCCCAGAGATTCTTGTACATTGTGTCTTTGTTCTCATTGGTTTCAAAGAGCATCTTTATTTCTGCCTTCATTTAGGATTCCCTATTTAATAAATGGTGTTTGGAAAACTGGCTAGCCATATGCAGAAAACTGAAACTGGACCCTTGCTTACTCCTCATATAAAAATTAACCTAAGGTGGATTAAAGTCTTAAATGTAAGACCTAAAACCATAAAAACCCTAGAAGAAAACCTAGGCAATACTATTCAGGACATAGGCATGGCAAAGACTTCATGTCCGAAACACCAAAAGCAATGGCAACAAAAGCGAAAATTGACAATTGGGATCTAATTAAACTAAAGAGCTTCTGCACAGCAAAAGAGACTATCATCAGAGTGAACAGGTGACCTACAGAATGGGAGAAAATTTTTGCAATCTATCTCTTTAGCATTTCTTCTAAGGCACATGTAATGATAGTGAATTTCTTCATCTTTTGTGTATATGGAAATGTCTATGTCTCCTTTATTTTTTGAAGAATGGTTTTGCTGAGTATAGTATTCTTAGTTGGCAGCTTTTAATTTTTTTCTTTCAGTAGTTGAAATAATTCATTCCACTCCTTTTTGTCCTACATTTCTGCTGAAAAATCTGCTGATAGTTTTACAGGTATTCACTTATATGTGGCAAGTTGCTTTTCTCTTGCTATTTTCAACATTCTGCCCGTACTTTTGATAATTTCATTATAAAGTGTGTTGATGTGGGTTACTTTAGGTCCATCTTCTTTGGGATTTCTTAGGCTTTCTGGATCTGTATTTCCACTTCCTTTCCTAGATAAGAAGTTTCAGCAATTATTTTTTAGGTCATGCTTTCTGATCCTTTCTCTCTCACACTTCTAAGACTCGCATTATACATATATTGGTTGCTCAATGGTATTCCGTAAGTCTCTTAAGCTTTCTTCACTCTTTTTCATTCTTCGTTCTCTTTGCTTCCCTGACTGAATATGTTCCAATGATCTGTCTTCATATTTACTAATTATTTCTTCTGTTTGATTTAGTCTCCTGTTGAACCCCTTTAGTGAATATTTGAGTTACTTCTAATATTCTCCAGCTTTATTATTTCTATTTGGTACTTTTTATATATTTTATTTCTTTGTTGAAATTCTCACTTTCTTCATGCACTGTTCTCCTGATCTTAGTGAACCTCTTTATAAGAATTATTTTAAATCTCTGTCAGGTAGATTACACAACTGTTTTATTATGGTTGATTTCTAGAAATTTGTGTTGTTCTTTAAAACATGTTTCTCGGTTTCTTTTTTCTCTTTTGACTTTCTGTGTTGGTGTCTGCACATCAGACAAAACGGTCATCTTTCTTATTCATCGTGTGACTGGCTTTCTGTAGGAGAAGACCCTCACCCATCAGCATGGACAGATTCTAGTGGCCTCTCCATTCCTCCACAACCCAAACATCTCCCACTAAACCCCACCTCCAATACTGGGGAGCACATTTCAGCATGAGATTTAGAGGGGACAAACATTCAAACTATATCAATAAGCATTTCATATTTTATATTTTTCCATAACTGTATGACAATTGTCATTGAGTTAAAATGCCACAAAGTAATTACATGGTATGTAATAATCTATATCTACATTATAGTGAGACATTAATATTTTGAAACATAGCAAATTTAGTGTTTTAGAAAAATGATAAATATTATACATTAAAATTCCACAATCTAGACATGAAATATGTTTTCTGATACAACATAAATGTTTCATGTAGATTCTCCAGCCCTACTGCATAATCTTATATGAATTCACTAGGACTTGGTTTAAATGCCAATTAATATAAGATTAAATATGTATACAGCTTAATTCATTTTAACTGGAATATTTTAATTCAACAGAATAATTTTAAAAGTCAAATATTTTCTTTTTTCCAAAGGGGAAAGATCTGTGTATGTGTATTTTCCTGAAGCAACTTGCTTCGACATTCATACAGTATATGCTTTATAGATATTTTATAGAAAAAAATAAATTCATTAACTTGGAGATTTTTTATTGTTTTTATATGACTTCTAGAACCTTGGGCTGTGTACATTTGATGACTTAGTTATTTGTGAAGCCTTATGTTTAGAATTGCTTACTCTTCTCAAAATAGTGGAATTGATCATATATAGATCAGCAAATATTTAAGATCAAAATGTGATAATTATTTTTTGGAAACAGACTGGACTTGCTTATTTCATGCAAACATTTAAATTCTTAAGAGCAAATGGGGCCAGACACAGTGACTTATGCCTGTAATCCCAATGACTCTGAGGTCAAGGCAGGAGGATTGCTTGATGCCAGGAGTTCACGACCAGCCTAAGCAACATAGTGAGATACTGAGTCTACAAAATTAAAAAAACAAAACATAACAAAACAAAACAAAAACTCAAAAACCCAAACATTAGCCAGGTATGGTGGCATTCACCTTTAGTCCTAGCTACTCAGGAGGCTGAGGTGTTTGAGGCTGCTAGTGAGCTATTATCATTGCCACTGAACTCCAACCTGGACTGGAGTCCAGAGTGAGAGCCCAATTCTATAATAAATAAATAAATTCTTAAGAACAAATTAATCCCTGCAGTGAGGTTTCTTTATAGTAAAGTGTCATAGAGATTACATACAATCCATAAGACAGGTACTTTATCTTGTAGAAAAACAGAAATCCATTCTGACTAGCTTGAGTATGAGGTTTATAGTAGGGATATAGGTGAACTGACCTAAGAAATCTCATGGAAATTCAAGAACAGCAACTATAACAGTACTGGATTTTATGGAGAATTCCAGGGTCAGTTGCTAGAGTTGGTGAAATTTCAGCCTGCTGTTGTGCCATTCCCAGGGCTCAGCATTCCATTGGACTGTTTTGTTTTACTAATAACTGCTTTGCAAAGGGGACTCAGCTTGTCATGAACTCTTTGGATGAGGCAGGTGAATATGGTCTGGAGGCAGGGACCCTAAAGCTGTTCATGCTGACTTCCTAGAACTAAATTGAAAAGAAAGCCCTAACTTGCCATGCCTAAGTAACAAAAGAACCAGAGGCTACTACTCCCTTTGACCTTTTCTGCCAACAGATGAAAAACAGGCTGTCCGCAACAAATCAGACTGATTGCAGGTCCAGTCTTCATTTGCAACTTGGTAGCTTCACTCCAGTCTCTGAATGGTTGCTGTCCACGACCAATCAGATTGATTGTGGGCCACATCTTCGTTTGCATAGAATTATAACTTTGTAACTTCCCTCTAGCATCTGATTGGTTGCTTTATGCGACTAATCAGATATTTGCACAGGAGTGTGACCTTTGTAACTTCACTTCAGCCTCTGGTTGTCTGCTTTCTGTAACCAATCAGACTGATTGTGGGCTACTACTTCATTTACATGAGGTGAGCATGAAGTGGCCAATAGGAAACTTCTAGGGTAACAGAAGTAGGAAGGCGGCCAATAGGAAACTTACAGGGTAACAACTTGTAGGGGGCATTTGAGCACAAGAAGATTCTGTATCTGGGCTGTTGAGGGCTAACAGAAGTAGCGTAACAGAAGTAAGAAGTTACTAGGGTCACAGAAGTAAGAAGTGGCCAATAGGAAACTTCTGGGGTAACAGAACTTCTAGGGGGCATTTGAAACTAAGAAGATTCTGACCCGAGCCGCTGCTCGGGTCCGCACCCACACTGTGGAGTGTATTTTTGTTTTCAATAAATCCCTGCTTTCATTCCTTTGTTGCTTCATTCTGTTTTTGCTTTGCCGGGTATTTTGTCCAATTTTTTGTTCAAAACACCAAGAACCCGGACAACTCGCAGTCGGGACCCTCTATCAGTTACACTAACAAGAAACTTTTATATTTATACAGTCTTTGCGCTTCTGTGATAAGTGGCAGGCTCTCTCCATATTTTGTAGTTCAAATTACTCCCAAGATATAATATTATCAATCCAACTCATCTTTTCATCCAAGATATACCTAGTCTCTTAGGCAGTGGGAGTTACAGTTGTGATGATCAAGGAGGGTGTGGACTGTGGGAGGGAAGCAATGTGTCATCTCTACCATGGAACTTTCATTTGAACTAATGAGTTAATTTCCGCCATTCTTTTAGTGTGGTTTGATGAACATTGACTAATCTTTCCCAGAAATTTTTCAACAAATTTTTATGGGAATGACTTTTGACTATAAATGTAATCTCAAATTGGAAGCAAAGGTATGTGACTTTTTTTTTTTTTTTTTTTTCTGTTACCCATGCTGGAGTGCAGTGGCCTGATTTTGGCTCATTGCAACCTCCGCCTCCTGGATTCAGGTGATTCTCATGCCTCAGCCTCCGGAGTCACTGGGACTACAGGCATGAGCCACCACACCTGGCTAATTTTTGTATTTATAGTAGAGATGGGGTTTTACCATGTTGGCCAGGCTGGTCTTGACCTCCTGACCTCAGGTGATCCACCTACCTTGGTCTCCCAAAGTGCTGGGATTACAGGTGTGAGCCACCACACCTAGCCATGACCTATTTTTAAACTACCAATTTGTCATGACTAATTATAATATTATTATATTAAATTTTAATACTTTTTAGTGTATAAGTGTGGTTATAAAGTTAAATTTTTGAAATAAGTATGTACTATTATAATAAATGCTACTGTTATGTGGTTTACATATTGGAGTTTGTACTTTTTTTTAAGCAATGAATTAGACATTTCAAATCACCCTTCCTGTTAGTGAGTTCTATGGATGCTTTGTGGAATTTAAGTGGAAGTTTGGATTTCAACTTCCCATGTCTCTTGAAATGTATGACTTCTTACCAGTTATAGAATTGAAACAGTTAACTCTGGCTTGTTCTATGCTAGTAGGAGTCAAATACTACCTTCTTGGCAGAAGAAGTTTGTTGAAGTTCCTGCTCCACTAAATGTAATTCCTCTTTTTTTTTTCTTTTTTTTTTTTTAAGAAAAATGAAAAAGGAACGAAACTTCCAACCTGGAGTACAGCGGCAGGATCTCCATTCACTGCAACCTCTACCTCCCGGGTCAAGTGATTCTCCTGCCTCAGCCTCCCCAGTAGCTGGGATTACAGGCACCCACCATCACGCCCCACTGATTTTTGTATTTTTAGTAGAGACAAGGTTTACCCATGTTGGCCAGGCTGGTCTTGAGCTCCTGACCTTGTGATCCACCTGCCTCCACCTCCCAAAGTGCTGGGATTACAGGCGTGAGCCACCAATTCCTCTTTTCCTTCGTGGAGTATACATTCTGCCTACACGATTTCCAGTCAGAACAACAAGGCTCAGGTAATAGGCACACCCTGTCTGGAGACTTCACAGGGAATATGATCAACCCTCCTGCTTGCAGAGTTTCCAAGGAGCGGGTGTTGTGAGTAGGGGGCCAGCAACAAGAGACTGGAGTAATCAGTAGTACAATTAGTTGCCTATGTGTGAGTTTATACCTGTGTCTGCACATATGTGTATGTATGTGACAGAGAGAAAGCAAAGAGGAAGAGAAAAAGGAGTGAGAGAAATCAGTAGATAATTTTCTGTTTGAGCATTTGATTCAGTTCTAAGCTATCCTTCTCTAAATATATGCCTATCATCATTTTTAAGTTACTAGTGACTTCAGATACACAGTCTCTCCAAGATTTTATATGTAGACTAGGTCAGGTCCCAGAGCTTTTTTTTTTCCCACCTAGGTTATATTCGATTAATCTGTTCCATAGATATCATGTAATTGAAGACTTTGTCAAGCAAATAAGCAGATTTTTTAAAAAAGCAATAATTTGCTCATACTTCTATTTTACATCAACAATACATAGTAGCAACTCAGAACTTTTAATCAACATTAATTAAAAATAAAAATCAGTTAAAATTATACATCATTAGAGAGTTTTGACCAGATATTTAAAAATATTGAATGCACACTGTCCAGCCTGGGCAACATGGCAAAATCCCGTCCCTACAAGAAATACAAAAAATTAGCTGGGCATGGTGGTGCTCTCCTGTAGTCCCAGCTACTTGGCCTATTTGGGAGGCTGATGTGGGAGGATCGCTTGAGCTTGGGATTCTATGACCACACCACTGCACTCCAGCGTGAGTGACAGAGCGAGACCCTGTCTTAAAAAAAAAAAAAGTACTCAGAGGAGCCCAGAACCAGGTACTGAAGTAGATCCATAGCTTCTAAAGACTAACTTGAATAATAAATCCATTTGAACTTCAAGTTATTATATTATTCATTGCCAAGAAGAGCAGGTCTCACGTCTAACTTTCATTTCAATAGGAAGCATATAATGACATATGTATATTTTATATGAAACCAAAACTTTTTTTTTTCTTTTTTTGAGATGGAGTCTTGCTGTGTCATCCCGACTGGAGTGCAGTGGCCTGATCTCGGCTCACTGCAAGCTCCGCCTCCCGGGTTCACGCCATTCTCCCGCCTCAGCCTCCTGAGTAGCTGGGACTACAGCCACCTGCCACCAGGCCCAGCTAATTTTTTGAGTTTTTAGTAGAGACGAGTTTCACCGTGTTAGCCAGGATGGTCTCGATCTTCTGACCTCGTGATCCGTCCACCTTGGCCTCTCAAAGTGCTGGGATTATAGGCGTGAGTCACAGCACCCAGCCAAAACATTTTTTAAAGAAACTTTCACTGTAATTCAAGTTCTCCAAAAGTAAGTTTGTTGTATTGCTTGCATTGTGTAGTTCTTTTCTTGTTATGCACCTTTCTGTTGCCAAGTGGTTAAAATTAAATCCTTGAGTCTTGTCTCCATTGTGGAAAAACAACAATGGGGCTCATGGATTCTGGCATTTTTGCTCCTGAGATGTTAATAAGACTCCCAGCTGTGCAGACTTACTGAGTTATTATTCAGGCCTCATTCTCCCTGGAATTCCATTGCTCATACCTTAAAATCAGTTCCCAGGATCTCTAATCCAACAACTTTGTGACAACTTTATTACAACTTTCTTTTTGTTGTAGATAAGCCAAAGAAACTGAGGGATTTGCCTTCAATCAACATGGTAGAATAATTGTATCATTTTGTTAATCAAAAAAACATTTCCTCTTTTTCCAGTGGAAGGCTCTTTGTTAATTGCGTTTGATGAGATGTCCATACTATTGCTATAACTTTTTTTTTTTTTTTTTTTCAGATTGAACTATTCAGAGGTAGAATAGGTTGCTTAGGGATATTTTAAGTTTCTTATCACTGGAGGTCTTCAAATATAAACTTGAACATTTGGTAAAGATAATAAGTGAAGATTTGGTAAAGATGTTTCAGAAAGAACTCAGCAATTTTCTGCATAGTTCTATAAGATGACTGGAGATAGACTTTTCTGACCCTGAAAATACACACTTATGAAAGAAAATTAATATCAATTTTCACTCTTCCTCTATAGCCGTCTGAATCCTTTTGGCCTCAGAATTGCTCTAGACAAACAGGGAGAATCATCTTGCTCCATTTTCTGGGATGATGGTGATTCTATTGGTAAACAGACTAACAGCACAATAGTTGAAATGTTCTGGATTTCAATATAACTTTATTTAACATTATTGGAGACCTAGGCCCACAAACTAAATATGATGTAATCAACATAATAGCAAAATTCTGCTTTTTTCAACATTACTGTACAGGAACATGAAATTTTCCTTATCTCTGACACTCCTCTGGGTTAAGCAACACAGGTGAGACATTATCTCCAGGAAGGTGCTAACAAAATACACTATGGTTACCTGAGAGAAGAACATATTTCCCTATTTTACTAGTTTGCTGAAATAAAATTTCTTCTCATGAATACACTGACATTTTGGGAGGAATGGGGACACCAGTGTTAAGGAGTAGGGATTTGAATGGAAAGTTGTATAGCTGTTAAGTCAGAGAAAGAAGACACTACTGAGGTTCTGCGGTGGATAGACCTGAACCTTTCGTTGAAGAATGTTGTGTAGTAGAGGAAAAAGGTATGACTTGACCCAAGCAAACAGGTCAAGATATAGCTAGCAAAAGCACAGCATCAGTGTTTTGTTTATTTATTTCTCTTTTTTTTTTTTATCCCTGTTTTCCTTTGATCTAATGTCATGGATCAGTAAATTATTAGGAAAGACTTTTAGGCACAGCATGGTGGCTCACACCTGTAATCCCAATGCTTTGGGAGGCCAAGGCAGTAGGATCACTTGGGCCCAGGTTCAGGACCAGCCTGGGCAACATAGTGAGATCTTATCTCTACAGAATGTTTTTAAATATTTAGCCATATGCGGCAGCACATGCCTGTAGTCCCAGCTACTCAGGAGGTTGAGGCAGGAAGATTGCTTGAACCCAGAGGTTGAGGCTATAGTGAGCTGTGATTGCATGGCTACACTCCAGCTTGGGTGACAGAGTGAGACCCTGTCTCAAGAAAAAGATTTCCTCAGAGCAATAGAAATGACTCCCATGAAAAGAATGATGCATACTTACTATATACATGGATAAGTATATTCAAAGAGGCTCCATTTTACAAATCATAAATGAGTTTTCAGGGACTACATCACAGACAATAATGCTTCTGAGGTTACTGCTCAGCACATTTCTTCTTTCTCCACATTTAGATCACATCTGTCTTTATTTTCTTGTCTCTCTTTCATCAGTAAGACAGGCAAGAAGAAGAATCATTTTAATAAAAAGATGAAAAGATAGAATAACAGAATGTGAAGCCAAATAGGATGATATTCTCCTAATCTTACATATAGATAATATGGCTGGTTGCTTCCGGATAGAAATTAAGGGAAATTAAGGGAAGGTACAGAAGCCCCCTGCCAGGGCCTGGATTTTCATGATAACTACAACTCTTTTATGTCCCTTTTAGTTTTCTTTATTTTCTTTTCTCTCAGCGAATTATCTCAGGACAAACTGATTAAATATCTAACACTTGAAAGAGATTGTTTCTGAATTTTAGAGGCAAGAATTGAAATCAGAAGAATATTGGCAGTGGAAGAGAGAGATGCCTATGTCTGTCTATGATTTTGTGTTTGCAAATATGGACAACATAGAGAGATTCAGGAGGAAGTTGTCCACAATAACATTATACCATATCCCTCCTTGCTAAATGAAAGTGTTGGAAACATGTCTAAAACAAAGTTCCTTATCTCTTATTTTTCCATATAAAATGAATGAAGAAATGAGGAAAAAGTGGAAGGCATGGTAAGGTGATGAGGTCTACTTCGCCAGATTAACTTTAGTTTTTATTTTCCAAAGAACATCTTGAAAAATATAAGTTGGAGGCCAGTGATTAATCAATTAAAAAAAGTTTCCCCCAGAGGATTCTAAGTAAACAACCTAGGACAACTTGTGGGCTTGGAGCTTCATTGATCAAAATCTAAATTAAAAAAAAAAAAAGATAGCATTGACCTTTATTTTCTGAAGTTAATGTTTGTTTTGTAGATTCTATTGAAAGAAGGGAGTACTTTATGTCCAATACACGTTCAGTGACGTAAGTTTAGGCATTCAGTATTTGTGACATAATAGTTCATTTTTCTGAAGAAAACTATGTACCAAGAGATCTTAAAAATAAGTGTTTCAAAGTATTGACAGTTCCCCAAATTACTTTCCATTGTACATTTCTGTATATGTCATCATGTATTTAAAAATGTTTCTCTCCCCTAACAACAGAGAATGGTGAAAACCACTGTGATTAAAAATGGCTACTTTGGAATCAACAGTCTGGCATATGGCACAATTCAGATCCTTGGTCTGACTTCAAAGTCAAATAGTATTACTGTAAATGGAGAAACATTCCAAGCAACAGACTACCATATAAGTCTAATAATCGGGTAAAGTTTAAACACTATTGACTTAAATGGCAAAGTTTCCTTAATTAAGTCGTGTATGTGCTAATAATTGAATTTTCCCTGAATACTGTCTCTTTGCAAAAACCACAGTAAATCACATTTCTTAAATAACAGATTACATATTTCTGAAGCACAAGGAAGACAATAGCATACAGTTATATTTCCAGACAAAACTCTTCCCATATCAGGACTAGAAATTTTGTTGGATTAAATGTCACAGGCAATATCATGCAAGGCTGGTGCATTCTCTGGCAAGTGTAACATTAAGGAAGGATAAATGGGGATCTAAAATAAATGAGAATTAAGTTTATAGAAAATTGAAAGTGGAAAGTTTGAAGGGACTATATTTAAATTCCTTCATCTAACAGATACTCATTTAACTGAGCACCCAGGGAGGTGAAGTGACTTATCAAAGTCATATAACCATAATAACTGACAAAACTGAGTCTTGATCTTGAAACTCCTGACAGCTCATGCCTCTTTCCTTCTACTCTGTTCTATCTGGAAATTAAGCATATTTAGTGAGCTCCTGCTGAGAGTTTGAAAGTTATGCTATAGATGCATGCTTATGGATACAAGACATGGTTCCCACTCCTGAAGAACTCAATGAATAGTGTGCTGAATAGACATCACTTCCCTACAATATGAGGAGAGATCTAGAGATTTCAGAGTCTCCGAAGCCCCTATGTCTAATACTTTGTCACACAATACAACATAATTGTCTCTATAAATACAGAGAAGTGGAATAGAGCTCAAAATACTAGATTTGCTTTTTTTAATCAAAAAATAATTGATAACAAGGTTGTTTGATGAATAATCTATGCAAAATATACCCTTCTCTATCTAAATGCATTTCTGTCTAATTGAGATTTTTTTTAGTCAGTTTGATATCTTAGTCTTAACAGTAATTCTTTACTTGAAGTTTTATAATTTACAAAGAATTTTTAGCAACATGACTCCATTTAATTCTCACTATGTTCCTGAGAGATAGATCTGTATAGCTGACATTATCATGCAGATTTTAGAGAGAAAGAAATGATGTCTTAGAATGAATGATCTTGCCGTTAGTAATGGAGGGGTAGGAAACTCGGTCTGCCCTCCCTGCTCTCTGTGTTCGTTCTTTTTTCTAAGCTACCTGACAAACTAAAGCTGGTTGTTGAGGTCAAGAAAACAAAAATACTTCTGGGAAACTATTTTCACAAACTTTTGTTTCATGTATGTGTGTGGCTGATCTTGAATTAAAGAAACAAAAAACAAACAACAAGAAAAAACTTGATAAAGTTCTGTAGGATACAAAAGTAACTTTCTAATGAAATAAGCTATTGAATTGGAGGGGTCCATAGATTTATCATCTTAGGGTCTGGAAGTAATTTAGTCCAATGTGTGAATGTGTGTGTGTGTGTGAATACATATGTATTATATGCATATTTCATATCATATACACATTATTACATATAAATGTGTAAAAGTTTTCCCTTGACCTTTGATAACATTTGATTGTCTTTATGGCATCATCAGTTAATTCTGATGATTTCAACTGTAATTAAATTTCTTTACGTCAGTTTACTTTCATTAATTTATTTCCTTTCTCATCCGTAACAGAAAATTATTTTATGGATATTTGCACCCCTTTCCCAGGAGCTGACCATTTTATTTCATAAAATAAAAGATTGAAAAGTTTTCAAAATAACCAAAATAGTAGTGAAAAATTATCTATAACAGTTATTTATAACAGCTAAAAATTATTTGTGTAATATGGAAATTATTTAATTTAAATAGCAATACAATTAAAATAATTCAATCTTGAGTGTTGTCTGTGTTTATTACTCAAATTATCTGGCAATGTCTCTTACAAATGCTGGAAAAACTGCTGAATAAATTTTATCTGCCTTATGTGAACTAATAGATGTTGAAATGCTGAGCTGATAAATAAGTTTGTTTCTTGGTTCTCAAAGCAAGCCTCTAAAAAACATGTTGGAGAGTTTTTAGTTCAGTAGAAGGCTTGTGAACCCAATGAAACTTCGTAGATCTCTGGCAAAAAGGTGGCATTTTATATTAACTTTTCAGCAGAAAATGTTTTTTTTAAAAAAATGGGAATATACCTGATTTTCATTTTATATTACCTGAATTATTTCTCAGGAGTAAAATAAGAAAACACAATTTCTGATTTTTGTGACTTAAAGATATCTCTAAGCCCAAGTTTCCTAGTAAGAGTCAGGCATTTAAAGAAATTATTCATTTATCTTTTCAAAACAGTGGCTTAAGTATTTATTGCACCAAATTAACTATTAAATGATGACTAGGGTATTAAGGAGCGGCCATGAAGTAGGAGAAAACCAAGAGAAAGTAAGGGTTCAAGAACTAGTCTTTCATGAAGTAAGACCTCTAGGTAAAATGCTATGGGTAGGTCAAGTAAATAGGCACTGAGAAGTGACCATCAGGTTGGTCACAGTGAGTGTTATTAATGAACATGGCAAGAGGGGATAAGGTAAACTGGAGCGGGTCTAAGAGCGAATGGGGAAAAGGAGTGACTAGAGAACACTCTTTAGTGGAACTTAACTGTAAGGGGCAACAGAGATTGAGTAGTTGTTGGAGGAAATGTGGGTATGGAGTTAAAGTTTGCTTTGTTTTTGTTTTTAAGATGAGAGATTTTACAGCATGGCTGGGTATGAAAAATAAGATGGATAAATGTAGATAAAAACTGATGAAAGGGATAAGAGAGGTAAAAACTTCAGGGACTAAGTCATTTAAAAAAGTGTGAGTGGAAGGAATCTAATGCACAAATAAAGATTCGGCATTAGAGTTGGGCGCAGTGGCTCACGCCTGTAATCCCAGCACTTTGGGAGGCTGAGGCGGGAGGATCATGAAGTCAGGAGATCGAGACCATCCTGGCTAACATGGTGAAACCCCATCTCTACTGAAAATACAAAAAAATCAGCCAGGCGTGGTGGCGGGGACCTGTAGTCCCAGCTACTTGGGAGGCTGAGGCAGGAGAATGGTGTGAACCTGGGAGGCGGAGTTTGCAGTGAGCCAAGATTGCGCCACTGCACTCCAGCCTCTGTCTCAAAAAAAAAAAAAAAAAAAAAAAAAAAAAGATTTGGCATTAGATAAAAGCACAGAGAGTTCATTCATCCCAATGGGATAGAAAATAGATGTGTGTGGGTAGAGATATGGACTGATTTGTAAATTTGGTGGTGGGAAGGTGGAATTTGCTTTTTAATGGCTTATCTTTTTTCAATGAAATAAACAATGTTATCATCTGAGAATGAGGATAAATAAAGAAGTATTAGAAATTTGAGGAAAGAGAAGAAGATGGGAGAAGAAGAAAAATTAATTGAAGAGAGAGATTAATGTGATTGTTATTTAGTACCAAGGGCCCACTTAAAGTTACATCAGTTAGCATGATTTGTGATTTCTCCAACCAGTTTCAGCTGTTTTGGTGCAAGTGGAAATTAGATGGAGAGTAGAATTTAGTCAAGTTGGGAATTTGGCCATGAGAATACAAAGGAGGGAGAGAGTGGAAAAGACATGGAAGGATAAAAGAGAATAATTATAATGATGGAACCTGGAATTTGACTTAAGCAAGAAAAGAAATGACATGCAGGATTAGAGGGACAAAAAAAATTGATAGTGTCAATAGATCAGAAGTCTTAGTGAGCTGGAGGAATTGCTGGAGAGAGGGAGAGGGTTGGGAAGTTGGCAGTAGGGGAGTGGGATTCTTGAAATTAACTTTATGTGGGCAGTGTCTGTTCAATGACTACTACTTATAAATGTATATGTTTGATTTGATTTTAAAATGTATGATTTAAAAATAAAGTGCAGGCAATAATTTGGTGATGTCTAAAATCTATGTTTAAAGGTACTCTCTGAGCTTGAAAAGACTGAGTCAAAACCCTCTATACACCTATTAGAATGGCTAAAATCTTCTAAAAACCTGGCAATACCAAGTGCTGTTGAGGATGCAGGACAATAGGGACTCTCATTCAGGAATGCAAAATAGTACAGCCACTTTGGAAGACAGTTTAGCAGTTTTTCATAAAAGTAAACACTGAGTTACCATGACTTATGCCTATATAAAAACCAGCACACAAATATTTATAGTGGATTATTCATAATTGCTAAAAGCTGGAAGCAACCAAGATGTCCTTGAATAGGTGAATATATATAGTAATGACACCCCAGTAGCAACAAGCACACTTAGCACTCAGATCTTGATGTCTAAAAACATTCTTCAATATAAGGAAACAGGCCAGGGATCCCTGGAGAAATGTCTGTTTTTAGGGATGAGAGAGGAAATACACAAGATGAATCTGGAGCATAACATAGTTCCAAAATTTATGGAAGTGTTCAAAAATGACACAATGGGAATATGCCAAAGGGACACAGGAGCCAACATAAAAGGTTCCCAATGGCTGAAGCTGGAATCCGATTTTACCCTAAGGATAAAATAAATGTCTATAGACCCAAACGATATGACTAAATGATTGAAAATAAGTCAATGTGGGGAAAGAGACTCATCTCCCTTAAAGAAGAATGATTTATAAAAAGACTTCCCTCTCAACTCTGGGTGACCCTTGGTGACTTCCTTCCAAAGAGCACATTTTAGAACAGGGGAGAAATAAAAAAGTAACCATACAGTGGAGAAACCTGACAAACACTGTCTCAGACTGCTGGTCAAGGTTAGTATCATAAGTGATAGATTGTGTTGATAGTATATAGTCTTGGTCTGTGGTGTTGAAAATGACACTTCACCCGTTATGAGCTTCCTCTCAAAAAAGTCATAACCCCAGTCTAACTATAAGAAAAACATCAGACAAACTCAAATTGAAGGATATTCTACAAAATACCTGACCAATACCCTTAAAAACTGTTAAAGTTATTAAAATCAAGGAATGCCTGAAAAACTGTTACAGTTGATAGGAACCTGATGAGACATGATGATTAATTATAACGTGATACCTTCGACAGGATCCTGGATCAGAAAAAGGCCATTATGGATAAAAACTAATGAAATCTGAATACAGTGTTGAATTTAGTTTATAATCATATATAAATATTGGTTAATTAATTATTGACAAATATACCATAGCAGTATGTTAACATACTGTTACAAAGATGTTAACAATAGGAGAAAGTGGATGCAAGGTATGTGGAAACTCTGTACTATCCTTGAAACTTTTCTGTAAGTCTAAAATTGTTCTAACCCAAAAAAGTTTATGAAAAAGAAAGCATGTGGAGCTTCATAAGGGTCCATATTTTCGCCTGAAATTTAGCATTGTCTTCCCAGTAGGAGTCATTGCAGTCACTGTTAAATTATCTTTTCAGGTCATCGCCATTTCAACTTCCCATTCATTATGACTTCCTCCAAAGAAAGTTGCTATGATACCAATATGGTACTTGAAACAAATGGGCTGGTTATCTTAAGCCTGTACACAATGTAAAACAATTATGGAAATATAAACATCTTTTTAATTTCAAGAGCTTCCAGCCATTTACACTATTCTAATGAAAATGTTGTTAAAATCCAGATTGCTCCCAGTCTTAAATTTATGGTTGACCCAGGAATAGAGAGATGCAATAAATATTACGTGGATATACTTAATGATTTTTACGGTTTATGACACCTAGTATTATCAGCATGAGACAAATAAACCTATGTCTTTATTGAATAAATGTCTGTTGTGGGCCTCCTGTGTGACAAGCATTGTGCTACCCGCTGGGATGCCATGAAAGAGCAAGACATCATCTTGGGCCTCTGACATTGACATCCTTCTTTAAGAAGCTATGTCAGGGGCAACTGGGAAAGAGAGAGTAAATTGTGGTAAAGACCAAGCATCTTGCCAAACTGTTTTAAAGTCCTGGATGTCGATACTGAGCCCACATCCCTAGGTCTATCTCCATGAGACAGAATAAAATGTCCCACAGCCCCTTGCAGGGACTCCTGTAGGTCAGGAGAGACAGTAGGAGATTTTTCCAAAACTGTACTCTTTGTCTTTAATGACCAAAGAAAGAGGCATGAAACATTTCTCACTGTTGAGGAATATCTTACCCTGTAACTTGATCCCCAGAGATGTTTGAAATTTTCAAATGAACTTTTTAAGAGCTACATAAAACAAGTGTTCCTTTTCAGGAGAGATAGCTCTCATTACATGGCAGCGTGTCCCACCCCATCCAAATATCATGACTCTCCCTGTCAGTGGGCCTCTTCTGCAGTAAGGATCTTTCAAGTGACTGCATTAATTCTTAGCACTTTGATACTATCCAGGATCTTTCATGCAGGAGTTTTTAAAACACATGTGATTTTATAAAGAGAATGATTTAAAAACATATTGAAACTAATCACTTGACTATCACCTTTAAGATATTTCTTAACATTTTCTTAAGCCAATATCTTGAACTTTTAAAGCCTGGGATCTTTTAGAACTAAGACAGAAAATCCTCATGCAGCATCCAACAACAAAAAGCTACATATTGGACCAAGCATGATGGCTTATGCCTGTAATCCCAGCACTCTGGGAGCCTGGGGGAAGGGAGAGGATTGCTTGAAGCTGGGAGTTTGAGATCAGCCTGGACAATATAGTGAGACTCCATCACTACAAAATATAAAAATTAGACATTAAAAAAATAAAAAGCTATATATAATTTCCTTGGCTTTTTAATTCTTCATAGTATATAAGGCTAGCGGAATTATTTTATGAGAATAAACAATATTAAAAAAAAAACCCAGAGTTCAATGACGATATTATGGTTGTCAATTCATACTACTCGGGAAACATGGGATTAATTTCAAACATAATCTAAAGACCAAATTTCTGCCTATTTCTAACAGAAAATGTAAACTCAAAGCATATATCAAAATAATATTACCTCATTCCAGTTTCAGACGCAGTATATGTAACAAGTGGGCAAGATGGAGGCTTTCTCACAAAATGTATTTCATATATTGATTATGGATCAATTTATCTTATTTGCAAGCAAAACAAAGCCCTCTTGTTACTTTCCTCAGTGTATTGATACAGAAAGCAAATTCACTCAGCTTTTCCACACAAGGAAAACAAATGATACTGAAATTGGAAGGAAATTAGTGCCAATTAAAACAAGTGTGCAATTGTGAAAAGGGGCATGTTTATACTTAGATTGCTGCCCTTATGATATGCTTAATAATGGAAAATCTAACAATGTGATGTCTAAATCAAAGCTTGTAATTTTCAACAAAGTTTTAACTTTTATTTTCAAATGATGCTATTTTTATTGTGGCTCAAAAATTAGAGCATATTTGTGTAAATTACATAAAATGCATGCTGGAAGGTTCATTGTGCCATCACATTTTTCCATGTGCATTCCCCATTCCATCTGTCTTTTTTTTTTTTCCCTGTGAGAAATCTGTACATGTTAAAACAGATTATTTCTTGTAGTGTTAATTATGTACAAGAGAAAACTCAACTGTGAATGGGTTGTCACCATCAAGGGCTTCACAATTTTACTCTTTCTGGGCTTTCTTGTATGTGGTAGTACAGCGTTCAGAACTAGGCAGACACAATATATTAGTAGCAACAGCCTACATCCTCAGACATTTGTAAATGAATTTGTAGGTGACTTACAGACATACAAGCAAAGAGGCTCCCAAACACTGAGCAAATAGACATGAAATGAAATATTCATATTCTATAGAAGTATAGTATCGAAAACATTTCTTGAGGGAGCATACAGGTTTTTGTGGAAGCCTATGTTAATATAAAGGAGTTCCTCTGGTTGGTAAAAGATTTTGTACATAACAAAGATTTCAGAAGTTTCCAAATGAGGAAAGAAAGCAATCTTGTTAAACCTAAGAAAGGTATTTTGAGGGGAAACACAAAGTAAGTGTCCTTGTGTGTCCTTTCAAAATGCCTTTCTTAGACTCAAAGATGCCTTTGAAAGATTCAAAGTGGAAAGCATTAAAAAGCTTTTCAAAAGAAGGGAAATTGGCTGACTGTAGAGAAGGAAAGGAAAGAAGGGAGTCCAAGATGACTTGGAAAATTAGATAGTATTTCTAATAAAACAGGAAAAATACTATAATTGATTTAACAGCAGATGAGTTAAGTTTCTTAGTTACAAACCTTACTATGATGCTGAACATGAAGGATCACAGTGAACTGAGATGTAGACCACACTCAAACCCAGAAATAGAGAAGGTTAATCTGCAGACAAATCATTATAGCTGGATAAATATCACAAAATGTCGTATGCCATTGTTTATGTTGGAGGTATGTGTAAGTCTGTGTGTCTTTCTGGGTATGTGGGAGTGTAGAGCTACATACACAAATCACTCCCCCTCCCATACAATGCACACACAAATGGAGATATTAGTGATAAATCTGGTGGACTAAATATCATGTACTTTTGACTTGTGAAATCTCTAAAAAAGATAATGTAGGTGTGAACATAAAGCAAAATGGAAAGTAATGTAAAATAGAATGTAGGGAAATCAAAGGTGTCTTCTCACTGTGCTCGAAGCAGCATCCTGGTGAAGAAGTATCACAGCATGGAATAAGCCTGGGAGTAAGGTCAAGAGTGAGTCTTTGATCATGGTAAATGCTGCCTCTTAGGAGGTTGTTTCAAATCAGATTAAAAGTGCGATGAAGGCATTCCTCTTCTACTGAAGGTGAATAAAAAAATAAGATTGTTTCTGGATAGAATGGGATCACCAGGATTGCATTTACCCTCCCACCTTAAACAACTAAAACAAAACCAAACAACAGCAGCAGCAGCAACAACAAAAAAGAGAAAAAGAACGTAAGAAGCAAGAGTTTTCTGGCAGTGGATAACAGGTAGTAAAGAGTACAGGACAATGAGAGGCTGTAACAAATGAGGTAACAGCGTGTCCCAGTTCCCTGTCTGGAAAGAGCTCCCAAGCCATTGTGCAGAGAGGGAACCCAGGAATAGCCCAGCTGACTCCACAGATTAAGAGACAGTTTGGAATCTGAGGAGGCCAAGGCAGCTAAAATCTGCAGGGCAGGGGACCAGAGAGGATAGAGCTTCCCCACATTTCTGTTAAAGCAGCCCCAAATTGCTAGAGTGAAAGAAATCAAATACTATAGAAATTCAGTTCTTACTAATCTACTAATCTAATCCACGAATCAATTCTAATCTAATTATAAAATACTTTCAATTTTCCATTACCATTAAAAGGTACAATTTCTAATCCACAATAGCTCTTTCTAAAATCTAACTCTCTTACCCTCTGCAGCTGAACTCATAGAGTACCTTCAATTCTCCTCCAACTTCCCAAACACATCAAGAAACTAGAGCGGCTCTGGTCTTTGCTCTCTTGCCTCCCGCATTGCTCACATCTCTAGACTTTCCCTACCAGTTCTCCAAATTTCCATCACAAAAGCCCAAGGACTAATACCTAAAAGTCTCCTTAAGGAAGAGGAAGCTGAGTGGGCTGAGAAGGATTCTTCTAAGCAGTGTTGGTGGAGGAGAAAAGAGGGAAGACAAGAGACACCTACATGGGCATACACTTGTTCTTTTTATAGACAGATAAAAGCTCGTAGATATTTTGTATTCTCCTTTTGCAAAGAGTTAAACAATCTCTACGATGGTCTACCCTAAGAGCAAAATAACTGCATTCTGGTTATTCATCAGAATGGGCAATGCTGAATTTGCAGTTTGTAATATTTAATATGAATCCACTGTGACAAAACTAATAATTAAATCAACTGCAATTATCTCCACATTCTTCATTTGGGAAAAAAACAAGCTGCTAGGAAGGGTTTTTCTTCTTTTTTTTTTATTGACAATTTTCTGGCAAAATCTAAAAATATTGAATTTAATTGAAGGAAACAAACCAATTTAGAAGCCAAGAACAGTATTTAAAGCCTCTATTGCTTTTTGAATAACAAGTCATCTATTTTAATCAGAATCTAACACACACAACAGAGAGAGAGAGAGAGAGAGAGAGAGAGAGAGAGAGAGAGAGAGAGATGCCAGATCCCTTCCACATAGATTTTTATCAGTATATACGGAGCATTCAGTTAGCTCTCATAACCAAAGCTAAATAAAACATACAAAGGTGATACTGAGCAGATGGACTTATTAAAATAATGCTAATAACTCATGAAATGTGTTAATCTCTTGAAAAGAAAATCAAATGAGATTATTGTACATTCATGTACTCTAACTGCCACATTCTGAGTAAAATTCCTTGATTGCAAAATTTGAAGCATGAATTTTAAGCTGAGTGTTATAACTGCAAATCACATGATCAGAATTTTCCAAAGAAAAATATTATTGAAAGAGAAACACAAAACTGCATTAACATTTAAATTCTTTGATTTAAATGCTACCAGGCAAAGATGCTCATAGGATAAAAATAACCTATAAATAAAATCCTTTTCTCCTCAGAGCCTTGATTTTTATTTCAACACCAAACTCAAATATAACTTTTGCTCTCATCTACAAGCTTGGATGATTCA
Organism: Macaca fascicularis; assembly: GCF_037993035.2. NCBI lineage: Eukaryota > Metazoa > Chordata > Mammalia > Primates > Cercopithecidae > Macaca > Macaca fascicularis. The sequence goes on along the minus strand of NC_088385.1, from coordinate 37,342,863 downwards.
CATAACCAATATCTTGTAGAAATAAAGATAATTTATCTGCATCTTCTTAGGCATAATTAAAAGTAGGGCAGAAATAGTACCTCTCAAGTGGAAGATAAAAAGATGCCCTTAATTTGAGGCAATCTATTTACTTAGAGTAATAAGCAATCTATGTCTTAGGCTTTGTATAAAGGTACGAATCTGTACTGAGAGAAGTCATGGGATCTTTGCAATGAGGAAAACCTGAACAGAAGATAAGTAATGGCACTACTGGAATTCAATGGAGACAGGAAAAGAGGGTTGAGTAGAGCACCAGGATTCACCAGGTGGAAACCGTCTATCAGTATCCATGGATAGTATCCTCAAATTCGAAAAGAAAGAAAAGCAGGTGTGGCCACATTTCTTAGTCCCTCTTCAACAGACCTAATCTTGTCTTTCTAGCACTATAAATTTCCCCACAGTGGCAAATCAGAAAGAATTGCTTGATATGCCTTGAATCAAATTCCCCTCAACAATCAGTCTTAGAACTAGAGAGACCAACACTAACATACCATTTACAATGCAAAACAGAATTAAATGTTTGCTATAAGGCGAACAGAGACCATGTGCTTTAGGGGAACCAGCGAGAGCCCAACTCATTCCAATGAAAACATCCAGGGAACTCTTGGGGGAATGGAAGTGGGGGTAGCGATAGTGAGGAAAAGAAAGAGCTATGGAGGGGCCAGTGGAATTATCATTTGAGAGAAGAGTAGACTATTACAAGTTAGAAAATAGGAAAAATAAAATTTCCAGGAAAGGGAAGAGAATGAGTAGAAACAAAGATTATAGGCTAAGATGTTTAAAGTTTTTGGTTTTCAGAAAGTTTTTCCTTAGCATCATGTTATTGAATAAAATCTTCCTTTCTCACTGATTTTTAGTATTATTTTAGTCATATTTTAACTTCTTAGATGGATCAGTTTATCAAATGTGATATCTAAATTATCCCATTCCACATATTTGTCTGTTCGCTTTAGAGAATCTCTGCATTACTAAATCCATATGCTATTAATAGCATCTCCCACATGTTAGTTATCTGTTTTTGGGAATCAAAATTTTGTCTGAGAAAACTAACCAATAACCTAGGCCCGGTGTGGTGGCTTACACCTGTAATCCCAGCACTTTGGGAGACTGAGGTGGGAGGATCACCAGAGGTCAGGAGTTCGAGACCAGCCTGGCCAACATGGTGAAACCCCGTCTCCACTAAAAATACAAAAATTATCTGGGCACAGTGGCACACGGCTGTAATCCCAGCTACTCAGGAGGTTGAGGCAGGAGAATCACTTGAACCTGAGAGGCAGAGGTTGCAGTGAACTGAGATCACCCCATTATACTCCAGCCTGGACAACAAGAGTTAAACTCCATCTCAAAAAGCAAACAAACCAACAACAACAACAACAACAAAAAACCAACTAACCAAGAGCCTATTACTTATTATTTTAAAGAAAAAAAAAACCGCATGCTTCATCCCAAATTCACCAGCAAATTTTCTGAAATTCAACTAAAACCTAGTAAATACAAATATAATATGATACTATAGTGTTAGGATCTATAGTGCTTTAAACATAGTTTCTACAGACCATCAGTCAGTGTTTTTAAAAAACACAACTCTTGCTTTTTATACGGTAATATAGATTTTGCATGCTGTACTATGGTAAACACACAGAAAAAAATAAATTTATTGAGATAATGTGCACAAAGAGTAACAACCAAAAACAGGAAAATTTTTTGTGATAAACTTTACTTACCAAGTAAGACAGAGACTTTAAACTTATAAATGGTGGGGAGTTTAAATGCATATTCACTCAGTATCCTTTTCAAAATGTCTAGCATATGATTCCAACAACGTACCCAATTGTATACAGAATGTAATTTAAACAGGTTTTTGCACATCATTAAATGTTGTATTGAATTTGGAAGAAATTACTGTACTTTTTCTAAATAAATATTGTGTGATAAGACATGGATTGATAGATACTTGCATTCTATACATTTGCATACTAAAAACTAAGAAGCATGAAAAAAACAGGTGAAATGTGAGTAAGGATTTATATTTGATTCAATGGTATTGTGCCAAAGTACAATACCAATATTGTATCAGCATTGATTTCCTGGTTTTGACAATGTATTATAAGATTATTTCTGTGGGGGAAGCAGAGTAAAGGGTACATGGGGACTCTGTACTATTTTTTGGCAACTTCTTGTGAATCCAAAACTATTTCAAAATTGAAGGGGTGGCCTGCCCCTCCACACCTGTGGGCATTTCTCGTTAGGTGGAATGAGAGACTTGAGAAAAGAAATGAGACACAGAGACAAAGTATAGAGAAAGAAAAAGTGGGCCCAGGGGACCGGCGCTCAGCATACAGAGGACCCATGCCGGCACCGGTCTCTGAGTTCCCTTAGTATTTATTGATAATTATCTTTACCATCTTACAAAAAAGGGACATAGCAGGATAGTAGGATCATCGTAGGGAGAAGGTCAGCAGTAAGACATATGAATAAAGATCTCTGTGACATAAGTTTAAGGAAAAGTGCTGTGCCTTGATATGCATATGCAAACATCTTCATAAACCTTTTTAGTGCATAAAGAGCAGCATTGCAGTCAGCAAGTCCCACCTTTCGCCCTAAGGCGGTTTTTCTCCTTTCTCAGTAAACAGAACATACAATCGGGTTTTACACCCAGATGTTCCATTGCCCAGGGACGGGCAGGAGACAGATGCTTTTCTCTATCTCAACCACCGACAATCGCCAAGAGGCCTTCTTTCCTCTTGTACTAGTCCTCCTCAGCACAGACCCTTCACGGGTGTCAGGCTGGGGGACAATCAGGTCTTTCCCTTCCCACGAGGCCATATTTCAGATTATCACATGGGGAGAAACCTTGGACAATACCTAGCTTTCCTAGGCAGAGGTCCCTGTGACCTTTGGCAATGTACGTGTCCATGGGTACTTGAGATTAAGAGAATGGTGATGACTTTTAACCAGCAAGCTGCCTTCAGGCACTTGTTTAACAAAGCACACCCTGCACAGCCCAAAATCCTTTAAACCTTGAGTCACCACAGCACATTTCTCTTCCAAGGACAAGGTTGGGGGTAGGGCCAGAGATTAACAGCATCTCAAATACAGAACAAAATGGAGTCTCTTATGTCTACTTCTTTCTATATAGACACAGTTTCTGTTCTATAAAATGTGATGAATTTATTCTAGGTTTTTAGTGTCAAAAGTAATAACTCATTCAGAAATTAATCAGATTTGTGTTTCCATATTTTATAACACCGTTACTATCACTAACTATATGCCAGATTTTAAGACTAGCTTTTGAGTGAGCAAAGAAGAATGGAGTAAAGAAATTCATAGTTACATAACATCTATTGTGTATCAACCTCTATGGTAGGCACTTTCATTTTCTCGTTAAATCCTAATGACTCTGAAAGTCAAGTGTTACCATTCCCACTTGAAAGTTGTGAAAGTTGACTACAAGAGATTAAGCAATTTTTCAAAGGTTTCAGAGCTAGTAAGTGTTTGGGGCCATGATTTAGCCTCAGATCTGCAGCTCTCATTCAGCCCTCACTCTCCTCTACTGACAGGGCATGATGATACTGATTTGCTACTAGCTCAGTAATTGCACTTATCTACAGAGATAATAAAATCTTTGACTGATCTCTCCTTAGCATGGTATTCTGTATTGATCATTATGTCCTCCTAATCTTCCCGTACTTGTGGAGAACACTTGTTCAAATGTGGGCTAAGCTCTATTCCTGAGCACTTTTAATTTCCTATAGTGTTCCATATAAATGATTCAGTAAGTTATTTTTGCTCCAACAACAGAATCTACTCCTATCACCTCCACAAAGAAAGAATTTATTTAAATGGTATTAGATAGACTGGACACGGTGGCTCATGCCTGTAATCCCATCACTTTAGGAGGCTGAGGTGGGCGGATCACTTGAGGTCAAGAGTTTGAAACCGGCCTGACCAACATGGTGAAACCCCACCTCTACTAAAAATGCAAAAATTAGCCAGGCATGGTGGCACATGCTTGTAATCACAGCTTCTTGGGAGGCTGAGGTGGGAAGATTGCTTGAACCCAGGAGGCAGAAGTTGCAGTGAGACAAGATTGTGCCATGGCACTCAAGCTTGGGCAACAGAGTGAGACTCCATCTCAAAAAAAAAAAAAAAAAAAAAAGATATTAGATCGATCACAGAATCTTCTGATAAGACAGAGAAGCTTAACAGCCAGAAAAAACGTCCAACCATATCGTAGACATAGGTAGCTAAAATGTCATCTCCTACTGCTATATGCTTTCTGTGGCACTCAGAATTGAGCATCAGAACCTCTGGTAGTGCTTTTTTCAACAAACCAGTGCCTGTGTCATACTAGCCAGAAAATCAACCTTCCTCAACACAACTTTAGCCACATAATACACATTTCCACATCCAGGACACATGCATACATGTATCATTGGCAAAATCTAGGTCATATGACTACATCTTGAGTAAACATTTGAGGTCCATTTGAGGAAACACCTTTCAACAGTGACACAAGTAAAATCTTCTTCCTGGCCTTCATCAAAATAACTTTAGCCATTTATCCGGTGACTATGCAATGCAGAAGGGGAAATATGTAGGAATTTCAGGGATAACTGAGCACTGGCTCTGAACTGACATGAATTCCAGAAGTCCTAAAATGCCTTCGTCCTTCATTAGAGTGGGGATTTATGGAGGCCAGAAAATAAGTGAGGTTTTGGTTCAAGTTCCCTTCAGAATGGGTCCCTAGGTCCGTGAGTCCACTCTAGAGTTATTTCTCAGGTTCCTGAATTCATAATTGGGGTAGATGATTCGGCAGTTGCTGAATAACATTCTTGCCAGCAGCAAAGACCTACACAGGGTATCTGATGCAGTACCATTTCCTACAGAACCGTCTAACCCTTTCTCCTTTCATTATGGAAATGGCAGAAATTTGACTTTCACTGGATGCTTTATTCAACATCCTGGTGTCCAATAACAATATTACTTCCGATCAAAGAACTAGTTTTATAGCAAAATAACTAAAGCTCTTCTCTTAATCTCGTATTCATGAGAATCAAAAGTATTGCCACATCCACTGTCAACAGAAGCTGCTAACATGAGAGAACTATGCATAATATATTAAAAACTGACTTAGGTTATAGATTTAGTAATGGATCATGAGGGGTTGATATGCCGTCCCAAAGATTCACTAGGTATTCTAAAACAGTATCCAGTTTATGGTGTTTTATCTCCCATATTCAGAATATATGGGTCTGGGAACTGAGGGTGGAAATGAGATCAAAAATTTTTTGTGCTTTAATGCCCTCAAATCTGTGCTCTGTTGGTTTAGAAGGGTTGTTTCTGAGGGAGGCAGGGAAGGGAAATGAGAATTGTATAGATAAAGTGACTGGTTCCAATTGTCATTGAAAAAGAAGGCTGATGCTACAAAGTGGGGATTAGAAGTATGGAATTGAGAGGATTCTATACCCTGGGGCACTTCTTATAATTTCTATACAATGATAGAACAGAAGACAACATCAATCTAATGCAGTTAGAAGCATTAATAACAGATCCATTTGGAATAAAGGTTTGGATCATGAAACTTGGTGAATCACATAAACAAACAAAACTAAACTAACTTATGATCAATTGAAGGACCTGTGGTAACAGGTATTAGAATAAGGGAACAATGAATATCAAAATGGCTTCACAACTAGTTATAGAATTAGGACTGTATAAGCTATGGATATTTTCTCCCTTGGTTTGTTTTATATTTGTATATGTTATTATTTTCCTCTTCACTCTCCTACATTTATATAGAATGTGTTGGTGATTTTTTTTTTTTTTTTTTTTTTTTTTTTTTTTTTTTTTTGAGACGGCGTCTCACTGTGTCACTCAGGCTGGAGTGCAGTAGTGCCATCTTGGCTCACAGCAACTTCCATTACCCAGATTCAAGCAATACTCCTGCCTTAGCCTCCTGAGTAGCTGGGATTACAGGCACGCACCACCATGCCCAGATAATTTTTGTACTTTTAGTAGAGATGGGGTTTCACTATATTGGCCAGTCTGGTCTCTAACTCCTGACCTCAAGTGATCTACCTGCCTCAGACTCCTAAAGTGTCTAAAGTGTTGGAATTACAGGTGTGAGCCACTGCGTCTGGCCTTTTTTTTTTTTTTTTTTTTGAGATGGAGTCTCACTCTGTAACCCCCAGGCTGAAGTGCGGTGGCACAATCTTAGCTCACTGCAACCTCTGCCTCCCGGGTTCAAGCAATTCTTCTGCCTCAGCCTCCTGAGTAGTTGGGACTACAGGCATGGGCCACCACACCCGGCTAATTTCTTGTATTTTTAGTAGAGTCAGGGTTTCACCATGTTGGCCAGGTTGGTCTCGAACTCCTGACATCGTGATCCGCCCACCTCAGCCTCCCAAAGTGTTGGTATTACAGGTATGAGATACCGCACCTGGCCTGGCCTTTTTTTTTTTTTTTTTTTTTTTTTTAAGCAACTCTAATTCTGTAGTTGATTTACAGAGTACCAAAAAGAGACCATGACTGCTAAAAAGAGAATAACCATTATCCACAAATGGACATGGCGTTTTATGGGAATTTGTGTTACTTTTGCCTGTAGGGCTCTGGTTAGATTACACAATGTGAGGTAATCATGAAAAATTCATAAGGAGAGAATGAAAAACCATCATTCTCTTGTAGCAGCTGCAAGAATATTCATGAGCATCAATAGAGAGCAATGTCAAGAGCAGTGAAGGGTTGGAGATTTTACTCTGCTTGCATCAAGTTAGCCTGTGACAGGTTCATAAATGCTGGCAGAAGACATGAGCCTGCTGGGTCGGAGACAAAGAACTGTATTATTCATGGCACATCAGGCAGCATGAGCTTCATGTTCACATCAGGTCCCCTTGCCCAAGTCCCATAGGAGTGATGTGAAGCCATATGGGTAGATGTTTCACACATAGTGGCTTTATGTCACAGCTGAGAAATCCTGAATTTAGGACACCTCAATCTTATACGGCAGCTGCCAGAAAACTTGAGCAAACTTTGTACAGGGTGAAGGACATTATATTTGTTATTCTGATCAAATAAATTATCTGCCCCAGAAGGAAACACTATCGCTACATTTCAAGGCTATTTACTATTAAACAACCTTGGAACGATAGTCCAGAACAAGAACTAATACAAGATATAAAGAAATGCTGTGGTGAATTGTCTTTTAATAAGCTTATGTGGTTGCATGAAAACCCTTCCTACTCAATTACTTGTTTTTCTAACCAAACACTGACAAACACTGTTGTTTTTGGAAACTCTAGTCAAGAAAATAAAATACAAAACAGTTAAAATAAAATGGGGATAAAATTACTATTTACATATCATGTAATTTTATTCCAGGAATACATTATAGAATCCCATAAAAAATATTACAATTGCTAGAAGTCCGTTAAAGTGACTAGAAAAGTATATTGTTTATAAAAATACAAAACTTACTAACTCTCCTATGTATCAGTAATAGCCTGTGAAAACACCTATGTCAAAAAACCCAAACTTATAACCAATGGTAAATTAACTGCACAGCATCCAGGAATTAATTTGAATTAATAAAAAGAATTGCATGAAGAAAACTAAACATTCTTATTACTAGATGTGGAAGAGGGATTGGAAGAAATGAAGAGAAATATAGAGCTCTTGGGTCATATAACCTAATGATATATTTACACATTCTTTCTAAATTGAAGCTACAGTGTAATGTTTATCAAAATTCTAACAGCATAAACAAAGGGTCAAAGCAGTGAAAAGTGAAACTATGTGTGATGGTTAATATTGAGTGTCAGCTTGATTGGATTAAAGGATGCAAAGTATTATTCCTGGGTATGTCTGTGAGGGTGTTGCCAAAGAGAAACATTTGAGTCACTGGACTGGGAGAGGCAAACCCACCCTCAAGCTGGGTGGGCACAATCTAATCAGCTGCCAGTGTGACCAGAATAAAAGCAGGCAGAAGAACATGAAAAGACTAGCCTGGCTTAGTCTCCGGCCTACATCTTTCTACTTTGCTTAATGCTTCCTGCCCTTGAACATCAGACTCCAAGTTTTTCAGCTTTGGGATTCTTGAGCCTTCAACCACAGACTGAAGGCTGCACTGTCGGCTTCCCTGCTTTGAGGTTTTGGGACTCAGACTGGCTTCCTTGCTCCTCAGCTTGCAGACAGCCTATTGTGGGACCTCACCATGTGATTGTGTGAGTAAACACTCTCTAACAAACTTTCTCTAATAATCTATCCTATTAGCTCTGTCCCTTTAGAGAACTCTGACTAATAACTGTGGGTAAGGAATAAATCATCAAATATCCAGGAAGAAAATAAATTCAGGTCTAGATGAGTTAAACAGGCATTAGAACAGAGAAAATAAATCAAGATCTCCTGATTCAAAGTCCATAGTTCTTTCATTCAAAGTCCATATATTCTCATATATTCTACCATAAGTTTAAATTTTGTATGCATTTCTGTCACATAGCAGATTAATGAATAGTTTTATTGCTGGTCAACAGAATATCTTCAATTTAATCCCAATGTTTTAAATGTAAGGAACTCTCAAACAGAATATTAAATGTTTTTATTATATATGAATCTATCACAAAGACTACAGTCATGTTTGGAAGACTTTCTAACAAGCTGTGATTTTTGTTAGTCCTCACCTCCCCTCCACCGTTTTGGTAATAGTACTGTTATTCTTTAGGGAAATGCCTCAGCGACATTCTCATTCCATGTGTTTTGATGCACCCATTCTTCTCAGCTTCAGGAGGTTGCTTGAAAGAGGAAGGAGTTGGGATGGAGAGCAGAACCTTGCATGGGCCTCACTCAGACCTAATGAAATATAATGAGATAACTTTTTACCAGGGTCACCTGGAGACAGGCAAGTTTTCTCTTCCATCGTAGCTGTGGTATTCATAATGACATGAGACTAGAGCTGGCTGGAGTATAATGAAATCAACAGAGGGAAAGAAGTTAATCATTTGACCTCCTAGGCCAAGCTCTGCTTTAAAAAATCAAATACTATTCCTGGGAATTTTTAGATTTTTTATTCAATAATGTTTTTAAATCAACTGATTGGGTATTCTGTTACAGTCAAAAACAGTTCTATTCATCCAACTATTTAAAAGTGAATAGTAGTCCTCCTTTTTCCCTGGTTTTACTTTCCACAGTTCTGGTCAACAGTGGTCTGAAAATACTTTCAGTGGTCTGAAAAAGAGTACATTACAATTAGATATTGAGAGAGAGGGAGACAACATTCACATAAGTTTTATTATAGTATATGGTTATAATTGTTCCATTTTATTATTAGCAATTGAAAATCTCATATTATGCCTAATTTATAAATTAAACTTTATCAAAAATTTGATGTATAGGAAAAACACATATACTATATGTGTTTTTAGTACTATATACAGTTTCTGGCATCCACTGGGGATAAGGAGGAAACTACTGTACATGAATATATATTTTAGAAAGGAAGAGGACAAACTTTGTATGTTAATAGAATGCATAAAATATAAATGTAATAAAAGAAAACTTCAGTGTCAGTATTTTTTAAGATATTTTAAGTTCTATTCATAAAATACCTATAGCTTTTGTTTTGAGTTAGGCAATGCTTTGGAGAGACACTTCCTTTTGTATGCAAATTTCCTTAATATTTAAATAATTCCATTTGAAGAAGCGATATATACAAAATGATAGTCAAAATAAATATGTATTTGTGCTTAATTTTGAACAAAAGTCTGAATCATTTGCAGGAGGAAAATACAAGTATATGAGAGTTGACAAGATTTTGATTGACTACCGAATTACTGAACCAATTACAAATATGGATATAAAAATCTCTCCTTCCTAATTGCTGTCTTTCATCTATGTCCCTATCACTACCACGTAATTGCCAACTTTCGTCTAGGCTGGGTGTGGTGTCTCATGCCTGTAATCCTAGGACTTTGGAAGGCCAAAGCAGGAGGATTACTTGAGCTCAGGAGTTCTCTACCAGCCTGGGCAACACTGAGACCTCATCTCTATAAAAATAAATACATAAATAAATTTTTTTTAAAAAGCAACTTTTGTCCAGCCTAGGGGACCTCAGCATCCATGTGGTCAACCATTTCAGTTCCTTGATCTCCTGATCTCGTACTAACAATTACATAAAATAAATATTTATCAAACTCCTAGTCATTGCTTATACAGTAAACCAAAATGGTTAATCTCCTAGTCATTACCTATCGCAGAAAACCAAAATAATTTTTTCTAGCTGCAAGGGGCTTACATTCCACTGGAAAAGACTTAGAAAATAATAAATAACTGTGTAATACAATGTCAGGTAATTAAGTGCCATGAAATTAAACAATGCAAAATTAAATAATAAAACATTGTCTGAAATAATGCTATTTTAGAGCAGTCAGGAAAGGATTCTGAAGAGTAATGTTTAAGTAAAGATTGTACTGACCTAAAGATGATCTATGCAACATCTTGGGACAGAACTGATGGAACAGCAAGAATATTCTCCCAAGTTAGAGTTCGTTTGTTAGGTTGGAGAAAAAGCAAGAAGCTCACCTGGACCAGAGGAAAATGAACCTGGAGAAGTGGCTAGAAGCCAAGTACATATGGCCTCATATGTAAAATAAATTTTGAATTTAATTCTAAAAAGCCATTGAAAGTTTCTGAACTAGAGCTGTTCAGAATGACTTGCACTTTAAAAAGATTACTCGAGGCCAGGCACAGTGGCTCACACCTGTAATCTCAGCACTTTGGGAGGCTGAGGCAGGCAGATCACGAGGTCGGGAGTTTAAGACCAGCCTGGCCCACATAGTGAAACCCTGTCTCTACTAAAAATACAAAAATTAGCTGGGCGTGGTGGCACACGCCTGTAATCCCAGCTACTCGGGAGGCTGAGGTGGGAGAATCAGGTGAACCTACGAGGCAGAGGTTGCAGTGAGCCGAGACCATGCCATTGCACTACAGCCTGGGTGACAGAGTGAGACTCCGTCTCAAAAAAAGAAAAAAAAAAAAAAAAGACTCAGGTTGAAATGAGATGAGGGATAAAAATTGTATGACAGGAAGCAGGGAGAACAGCCAGAATATTGCATTAAGCCAGGAGAGACATGGCAGAGCTTTAGATTAGAGTGAGAAAGTAGAGGAGTTTGTCCTCTTGGTCATAGACTCCTGAGGTCATAACTTCTATCTTGTCGCCTTTATGTCAAAACTTGTTCTACAATCAAAAGTTTATAACATTCCAGCTTGGTTGATTAAGTTGTCCAATTATGATCTTTCTTTGGCATCACCAGGGTATGCAGACCATTGATCCCTCTGCTTTATCCATCAGTCTTTTTCCTTTATGGTCCTCCTTATTCAGCTTGGATAGCATGGTATAACACTCATGCTGGGTTGGGCGTGGTGGCTCACACTTGTAATCCCAGCACTTTGGGAGGCCAAGGCAGGCGGATCACGAGGTCAGGAGATCGAGACCATCCTGGCTAACACGGTGAAATCCCGTCTCTACTAAAAATACAAAAAAGTAGCTGGGTGTGGTGGTGGGCACCTGTAGTCTCAGCTACTTGGTAGGCTGAGGCAGGAGAATGACAGGGATGCGGGAGGTGGAGGTTGCAGTGAGCCGAGATTGGGCCACTGCACACCAGCCTGGGTGACAGAGTGAGACTCCATCTCAAAAAATAATAATAAAAATAAAAATAAATAAATAACACTCATGTTGACATCCCTAACATCCTTGTTCTTCAGACTGTTCATTTTACCAATTTGGAAAAAATGCAAATCTAGATGACTCCAGGATCTGCTTGTTCTATTCCTGTACCACAGCTTTGTGCTATTACTCAACACACACACACACACACACACACACACACACACACACACACACACACACACAGAGAGACAAACCTGGGAATCATTCCTAATACCTATTCCCCTTCTCCCGTATCTCTGATATCCATTCCAAAATATCCTCAGGTTCTCTCAAGCTCTCCAATGGATCCATTCTTGCTATGTGAAAGACATCACTTTTGTCCTGAACTTGAAGATCCTCTAACCAGTCCCTACAACCTCCCACCCCCTACAATGCATTGATGCAACCAGAGTGTCATTTTTACTTTTTACAATCAAGTCTAATTATGACTTCTTTGGTTAAAATTTCAGTGAGTTCACCTTGGGATAATTTCCATAAAATGGCCTGTAGACAGGGTGAATATATAACTTGTAGTTCAGAATGGGACACTTTAGTAAGTATAAAGGAGAACTATTAATGGATGTGTTAGGACAACTGACATAAACCTGGACTACCCTGGGAAAGCTGGAACATATGGCCAGACGACATAATATCCTGTTGATCCTGTTACTCTCTTAACTCTCCCATCTCATCTCATATTCCATTGCCATCATTTAAAAGCATTCCAGCCACAATTTCACAATTTCTACTCATTCCGCAATCCATGCCAATTTGGCTTCTCCCTCCTCCAGGATAACAGCTTCTGATCTTCCAATCTAAGTTAAGTCCTCCTATTATATTCACTTAACACATCAAGTACCTCTCCTTCTTGTAATTTTATATTTACTTCTGTTGTTGTATAATTGTCTCGCTTTCTAGACTGTTACTTTTGCTAACTACGTAACTAAATTTCCTGTAAAATGTCCACTACATACTGACACTCAATAAATATTTCTTAGACACAGAATAAGTAAATTAAAATTTAAATCATGTTGCAGAGAGGGTAATTATGCTTATCTGTTCTGAAGAGTGGTAGATCTTGGTTAAGTCACTTTCTATGTGTTAATTCTAACATGGTTTGAATGGAAAAAATACAGTTTTTTCCAATACGCCCCAAATATTTGCAATTGCTTTTCAGCAATTGTACAGCTTTGCTCTGTCCTACATTGAAACCAGGTTGAAACAGACACAGCTGCAGGACTGTCCCTTATGCTTGCTATTGTTGTGACTGATAAGTATGGCATAATGGGATACAAGAACAAACACATGTATATGTACAATAGAAATTGCCTGTGCATCTATTGTTACCTATATCCGGTCCCCACTCTCCATACCATCCCCATCAGGAACTTAGTTTGGAAATGAGGCATAAAATTCCATACATAAATGAATGCAAACAATTGTCTTTTTTCCTGAAAAAAAAAAAAAAAAAAGAAAAAGAAATATTTGTATGGAGGGAGTAGAGTAGAGTGGGATGGCATAGCCACCTTTTTTGCTGTTTTCTTGAGCTGGATGAATTGTTTGGGTTCATGATGACTCTACTATTCCCATAAATGAGTTATAATTATTCTGTCAGTACAATGTAGACACTAGTATCAAACCTGACAACTTATAAGAGCAAATTTCATGATAAAACAGCTTAAATCTTTTCAAAACTGTTGTTGAGATCTGAATGTTTGCCCCCTGCCCCTCCCCCGGCCCCCTACAACTCCCAAATTCATATATTGAAATTTAATCCCCAATACGTTGGTATTAAAAAATGGGACCTTTGGGAGGTGACTAAGTCCCCCATGAATGGAATTAGTGTCTTTATAAAAGAGACCTGAGAGGGCTGTCTTGCCCATCTGCCATGTGAGGATTCATAGAAGGTGCCGTTTATGAGGAGTGGCCCCTCACCAGAAACTAAGTCTGCTCGCACCCTCACACTGGACTTCCCAGGCTCCAGAATTGTGAGCTATAAATTTCTATTGTTTATAAATTACTTAGTCTAAGGTATTTTGTTATAGTAGCCCAAACAGACTAAAAAAATCCGATAAATCTCTTAAGAGTCTAGGCAATGAACATTCATGGCCACTAGAATTGCAAAAGTGACTAGTCACACTGTTGTGCTATCAAATACCAGAACTTACTCATTCTATCTAACTATATTTTTGTACCCATTAATCACCTCACTTCCCTCCTCACTACCTTTCCCAGCCTCTGGTAACTGTCCTTCTACTATCTCCATGAGTTCAATTGTTTTAATTTTTAACTCCCACAAACAAGTGAGAACATGTGAAGTTTGTCTTTCTGTGCCTGGCTTATTTCACTCACATATTGACCTCCACTTCCATCCATGTTGTTCCAAATGAGAGGATCTCGTTCCTTTTCATGGCTAAATAGTACTCCATTGTGTAAATGTGCCACTTTTTAAAATTTATTCATCTATTGATGGACATTCAGGTTGCTTCCAAATTTTGGCTATTTTGAATAGTGCTGCAATAAATCTGAGAGTGCAAATATGTCTTTTATATACTAATGTCCTTTCTTTTTTGTATATATCTAGCAATGAGATTTCTAGACCATGATAGCTCTATTTTTAGTTTTCTGAACAACCTCCAAACTGTTTTCCATAGTGGTTGTACTAATTTACATACCCACCTACAGTGTACAAGGGTTCTTTTTCGTCACATCCTTGTCATAATTTTGTATTGCCTGTCTTTAGGATAAAAGCTGTTTCATCTGGGGTGAGATGATATCTTACTTAGTTGTGGTTTGCATTTCTCTGACGACCAGTGATGTCGAACACCTTTTTATATATCTGTTTTCCATTCATATGTCTTCTTTTGAGAAATACCTATTCAGATCTTTTGCCCATTTTTAATTAGATTATTAGATTTTTTTTTCCTTCAGAGTTGTTTGAGCTCCTTATATATTCTGGTTATTAATCCCTTGTCAGATGGGTAGTTGGCAAATATTTTCTCCCACTCCGTTGGTTGTCTCTTCCCATTGTGGATTATTTCCTTTGCTGTGAAGAGCTTGTTAAGTTGATTGTGATCCCATGTGTCCAGTTTTGCTTTGGTTGCCTGTGCTTGTGGGGTATTAATCAAGAAATCTTTGCCCACTCCAATGTCTTAGAGAGTTTTCCCCAATGTTTGCTTGTAGTACTTTCATAGTTTGAAGTCTTGGATTGACGTCTTTAATCCATTTTGATTTGATTTTTGTATAGATGAAAGGGGACTAGTTTCATTCTTTTAAATATGGATATTCCATTTTCCCAGCACCATTTATTGAAGAGATTGTTCTTTCCCTAAGGTATGTTCTTAGTACCTTAGTCAAAAATAAGTTCACTGTAGGTGTTTGGATTTGTTTCTGGGTTCTCTATGCTGTTTCATTGGTCTATATGTCTGTTTCATCTCTGATCTTATTTACTTGAGTCTTCTCTCTTTCTTTGTTAGTCTGGCTAAAAGTTTATCTTTTCAAAGTACCATTTTATTTCATTGATCTTTCATATTGTTTTCTTTATGTCCATCTCATTTATTTCTGCTTCAGTGTTTATTATTTTCTTCTGCTAATTTTGGTTTTGGTTTGCTCTTGCTTTTCTAGTTTCTTAAGATTCGTTATTAGATTGTTTATTTGAAGCTTTGCTAGTTTTTTCATGTAGGTATTTATAGCTCTTAGTACTGCTTTTGCTGTATCCCATATGTTTTGGTGTGTTGTGTTTTCATTATCATTTCTTTCAAGAAATTTTTCAATTTCCTTTTTAATTTCTTCATTGACCCACAGGTCTTTCAGGAGCATATTGTTTAATTTCCATTTGTTTATATGGTTTCTCATATTCCTCTAGTTTTTGATTTCTAGTTTTATTCCAGTATGATCAGAGATAATTCTTTGATTTTAATTAAGAAAATGTTTAAGACTTCTTTTGTGGCCTAACATATGGTCTGTCCTTGAGAATAATCCATGTGCTAAGGAGAAGAATGTGTTTTCTATAGCCATTGGATGAAACGTTCTGTAAATATCTACTAGATCCATTTGGTCTATAGTGCAGATTAAGATTGGTTGATTTTCTCCATCGGAGATCTGTTCAATGCTGACAGTGGGGTGTTGAAGTCTCCAGCTGTTATTGTATTGGAATCTATCTCTCTCTTTAGCTGTAATATTTGCTTTATATATCTGGATGTTTCAGCATTGGGTACATATAAGTTTAAAAGTGTTATATCTTCTTGCTGAATTGACCCTTTATCATTATATAGTGACCTTGTTTGTCTCTTTGGATAGTTTTTGTCTTGAAATCTAATTTGCCAGATATAAGTATAGCTACTTCTGCTCTTTTTTTGGTTTCCATTGGCATGAAATGTCTTTTGCTACATTTTATTTTAGGTCTATTTTGTCTTTATAGGTGAAGTGCATTTCTTCTAGGCAAGAGGTCATTGTTGTTTTAAATCCATTTAGCCACTCTATGTCTTTTAGTTGGAGAGTTTAGTACATTTATATCCAACATTATTATTGATAAGTAAGGATTGCCTCTCATTTTGTTATTTGTTTTGTAGTTGTTTTGTAATCTCTTTTTTCCTTCCTTTTAGTGAATGTGATTTCCTGTGATGATATGTTTTAATTTGTTGCTTTTAATTTTTAGTGTATCTGTTTCTATGTGTTTTAAATTGAAGTTACCATGAGGCTTGTGAATAATATCTTATAACCTGTTTTTTAAAAACCAGTGACCATTAACGCTATTTGCATAAGCATACAATAAACAAGCAAAGAGAAAACTAATAAAAAATCCATACTTTAAATTTACTTCCTCACTTTAAAGTTATGGTTATTTCTATTCATATCTTATTATAGTATGTCTTGAAAAGTTATTATTTTTAATTGATTCATCTTTTAGTCTTTTCAAGATATGAATAGTTTACACACCACAGTTGCAGTGTTATAATATTCTGGGTCTTTCTGTGTACTTACTCTTACTAGTGAGTTTTGTACATTCAGATGATGGTTTATTGCTCATTAATATCCTTCTCATTTGTATTGAAAAACTCCCTTTAGCATTTCTTCTAGGACAGATCTGGTGTTGATGAAATCCTTCAGCTTTTGTTTGTCTGGGAAAGTCTTTATTTTTCCTTCACGTTTGCTGGGTATGTTATTCTAGAGTAAAAGGGTCTTTTCTTTCAGCACTTTAAAGATGTCATGCTACTCTCTCCAGGCCTGTAAGGTTTCCATGGAGAAGTCTCTGGTCAAAGGTTTTGGAGCTCCATTGTATGTTATTTGTTTCTTTTCTCTTGCTGCTTTTAGGATACAGTTTTTCTCCTTGACCTTTGGAAGTTTGATTATTAAATGTCTTGAGGTAGTCTTATCTGGGTTAAATCTGCTTGGTGTTCTATAACTTTCTATAAACATACTTGAATATTGTACTTGAATATTGATGTCTTTCTCTAGGCCTGGAAAGTTCTCTGTTATTGTGCCTTTGAACACATTTTCTGCCCCTCTCTCTCTCTCTACCTCCTTTTTAAGGCCACTAATTCAGAGTTTTGTTTTTGTGGTTATTTTCTAGATCTTGTAGATGTGCTTCATTCTTTTTAATTCTTTTTTTCTTTTCTCCCATCTGACCATGTATTTTTAAATAGCCTGTCTTTAAGCTCACTAATTATTTCTTCCGCTTGGTTAATTCTGCCCTTAAGTGACTCTGATGTTTTCTTCAGTATGTCAATTGAGTTTTTCAACTCCTGAATTGCTGCTTAATTCTTTTCAATGATTTCAATCCCTTTGTTAAATTTATCTGATAGAATTCTGATTTTCTCTGTGTGTGTTATCTTGAATTTCACTGAATTTCCTCAAAACAGCTATTTTTGTCTGAAAGGTCACATATCTGTCTCTTCCACACTGGTCCCTGATGTCTTATTTAGTTTTTTTTTTTTTTTTGGTGAGGTCATGCTTTCTTGGATGGTATTGATGTTTGTGACTGTTCTTTGGTGTCTGGGCATTGAAGAGAGGATTTATTGTAGTGACTGCAGTCCGGGCTTGTTTGCACCCATTTGTCTTGGGAAGGCTTTCCAAGTATTCAAAGGTACTTGTGTGCTGTAATTTAAGTTTTTGATCACTGCATCTATGTCTGCATTAGTGGGTACTCCAAACCAAGTAACACCGTGGATCTTGCATACTCATAGAGGTACTGCTTTGGTGGTCTTGGATAAGAGCCAGAAGAATTCTATGTATAATGAAGCAGAGACTCTTGTTCTCTTCCCTTACTTTCTCCTAAGTAAATGGAGTCTCTTTCTCTGTTCTGAGCTGCCTGGATCTGGGGGATGGGCGACACAGCTTCCCTGTGGCCACCACCATTGGGAATGCACGGGATCAGATCTAAAGCCAGCAAAACACTGAGTCTTGCCCAAGGCTCACCGTAAGCAGTGCCTTGTTAGTTATTATGTTTGCTCAAGGCCCTAGAGCTCTATAACCAGCAGGTGTCAAAGCCAGCCAGATGTGTATCTTTCCCTTCAGGGTGGAAAGTCCCCTCTGGTCTCTGGTGTGTCCAGAAATGCCATCAAAAAGCCAGGGCCTGACGTTGAAAACCTTAGGCATCCACCTAGTACTCTATTCTATTGTGGCTGAGCTGCCATCCAAGCCACAAGACAAAGTCCTTGCCATTTTTTCCCCCCATTTCCACAGGCAAAAGAGTCTCTCCCTGTGGCTAACACCACCCAGGCCCCCAGCAAATACTGCCAGGCTACTACTGATATTCGTTCAAGGCCCAAGGCTCTTCAGTCATTCTGTGATGAATGCTGCCAGGCCTGGGACTCTCCCTTCTGGGTAGTGGGCTTTCTTCTGACCTAAGGCAGGTCCAAAAATGCCGTCCAAGGGCCAAGGCCTGGAATCAGGGACCCCTAAGAGGCTGCTTGGTTCTCTAGCTCACTGTGACCAAGCTAGTGCCTACGTGGCAAGACAAAGTCCCCTTTACTCTTTCCTCTCCTTTCTCAAACAGAAGGAGTCTCTTCTCATAGCCACCACAGCTGGGAATGTGCTGGAGGACACCTGAAACCAGCATGTCTCTGAGTCTTCTCCAAATCCCAAGGCAAGTACTGCCTGTGTTCTGCTGCTGATTATTCAGGGCCCAAGTGCTCTGTAGTCAGCAGGTGATAAAACCTGTAAGGTCTAGGTCCTTCCCTTCAAAGCAATAGGTTCCCTTCTGTGACTAGAAATGTCGTGCAGGAGTTAGGTCCTGGAATCAGTGCCTCAGGACTCTGCCCAGTGACCGATCTTACTGTGGCTGTGAGGGTATCCAAGTTGCAAGACAAAATTCTCCTTCCTCTTCTCTCTCTTCTTCTCAAGAGGGGTAAGGAGTCTCTCCTAGACCCCAAGCTGTGTTGCCTGGGGTTTAAACGGGGTGGCAGGAGCACTTTCTTGACCACCTCTGTTGGTGTTTCACTACACTGCATGCCCCTCATGTCCACTAGCTCTAAGCCCAGCAAAGCATCAGGACTTGCCCAGGAATTGCAATCCTTGTGGCCCTGACTGCCTTTCAAGTTTACTTGGGACCCCAGAGTCCTTTATCCCATAGAGGCAAGACTCGCCTTAACTCAGGATCCAAGTGCTAGGATAGACAATTCCTGTCTGACTAGGGCTGGTGTAAATGCTCCCTCTGTGGTGCCAGCTGAGCTCTGCCACAGTCACTGTGCTCTTCCTCCCCAAAGTGTACAGATTCTCTCTCCTCAGCATGCAGCCACTGCCAGGGCTTGGAGGAAGGATGGTGTCAGCAGTTCAAGATTGTCTTTCTTACCCTCTTCAGTGCCTGTTTCAGTGATATGAAGTTAAAACCAGTTACTGTGATTGCTTGCCGAGTGTTGGTTCTTATGAAGGTGCTTTCTTGTGTGGATAATTGTTTAAGTTGGTGTTTCTGCAGGGTGGATGACCATTAGAGGTTTCTACTCAACCATCTTGCCCCACCACAGAACTTTATTTTTTACATCTACCTGCCAAGGTATTATGGTTGAAACGATATGATGTCTGGGATTTTCTTCAAAATAATCTAGGGGAAGGGTGAAAGGGAGTGGGGTATAGGTGAAACAAGATGGTTTTGAGTAGATAATTACATAAGAAAGGTTATGGGTATAGGGGATTTTATTGTACTATTGTTTATATATTTTAAACATTTTATAATAACGCCTCAAATTAAAAAAAAAATTGCTAAGGAAAAGAAGCAATTCCTTTATCCTCTTCTTTTCCTCTTTCTAATACTTTTCCTTTTCTCTCTCTCTTTCAGAAATGGAGGCTAGGAGAGATAGGTTTATGTAAGGCACACTGATTTCAAAACTTGCAGTTTCTGAGAAGATTATTAATTTCACATCCCTGTGATAACATCTGTGTGTGTATGTGTACATGTCCTTGTGTATTTTACTCCCAGTAAAAAAATAATAATAATTTTATTGTAGTCTCAAAGAAATGTAGAATCTGATGTGTATACACAACTGCAGAGTACATATACTCTATTTCTTATACTTTTAATTGAATGATTATTCTTGTGTATAAAGGTGATTTTCATTTGATTAACTGTAAATGGTAAAGTATACACATTTTTCTACCTTTAGTCCTGACCATACTGAAGATGTAAAATAATTGTAAGTTTCATCTCTGAGCATTTTTATCAAAAGGAGAGAAAGTTTTGTTTTTGTTTCTAATTATTCAAGAGATACATGATTCTGATTGTGAAAAAACCCTCAGAAATTGCTGTAGATTTACACATCTTTATCTATATTTCCACATTATATGCTTTTAAAAATATATACATGGGAACATCTTGGCCAGGTGTGGTGGCTCAAGCCTGTAATCCCAGCACTTTGGGAGGCCGAGTCGGGCGGATCACGAGGTCAGGAGATCGAGACCATCCTGGCTAACCCGGTGAAACCCCGTCTCTACTAAAAAAATACAAAAAACTAGCCGGGCGAGGTGGTGGGCGCCTATAGTCCCAGCTACTGGGGAGGCTGAGGCAGGAGAATGGCGTGAACCTGGGAGGCGGAGCTTGCAGTGAGCTGAGATCCGGCCACTGCACTCCAGCCTGGGCGACAGAGCGAGACTCCGTCTCAAAAAAAAAAAAAAAATAATAATAATAATAATAATAATAATAAGTATAGAGAGCAAAAAAGGAAATCTTATTTCTCTGGCAAAGCATTTCCTTCAGAATATCCAGTATTTACAGTTTAGTTTGTATTGATTCAGAAATTGCTATAGATTTACACATCTTTATCTATATTTCCACATTATATGCTTTTAAAAATACATACATGGGAACATCTTGTATTTTTTTCCTGTGACTTTCTTTCTTTCTCTTAACAATAATCATTTATCATATAATTTTTTGCAAACTTAAGTAGATTACCTCATTGTTTAACCACTTTGTTTTGGTGAATAGTATGGATGCAGTATAATTTAACTATATCCATACTGATAGATGTTTGTTTCTAGTGTTGGTATTACAAACAGTATAGTGGCACATGTCCTTGTACATGAAACTTTGTTGGCATATAAAAGTATTTCTGTTGGATAAATGCCTTCTTTTTTTTTTTTTTTTTAGACAGAGTCTCACTCTGTCTCCCAGGCTGGAGTGCAGTGGCAAAATCTTGGCTCACTGCAAGCTCCACCTCTCGGGTTCATGCCATTCTCCTGCCTCAGCCTCCCAAGTAGCTGGGACTACAGGCTCCTGCCACCACGCCCGGCTAATTTTTTGTATTTTTAATGGAGACAGTGTTTCCCCATGTTAGCCATGATGGTCTGAATCTCCTGACTTCATGATCCACCCTCCTCAGCCTCCCGAAGTGCTGGGATTACAGGCGTGAGCCACCGTGCCTGACTGATAAATGCCTTCTTGTATAGGATAAATTCCCCAGAGTGGAATTACTGCCTCAAAGGTCTTATTTAAAATTATATTCAATACTACTAAATTGCCTTCTGAAAAGCTATACAAATTACTTTCTCACTAGCAATGAATTTCAGAACCCATTCCCCTACATCCATGGTAATAATGGTTATTATCAATTTACCTAATTTAATTCAGTTTTATGTATAAAAAGTAGTCACTCATATTTTTTTGATTACTAGTCAGTTTAAATGTTATTTACAGACTTATGAACCGTTTATATTTCTTTCGTGAATTTCTCTCTGTGTATTCAAAACTTTTTTGTAGACACTCTTTCTATACAACAAATATTAAGTTTTCCTACTACAATTAATTTCAGATGTCTCTTTCAGTCCTTTGCTTGTGTTTAATTTTAATTGTAATAAACTTTGACATAGAGGAGTAAGTTTTATGGAATTTTTAGTTGTTGTTCTGTAGTGTTTCTCATTAAGAAAGTCTTCCTGCACATCAATATTTTAAAAATATGTATATATACCTATAGATAGATTTTTTCTTCTAGTAATATTACAGACTTATTTTATATATTTGACCTATGAACAATTTGCAATTTATTTTTTGAATAGGATATAAGGTAGGTGTAGGATGCAGTAAAATTCTTCTTCAAAGGTTTTAGCCTGTTAACTTCCTTTAAAATCCAAGAGGGGAAAATCGTTAAGTACAATGAGTTCTGAGTTCCTCTTCAAAGAACCAATATGACAGCATGTTCAGCTTCCCTGTTCTTTGTTCCCCATTTTAAAGTTAACTTCCTCATTCTTTATGTCTCCTTGCTCCTAGTTTCAGCAAACAACCCCCTCCTAGCCTCTATCACCTGCTCTATCCTTAGTCATCCTTAGTCACCTGCTCTGTAACCATCCTTCCCACTGAAACTACTCACCCCACCACTCTAGCTCATACCTCTGCTTTCTTTAAAACAGCCAATTGAAATTAGCTTAGACTGTGCGGTCCAACCCCAGTCAATAGGGGAAAGACACAGCAGTAGGGACTAGCTGCATTAGGATAAGAACTCCTCCCCCTCCCTTGTACTGTGTGCTCTTGCCATTGCGTCATCTGTGAGATGCACCCTTCTATAGAAGTAAATTGCCTTGCTGAGAAATCTTTTGCCTGAGTGCTATTTTCGCTTGGTGGCACTGAGCATTTACTTTCAACAAATTTAGGGGCCCTCCTGGGATCCCGTTCTCCTCTGGGAAATAGTCTCTGATTACCTCTCGTGAGGAGAAGCGTCCTGCTGCCTCATTGTGGTGGCCTCAGGGGCAAGGGATGAGACCCACCTGGTGTGATGAATAAACCCGGACTCTCAGCAATGTGGGAAGGAAAGGCCTACAAATAAAAACCACAGTGACCAGGTAACTCTGTGCACAGACCAAGGTAAAAAAAGCGGCAGGGGTGGTGAAGTATTTCTTTAGTGGTTGGGACCAAGATAAAAGCTGCGGGGGCAGTGAAGTATTTCTTGGTCGGGACATACCAAGGTAAGAAAAGCTGCGGGGGTGGTGAAGTATTCCTTGGTGGTTGGGACATCCTGGAAGTTGAAAGTGTGTGAGTGAGACACACAATTAAGTGCAGAGCAAGTGCAGAGTCTAGATCTAGTTCTGCGGTCACCTCATATGGCTTAAAGGTGGCTTGCCTATCATGGGGTTTATACTGACCTGCCTATGCTAAGAGGGACATGAAAATTCCCACAAGGGAAGCAGACGGAGAAGGACAAGGGAAAGCTGAAGGGTGCAAGAAATCTCTAATAGGAGAGGTTAAGTCCTGCCGACTCGCTACATTGCAAGAAATTTCTAGTAAGAGAGATTGAGCCCTGGGGACTCATGGAGAAACACTTTCTCCAGGATGGAAAATACAGCAAGTAGGACCAAAGATAGGAAGGATCATGATCATGATAATATCCCCTCTGATAGTCTCCTAGGCCTAATGTTAGAATATTGGAAGGATAACAGAAGCACCAAACACAAGAAAAAGCAGCAAATGATAAAATACTGCTGTTTTATTTGTACTAAAGAACCTTCCTCTTCTCAAGCAGCTGCCACCCCAGACCCTTCCCCTTCCCCTACTCATGTTATACCCCCCTGATAATCCTGATAATACCCCTCAGGAGGACTTCAGCATAAGATAGAATAATATAAGGAAGATATCCAAAATTTCCTTTCCCCCAGTACTTCCAAAGAGTCTACTCAAACTCTCTTTCCCTTAAGGGAAGTGCTTCTTGGAGGAGGGGGCACTGGCTTTGTGAATGCCCCCTTAACCAGCTCGGAAGTCTAAAATTAAAAAAAAAAATCTTAAACCACTCTTAGATGGATCCTTATGAAGTGGCAGGTCAAATTGATCAGTTTTAGGACTTACGTACTTGGGCCAAGTTAATGTCTATCTTACACATCTTATTCTCAGAAGAAAGGAACATGATATACAGGGCTGCTATGACCATTTGGGAACATGATCATCCTCCCCGTCAGAACATCCCAATGGCTGACCAAATTCCCAGCCCAGGATCCTCAATGGAATAACAATATAGCCCATCGAGGAACTGTGAAAGATCTTAGGGGAGACAGAAGTGAAATATAAAAACCAATCTGCTAATATCAAATTTCTATTAATTCCAGAAGCAGGGACAAATCTATTAGGAAGAGATTTAAGGCTAAAATTAGGCTTCCAAACCAATTATGGAAAATTCCTCCCCTCCCTAAACTTTTTCCCACATTCATCCTGAGGCATGGTCAAAAGATAGGAATTGAGGAAAGTTATAGATTCTTCTGATTCATGTTAAATTGAAAACCTTAGGGAAGTAGTAAAGAGAAAGAAATACCCTATTCCTTTAGAAGCCAGGGTAAATTTATAACCTATAATTGAAGGTATTCTCCATGATGGGCTTCTTGAACCCTGTATGTCTCCCTATAACACTCCAATACTACCTGTAAAGAAGCCAAACGGGTCACACCAGTTGGTGCAAGACTTAGAGCTATTAATCAGATTGTCCAAACTACACACCCTGTTGTTCTCAATTCTTATGCTATTATCAGTAGGATTCCCATACAGCCACTAGTGATTGCAGTCATAGATTTAAAAGATGCCTTGCAGACTTGTCCGTTAGCAGAGGACAACCAGGACCTATTTGACTTTGAGTGGGAAGACCCTCACTCCGGTCAAAACAGCAATACTGATGGACAGTCTTACCCCCAAGGGTTTACAGAGTCTCCAAATGTATTTGGTCAAATATTGGAACAAGTCCTAGAGAAACTTTCCCTGCTCTTGCACACTTTCCCTTTCCCTGCCTTGTCTCTTCCAGTACATGAATAATCTTCAAATTTCAGGAGATGATAGAGAAGAAGTAGCAGCCTTCTCAACCCATGTCTTAAATTTTCTATGGGATGAAACGCTAGGGGTCTCAAAAAACAAACTCCAATTTGTAGAACCTAAAGTAAAATATTTAAGGTATTTAATTAGCAAAGGTAAATGGAAATTGGACTTGAATGGATTGAAAGCATCATACCCTTGCCTCTGCCGGAGACTAAACAAGAACATAGTATCTATCAGATACTGTCGTCTATCGATAGACTCTTATGCCCTAGAAAGAAAACCCTTATACAAAAGCTTATGCAAGACGAGCCAGACCCCCTCATTTGGCAATTACCAAAAAATCCGACAGGTGGAAAGTTTAAAACATCTATTAGTAATTGCCCCTGTCCTAGCTTTAGCCTCCTTAGAGTAGTCATTCCATCTTTTTCTCAACGTAAAAAAAGGTGTAGCCTTAGGAGTACTTACCCAAAAGCGCAAAGGCCACCAGCAACCCATAGCCTTTCTATAAAAAATCCTTGACCCAGTAACCAGCAGATGGCCTGAATGCATTCAGTCTGTAGTGGCAACTGCTTTGCTAACAGAAAAAAGTAGAAAAATAACTTTTGGAGGAAACCTCATTGTGAGCACCCCTCACCAGGTCAGAACTATCCTAAGTCAGAAGGCAGAAAGATGGCTTACTGACTCAAGAATTTTAAAATACAAGGCTATCTTGTTAAAAAGAAAGAAAGAAAGAAAGAAAGAAAGAAAGAAAGAAAGAAAGAAAGAAAGAAAGAAAGAAAGAAAGAAAGAAAGAAAGAAAGAAAGAAAGAAAGATGATTTAACCCTAACCACTGATGATTCACTTAACCCTGTTGCCTTCTTAACAGGAAATCCCATGCCCCAGACCAAAAGAACTTGGGCATAGAAAATTAGATATCATTGATTGCCTATCAGACAAAAGTTAGATCAGATTTAAATGGAACTCCCTTTCAAACCAGAAGACACCTTTTTGTAGATGGTTCTTCTCAAGGGAAAAATAAGGAAAAGGCACAACAGGTACTCAGTAGTAGATGGAGACACCCTCACAGAAATAGAATCAGGAAGATTACCTAAAACTGGTCTGTGCAAACATGTGAATTGTTTGCAATAAATCAAGCCTTAAAATTTCTGCAAAATCAGAAGGAACTATTCATATTGACTCCAAGTATGCCTTTGGAGTAGACCATACCTTTGAAAATTTGGGCAGAGTGAGGCCTCACTAACAGTAAAGGCCAAAACAGTCCACTGAGACTTAATAATCCAAGTACTAGAGAACTTACAGCTGCCAGAAGAGATAACAGTTGTTCATGTTCCAGATCACTAGAAGAATCTTTCCTTCGGGAGCCAAGGATAACATAGCTGACCAAGTAGCTAAGTAAGCTGCCTCTTCTCAGGCAGCACCCATTTTCCACCCAACCCCTTATCTTCCCCCTCCAGCTGTAGTCCCTATCTTCTCCCCCAGACAGTAAGAAAACCTAAAAGAAATAGGAGCCAAAGAAAGCCACGAGGGAAAATGGGTACTACCAGACAAGAGAGAAATGCTGTCTAAGGCCCTCATGTGAGAGATATTGTCACAGCTACATTGAGGAACTCACTAGGGCCCCCAAGCTGCGTGTGATGCAGTCCTTTGAGTTTATGAATGCATAGGAATTTATACCCTTCCTAGAGAAGTTGCAGATAGTTTCACAGTGTGTAGAAAAACCAACAAATAAACTCTAAAGAAAATGGGAATACCACACGCTGTGGCATCTACCCTTATCAGGGAAAGTAGAAAGGCCTATTGCTCTGTTGAGAGTCCAAACTGCTCCCTGAAAAGACATAGGCCTATCCCCTTATGAGATGCTTTATGGATTGCCTTAATTTACATTCTACTACTGATCTTCCTACATTTGAAAAAAGATCAGTTTCTCAGAAATTATATACTTGGTTTATCTTCCACTTTCTCTTCCCTCAGAACTAAAGGTCTTTCAGCACAAGTGCCACCCCTAGAGTTTTCAGTACACCAACATCAGCCTGGGGACCACGTCCTCATCAAAAGCTGGAGAGAAGAAAAAGCTTGAACTGGCCTAGGAAGGACCTTATCTAGTGCTCCTAACTACTGAAACTGCAGTTTGGACAGCAGAAAAAGGAAGGACCCATCACACCCTAGTCAAGAAAGTGCTGTCCCCTCTAGAGTCATGGGCCATAGTCCCAGGGGAAAACCCCACCAAACTAAAGCTAAGAAAAATTTACCTGTCTTTCATCTGTTCTATTACTCCTTCTTCTTTCCTCATTCTATTGCTGACCACCTCATTATTAATGTAACCAAGTCAATTTCACCTCAAACTGTTACATTTGATGCTAGCCTTGTTATACCCTGTGGAGACTTGTTAAGTCAAAGACTGCTCTCCACTTCAGAAAAGTACCTCTGTCCTTCCTGGCTCTACTCAGACTGGGCATTAGTAAATCGGGATCATTTGGTCTGGAGAGATTTCAATGAAGACCCCAGTGTCAACTGGGAGTCGTGTCCCACCCGAGACAGAGCTTTTATGCTGCAGTTGGTCCAACGTTCTGTGGACCACTAAAGAGCAAGGATGGACTGCCTCAACCAGTAGTTGTAATTTCCTAAAGCGATACATTCATTTTACTAAAGGAACAGCTTCCCCTAGCTGTCAGCTAAACCAGTACTATCCAATACAGGTTATTATCTCAAACCCTCAAAGTTCTTCCCCTTCTTTAAGCCAACTCCCTTCTTTAAGCCAGTTTTATGGTATGGGGGCTGAGGCTTCAGGAACAGACTATCTGATTCTTGAAATACCCTTCATTGATCCCCCACCGCCTACACCTTCCCCTAAGCCTTCTTCCAAAACCTCTCACAATGAAACTGTTGTTCCTCCTCCATGTAATGACCAGACCAAGGTAGCTATTGTAGAAGTTAAAGACCTAAAACAAACTTTGGCAACTGAGACAGGACATCAAGATGCTAATGCCTGGTTGGAATGGATCAAATATTCCATCCGCACTTTAAACAAAAGCAATTGTTATGCTTGTGTGCATGGCAGGCCAGAGGCCCAGATTCCCCTTTCCACTAGGATGGTCCTTCAGTCAACCAGGCATGGGCTGTATAGTAGCTCTTTTCCAGCGTTCCACAGCCTGGGGTAACAAAGTCATGTAAAGCTCTCTCTTTGCTATATCCCAAAGTTCAACAACCCTGTGGGTCAGCCCCCGAGGGCCATCCAGCTTCCATTTCCCGACACTAAGTTCATTTCATGTCTCTCATGACAAGGAGGGAGCTTAGTGTTCCTTGGAGACCTAAAAGGATGCAGTGAGCTTAAGACTTTCCAAGAGCTTACCAATCAGTCAGCTCTTATTCACCCCCGAGCAGATGTATGGTGGTATCGTGGCAGACCTCTACTGGACACTCTGCCAAGTAACTGGAGCAGCACTTGTGCTCTAGTCCAATTGGCTATCCCTTTGGCCCTGGCATTTCATCAGCCAGGAAAAGGAAAAACACAACATCATAAAGCAACAGAAGTTTCTTATGAGTCTTACAACTTCCACGTTTATTTAGATGCAATTGGAGTCCCAAGAGGAGTACTAGATAAATTTAAAGCTCGCGGTCAAACAGCTACAGAATCTGAGTCAATATTTTCATGGGTGACAATTAATAAAAATGTAGATTGGATAAATTACATCTATTATAATCAGCAATGGTTTATTAATTACACCAGGGATGCTGTTAAAGGGATAGCTGAACAATTGGGGCCGACTAGCCAGATGGTCTGGGAAAGCAGAATGGCTCTAGATATGATACTAGCCGAAAAAGGTGGTGTTTGTGTTATGATTAAAACTCAGTGTTGTACCTTTATCCCAAACAACACTGCCCCCGCAGTAACAAGGGCCTTATAAGGACTTAATGCTTTAATCCAATGAATTAGCTAAAAATTCTGGAGTTGATAACCCTTGCTCAGGATGGCTAGAAAGGTGGTTTAGTAAATGGAAAGGAATCATAGCTTCAATTCTTACTTCTCTTGCAGCCGTAATAGGTGTACTCATTCTTGTTGGGTGTTGTGTCATACCATGCATCCATGGGCTGGTACGAAGACTTATAGAAACAGCACTTACTAAAACCTCCCTTAACTCTCCTCCACCTTATTCAGATAAGCTTTTTGTTTTATGGATCAAGTCGAGCAGCAAAACCAAGACATGTTAAAAAGGTTTGAAGAGGAAGGACTATGAAAATCGAAAGGGGAAAGATTGTAGAATACAGTAAAATTCCTCTTCAAAGGTTTTAGCCTGTTAACCTACTTTAAAATCCAAGAGGGGAAAATCTTCAAGTACATTGAGTTCTGAGTTCCTCTTCAAAGAACCAATATGTCAGTATGTTCAGCTTCCCTGTTCTTTGTTCTGCATTTTAAAGTTTATCTTTCTCGTTCTTTACATCTCTTTGCCCCTAGTTTCAGTAAACAACCCCCTCCTAGCCTGTATCACCTGCTCTGTTCTTAGTTATCCTTAGTCACCTGCTCTGTAGCCATCTGAAACTACTCACCCTGCCACTCCAGCTCGTACTCCTGCTCTATTTAAAATAGCCAACCAGAATTAGCTTAGACTATGCAGTCCAACCCTAGCCAATAGGGGAAAGACACAACAGGAGGGACTAGCTGCATTAGGATAAGAATCCCTTCCCCTCCCTTGTCTGGTGTGCTCTCGCCATTACTCCATCCGTGGGACATACCCTTCTATAGAAGTAAATTACTTTGCTGAGAAAACGTTTTCCTGAGTGCTATTTTGAGTTGGTGGCACCGAGCATTTACTTCCAATGTAGGGATTATTTTTTTCCAACTTGATTGCTAATTCTCTTAAGAGCATTTATTAAATAAATGATCTTTTCCATATTTATTTGAATTGTCAATTTCAACATAAACTATTTTCATTAAGACAGATTTTTTTCAAACTAATTATTTTGCCAACACAATAGTTTTTGTTGATTTTAATCAGCAGAGCCTTCATAAACATTGACATTTATTGTTGGTATGTATCATGCATATAGTAATATAAATAATAGACATTTTATGAATAATTTTCATAAGGCTCAGGTATTCATGCACATTTCCTCTTCTTTGTGAAATTTAGAATCCCAGATCCCTGCTGGCATTTTACTAAAATTTCACTGGATTCATAGAGTAATTTCAAAAATTGTATTTTAATTTATTGGCAAAAGTAAAATGTATCTATTTAGTTGGGGCTTTTTTACACCTTTCAGTCAAATTTGATAGTTATATTCCCATAGCTATTAGATGCTTCTCACCATGTTCCTTCTATTTCTGGGAAAAGAAAATGTATAAGATGAGTCTAAAACATGTTTTCAGACCAGAAAGCAAAGAAGCTGTCAAAGACTACTAGAGTTATGTCAAAAAGACAAGTTGAATAAATACCTAGTCAAAAGATGAGAAAAAGTGGTTACAAATAAATCCAGTATCTTCAGTAGATTGATTTGAGAATGTTTCAATCCCTATGTATATAGTGACACACACAAAATTACTCGTTAACTTTGGAGATTGCTAAGGAACTCATTATTTGAAAAAACTGGCAAATAAAGAGAAAAAAAAATCAAGCATTTATCATACCTTTCCTATCTAAACTGAACAATGGGGTAGCCAAATATTTGATATAGGAATGTTTCCATGTATTTATTTATTTATTTGCTTCTGATAAAAAATTATTGCCATTTTGAAAAATTTTGTTAATTAAATGCATTGGGTAATGTAGCAAATGCTCAAGGAATGATAGCTATTACGATGATTATCATGCAGGTAATTCTTTTGGACATTTGGAGTTGGAGTAGTTGTAATCAATGGTTGCTAACATAACATAAGAACAGACATTCTGTACATCCTAATGAAAATCTACAATATCACTTATCAGTACTCTTACCATATGAAAAATGAAAATGAATCTGATCAAGCCTGTAGATCCAACTATGAGTTTATTAAAAAATACAGGGATAGAAGAATATTTTAACAGATAAAGCAGAAACGCATTTAATGAAACAAACACTGTGAAAAATTCTACAGGACAAAAAACCCAACTCTTTCAATAGCAAGAACTCCCCTCCCCCTGAAAAAAAAATCACAAGAAAAAATATAGAGGGAAAACTGTAGAATACAAGAGACTTAAGAGGCTTATCAAACAACTAAAACACCTGTTTTGTTCGCTGATTCCAACAAACTAAGACAATGGTTAAATGTGAACTAACTGGAAATAAGATGACATATGAAAATTACTGTTACTCTTTTTTTTTTTTTTTTTGAGACAGGGTCTCATTCTGTCACCCAGGCTGGAGTGCAGTGGCACGATCTTGGCACACTGCAGCCTCTGCCTCTGGGGTTCCAGTGATTCTCCTGCCTCAGTCTCCTGAGTAGCAGGCATGTAGCACCATGCTCGGCTAATTTTGTATTTTCAGTAGAGATGGGGTTTCACCATATTGCCCAGACTGGTCTGGAACTCCTGACCTCAAGTGATCCACCCGCCTCAGCCTCCCAAAGTGCTGGGATAACAAACGTGAGCCACAGCGCCCAGCTGATTGTTATTTTTTAAATGATATAATGAAATTGAAGTTATTATTTTAAACTGCATTCTGGGGGGATTCCTTTACTTCATCTGGCATCGTAAGAATGTAATCTTTACTGATACTTATATTGCTGTTAAGACAATTTGTTGAATTTCTTCTATTTTAACAATCACTTTTTATAGTTCCCTAAACTCCCTTTCCTAAAAGTTCACTAATGTTTTATGATTGTAATAGCTTTTAAAGATTTCTTTTCAGACATTATGTTTTAATGTATTTAAATTTATTCTTCAGCTCGTTCATTTTTTCCCATGAAAGTTGTTGAATGCTGGATGTTTTGTTGACTGAATGTAGTGATTCATCATGTTGACTTTCCCTCAATTTTTACAACTCTTCTTTACATTTTCATATTTTTCAATAAATGTAATATCTAAAGTAAGACCTGATATATATATAATCATATATATATATATATATGAATTACCTAGATAAAGAGTATGGTAGGAAGTGATTGAAGTGAGAAAAACTCAGAGCTAGAATGGAAATGCACATTGCTTAGTATGGCTGAAATAAAATTGCTAAAGAGATGTGATTATAATACAGTAGGCCAGAGAGTTATAATAGAATAAAAACCAAAAACATGTCGGGCAAGGCTTTTTGTGCCACATAGGACATTTTAGACTGGGTTCTAAAATCAATGGGTAGTAATATTCAAATTTGTGGCTTATAAAGATCAGTGTGGGAGACTGGTTTCCAAGCAAATAGAAAGCAGTCTCTTAAGAAAATTAGCTTTTGAGATAGAGGCTTTGTTTAATAGCTGTCTTCACAACTTACATAAGCTTTGTATATTAGGGCAAGTTATGTTACCATACCTTTCTAAATTTCAGTGCCTTTCAAAAATTGTAGCTAATAACACCTAGCTCACAGGGTTGTTGAAAGAATTAAATTAGATCATCTTTCATTGCACTTACCATGATAATGTAGTAAATGCTCATAGAATGATAGCTATTATGATGATTATTATGCGGGTTAATCTTCTTTTGGACATTTGGAGTTGGAGTAGTTGTAGGATATTTTAAAAAGCCAAGCAACTGGCATTTTAATCTGGTCAGAGGTTCTTAGTGCACACCAAATATCCTCTATTTTCTCACCTTCCTTGCAGTAAGTTTGGACCATATGATTAGTTCTGGCCAATGAAATATGAGAAGTGACATATGTCCATTCCATAAGAAACTTGTAAGTCATATGTTTCAGAAGATATGTATAAAACAAAGAGGTGGGATACCTGATTTGCACAGGATTGTGGTGTGAGGGTAAAGGAAAACTTTACCGTGTTAAGTTACTAAGATTTGAGGGTTTACTTGTTACTGCAGCCTATCCAATCTTGTTAATATTCAAATTGACCAAAATGATAGATGGTAGAATGGAGAACATAGAAAAAAAATTTAAACCACTGGAATATAGCCAAAATGTTTTTAAGAAAGAGCTTGTGATTTGGCTATGGATAAAATGGGAAAATTTTTAGACATTAAAAATAATAAAATGTAGAACAAAGAGAACATATTGAAAGGGCAAATTCCAAGGCCCTACCACAACAATTTGAATCTTTTACAAGTGACCCAGATGATAAAAAGTTTGAGAATCCCCGATCCATAAGAAGGCTTCAAGATATTACTGAAATAACTAAAATAGAAGACAGAGTGCTTAATAATTACCATGTCAAACATAAAAATAAAGTGTTAGGAGAGCTGATAGTATGTTTCTAAGATATGTCCATATCTAAGTCTTTATTAGCAGTAGGAAAAGTATGAAGAAGGTGGCATTTGAGATGGAACATTAAAGGATACGATTTTGGTAGATGAATATGGGCAAATGAAGGGAATGGCACAAGCTGAAGGAGAGTAGAGATAGGTATTGCACCTGTACCTAAGGTAATCTGATAGCTGATATTTATATATATAGTGCCTAACAAGCTTTAGGAAGAAGATCCTTAAATTTAGGTTTCCAGTTCTAATTCCTCCCACAAGATCCTGACATGAAGACAAATGTTAGACTTTTTTGGTTTAATGTATACTCCCACACTTGACTTTACACTACAAAACCTTAGATGTACTTTTTGAAAATGACAATTTCATGATTAGAGAAGAGAAATTTTTCTGCTCATATAGGATGATTTTGTCATAAATTTATAATGCTGACTTTACACTACAAAAACTTAGACATACTTTTTGAAAATGACAATTTCATGATTAGAGAAGTAGAATTTTTCTGCTAATATAGGCTGATTTTGTCATAAATTCTTAAATTTAGGTTTCCAGTTCTAATTCCTCCCTCAAGATCCTGACATGAAGACAAATGTTAGACTTTTGTTTAATGTATACTCCCACACTTGACTTTACACTACAAAACCTTAGATGTACTTTTTGAAACATCTGATGTGATTGATTTGAAACAGGATGTGATTGATATTTACATCCTGTGGTAGTTGAGTTCAGTTATACCATTGAAACCTAGAACAATGCAATGCTTTAAAAATCAACTTCTCATATTCTTAAATGTTCTGTGTCTACTTATTCTGGAGAATTGTAAGTTACTTGCAGGCTCTGGGGGAAAAGGCTTTTATATTTTAACATAGGTGAGAAATCAGCAATCTGAGTCAATTGTTTGTGATGCCACTTTGTCATCTGCAGCTACCACTAAGGCACTTACACAATATTTCTGTAACTACTGTTTAGTACATTACTGTAGAAACACATGTGTGCATACAAATATGTCTTTTGATTCAAACATTAATTTTACCTCAATTTCCTCCTTATTTGGGAAGGTTCCTCAAGTCACATCTATAGGGTCCCTTGAAGCAAGTGTCATAACCTGGAACAGAAATATTCTGCATGTAAAACTCTGTGTTAACATTTCCTGCTATTTAAAATAGAGAGAATGACTTTTGTAATTTCCTACAATTCCTTGGTAGGAACAATATAAAAAGGCATAAAAGTTTTATGATTAAAACTTTTCAAGACACCATCTTGCAATAAAACCAAGTCTTGGAACAAGGCACGTATTTTCCATCTAATTTTAAGCGCAGTTACATAGTGCTACTTAATGCCAAAATCGAAGCAGGAAATAAGAAATTCACTTTGCCTTGTAAAGAAGGTATTAAATGGATGTCCCAAGCTTCAGCATTTATGGGTCATTAGGCTACCATTTTAAGACACTGGACTTACAATATTAGCCTTTTCGTCAAGTGGCCCATATGGTTGTATTTTCTGGCCTAAATTTCAGACTTGATAATGACTGACTTAGGAACTAGGGAGAAGAAGCCTACAGACTTTTGGTTTAATTTAAGAAATGCTCTTACTTTGAATGAGCTTAATTTTCTCTGGATAAAGTTATGTGTGTAAGATAATGGGGTGGGTGGAACAGTTCATTACTTTGGGTGTGCACAGCTAACAAAATCATTCTGCTAGGGTGTTTCTTCCTAGTTCATTCATTCATTAACATTTTAAAAAAATTTTTTCTATGCTAAGGGTACTATTGTAGGTGCTAAGAGTAAATAAAGAAGTGACTAAGACACAGTCTAGTCCCTGGTCTCCAGAAATCAACACAGCTCAGTGAGAGTTAAATATCACCCTTATATCCAGGAGAGGTTTCATATTATTGATCACTTAAATTTGGTGTTTGCTACTGACTTATGCAAGTAAGTATGATTGGAAGAAATTCTGTCTCTTGAGAAGGCATCATATTCTAAACTGCTAATATAGAGAAGGAACAAATTTTCCACTCTACAAAATGTATGTTCCAAAAGACAACTTTATTTTTTCTGTAACTGAACTTAGTTTCAGTCTCAAGTTCCTTTTCTGCCCAGTGGTGGGGAAATCTAATCTTGTAAATTTAGGGTAAACTCAATTAATTTATGGTTATTATTATCCTATTATATTTCTCTAGGCATTTAATTTTCTTGAGGCTTGCATAACATCATAAAAACATAAGTCCAAGATCTGTTATTACGAATAAAAATAAGAATCCATTTATGTTTGCTTCCTGTCCCTCTGTCTGTCTCTGGCCTCTACTTCATTATTTTCTCTCCTGTAAGGTAAGTTCCTTGGACAGAAGCAATTTTAGTATACCATGACGGTCATGAAGTTTCAATTAGTACTCAAGGCAGTCAACTTTTAACTAGCTAACAAAGGAATGGATCTGTTGAATTAGAAGGTGTGACAACCAGTTGGACATATAATTCTTTTTTTTTTTTTTTTTTTTTTTTGAGACAGAGTTTTGCTCTTGTCGCTCAGGCTGGAGTGCAATGGCACAATCTCAACTCACTGCAACCTCTGCTTCCTGGGTTCAAGCGATTCTCTTGCCTCAGCCTCCCAAGTAGCTGGATTACAGGCACCTGCCACCACACCCAGCTAATTTTTGTATTTTTAGTAGAGACAGGGTTTCACCATGTTGGCCAGGCTGGTCTCAAACTCCTGACCTCAGGTGATCCACCCACCTCAGCCTCCCAAAGTGCTAGGATTACAAGCATGAGCCACTGTGCCTGGCCTGGACAGATAATTCTTACCTGGCATTTTGAGACCATTCAGTTGGCTGGTATTCAGTAGTTACAGGTTTGTGGTACAATAGGCTGATTTCCACAAGATTAGGTTTACTGCAATCTCAATGTTGTAGGCTTGCAATGTTGAGAGATTGTTGTCATATAAAACAGTAGAAGACTCAATTACACTGCAAGCCTGGAGACAAATTCTTGTGAGGGTGAGGTGTTCTCCTGTAAGATGCCTAATATCCTCTGAACTCATTAAATGGTGCATTCTCTCTCATAGTCACAGTATTTGCTTTTATACAACTCTGGGATCTTCTTGTCTACATGTTTGAGAATCCATGGAGG
Source organism: Macaca fascicularis (assembly GCF_037993035.2). NCBI lineage: Eukaryota > Metazoa > Chordata > Mammalia > Primates > Cercopithecidae > Macaca > Macaca fascicularis. The sequence continues at coordinate 37,306,454 of NC_088385.1, read as the reverse complement.
AATGCTTTGACTAGAGATTCTATAAGAGTTCCATTGAACTGGAATCTGAGATTGCTGCCAGACAATTCTAGACTCCAAATGACATTTAATGAAAGACAAAAATAGGATTATGGTGTGGGCTTGGGTGACTTAGCCTGACTCTCAACAGGAAACAGGTTTGCTACTACAAGCAGGAATGAAAAATAGTATGGATAGAGCCCAGGAGATCTCTGGTGCATCCGTGTTTATTAAGTTGAATAAAAAGCAATATCACAGAGGCAAGACTTCCAGGAGTTGGCTTCTAAGAAATGCAGTTGTAGGCCATAAACTTAGGCAATAAACTCAGACCAGATTAGATGTTAGCTAAAGGAAAAAAAAAGAAACAAGTAAATGAGAGAATTAATGAGATATGGAGATTGTCAATACCAACTATGGCCTTATAACCAGTTATAGATACAAAATAGAGTATACCTGCATTTTTTTCTTGCAGTCATATGTACACACACACACACACACACACACACGCACTGGTAATTATCTCTCTGGTAATTACTCTCTTTTCTTTCCTGTCATATTATTTGATGTTAGTTCATAGTTTAAAGATTATCGAGGCAGAATTATGTTGAAATAAAAAAGGAATGGGCATTCCCTAGAGATCTTGAAACTGAATGTGGTAACTTGTAAGTCTTTGTGGAAGAAATGAGTGTATATTTGATGTGCAAGGCATAGTTATGATGTGCCACATGTGATCACACAGGTAGTTTTATACATCCAAATATATATTTGGAAGTGTTGAAAGGAAAAGAACTAGATATTTTTTGTATGCCAAGTGCTATAATTCTTTTCTACATTTGGATTATTCTTACTTTGTTAATTTTGGTGGGAGACACACTCCATCTCTCAATATAAATTCTAATAAATTCTTTATTTTCAATTTCCCAACTTTCCTTGCATCTGAGGAATAGACATCTGCTCTTAACCGAATGTCCCAAGATAAATAGACTAGAGTAGTTTGTCTTTGCTAGTGATGGCAGTGATGTAATTGGTGTAGGTAGTGGTGGCAATGGTGAAGAAATGGCAGTTGAGGTGATGAAAATGAATACAATGGTAGCAAAAATGGCAGTCTGGTCTGTGGGGCTACATGGGAGTCAATTTTCCAAGTACAATAATGGAAGTGGTAGTAGGGGCAGTATTACGTAGCTGCTCTAATAATAGCAACAATATAAGGGCAACATCTGATATTCATTGGTGTACTCATTAGACCAGTCGTGAGGTGTGATTTTGGGGTATTTTAACTTCACTGTCTCAACTTCATTGCCTTGAGACTGGTTCTCTTGAACTCCTAGTGATTCTGGGAGCAACCCAATATATAATTAATTTAATCAATTTTCTGCTTAAATAAACCAGAGTCGGCTTTAGTTGCTTTAATTAATAACTTGACTGATAAGACCTGTTGATTTAAAGCCTTTCTCTGAGAGAAGGAAGGGGGTCAGGGAGAGGTTTGTCAATTTTTCTGACAACTAAAATTTCTTCATTCTTCTCTGATTAAATTATCCTTTTGGATAAGAGCCTTGCAATTTCCTCCCCATATCTAGATTAAATCCACAAAAACCCTTTCTCCAATAACACACACACATATATATATATACACACATATGTGTGTCTGTGTGTGTGTGTGTGTGTAACTTCCCCAAATACTAGATTACTCTTTTCTTACCTTCAATAGAAGTTTTCTTATATGCTATCATCTGGGATTTCTTGTTGCGGGGGGGGTTCTCTCATTTAAAAAAAAATCTTAAGTGGCTTATAAAATCTCATTTTTAATCAAGGTGTTGACTCAGTGTGAGAGAGAAAAAAGCAAAAAGACTACTTAAATAAAACTGAAAAAGACCTTTAATTAAATGCTGTGTACCTGGAAAATTTGGACTAAGTTTAATACAAGTTAAAAAAAAAAGTAAACTACTGTGTATTTGTTACAAAAAGGATCAATGACAATTACCCATTTGGAAAATGATAAATACTTCATGCTTCTTGAAATTAACTTGATTATAACATATATTCATTTGAAAGAAAAAGATAACATTTTAAAGGGGCACTACACACGTGCGAGAGAAAAAAACAGAAAATTTCCAAATTCGATATGTTTCTTTATATTATGATTTACAGTAATTTAAAGAAATATGTCTACCACTATATCATTTTTTTGTTTTTTAACTTACTTTTTGTTCTGAAAAATTTAATAATAAAAGTTACACCTCTTATCAGAAAAAACACTCCCACAACAACATTTTGCACATAATTTTATGGGATTCACGGGACCTTTGAAGTCCCTTCATTAATCCTTTTTTAGGATCCTTGGTTATCATGTTAAACATCTCTAATCTAATCTACAAAAAGAAATTCAATCAATTTTTCAGCCAATTATGTTTAAATTTATATTATTGTGGTATTGATTTAATATCTTATTTAAGAATATAAGCTTAACTTATTATAAATAATAATCTTATTCCATTGAGTATCTTATGAATAGAGTTTGAGGAAGCATAATACGTTAAAGAATAAATGCCATTAATTCTTTTTAAAACAGGGTCCTATTTCTATTTGATTGAAGTAGTACTCTAAATAGTAGAAAGGGCAAAGAAATCTTTAGTTAAAACAAAAGTAATACAAAAATTTGAATCTGAACAGTCACAGCTGTTCACAACAGCAGGAAGTAAAGTTATTTTAAGAAAGTCCGTTAATGGTTATTTGCACTCCCCCTAGAAGGTAGGCATGTGCCACCTGCTGGTCAGCTAGTTTGAGCTGCGAATATTATCAGAATGTTACATGCATGAGTCAGGAGCCTGGAGTGTGGATATACTTTTCCAAAACAAAACCTGTCGAGAGTCTATCTATGTATGTATGTATGTATGTATCTATCTATCCATCTATCTATCTATCTTCTATCTATCCATCTTCTATCTAGCTCTCTATCCTCTATCTACTCTTCCAAAAGAAGGTATTTCTATTGTAGCATAACTCTAAATGCCCATAGATTTAATTTATGAAGCTATGATGTTAGTTATGTATTGAACTGAAATCTACTTGCTGCACAAACCTAAATGTTTGCTTTGGTGCTGTTGTTTTCTCTATTTATTGAATCTCCCTTTCCACCAAAGCAGATGTATTATTAGAGAGTTTTCAATCAAATTACAAAAATAATCCTTGGGCAAGGACTTATCTATTTATCTATCTTTCAGAGCCTGAGACAGAGATAAATACTAAATGACCTCTCAAGACCTCTTATGGTGATGTTTGAAGATTTATGGACAATTACTTGAACTAAACATGTATAAGATCATAAAATAAGTCTTCATACACTCAAAACTGTTTTTATATAATCCTTTTTATCAGACAACATTGTAATTGGATTATTAATCAATAATAGAAAGGTGATAAGATACTCTTTTGAGAAAAAAAGACAGCATACAATCAATTGGTTAAAATGAAATTTGTAAAGTATTATAAAGCAACAGTCAGCCCTCTGCACCTGTGAGTTTCACATCCATGGATTCAACCAACCACAGATAAAGAATATTTTAAAAAATATTTCATTTATGTACAGACTTTTTTCTTGTCATTATTCCCTAAAAAGCACAGCATAATAACTATTTACATAACATTTACACTGTATTGTTGTACTAATATAAATAATTTAGAGATGCTTTAAAATATACTGGAGGATGTGCAGGGATTATATGCAATACTGTGCCATTTTATATCAGAGACTTGAGGATGTTGGTGTCCATATGGGTCCTGGAACCAAGCCCCCTGGATACTGAGGGGCAACTGCACTCTATATTAAAACTTGTGGAATGCAGCTAAAGCAGTATTATAGGGAAATTCATGGCTTTAAGTCCTTGTATTATAATACAAAAAAGTGAAAAATAAACATTAAACTTAGTAACTCAGAAAAAATGAAAACAGAGACAAAAGACACACAAGAAAAGAACAAAAATGAAAAGAACGGAAATTAATAAAATAGTAAATAGATAAAATGATACACAATTATTTGCTGTGTCAGCAGAGCTAAATGATTATGAGCAATTGTAAAGGCTATGGACATACAGAGGAGGAACAGATTGGCTATGAGGGAAGGGAAGATAAGTGCTATAGTGAGAAGAATTCAACCTTTGGAGTTATTTGATTGGAGCCATTTGCCACTTGCTCTAGATATGTGACCTTTAAGTCACGGAGCTTCCCTAACTCTAAATTTTCTTACGTGCGATGGGATTAAATAATACCTATTTTAAATAATACTTACTTCACAAGGTTTTGGTGAGAAGTAGTTGTTGACCTTATTTAGTATACATCAACTTTGACTCTCACTGCCTCACGAGTGATCTGATACAGCAAATTTCATTTGAGGTTCTGAAATGCTTAATGTATACATTTTTACATGTCATTCATAGCTTATAATACATATGTACAAAACAAAACATCTTTATTATTAGAATTCTAGATTTTAAAAACTCTCTGAATTGAAAAATCATACTGCCTCCCAGTTAACTTTGCCAATTTTCCTTCACATTTTAAAAAAAAACCCTCCCATTTTTAATCCGTTCAATACATATTTACCGTAAGTCACTGTGTGCCAGACCCTGGCCTCAGCAGTCAGGTGTATTGGCTCACTGTCAGCTGATGGATGGCCATGGTCTCTCGGAAGCTGACTGAATTATTTTTTTGTGGGTCATTTTGTTTTGGGTGAAAACATGTTTTGTGTTTGCAATTGTGGAGGGCCAGGTAGACATCAGTTGCAACCAGAAACAAAAAAAGAGCGTATTTGAAGTTTTTAATGTTGTTTTAATTTTTTCCCCGGTGGTTTGACTATGTGTATTGGACTACATACAACTTTTTGCTTCCTTAACCAAAGCTATTTATGTGGACCTTTTATACTGTTGTTAACCATCTGGAACTTTATCTTTCACTTGCAAATTCTGGAGTCATGGAGCTACCATTTGTGTGAAAAATAAAGCAGGTTTATGAAAAGAGATTTGCACTGAAGATGTATCTAGCATTCCATATATTGAAGTTACATAATATCCTGCTATTTTTGGCTATAGTCATAATTAAAAAAAAGTGGCAGAAAAAAGTCTCTTGTGAAGAATAAGAATATTTCGTCCTTCCAACCTGTGATTCTTTGAATGTTAGTGTAGTATCAAGAAAGAAAATATATCTTTTTTTTTTTTTTTCTTAAGACGGAGTCTCACTCCATCACCCAGGCTAGAGTCCAGTGGAATGATTTTGGCTCACTGCAACCTAGAGGCATGTGCCACCATGCCCAGGTAATTTTTGTATTTTTAACAGAGACGGTGTTTCACCATGTTGGCCAGGTTGGTCTCAAATTCCTGACCTCAAGTGATTGCCCTCCTTGGCCTTGTAAAGTGCTAGGATTACAGGCGTGAGGCACCGCACCCAGCCACCAAATTTTTAAAAATTTTAAAATCCAATGTAGTCATCAATCTTGGCAATCAGAACAATTAACTGCCCAGCTAATACAATGAGTCACACTAGAAATGCTTCTTAAAACAAGCATAACAACCACCACCACACCCACCATCACCAAAACCTAAGATTTAGTGGAAAATGGTTTTAGTGGCCTCTTGAAGGTAAGCCATTCTAAAATATACATGGAATTAATGAATAGACCTTTTAAATATTAATTTTTCTTTTCAATGTTTGTTGACATTCTTTGACCTGTTGATTCATGCTGGGATAAGCATGAGTTTTCTTGTACTGATTTTAAAAGCTCCTAATAGAGAAACATTGAGATCCTATAAACACCAGACAGAATGCATAGAAATCAGTCTTTTTCTCACTGCCATATGGAGAGCTACTATACCAAAAATGTAGTATCCCAGAGGCCACTACAAATCTGTGGCATAGTGTGATATTTCATAGTTTATGAAAAGAAAGCAGAAGGAGGCAGAAAGAAAGGAATGGTGGGAAGGAAAGTGAGAGAAAACACACCTGCAAGTAAGACGCTTTTAGCGTCTTTGTGGCCAGTGGTTTGGAAAGGATCGCTGTTGGGGTAAAAAACAATCAATAGTTGGAACAATTGAATTGCTTGAATATTTTCCCAGAGATCTAAGAAATATTTATTATGTATTTAAAGAATTAAGAGTTTTAGCTAACTGTATGTATCATAACAAAGATTTGAGAATAAAAGCTGTCTTCCCTCAATTGAGTGACAAGGTCACTTAATAATCATTTTATCCAGCCAGGCGCGATGGCTTACACCTGTAATACCAGCACTTTGGGAAGCTGAGGTGGGCAGATCATCTGAGGTCAGGATTTGGAGACCAGCCTGGCCAACATGGTGAAACCTCATCTCTACTAAAAATAAATATTCTTTAGTATGCCTGCCTGATATTCAACTGTGAAACATGCTTTATTTATCAAATTCCTTACTGATGAACACTTAATTTGTTTCCAGTCTTTTGATATTGTTTACTGGTGTAATAGGTAACCTTAGGCAAATATAATTTCACATTTGCAAACATTTCTGTACAATATATTCCTCAATTGGAAATGCCAGGTTAAATGGTATGTGCATTAAAAAAAAAAAAAAGCTTTATTGAGGTTTTATTGACATACAATAAAGTATACATAATTAAATTGTTCATTTTGATACATTTTGACATATGTGTTCAATCAAGAAAGCGCCACCACAGTCAAGATTATGATTATATCCATCACTACCCACTGTTTTGCTTTTTCAGTATTACAAATAAAGCTGCTATGCACATCCATGTATGTATCTTTGTATGAATATATGTTTACTTGTGCAAATACCTAGTGGTTGAATGGCTACATCATATGATCATATGATGAGTGTATGTTAAACTCACACATCATATGATCAGTGTATGTTTAACTTTTAAGAATAAATGTCCAGACTTCCGAACTGTTTTCCAAAGTGGCTGTATCATTTTACATTTCCACCAGCAGTATATAAAAGTTCCAGTTACTCCATATCCTCACCAATACTTGGAATAGCCAATTTTTTTTATTTTAGCCATTCTAATATGTGTGCTCTAGTATCTCACTGTGATTTTAATTTGCACTTTTCTAGCATTTTTTGAAGTATTTATTTGTTGTCTGTATATCTTCTTTGGTGAAGTGTGTGTGTGTTCAAATGTTTTTTCAATTTTTCAAATTGTGTTGTTAGGTTTGTTATTAAGTTTTGAGTTCTTTATATATTCTTGTCATAGATCAGATATATGTTTTGCAACATATTTCCTCTCCTATGTGATTTGTCTTTATTCTCTTAAGAATGTCTTTGAAATAATAAACATTTTTAATTTTGATGAAGTCCAGTATATCAATTTGTTCTTTTCTATATCAGACTTTTCTGCCTCAACCTCCCAAGTAGTGAGAATTACAAGACCCACTACCATGCTCAGCTAATTTTTGTATTTTTAGTAGAGATGGGATTTCACCAGGTTGGCCAGGCTGATCTCGAACTCCTGGCCTCAAGTGATCTGCCTGCCTTGGCCTGCCAAAGTGCTGGGATTACAGGTGTGAGCCTTTACACCCAGCCAAACCTTACAACATTCTAAGGGACTCACTTGTGAAACAATAATTTAATTATTTGAACTTTCAGTAAAGAATATTGCAACTGTTATGAGAAAATTATGGTAAATTTAACAGCAATTAACATAACTATGAAAAACAGTTTTGTGAATTACAAGTTTTACCTGAATCTCTTGGACAGTTAGAGAAAGGTCCTGTAGTATGTTAACATTTTCTAATTAAAATAATTATTTTCAAATATACCAAAAAGGCTAGGTTAACTCATAGGAATGTCAATTATAACAAGTTACTAAACACCCAAGATTTATATTCTTTTCTCCTCTCTGTTTCTATTTCTCTAGTTTTCAGTAAAACTTTTACTTTTTTGCATGGTTGCACATTCTAATTGTCCAAGCAGTAAAGAAACCGGAGCAGACTCTGACCACATACTAATTAATGCTTATCTGCCTGCTCTAGCAGCAATCTAAAATCAGGTTTGGAAATGAGGCATTAGTTCTTCATACATCTGGCCATAGTAGGCCAGAGGGGATTGTTCCTATGTAAGGTCCTCAGCCATGTAGTTGCTTACTTAAGAGCTATTTTCTGGCTTAATGGCATGTGAAGTAGGTGGGCTTTATTCTCAAGACATCACAGTGGGAGCTACCGTTGGGGTTCTAGGACATTTTGGCAGAAGAATCTGAAAGACAGTCCTTGGATGATTACAGAAAATCTTTAGAGGATTCTGAAACATTGGTAACTGCCCAAGAAAAAGAGTTAGGCAACCCACAGGGACAACAAAAACAAGGCAGGAATGTGGCCTTTGCAGCTTCTACCACAATGATCCCATTGACATCTTTATCTTTAATAGCTTCCTCTTTTTATTTAGTGTCTTGATGCTGTTTTGTTTGTTTGTTTGTTTTTCTTTTCTTATTTGTCCGCGTCCTTCTTCCCAACTTGTTTCCTTGGTGGGAAATTTCTTTGTCCTTCTCTCCCAAGGCCAGATACGCATCAGATTTGATCCTTATTTTTCTTCTTTTCCTTTCTTTCTTGGAGTACTCACCAAAATACTTGGCATCCACTACTAATTCTAAGCTATTGATTCCAGTGTCAACAATCTTGTACTCTCACCAGTTCCAAATGCCTGTTGGACAATCCATCCAAGTGCTCAGCTCTCGCTGAACTCAACATATCCAAGTGAATTTAGATACTTTCAACAGTCCTTGGCCACATAGCACCTCACTCACATCGGTGTACACTGAGTGCAGGGGACAACCAGTGAGTAAGACAGATGGACTTCTATGCCCTTGAGGCTCAAAATCTAGCAGGGGAAATAGGTATTAAGCAAATTGTCAAATAATACTTATTCTAATTATGATAGTTAAAAGTTATCGCTTATTTTGGGCATTTAGGAAGGTGTCTGTAGGTGCAAAATATTTTAGACTTCATACTCCTTTTATAAGAATGTATTTTTTCTTGTGTTCTTTTAAAAAGTTTCAGAATTCTTTAGGCCTGCCTTTCTGATTCATTCTTGCAAATGGATTTCTTTCGACAGTCTTGAAAAATCAAACTCTCTGAATTAGCAGATTTAGTGAAAAGCTACTTAGAAGACATTTTTGATAAATTTAGAGGCTGAAAAGATTTATAAAAAATAAGTCTTGTTCTGTGCTTAATAATCATGAAAAAATATCCTTGTAAAATTCTTATGGACAGGCCCCTTTCAAAGACATCTGAATTTCAAGGAGTAAAGGCTTTATTCTAGGAAGTCTCTCAATGTTAGCTGGGTATCATTGAGTAATCATATTCAAATAAATGTCTACAACTCTAGAAGAAACATACTGCTATTTTCTTTATTAGATAGAAGAATCCTCAAATTTCATATATGTCTCTTCTCTATGCATTAAGTTGTCCTGCTAGATTCATTATTTTAAAAAGCAATGCAAACGAGAGTATTTATTGAATACATCCATGAGGAAATGACATTTTAGGTAGGCCATGAGGACTGAACAGGAGTTGGCCAAGTAAGACAGAATTAAAAAGCAGTACAGTTTAAAAGCTTTGAGAAGGAGAGAGGCAAAGGAAGTTAGAATAGTTCAGGGAAGGCTGTGCAGCTGAACTGTAGTGAATGTAGATGCCTCTTAGTCATATAAGCCACGTAAGTAATTTTAAATTATTACTTGGGAGATAGGTCACACTTGGAACGCTCCTCTGGGAAGCTTAAGTAAGAAAATAGAGTCAGAGTGTTTAAACCATCACCACCAAATTATGGCCTTCACTATAATCAGCATCACTACTCTCATTTTAAGTGTTAAGTGCTAAATGAATTACATACATTTTCTCTAATTTTAACTAACTGTATATCACACATAATGGTACCATTTAACAGGTAGGAATACTGAGGCTCAGAAGTACCTGAAAAGACTTTGTTGAGGAAGTGACATCTGATTTGGGGCCAAATATGTTGTGTTAGCTAAAGAAGAAGGCAGAGAGGAGTATTACAGGCAAGGAGAATGGTATGAATAATTTAGGAAAGATTTTGACAAGATCAGATTAATGTTTTATAAAGTGCATTCTAGCCATGGAATGGGTAGCAGATTGGAGGAGGGGACTGGAAACAGGGAGACAAGGTAGGAGAGTGTTGCATTAACCGGGGTGAGAGATCACAATAGACTGAACTAATGTCTATCATCAATGGAGTGGTGGAAAGAATGTGAAAGTTGAGGAGACTTAAGAAATATTTAGGAAGTAGAACAGGTTGTCAGCACTATCCAGTTGAACTTTAGAGAGTAGGCCGGGCATGGTGCCTCATGCCTGTAATCCCAGCACTTTGCCAGGCCCAGGCTGGCAGGTCATTTGAGGACAGGAGTTCGAGACCAGTCTGGCCAACATGGTGAAGCCCCATCTCAACTAAAATACAAAAATTAGCTGAGCATGGTGGTGTGCACCTGTAATCCCAGTTACTCGGGAGGCTGAAGCAGGAGAATTGCTTGAGCCTGGGAGGTGGAGGTTGCAGTGAGCTGAGATCGCACCAGTACTGCACTCCAGTACTCCAGCCTGGGTAACAGAGTGAGACGCCATCTCCAAAAAAAAAAAAAAAAGAACTTTGGAGAGTAAAGGAAATATTCTATCACCTGCACTATTCAATAGGGTAGCCCATAGCCATGTGTGGATATTGAGCACTTGAAATGTATTAGGTTAGTGCACAAGTACTTGCAGTTTTTGCCATTACTTTTAATTGCAAAAACTGCAATTATTTTTGCACCCACCTAATTGTGCAACTGAAGAACTGCATTTTAAATTTTATTAAATAGTAATTCATTTAAATAGCCACTTGTGACTCATGGCTACTCTACTACAGTTCAGAATTGTATAATTTTAGATTGCTAAAACTTTTACATATCCTCACTTTAATTACAAGATCTTTTAGGATAACTTTGTGTTGTCTATCCAAATTTGTACACTTCTTTGGTGAGTTTGGTTGTCTTTCTACTGTGCAAACATACGTAGTATTTAATTTTACTTCTATATTTACTTATATTGTCACCCTCTTCTATATTGGTCAGTTGTCTTTTTTTTTCCTTACCTGTTGGAAAGTGTTAAGTCCCATTTTTCCAGGAAAGTTTTAATAGCTTGTCTTTCTCATTAATATGTATTTTCTTGGGCATCAATCACATTAGTCTATACCACATTATCTCATGACAAATCATTGCTTATTTCTTGCTCTTTCATATTCTTCATTGGTGCAATGAATTGAAGCTGGGTCTTCCAAGATACTTGGAAGGAGGGAAGATATCATTAATGTCTTCTCTATTTCTTCCTTCACCTCCACTGTTCAGCCTATAGTTGGCATAACAGCAATTCTTCAAGACAAATACTTGCTCACTACTGTGAGCCTACTCATTACAATGTATGCTACGAGATTTCTGGTTCCTTAAATGTATTTGTTCTTTTCAAACAGAAAAAGTCTAAACTAGTGAAAAAAATTTATCAATGTCTTTTTTAAAATGAGGGATACATGCTATTTTAGCCTCTATTGACTATTTTAAGTAGGTAGTCCCCAAGGATGCCTTCCAACAATTCCTTCCCTCATAATATGTGCATGCTGCTCTACCCTGTAAGTCAAGTCGGTCACCCCTCTCCATCCAACCCTTACACTGGCCTTGAGACTTGCTTTGACAATTAGAAATCAGTGACACTGTGCCAGTTCTGGGCCGAGGCTTTCAGAGGCCTGGCGGCTTCCACTTTGGCTCTGGGAAAGTCAGCCACCATGTTGTGGAGAAGCTCAGGAGAGACTTGAGAAGGAGGAGAAACCACAGAGCAGCTACATGGGGGAAAGGCACTGAGCTGCCAGACACAGGAATGAAGCCCTGTTGGATTTTCCAGTCCAGCCAGCCTCTAGCTGAATGCAGCCATGTGTATGACCCAAACAGCTGCTACATGGAGCAGAACTGCCTGGCCAAGCCCTGCCCTAATTCCTGACCCAAAGACTCATGAAAAAGAGTAAAATCATGTTGTTTTGCATGACTAAATGCTGGAGGGCTAGTTATACGACAATAGATAGCTGAAATATTATCATTAAAAATAATAAAAGATTCAGTTATAGTAAAACAACTAACCTCAGTTTGCTCACCTTCCTGATCTACACTCTCCCTTGACTCCTGCAAGTTTATGGCCTCCCTTTACTGAATAGCCAGTGGGTGGAGCCAGTTGACTCTGTGATAATGGAAAACAAATATCTAAACCAACCCAAGATCTTCAAAACATCATGTGAAATAAATTATATGCTTCAATATGAAGTGTGAAATTCTGAAATTTAAAAGATTTTGCATTCTATGTGCTCTCAAGTGTAAAATTTACTTTGGAAACATTTAGTTGAGACTAGGTTTACCTAAATAATCATACATGGTCCCTTAGAAAAGTGTCACTTGATTAAAATATGGATTTACTGTCCCTAGACACTTATTCATGACAGATCTTAACTTTGTTATTATTTATAGTATTTTAAAGTTGATTTTAAAAGTGACAGTCTTCCGACTGTCTTAGCGATTGGCAAGGTGGTAATTGATGAGGTTGGTGAGACATTGATCTTACTTGGTCACAAAGGTAACTTTAAGCAAAAAGTGTTAGTGATATTGACAATTTTAATGTTTGAAATGATTGAATTGTTTACAGACTTGATCCACTTTGTATGGTTTAAAACCAGGTGGTTATCTGATCCAGAGAGAAGGCAGGTACTCAGAAAACATGTTTTGGCCACTCATCACAATGTTTTCCCTCATCTGCCACTCCCCCAAATTGAACAATTAGCCCGTTTTTGCTGTGATATAGGTTTATTTTATTTTAAGCTGTGATTTCATAGAGCAGGTCTAGTAGTTAAAGTAATTATAAAGCTATCCACAGAGGGTAGAGAACTATATATTTTCTTCAATTTCCTGAAGGTATTTTAAAGGTGAGCATACGGCAATGCTGGTATTTCTGACTTATCTTTGGCTAGGATAGTTGTTGGAGCCAATAGAACAAATGTCCCATGATGATGCTATACCCTGAAGAAATACTCAGTCCAATTTGTTTTGGATTTATATGTGAGCTGATACATCACTTGCCAGGCAAGGTAAATACATTTTATCCTTATATTATAAGTATACACTGTTTCAGGGACATGCTTCAAAAAGTATGTTCCTTTCTTTCTGTTTTGTTGCTTTCATTGGAACCTCAACAGTGGTTGTTTTTTTTTTTTTTTTTCTTGTTTGTTTGGTCTTTCTCTTCATATGTTTTTCTCATTATCCTCTCCTTAATGAAGCTATTTTGTAAATAAGTCCTTCTGAAAATAATGTTTAATAATCATTTAATTTACAAATTGAAGTCTTCTCTAATCTTGTGAAATAATAAAAATCTCAGAAATGAAAAGAACTCCTTGATTCACAATAACCAAGATATGGAATTAATGTAGGCGCCTGTCAACAGTGGATTGGATAAGGAAAATATAGTACGTATACACCATTGAAATACTAAGCAGCCATAAAAATGAACAAAATCATGTTCTTTGTAACACAGATGCAGCTAGAGGCCGTTATTCTAAGAAAATTAATTCAGGAACAGAAAACCAAATACTGCACATTCTTACTTATATGTGAGAACTAAACTTTGGGTGCTCACGGACATAAAGATGGCAAAAACAGACACTGGGGACTAATAGAGGGGGGTGGGAAGGATGGAGGCAAAGGATGAAAAACTAACTTTTGGTAACTATGCTCACTATCTGGGCAACAGGATCATTTGCATCCTGAACCTCAGCATCACAAAATCTATCTCTTTAACAAACCTATACATGTACCTCAGAGATCTAAAATAAAAGTTGAAACTATTTAAAAAACAGAGCTCGATGATTCAGTCAGTATAAACTTTACCAAATAATGTATCTTCTTGCTAATTTTTACTTGGTCTATAAGTGCCAGAAGGAGTTTTAGCTCTTATATCTAGTACAGTGCCTAGTGCATAGCAGACATTGAATTAATGTTTGCTAAATCACTGATTCAGTGAATGATGGCTTATTATGTTGTAGTAAATGTAACTTATCTTTGATTTTTAGCATATTCCAAGGGCTTTATATTATTTAAATGAATTTTAACAAATATAAACTTTTTATTATAAAATCTCCAAAATAAAAGTTTAGACATGTCATAATTTATATTTTATTAAATTTTATTTTTAAAAATTATATTCCTTTCCGTATTGTGCTAACTATAGCAACAGAATTTGAATATACTTTCAAAGTTTTATTTAAAGCTTACTTCACTATGACGAATTTATAAGCACAGAACTTGAAAGAGTCAGTAAAATGGAAATAATAAATGTTATCGATATGTATTACTTTTCCTAGGGCTGCTGTAATGAATTACTGCAAACTGAATTGCTTAAAACAACAGAAATTTATTCTTTCACAGTTTTGGGGGGCCAGAAGTCTAAATTCAGGGTGTTCCAGGGTCAGGCTCCTTCCAAGGTCTCTAAGAAAAATCTTTCCTGGCCTCTTCTAGCTTCCTGGGGTTACTGACGATACTTGATATTCTTTGCCTTTGGTGGCACAACTTCAGTCTCTGCCTCTGTCTTCACATGGCCTTGTTCTCTGTCTGTATTTTCCAAATCTCTCTCTCCTTAAGCACACGAGTCCACTGCTGACAGATATTACGGAAGACCTAAATAAATGGAAAGATATATAATATTCATAGATCAGAAGATTAATTTGGACCAAATGTCAATTATTCTCTAATTTGTTGACAGAATCAATGCAACCCCAGTGAAAATCTCAACAAGACTTTTTGTGGACCTTGTCTAGCTGATTCTAAAATTTGTACGAAAATGAGAAGGATTAAAAATGAAAAACTAATTTTGAAGAGGATCAAAGTTGGAAAAGTTATACTACCTGACTTTAAGAATTATTTTAAAGCTACAGTAATCAAGACTCTGTGGCATTGGTTTAAAGAAATACAAATAGGTCAATGGAATAGGATAGAGTCTAAAAAATTGACTCATAGATATATGTTAATTTTTGGCAAAGGATGCAAAGATTTTTCAATGAAAAATGGTAGTATTTTCAACAAATGGTGCTGGAAAAATCTGATGACAATGTGTAAAAATAAGAACTTTGATTAGAAAAATCAAAATAAATTATAGAGATAAATGTAAAACCTAAAACTATGAAATTTCTAGGGGAAAGTATAGAAGATGATAATTTTTGTGATCTCACATTAGACAAATATTTCTCAGTTTTGACATCAATATTTTGATTTATAATAGATAAAGCTGAAGAACTAGATTCATCAAAATTAGAAACTTTTTCTCTTTGATAACAGTTAAGAGAATGAAAACACAAGCTTCAGACTGTCAGAAAATATTTTGTAAACCACATGTGATAAAGGTCTTGGATACAGAATAAAGAATTTTCAAAACTCACAAATAAGGAAACCAAAATCTAATAAAAAACAAGTAAAATATATGACGACACTTCACCAAAGAAGATACATATACATATAGCAAAAAGACATAGGAAAATACGTTCAACATCATTAGTCATTAAGCCACATGAGATATTACTACACATCTGTTAGATAAGCTAAAATTTAAAAGACCATAATAAATGTCGGCAAGGATGTGTGCAACCAGATCTCTCATATACTGTTGTGGGAAAGAAAAGTAGTAAAACTATTTTGAAAAAAAGTTTAATAGTCTCTTTTTCTTTTTGAGACGGAGTCTCGCTCTGTTGCTAAGCTGGAGTGCAATGGTGTGATCTGAGGTCACTGCAACCTCTGCCTCCTGGGTTCAAGAGATTCTCCTGCCTCAGCCTCCGAGTAGCTGGGACTGCAGGCACGTGCCACCATGCCCAGCTAATTTTTGTATTTTTAGTAGAGATGGGGCTTCACCATGTTGGCCAGGATGGTCTCGATTTCTTGACCTCGTGATCCGCCCACCTTGGCCTCCCAAAGTGCTGGGATTGCAGGCATGAGCCACCCTACCTGGCCTTAATAGTTTCTTAAAAAGTTAAACATACACATTCCATATGATTCAGCTATTCCACTCCTAGGTACTTACTCAGAAGTAATGTAAACATATGTCCACAGAAAGAGTTGTACATATATGTTCATATCAGTTTTATTTGTAATTGCCCAAAGTTCGAACAACCAAAATGTCCATCAACAGGTGAATGGACAATTTATAGCGCATATATACAACGAAATACTATTCAGTTAAAAAAAATAGAATGAACTATTGATGCTAACATAGATGAATCTCAAAAGAATTTTGCTTAGTAGAAGAAGCCAGACCAAAAATACTACCTGCTTTATGATTCCACATACACAATTTTTAAAAATGCAAACTCATCTATAGTGACATAAAGATCAGAGGTTGCTTAGAGGGTTGTTTCAGTGATGAAAGGAGGTACATAAGAAAATATTTGGGGTGATGGAATGATTCATTATTTTGATTTTGGTGATGGCTGCACGGAGAGATACATGAGTCAACATTTATCAAATGATGGACGCACTTTATGTGCAGTTCATTATATATCAGTTATATCTCACTAAAGTGGAAACAAATTAGAAGTAAGTATCCCACATGTTGACTACTAAAGTTCTCAACTTTCATTTCTTCAGTAGGCTTCTGTAAAGTAAAAATCTGGTGAGCTTAAACAAAAAATCTAGATTTCTATGCCAAATTAATTTTGAGCAGCATAATAGAAATGCCTGGAGTTTTAGGGCATTTCCAAATCGCAGTAAAGTACAGTTTAATTTGTAATAGGACAAGAGGAAGAAAAAAAAGAAAAAGAAAAAGCGGTGGGTGGGGAAATCAGGAAAGGAAACCAAATAGAAACAGGGGAAGTACACTCGGCAGGGGAAGCGGCAAGACTGCACCTACACACTCTCACCCGCCTCTACAGATTCTCTAGGCAGGGGGCTACAAGTGGATTAAAATGTTACAACTCAAGGTAAGTCCTCCACCGCAAAAACTGCTCCTCCCAGACTTAGCCCAACCAGCTGGAAACTCCATGCTTGCAGCGCTGAATCTGGCAGGCGGACACCCGCCCCCTCTCCATCCTTCGCCTTCCAGCTGCGCCGCGTCCTGTTCTCCGTCGCCGCCTGGTGGCGGGCGCCCGGGACCCGCAGGCGCTCGGGTGAGGCAGGACTGAAGGCGCGGGGAATAAAGGTCTCTGCAACGGAGGGGCGCCGCATCTACCTCTGGATGCTTTTGCCGCGACTGCATCTTGGCACCAGTCTTACTGCCCTGGAATGCAGTTTCCTCAACGCAGCGCTCACTCTGACTCCTCTCTGCTGTAATCCGTCAGGTCTCAGGTCTTGCGGGTGGGAGTCGGGTGAAGGAGCTGCGTTATATGGTTGTGACACCCACCCCCTGTCCCCATTTTCAGGTCAGAATTTTCATGCCTTTGGAAACGAGGGACCTAGAAGAACCCTTATTGTAGGAGGATTGTCGCCGTTAGACCTCTAAGCTCCAAAAAACCAAGGGGAGACACAATCCAGATTGTTCCCTTAAATCCCAAGTAGTATTGTTCTTTCCTCCTTAGAGTCCGCCCCCCGCCCCCACCTGTCCCATATATTGATCGGCCACTTTGCCACCGCGTTGCAAGGTTTGGAGAGCGTCACAATGCCCCACCGTCCCCAACTCTTAAGTGGCCGACGGTGGGCAGCCCAGAAGCTAGGACCAGACTCATCTGCCTGAGGGCACAGTAGGAGGGACGGAGGGATCTCCCATGAGCTCCGAGGGCGAGGTGAGAACCAATTGTGGGGGGGGGGGGCTTATAACGGGGCAGTTAGGAACCGGCAGAGGTACCCCCACCTCCAGCTTTCAACTCAGACGAGGAAACTTCGAGACCTTCCCGTCCACACCTGATTGACAGGAGGAAGCTGTCGCGGCCCAGGAGGCGAGTGTGGGTGTGCAGAGGTAGAGACGAAACCTAAAAGCTCGCAGAGCCGGCGAGGGCTTGCAGTCCTGGACGGTACGGGTCTGCGTCTGGTGCCCCCTACTCCATCAGGCTGCTTGCTGGGTCCACCAAGCCTGACCCCTCCAGCCAGAAGGGGATCACGGAGTGTGTCCGCCGCCTGGGCTCCTGCCTGCCGGAAGGGGGCTGGGAAGCCGGGAGCCCCGCGCGCCACTTCCCCGGCAGCGTCAGTTTCACCCAGTACTGGCTCGTGGTTCCCTCCTGGCTCTGCGCGGAAGTCCGCCTCCGCCCTTCCCTCCCCCATCCTGCGCGCTGCCTCCGCCTCCTTCTTCTGCCTCCACCCTCAACCCCCATCCCAGCCTGACGGGAGCTAGCCCTCAGTCCTCCCGAGCTCTGGTTGTGAGCGCCGGACAAGTCCAAGGCGCCTCCTCCCAATATGGACAGCCGCTACACCAGCACTGCGGGCATCGGGGACTTGAACCAGCTGAGCGCTGCCATCCCGGCCACGCGAGTGGAGGTGTCCGTGTCCTGCAGGTGAGGACGCAGCCCTTCGCCTCCCTCCTGCTCTCCTATCTGCGGGGTTGGTAGCACTTGGAGAGCGCTCGGGGTACCACGAGGCTTTGCGCTGGCGAGAAGTTGCCCCATGAGTGGGAAATATCTCAGCAGTGGGGCTGGAGTTATCCTGGGTCAGGTGACACAGGGGAGTGGGAATTAGAAGCGAGTGGTGGGCTCCGGGACTGGGACTTTTTATTTTCTTTCTGGGAAACGCTGTAAAAGTTGGCTGGGCTGTGACTCAGCTGCGAGAACACCGGCCGCCGCCCAATTTACAAGCCTGTTTTCCGTCCCAAACCCGGGCTAGATGGTTGCCTCATGATCGGAATCGAAGGGGACAGCACTGCCAAAAGCGCTCGTGACCGCTGCACGCTTCGGCCCGGGACTCCCTCTGCTAGGCGTGTGCGAACCTTCTGTTGCTAGGGTTGGCTCCAACCTCGGCAGCTTTCTCCCCACCCACTTCCTGGAGCCATCCAGCTTGCTTCTCCCCCACCCTTCCGGGCTTTTTGCCTTTTGCCTGATAGGTAGAAATTTCGGCCCTCCTTGCAGACGAATGTATGCCTTACCTAAGATCTGGGAAGTCACGACTTTGTTTTGTTTTGTTTTCGGGCCCAGACACATTTGAGTGCTTGTAATAACTGACTCTCGGCCGGGCGCGGTGGCTCACGCCTGTATTCCCAGCACCTTGAGAGGCCGAGGCGGGCGGATCACGAGGTCAGGAGTTCGAGACCAGCCTGGCCAATATGGTGAAACCCCCGTCTTAACTGAAAATACGAAAATTAGCTGGGCGTGGTGGCGGGCACTTGTAGTCCCAGCTACTTGGGAGGCTGAGACAGGAGACTCGCTTGAACCCGGGAGGTGGAGGTTGTAGTGAGCCGAGATCGCGTCACTGCACTCCAGCCTGGGCGACATTGCAAGACTCCATCTCAAAAATAAATAAATAAAATAAAATAAAATAAAATAAAATAAAATAAAATAAAAAATTAAAAAAATTAAAAAAAGGAAAAAAAAAAAAGCTGACTTTCAACCCTGTCCAGAGACTGTAAATTGCAAACTCGTTGTCCTGACGTTCTTCCGGTTAGTTGCCCTGTAAATAAAGCAACATCACTGCTATATTGTAGACGATTTTGAGAAGGAGATAAGCGACGGTGCTAAATTGGTATTGGCCACTAGTTTGCGAATTAATATTGACCCTAAAGCCCACTCCCTTGTTTGCATAATTGGGTCTGTCTCACTGGAAAACTGCCTCCTCATTTATCTATTTTTGCCGTAAGATTGTTTTTATGCCCTCAAATCCTCCCTTTCCTTTCCTTAGCAAACTTGCCTTGAAGAAATCTAATAAATTTGGGTAATCTTGATGTAAATAAGTTTAAAATTCCATCAATCTTGACATTGCATTTTCACAAACTGACCCTAAAGCCAAAGAAATTCTTTTCTGGGGGTGGAAATTCGAGCACCAGCAACCCTAGTAGAAGTATTATTTGAGGGTAGAGGACAGCCTTTAGCCCTGAAACTATCACCTGATTGTTTGCTCTGCCGCCTCTTAAGACTGATCTGGTACTATGGAAATAATCATGCTGATAATGATAGCTAACATTAAGCTCTTGCCTTATTGCTGTCACTGTTTTAAGTGCTGCCTGAGATTTTTCTGTCAATGGAACAGGTGAAGCTGTATGGAAAACTCTTTAGAGAATTCACAGGACTTTTTCTTTTCTCTGAAGCTGGTTTTGGATGTTAGAGGGAAGTTATTGATATATACAGATAATGGATAGCCAAAAGTCCTGGAATAATAGCATTACTAAGAGTTCTTATCCTCTACTCAACAGTCTGCAAAGTCTAAATGGCATGTGGCCTATACTTGGAATGAACATAAAAGAATATTGTCAATCAAATCTGAATTTTTCCATGAGCTTTTTAAGGGAAATTTTATCTAAACTGGTCATTCTGCCAGTAGGGCCCACGTTTAATGGAGCCCCTTTTTTGATGCATGTTTTCTGTGAGTGTGCTGGGCAATTTGTTTCAGTTTGCTGCCTCGGCACCTGGAAATCCCTTGTTCCAGCTTTTTTTCATAACATTGCTTTGACATTTTATTTTTAATTTTTAAGATTTCTAATAGGAAAAAAAAAATTCCTGAAAGAGAATGCAAATACTTAGTGTCAAGCATCTCTGCCAGGGCCACTAGTGCTTAGTCTATTGTTTGAGTTGCTTCTGACTCAGCTTACTATTTACTATAAGTTTGAGATAAAAAGCATCTTTTGGGCAAACAGAAACATAATTAAATACCCAAGTTAGTGCCTTTGGAATAGGTTCAGGAATAGTTCCTGAAAAGGTGGATTAAATTTATTTTTAATACATTAAAATTCAAAAATAAAAATATTTGAGTATTGTTGGATCTTGTAACCATAGAAGGTGATTTAGTTTGGGCTTTGGCATCAGAGACCTAAGTAAAAATTCTAGCTTTGTGACTTGTTCTTGCTATCTTGGAGTAAGTTCTTATTCAGTCTGTCTAAGCATTCTTATCTCCAAAAATAAGAATAATTATGGTATTTTCCTTATATAGAGTGTTATCAAGGTGATGTGTGAAAGCACTTACACAATGCATGAAACAAAAACATGTTTTCAAAAATGTTAGCTATTATTATAATATTGGAAATAACATTTGTTGAATAAATGTGTTATATATGATTCAGGTATGGAATTCTGTAAAAGTCTTTCTCTTTTGAACTTCAATAAGTTGGTTAAATAACACAGGGATAGAACCAGCATTGGGATACCTGTTCCCTCTTTCTCTATCTTCTTTAATGTGCATCAAGAACATGTTTTGTATTAAGTTTGTGGGGATTTCACTTAGCAACAAGGCACAGTTGAAGGCCTCTAAGCTTTACTATGGGCAGGCAGAGTAAGGAATTCCCTTGCCTTACTATACCAGAGACTGAGGATTTGCCGACACTTCAAAAGCAGCTCAGATTTGAATAGGTTCTTTCTTTCTCATTCTTTCTTTCTCTCTCTCCTTTCTTTTCTTTCTTTCTCTCTCTCTCTTTCTTTTATCTTTTCTTTCTTTCTTTCTTTCTTTCTTTCTTTCTTTCTTTCTTTCTTTCTTTCTTTCTTTCTTTCTTTCTTTCTTTCTTTCTTTCTTTCTCTTTCTCTTTCCTTTCCTTTTCTTTTTTCTTTCCTTTTCTTCTTTTCCTTTCTTTCTTTCACCTCCTTTCACTGTCCCCTATCATTAAAAGCTTTATGGCGAAGTTTTTATCTGCATTTTGGGGAAGGTGAAAAAGATCAACAATTGAAGCTTGAATATAATTCATGGAAATAATTTAGTCTGTTTATTCATCAAGTGTCTGAGTGCCTTTTATATGTCTATGTTTATGCTAGGGTCTATGAGAAATGCAAAAGACATTCTCTTCTCTGAAAATGTAAAATCTGATTGGGAGATAAACATTACATAAGATATGGTAACAGGGCTAAATTCAAAGATGAGGCTCATGCATGAGGAGGGAAAGGACCATTGTGGAATAGGGTGCTTGGAATATATTACAAAGGGGAGATGGGGCTTGGGCAGAGACAAGCTGGATAGGCATGGTTTGGATCAGGGAAGGGACAATGTACATGGAAGTTTTGTAGTGGCTATAAATTTGGTGTGTTAAGGGGGTGGGAGGTACCCTTTTCTATATGTATTTATACAGAGGCAAGCTCCTGCTGTTTGACTTCCTTCCTCTTCTACCCATTGTCTGGCTCTTCTTGCATTCATTTTCCTTTATTGTGTAAATTTGTAGATTTTTAAATTAATTAGCTTACTTAATTAACTAAAAATGCCTGTAGCTGAAATGATACAACCTTGAGAGATAAACTAAGGTAATATTTCCATTTTGTTCTGAAAGCTTATTACTATAGAATTAGGTAAACTCACTGGGAAAACTAATATGCGGTAATCTCCTGTTTTCCTTGGGTCCTTGATTTGTTGCACTATTTCACTGATTTTCGCCATTTTCTCTGATTGAGAAGTAAGCTTATCAATTATAAAAGCAGTGAGAATATTGTGTATTTCTCGACTTTGTATGTTAGGTATCAAATGTACATCCTGTCACAGAAATAATCCTATAATGGTGATAATACTGACTATTTTTTTATTTGAGATGGAATCTCACTCCGTGGCCCAGGCTGGAGTGCAGTGGTGTGATCTTTGCTCACTGCAACCTCCACTTCCCGGGTTCAGGTGATTCTCCTGCCTCAGCCTCTCGAGTGGCTGAGATTACAGGTGCCTACCACCGTGCCCAGCTAATTTTTGTATTCTTAGTGGAGATGGGATTTCACCATGCTGGTCTGGAACTCTTGACCTCAAGTGATCCACTCACTTTGGCTTCCCAAAATGCTGGGATTACAGGCCTGAGCCACTGCCCCCCGGCCAATACTGACTTTAAACATTAAAGTGGAAGGAAGACTATGAAGTGGAAAAGGCTTGAGTACCTACTTTGTGCTAGGCATTCTAAAAAGCCCTTCCTGACCTGGTATAAGTCTATTGCCTCATCTCCCATCACTCCTTGCATGAACCCAGCAACTATATATAGTCTAATAAACAGGTGCTTGCCATAGACCAAAATGCATACCAGATAAATACGACTAAAAAATACTCCTAAAAGGTACAGTCCCAAAGTGTGAGCGTTCATCCTAGACAACCAAACTCCTTCTGCTTTTGTGGCTACACAGGTGCTGCTCTTTGCCCTGCCCTACCTCCCTTCCTCTTCTTTTCTGAATTAGGCTGTGCTCCTAAGTTGGATTAGTCCCAAAGTAGCCGGGGTGTGCCAGTGTCATAGGTATATTACAAATCTTAGTCTTTCTACTCTCCTTGAGGACAAGTTTTGTCTCTTTCATGTCCATGTACTGTATTCTGAGCTTGGCACAGAATATGTAGTTAGTAAATGTTTGATGCTGTAGTTCTATAGCCAAATTGTCTAATGTGGGGAGGGGGGTTTCTCCTGTTAAAATATCATTCTTAGGTCCCATAGCAGATCTATTGAATCAAAGTCTCCAGAGATGGGACCCAGGAATCTGAGCTCTTAACAAGTTCACCCTGTGCTGGTTATACACACTAATTCTTTTAATCTCCTGGTTTCATGAGTAAGTGACTCTGACTATAGTCCTTGATCTGAGTTAGTAATACCCACCCTACTAGGGTGTTAGGAAGATACTTTTTGATGGTGTGCTGGAGCTTAAATGGGTTTGGGAACAGAAATTTGTAAGTCAGTTGTAAAGTGACCATTAAAAGTTGAATTGTATAAACAATATTAAATTATATTAAAAATAAATGTAAGAAATGCTGAAAGGTTATAACTTCCTAATTGCTTTACTACATTTTACTGTCATCTATTTTTTTTTATAATCATCTATTCTCTATTTTTTAATCTGTGCGTTGAAAGTATTCTTCAGTGGTGTGCTTCTGTTCTCTTCCCAATTCATGTATGCCACCTTGGCAGCTTGAAATCAGCCATAGTGGGAATATTTACACCATGGAAATTGGCAAACACAGCAAATCAGTGCTTGACTTACCCTTTTGTCATCTATACTTAAGAAAGCATTCTGTGGGTATCAGTTGGCTCTATGGAGTTTATAATAGAAGTACTATATGTAACTTACTATTTGTAGATTGTGTGCCAAGCTACATACTCTACATATCAGTAAAATATAACAAATTTTGTACACAGACACACATTCAGCTTTTTATTGGGGAGCCTGTTTTAAAATATATACTTGCACATCACTGTTTCTGGACTTTTTATAAAAAATATATATAAAAGAAAATTATTGTTGTTTGTCTGGTTCAGTTCTGGCTATTATAATAAAGTACCAGAGATGAGGTGACTTATTAACATCATACATTTATTTCTCACAGTTCTCGAGGATGGATGTCTGCAATCAGGGTGCCTACATAGTCAGGTTCTGGTGAGAGCTTTTTTTCAGGTTACTGGCTGCCAACTTCTCACTTTCACATGGCCTACAGAGAGAGAGAGAGCTCTCTGGGGTTCCTTTCATTAGGACACTATTCCCATTCATAAGGGCACCATCATCATGGCCTAATCATCTCCCAAAGGCCCAACCTCCTAATATCATCACATCGGGGGTTAGGATATCAACATATGAATTTTGGGGCGACACAAACATTCAGTTCATAACACTGTTGTTAGATTTTCAGTATTAGAAGTGGTAGTGTCAAGTTCAGCACTATCTCTGGTCTTCCTTCTCTACTGCAGTAAGTGGGGTTGTATGATTTTATAATCCATAAAAGTTGTGATAGCAATTATATTGCAGTAGGAACTTATATACTTTTAAATTTCTCCCTCTGCTTTTCATGTGGTCCTCTCTACACCTTTATTCTTCTCTTACTTTGAAGTTGTATTTTTCTTTCCCTGTTTCTCAATCCACTGGTGGCATATCCTTTGCAAGTTTACATGTTACAAGTCCAGCTACACTTAGTTATTAACTGACCACCTGCGAAAACAAAG
The DNA here is from genome assembly GCF_037993035.2 of Macaca fascicularis. Taxonomy (NCBI): domain Eukaryota; kingdom Metazoa; phylum Chordata; class Mammalia; order Primates; family Cercopithecidae; genus Macaca; species Macaca fascicularis. The sequence continues at coordinate 37,281,425 of NC_088385.1, read as the reverse complement.
TTACATTCCGAGAGAGAGCGTCTGAGCCTTTTTGGAGTTGGCTGTTTCAGGTAGATACCTGTGCTGTTCTAATGATCTGTGGTGAAAGGAATCAAAGTGTTCAAACACAACAGTTGGAGGCTCTACCTTAGTCCACATTGGTTCATCTCTTAGCACACTTTACCTTTCTTTAGTCAGACAAAAAATTTGAAGGTACTATGTAAATAGGTTGTCAAATGATGTTGTTAGCTGATAAATTAAGTTATATAAGCTAGGGAGATTAGACTGCCTGCTGTGCTGTGAATGAGCCATATGACAGGTAGACGGAGGGCAAAGTTGTTGTAGGCCGTAACATCCTATTCTGTCTCTGTAGCTGCTGAGATCCTGCGGTTCAAGATTGTAGTCATCCCATAGTGCCTTTTTTGATCACATTTAGGTTTGTCTTAGCCCCAGAGTTTCAGTAAAATTTGTCCTGGGAACTTTCTGAACTGTGGCGTTGAAGTCTTAATGTGAGAGTTGCCCTGGTATATATATATTTTTTTTTCAGAGAAACACCTTATTTAACATTGTTGTTCCACCAATATTTTAGTCTGCTTGTGTTTTTTAGCATTCGGGGCCTGAGGGGTTCCAAAACAGCCCTGGTATGTGGAGAATGCTAGTCTAGAAGCAGTTTAAAGGACAGGATCCCACAGGAGAGGGTGGTAATAGCTGTGCTCCTTTAGGTCTGTTATTTGTGTTGTAACAGGCAGAAGCCTACATCCCCTATTTGAGTTTACTCAAGGCTGAGAAGAAATACAATTCCTTTCAAAGAGATTTCATCCAGTTCTTAGCCTGTTTGAAAGCCAGTTTTGTTTAGCGTTGAGGAATGTGGTGTAGGGGTAGATTAGCTCTACCACTTAATATCTCTGAAACATCTGTTCCTCAGTTTCCTTATCTGTAAAGTGGGGATAATAGTAGCCCCTACTTCTTATAGTTTCTTTGAGGATTAAGTAAGTTAATACATGTAAGTGAGATAAAACACTGCTGTGACATTAGTTAAGCACTTGATGATTACAAAAGGATAATAAAAAAATTAAAATCCTTCACTATTCCATCAGACTATGAGCAAATGGGTTCATTTCTGTCTCATATATAGCATCACATTTATATTCTCTCTCTGTGTATATTAATATATACACACATATATAATATATAATACAATATGTAATATATTAATTGTGTGTATATAATATAGAATATAATTGTATACTCTATACAATATTTCTTCTGTACTTTTCTATTAATATTATATCATGAATATGTTGTTGCTATTAGTCTTTGGAAACATAACCTTCCATGTCTGTGCAGTATTCTATTATATGGTTGTACTATATTTATTTAAATTATTTAGCTTGTTTTGGTTACTTCCATCCCATTCCTATTTAAGTACGCAGAATCAAGGCTAAGCTACTGGCTGCACTTTTCTAAATACTTTTATTACCGTAAGAACGTTGCATTTAGAGATTAATGAGAATTTGAGGCAGCAGAGTATAGCAGCAAGAAAATGGAATTAGAAATCAGACAGATGTCTTTAAATCTCATTTTTATCCCTTTTTGGAATGTTATTTTGGGTAACCTGTTTAAACTTTTGGAACCTCATTTCCTAATCTGTAACATAGAAATGATTTAAAAACCAAAATTTCAAGGTTGTTGGATAAGTAAATGAAATAAAGTCTGTACAATGTCCAGCCTGTCACAAGAAAAGCGCTAAGTAGCTACTAGTCTTATCCCAGTTTCTTCAGCATTTTACTGTGTGGCACACACAACATAGAATAAGGTATCTGTACTTTGGAAAATTTACAGTCAATTTGGGGAGTCATAGAAACATAGAACCAAGGTGACGGTGATAAAGCTGCATGTTATCCCATGCTGATTAATTCAATGTGGAGAGAGTGTAGAATAAAACAGTCGTTAGAGTAGTGTGGATTTATAAATGCACACTCAGTTTCTACAGATTCCACCCCATAGGCCCACTTCTGCCAAGACACAATCGGTCATGTGGGATTTGACAGGTAGGAGGTAGTCTGCTATAATAATCAAGTTTTAGAACCAAAGAACGTTCTTGTATCTGCCCAACAAAATCAATGGGCTGATATTTAAGACAGCTCTTTTGTGTTGGACATGATAAAACAGATACTGCAGTAGTTGCCAACACAGGCTGAGGGAAGGCAAGTATTTATTGTCCCTAATAAAATAGGATGTATTTAAAAGATGCCTGCCCCAGGGACCTATGTTCACTCCCTGATACACGATACCTTAATGTTGGCAAACTTAATGACATCTTTCAGTGTTAATGCCTCTCCAGCCAGGACCATTAGCTACCAGACATTCTTGTTCAAATTGTGAGGTTTTTTTGTCAGGTTTATTCTGTGAAGAATAATGCTCCAGACCTTCTGAGGGAATTGTCAGCTGATTTTCTGAAACTCTGAAGAAACAAAATATCATTGATAGTTCCCAGCAAATATTTCTATTTATTAGACAGTAAAGGAATTCAAATATAAGCTGTTTCAATGAGGCCAAGAAGCATGCAACTTTTGGACATTTGCCATCTTTTTTTTTAAAAATTAATCTCAAAATCTAACTCTTTGTCAGACAATGTATACAGTGGTTAATGTGGGCTAATTCAATCTTTGCCATTCTGAAAAGAGGTGATGTTATGTCCTGTTTTACAAGTGAAGAAATTGAGGTTTAGAGAGAGTATAAGTAGTTTGGTCGGAGTCACATATCTAGTAAGTGGCAAAGGTGAGTTCCTAATCCATATATGTCTAATTCCTAAGCATATGCTTATGACCATTAGCTATATTATGTTGTTCTTCCATAAATTCTTTATTGTAGGCTTGAAGAGTGGAACTCTTTTCTGTCAATATCAGTGTGTTAGTAACTAAAAAAAAATTATAAAGCTTAGGAGACGCAATTATAATAGATGATATCAACACTATTCTACCACAAAGGAAATATTTCTCAGAGGATGCAAAATACAGAATTCTTTCCTGTTTTTCTGTTCCCTACTGTTGAGAGCTTTGAGTAGAGAAATTCACAGGAGTGGCATAAAACTTTAACCATGTGATGTTTTATTTCCAGTATTGATTCTTATCTTTTTCTGGTGCTGAGTTACCTAATGAAGATGTGGGAAATTAAGTAATGAGAAGACTATTTAGCTAGAAATCAGCAGGCAGGGTGAGATGAAAACTAAATACTAGAGAGAGGTGATGGACTGGGCAAATGAAAAGTAAGAAAAGTTCATTGAATTGACTTTGTGACATTTGAATTTACCAGTGGAGTTGAGAATTGACCTCAGGCCCTACCATTTCAGTCCAGTGCTTTCTTAGTACTGGGAAAGTCACCGTTTAACTTGCTAGTTTTTCACTAATACTTAATTCCAGAGTTTCCCTTTATGACAAATTCATTCTTCAGAATTTTATGTAAATAAAATAACTACTTAGATATTAACAATGTCAGTACATTGTTCTGAGCTATATGAATTGTGGCATGAGTTTGTAAAAGTCAATTTTTTCTTACCTTGCTAATTAGCTTCATGCTCTCTCTCTCTCTGTGTGTATGTAAAATAAGTAACAAGTGACACATTAATTTTATTAAGAATGATCTCAAATGTCAGAGAGTGTAATGAACCAGAGATATGATTATAATTGCCATTACTGGTTGAAACCAACACATATCTCCGCCTTAGCATAATAGTGGTTTTATAATCATTTTGAGAAATAAAATTGTTTCACTGTCTGCAGATCCTTATTGCATCCATCTCCTATAACTCTGAGCATTCCTACAAACCTGTTTTATCTAAATGTACTCCTATAAAGGAGCACTCTTTTATCTAAATGTACTACTATTTGTGGATTTTTCAGGTAATTGAAAGTAACACAAACATTATTCATTAATGTCTTAAATAGGTTTTCATGTTTCCAAGCTATAAGCAAAGAATATGAGAGAGAGAGAGAGAGAGAGAGAGAGAGAGAGAGAGAGAGAGAGCGTGCGCTAGAGTGAGAGCAAGCAAGACTAATGTGAGAACTACACCAGAATAATAAATGTATTTGCTAAACCCATCTCAATTACCTACGATTTTAGATGTAGCTTATTATCTGACTTATCTTGGTATCTCCACTCTCAAATTAATTATGGAAACAGAGATATTAGAAAGTTGATTACAATTGATTTTTATGCCAGTGGTTTCATCCAAAGCCCCTTGTAGGCATTGAGGAAAGGAGACATAATCAATATCAGGTTACTAGTGAACTTCTCTCTTAATTGATAATTCAAATCAGTAAATTAAAAATTTTTTTTTGGGAAAAATTTGAAATATGCTACCTAAAAGATGATTGATTTTTTAACTTAAGATGTGTCTTATAATGGCTTTAATTTCTTTGTTTCACTTAAATCACTGTGCCATTGGAATGTCATATATATGGCATCTTGCTTCCTTGTGGAACACTTCAGCAAAGAAACAGCATCTGGTCTGTTTCTGGAACTAGCTCTGTGACCTTTGACAATCATTCCACTTCATTGGATCTTAGATCCTATAGAAAGGTTGGGTCTCTGGTCAAGATGACCTATGATATTACTTGGAGGTTCATAATTTTATGATTGGAGAAGCAGGACCTTGAAATAAAATGGAGACATACTCCAGTTTAAGGAAATAATGTGATTGTCAAAGCCCATTGTAAACCAGCTAAACCAGGTGGTGATAATTTATGTTTAATAAAACAAACAAAAAAGGATATTTTACTTTCAAAATATTTATCTCAGAATGTCTTTAAATAGACAATTCCTCTAGTGTATTTAAAATGATATTGATGTATGAATTTTAATTTTAATCAGAACAACAAGTACAGATATAGAGTAAAATTTATTATATTTGAGTTTTTTAAATAAAGAAGGTTTGTGAAGAAAAAGTAATAGGGAAAGGAGTAGTATTGTTACTGGAAAGGGGTCCCAACCCAGACACCAAGAGAGGGTTCTTGGATCTCGTGCAAGAAAGAATTCAGGGTGAGTCTATACAGTAAAGTGAAAGCAAGTTTATTAAGAAAGTTAAGGACTAAAAGAAGGGCTACTCCATAGGCAGAGCAGCACCAGGGCAGCCGGTTGCCCATTTTTATGGTTATTTCTTGATTATATGCTAAAAAGGGGGGGGATTATTCATGCCTCCCTTTTTAGAATATATAGGGTAACTTTCTGAGGTTACCATGGCATTTGTAAACTGTGATGGCGCTGGTGGGAGTGTAGTAGTGAGGATGACCAGAAGCCACTCTCATTGCCATGTTGGTTTTGGTGGGCTTTGGTTAGCTTCATTATGACAGCTTGTTTTATCAGCAAGGTCTTTATGACCTGTATCTTGTGCTGACCTTCTATCTTATTCTGTGACTAAATGCCTTAACCTCTTGGCAATGCAGCCCAGGAGGTCTCAGCCTTATTTTACCCAGCCCCTATTCAAGATGGAGTTGCTCTGGTTCAGACACCTCTGACAGTATTAATATATATTTAGAAAACCTTAATTTCCTCCAAACAGTTTAACTTTGTTGCCATATTACACTTGATTTTCTAGACATAGGCTCTTAAACCTTTGTGTGATCATGAGACTTTAAAAATGTAGGCTCTAATTCCAGTGTCTAAGGTTTTTTTTTTTTTTAAAGAACTATTGTGATAGATTATTTCTAATACCAACTACTTGCTATTTCAACGTCCTCATTTTCCTTAATATTCTCCCCAAGAGTTGTCAAGTTCTGCTGTTGCTGTTCTAGTTTTTTCTCTCAACGGAAATCTATAACAAATTGTATTCATGGAAATGAAGAGTGTTTGATATGAATAGATATCTGTGCCTTTTCAGTAATTTACTTTTCTAATATGTTACTTTAAAAAAATCATTTATGTCTCTTTGTCAAATAGAGAGTTTTTAGTAAAGATGTCAGATGGATTCGGTCTTGTGTGCTTCCTCTGATCAGTTGTCACCGAGTGTGGGCTAACTAGGCTTTCTGGAACAGTTGACTTTCAAAATGAAATAAGCCAATACTATGAGTCATGTATGCTATTACTTCCCTACCATTATAATGCTTGACTTACTATATTTCATAAGCTTTATGAATGGTTTCAGTACTTTTAAAATCACATTATCAGTCACCAAGACTTGCTTGTTCCGTTCTCCAAAGTGTCGGTCACCTCCTTTCCATTTCTGCTATCTCCACTCTGGTTCAAGAAGTAACCATTTTTCCTCTTCTTCACATATGTAGTGAGCTTCACATGTTTAGTTAGCTTTGTAAACCAAGGTTGAATTACATGATTTTTCTTTGCAGAAACTTCCACTGTTTCAACGTGTCCCCTTTGTTTACAGAGTAAAGTCCAAGTACACCAGCATGTGTTCAGAGTACTTACTCATCCTGCCCAGATTCCTTTCCCAGTATCATCTCAGACATGAGCACCAGCCAAAGTGGACTAGGTGTTAATTCCCACATTCCTTTGTATCTTCCCTTTCCCCACCCTTGTTGGTACTTTCCTACAGCCTGAGAAGCCTTTCCCCTATTTGCAGCTCTCCTTGCTTGGTTGTCAAGATTTACCTCACTCAGTGCAATTTGTGTTATTTTACTAGATTCTTGAAATTGAAATTAATTGTTGCTTCCTTGGAGTTCCCAGACAACATTTCTTGTGCATTCTTTTTGTTCTATTTTGACTTAAAAATTTTTAGGTTTTTGCACGCCTGTCTCCCCAACCAAGTTTAAACATACCTATTTGTTTTATCATTGATTATTGCAAAACCAGATTTTGTGCTTTGCACATGAAAGGTTTTCAGTAAATGTTTGCCACTTGATAGATTGGAAGAATGAATGTGGATATCTATAAATTTGAATATGTTTATACCCTTAAAAATATTAGTTTATATTTCCCAGGCGAGGTGGCTCATGCCTGTAATCCCAGCACTTTGGGAGGCTGAGGCGGGCAGATCACATGAGGTTGGGAGTTTGAGACCAGCCTGACCAATATGGAGGAACCCTGTCTCTACTGAAAGTACAAAATTAGCCCAGTGTGGTTGACGCCTGCCTGTAATCCCAGCTACTAGAGAGGCTGAGGCAGGAGAATCACTTGAACCTGGGAAGCGGAGGTTGTGGTGAGCCGAGTTCGTGCCATTGCATTCCAGCCTGGGCAACAAGAGTGAAAACTCCATCTCAAAAAAAAAAAAAAAAAAAAAAAAAATTAGTTTATCCACATAGTGAAAACATTAAAATGCCTGATTTTGCTATTCAGTAAAAATAGAATTATTTAATCTTTGTTTATATAATGTTCTACAAAGTTTTATTTGTGAAGAAATGATAAACAAATAAATTTAAATTAAAACACATTGTCCTCAAGCAGAGCAAAGCTAATTTTAGAAGTGGCCACAGTACCTGCTAAATATTGACAGATAATTTGGCCAGGTGCAGTGGCTCATGCCTATAATTCCAGCACTTTGGGAGACCGAGGTGGGTGGATCATTTGACGTTGGGAGTTTGAAATCAGCCTGGACAACAGGGTAAAACCCCATCTCTACTAAAAAATACAAAAGTCAGCCAGGTATGGTGGTAGCGGCCCATAATCCCAGATACTTGGCAGGACAAGGCAGGAGAATCTCTTCAACCCATAAGGCAGAAGTTGCAGTGACCTGAAACTATGCCACTGCACTCCAGGTTGGGTGACAGGGTGAGACTCTCTCTCTCAAAAAAAAAAAAAATACATATATATATATATATATATAAATGTTAACAGATAATTTGCTTAATCTGGGCATGAATACAATGCAAAAAAGAATATAATTTGCATGTGTGATATCCTATATAAAATACCTAAGTAGAAAAATAAGTAAACATATCTTTTACTCAAGGAAAATTTTTGTCTTGGGGAATAATATTTATTAAAGTACTTGGTGAACTAATAAAGTGCAGCAGCACATGATGGTTTCACTTGGGTATAATCTAGGGTAAGAAGAGCTGTTTGGTGGCCTGGCCACTTGAGGAAGCAAAAATTTGTTTATGTGCCAATGTACTTCTTCCAGACTGTGTATTTTTTATCACTAATTTAAATTTTGTGCCACATAATGCAAAACAAAATTTTAGAAAAGCCAAAATCCAACTGAAGAAAAGTGTCAAGGATGAGAAGATGGAAAACAATGCTTTCTATTAAAAAAGGAAAAGACAGAACTTGTTTACACATGTTCAAGTTAAAAATGAGCAAGTTTACTTAAGTCAACTCACTATCCATAAATCATGTCTTTCCTACATTTGTCTGGCTATAAAGTTTCTTTGGATAGCCTAAGTAATTTCCTAAGCGCTTGCAACAGCTGTAGTATCTAAGTGCTCAGTTGATTATATTTAGCCTAAAATGTTGTCATCCCTGATTACATCAAGTATTTCCAGAGAAACATACCTCATTAGTGGCTATAACTATAAAATTAGAAAAAAAAAAATTATAAAGCCACTTTGTTTCAGTGAGGTCAATAAATGGTAATACAAGATGATGATGATGATGACTGATGAATAATTTCCAGCACATATATAAAATGCTGTGATTTAAAAAATGCAACTATTGTGGGGTTGTGTCATTTTCATTTTGACAGCATGGTCTAAACCAGCTATTGTCAACAAGAAGCACCATCAAAATTGCTTCAGAGGTTTTGCCAACTACTTCTGGACGCTCCTGAAAATTTTAGGTTGCTTTCCTACAAGGGACTAAGTTCTCCCCATCATTTTCTCTAGCCCCCAATACCCCAGTAAAACTTCTGTCAGTTGAGCCTCAGGCCTCACCCTCCCATTCCTTCTACTTCCATATTGTCTCTTTCACATGGCTGACCATTCTGCTAACTAGGTCCAGGCCAGTCTAACCCATGCAAAGACTATGCACTAGTTCCTTGATTCTTCCAGCCTCACAATCTCTGGCCAGCCTCCTCCTCTTCGCCAGGAATCCTCTACTTTGAGCTGGTAGAGTTGTATGCAAAAAGGGCAAATGACACCACACTATTACTCCCTTGTTTAAGACCCTCTAGTTGCCTGTATAATAAGTCATCAGGATCTTGCAAACCCCGACTTAAATTTTCAGCCTCATCTCTGTCTCTCCATGTCCCACTACCCTCCCCTTCTCCCCTTTTGCCTCTAAACTCTTTCCTAAACTCTAAGTCACTTCAGACACCTGCATTTCCTGAGAAAACCATGATGTTCACACTGTGGTTCTCTCTGGTAGGAACAGTTCGGCCTCACGTTGTTATCTCACCTGATGGACTCTGCCGATAGTTCAAGCATCACTCATACTATAAACACTTTTCCTGATCCTTCAGATTGAATTGTCCACCCCTCCCTTTCTCTAATCTGTAGTGAATTTATTTATTATGCATATTCCACATTTCACTGCACGTATTTGTTTACAAATCTGTCCCCTTAATGCAATGTAAATAATCTAGGGCCTGGAGACCAGTGTGTTCATATCATGGTCTCCAACACCAAATCCTTTATCTGGCACTTAATAACCTAATGCTGGTTGAATAAACATTTGAATGAGTGTCAGATAGCTATTAAACTATAAACTCTTATAAGATAAGAATCATGTCTTATTCAGCTTTGCATCCCACTTAGCTTCTAGTCCAGTGTATTGCATATAGAAAGTGCTTGATAATTATTTATTCAATATATAGTTGAAGAAAGGAAAGCTAGTGGAAGAAAAGCGTATCACATATGAACAGGGACCATGGCTGGAAGACTTGAAGGCCAGAAAGAGTATGGTATTAATTGAGTTGAAAAAAAATCAATTGTAAAAAGGCAGGATGAAGGAGACATGGCTAAGCAATTGCCAAAGCCTGTTTCATTCAGTGATTAATAGTCTATTAATCTAGCTAATTGTGTAAAATATTTGGAAGTTCATTGTCCACTTAGCTGTTAGCAAGTGAGCTGAAATGCGGATCACTTCATGAAGATAAAATTGTAAAAGTATACAAAAAAAACCAAACCAAACTATGTTGAAAGGAGCAAAGGAGAAAGTACAAATCACCCCAACTTTCTTACCCAGCTATAGGTCAGGCCAAGCAGATATCTCTGTGCATTTATTTAGAGGTATATAAGGCATATTTCCATTCATATTTTTTTTTTACAATGACTTAGGTAAGATGGAAGTTGAGTTTTTTCCCTTGGATTTTGGCTCCAGATATTAAAACCTGAAACTAGCTGCTGCTTTGCAGGTCTAGTACCCCCTGCCTGGAGAGCATCTCTCCAAGGGAATGATCTCAGCTGTGTTCTCAATACACCCCTCTTCCTATCTGCCTGCCTCCATGGAGCCTTCACTGCTGTTGTTAAAACGTCGCTGTTGACAGTGCCACTGGGAAGTTGCGGTAATGCCCTTTTGCTAAAGGGCCTGGCATGAGGCCTTGCTGTCTGCTGTCCCTGTAACTCTGTCTATAACTCTGCTCACTGCCTCCTGGTGCTTGTCTCTGTTGATTTACCAGATCTTTGTGGTTCTATGTGGTCCTTCTAGGTTCAGTCTCAGTCAGGAGTCCTCCTTTCTAAAGACTCCCTAGGTGTCATCATGTCTTTAAATCCATATATTCACAACTTTTTTTGCTCTGTGGGCACACACCCCACAGTTTCAGGCTCCAGACTGTGTGGGCCTGTCTTTGTCTCTGAATCTGGGTCTCCCATCTGACTCTACCTTCTTTTGTAAAGAAATTCCTCTCAGAGTTTCCTATTATATATTCCTTCCACCAGACCCCAGCTGGGCCAACAGTATAAACTTAAAAAGATATCAAGAGGATTCATTTTTCATTTTACCAGGAGGCTCTTCGGCCCCTTTTAATTTCATAGAAGGCAAAAGGAACTTGGAGGAGCAGCCTTAGGCTCACATTACATCTCTTCTTTCTTCTACAAATTGTACTTGAGATCAGGGCTTAACTATTCCCATACACTACTGTTGTAATGCCTGGCACATAATATAACATGCCCAGTACATCTGTGTTGAAAGAAAGCATGAATGAATGTTTTCGAATGAATTTGACCTTTTTCCTTAATCACAGTTTAGGGCTTTGTCACTTAATTAGGGCATTTCATATCCACTCTACATTATTCTCTTTGCCTTTGCCTCTAGGTAGTTTTTCTAATATTTACTATATGCTGAGTTTGCTCTAAGTGCTTTATATTTACTAACTTACTCCTCAAACAACTCTATGAGTAGGATACTATGATCATCTCCTTTTCACAGATAAGAAAACTGAAGCCTAGAGAGTTTTAGTTTACACAGCTAGTAAATGATGGAGCTGGTGGTTCCCAGTTGTAATGACTGTTCAGAGGTGGCACCCTACCAGGTGATGACAAGTTCATGAGATCTGGTGATGTTAATGAAGTGGGGAAATCGTGACAGACTCTTCTTGGGTGCCAGAATTATAAAATATGAAGCTAATAACCCCAGGCATCTATACTAGCCTGTTCTCGTATTGCTGTAAAGAACTACCTGAGACTGGGTAATTTATGAAGAAATGAGATTTAATTGGCTCACCATTCTGTATGCTGTACAGGTAGCATAGCTGGGGAGGCCTCCGCAAACTTTCAATCATGGTGGAAGGCACAAGGGGAGGCAGGCACGTCTTTACATGGTGGAGCAGGAGAGAGAGAGAAGGGGGAAGTGCTACACACTTTTAAACAACCAGATCTCCTGAGAACTCACTCACTATCACAAGAACAGAAGGGGGAGGACTGCCTCCGTGATCCAATCACCTCCCACCCAGCCCCTCCTCCAACATTGAGGATTACAATTCTACATGAGATTTGGGTGGGGACATAGAGCCAAACAATATCAGCATCTATGTTTCCCACCATGTAGTTCAGAGAACTAGAGGAAGCAGTTTTTTCAAAAAGGTTGAAATAGATAATACATGCATGCAGAAAAAGAGTTTTGATGTTTCTGTCCTTGTTTTTGTTCTTCTCACAGGGTCAGCTACATGCCTGAGTCTGGGCTCTATAAAATATCTGTATTTTCACCATAAATTTCCCTTTTCTTCTGTAACTTACAACTAAATGAGTTCTATTCACGCAGCTAATATTTGTCTGTCTCATAGTAGAGTATTATCTTATTATTTATTTTATTTGCATGTCATTACTCATTTATTCAGGATGAACTTTATTTAAAATGTGAGTGACTAAGTATATTTCTTCCTCTTATAAAATGCCAAATCACTTCTTGAAGTCATTTTTCTTTTGGGGTGCTTATACTTTTTTCTCATTAATTTAGAGAATGCTTTGTATATTTATAGCCTTAACATTCTTATATATGATATATGTAACAAATGTTGTATTTTGAGTTTAATTATTATATCATTTTCTGTATATAAGTTTAAAATACATTCATTATCATATAAATTAATTTTTTCTCTAGGCTTTGTATAAAGCTTAGAAAGTATCCTTTATGCCAAAATTTTAAAATAGTATGTTACATTTTCTTCATGTTTTTTTCATTGATTCTGGTTGATGATATCTGTTCTGTAATTTACTTTAAAATATTTCAGCAGAGAGTGTCATGTAGATGTGTGTGTTAGACTGTAGAGTTAAATCTCAAGGATCCTAATCAGTTCTATATACTTTGGGTGTGGTGAGTTAGCATTGGAAGTTTAATCAGTAGCTCATGCTCTGGAAGTGGCTACTCCTAACTGTTATACTATCTTTACCCTTTATCAACACCAGAGCATTCTGTAATTACTATGGATGTTAGACTTAAAAAAAAACAAACTGATAAAACATATGGTGATCAGATATGTGGACTGACTACTTCATACCACTATACGGTTATAAAAAAAAAAGACTGACAATAACACTGGAGAGGATGTGGAGAAATTGGAACAATTATATATTGCTGGTAGGAATGTAATGTAATGCAGTCACTTTGGTAAATAGTTTGGCAGTTTTTTTTTCAGATTTTAAAAATAGTGTTACCATTAGGACCCAGCAATTCTGTTAGGTATATACCCCAGAGAAATGAAGCCATATGTCTGTATAGAAACTTGTTCAAGTCTTCATTGCAGTATTATTGATAATAGCCAAAAATAGAAACAACCCAAATATCTAAGAATTGATGAACCAAAGTGGTGTATCCCTACAATAGAATATGATTTGGCAATAAAACAGAATGAAGTACTGACACATACTACAACGTGACTGAATCTTCAAAACATCATGTAATCGAAAGAAGCTAGTCACAAAAAGAGCACATATTGTATATCATCATGATTCTATTTACATGAAATGCTCTGAATAGGCAAATACATGGAGACAGAAAGACTAGTGGTTACCAGGGGCTGGGGGAAGTCGAATAGGGTGTGATTTTTGATGGGTTCAGGGTGTTTTTGGTGGGAGGAGAGAGGAAAATGTTCTGAAATTAGATAGTGGTAATAGTTGCACAACTCTGAATATACTATCGACCACTGGATTGTACACTTTAAAAGGGCAAATTTTATAGTATGTCATTTATATCTGAATAAAACTGTTATAAAAAAGATATGTGGATTAGCTAGACATATTGCACATGTGAACAGGAGATACATGCCTAGGGACTCGGGGTTATGCCCTTTAGAGTGGTGCAGTAGGCCTAGAGACGCCTTAGGTAATGGGTATAAATGTTTAGAGAATTCGCTACGCTTATCTGACCAGAAAGTTAGATATTGTCAACAGAATATTGTCACATCTGCCTGAAGGTGCTATTTAGAGTGTCTGAAAGGACAGAGAGCTGGAAGTTGATTAAACTGATGGAGTACATTGTGTGACTGTTTTGAGTTCTTCTTAGTAATGAATATTTGTCACTTTGGCACAATTTGGCCTGAGACTTGCTTTCTTGGTAACATGCTATTTTGCAGTGAGGTTATAGTGAGAGCTGCATAGCTCACATACTTCAGCTATTGAAGGCAACATATAACTACTAAACAGCCTAGTTGGATAGAATGATTATTAGCAGTTGATACCCAAGAAAATTATTGACTATTATGTATTCATCAAGCTTCCAATCACTCTACTGAATTATCTTACTAATTTAAAAAGCTTTTGTTAATTCTCTTGCTTTTTTTGTGTACAAAATTAAATCTGCAAGTAAAGGTAATTTAATTTTTCTCTTTCCAGTACTGCCTAATTTTTACTTTATATCTTTCTCTGTAGAGCCTATGAAATGATGCTAAATAATAACATTATTTGCAGCTCATTTCATTTTGTTCTCAATGATATAGATGAATAGTGTAACAAATACAGACATCAAAAATCAAAATCAAATTCAGAAATCAATAGAAGATTTGCAAAACAGCCTTCAAGAGTTTGCCTTTTCTGTGACTTTGGCCACTTTATTTAACCTCTCTGCATTTGATTAATTTATTTGGAAAATGGATCCTGCCAATAATTGCTACTTGGTAGGATTATGGGGAGGGTTAAGTGAAATGATTTATTTAAATGCCCAGCTCAGTGCCTGGCACTTAGTAAATAAATAGTAGCTGTGCAGTTTGTGATATAGATTCGTGTGGAGTGTGATGGGGCACCTGGGGAAATAATCAGTGCTACATGCTAGGACAGAGCCATGGAGAGAGGCTGAAAGAGGAATTCTCATTTCCTAGTAGGAAAGGGGTTGGTGTGGAAATTTTGGGAAAGAGAATGTTCTGGGTAAAATGTAAATGTAGAGAAGTGGTTTTCCTTCTAACAGTCAGGACCCTCAGCTGTAGGTCTGTTGGAGATTGCTTGAGGTCCACTCCAGACCCTGTTTGCCTGGGTATCAGCAGCAGAGGCTGCAGAAGATAGAATATTGCTGAACAGCGAGTGTACCTGTCTGATTCTTGCTTTGGAAGCTTCCTCTCAGGGGTGTACTCCACCCTGTGAGGTGTGGGGTGTCAGACTGCCCCTAGTGGGGGATGTCTCCCAGTTAGGCTACTCAGGGGTCAGGGACCCACTTGAGCAGGGAATCTGTCCCTTCTCAGATCTCAGCCTCCCTGTTGGGAGATCCACTGCTCTCTTCAAAGCTGTCAGACAGAGTCGTTTGCATCTGCAGAGGTTTCGGCTGCGTTTGTTATTGCCCTGTCCCCAGAGGTGGAGTCTACAGAGACAGGCAGGTTTCCTTGAGCTGCTGTGAGCTCCACCCAGTTCGAGCTTCCCAGCAGCTTTGTTTACCTACTTAAGCCTCAGCAATGGCGGGCGCCCCTCCCCCAGCCTCGCTGCTGCCTTGCCCATAGATCACAGACTGCTGTGCTAGCAATGAGGGAGGCTCCGTGGGTGTGGGACCCTCCTGGCCAGGTGTGGGATATGATCTCCTGGTGTGCCTGTTTGCTTAAAGCGCAGTATTGGGGTGGGAGTTACCCGATTTTCCAGTGTTGTGTGTCTCAGTTCCCCTGGCTAGGAAAAGGGATTCCCTTCCCCTTGCGCTTCCCAGGTGAGGCAATGCCTCGCCCTGCTTCAGCTCTCGCTGGTCGGGCTGCAGCAGCTGACCAGCACCGATCGTCCAGCACTCCCCAGTGAGATGAACCCAGTACCTCAGTTGAAAATGCAGAAATCACCGGTCTTCTGTGTCGCTCGCGCTGGGAGTTGGAGACTGGAGCTGTTCCTATTCGGCCATCTTGCTCCAGGACACCTACACCAAAACCCCATCAGTACATCACCATCATCAAAGACCAGAGGCAGATAAAACCACACAGATGGGGAAAAAGCAGGGCAGAAAAGCTGGAAATTCAAAAAATAAGAGCGCATCTCCCCCGGCAAAGGAGCGCAGCTCATCGCCAGCAACGGATCAAAGCTGGACGGAGAATGACTTTGACGAGATGAGAGAAGAAGGCTTCAGTCCATCAAATTTCTCAGAGCTAAAGGAGGAATTACGTACCCAGCGCAAAGAAACTAAAAATCTTGAAAAAAAAGTGGAAGAATTGATGGCTAGAGTAATTAATGCAGAGAAGGTCATAAACGAAATGAAAGAGATGAAAACCATGACACGAGAAATACGTGACAAATGCACAAGCTTCAGTAACCGACTCGATCAACTGGAAGAAAGAGTATCTGTGATTGAGGATCAAATGAATGAAATGAAGCAAGAAGAGAAACCAAAAGAAAAAAGAAGAAAAAGAAATGAACAAAGCCTGCAAGAAGTATGGGATTATGTAAAAAGACCAAATCTACATCTGATTGGGGTGCCTGAAAGTGAGGGGGAAAATGGAACCAAGTTGGAAAACACTCTTCAGGATATCATCCAGGAGAACTTCCCCAACCTAGTAGGGCAGGCCAACATTCAAATCCAGGAAATACAGAGAACGCCACAAAGATACTCCTCGAGAAGAGCAACTCCAAGACACATAATTGCCAGATTCACCAAAGTTGAAATGAAGGAAAAAATCTTAAGGGCAGCCAGAGAGAAAGGTCGGGTTACCCACAAAGGGAAGCCCATCAGACTAACAGCAGATCTCTTGGCAGAAACTCTACAAGCCAGAAGAGAGTGGGGGCCAATATTCAACATTCTTAAAGAAAAGAATTTTCAACCCAGAATTTCATATCCAGCCAAACTAAGTTTCATAAGTGAAGGAGAAATAAAATCCTTTACAGATAAGCAAATGCTTAGAGATTTTGTCACCACTAGGCCTGCCTTACAAGAGACCCTGAAGGAAGCACTAAACATGGAAAGGAACAACCGGTACCAGCCATTGCAAAAACATGCCAAAATGTAAAGACCATCGAGGCTAGGAAGAAACTGCATCAACTAACGAGCAAAATAACCAGTTAATATCATAATGGCAGGATCAAGTTCACACATAACAATATTAACCTTAAATGTAAATGGACTAAATGCTCCAATTAAAAGACACAGACTGGCAAACTGGATAAAGAGTCAAGACCCATCAGTCTGCTGTATTCAGGAGACCCATCTCACATGCAGAGACATACATAGGCTCAAAATAAAGGGATGGAGGAAGATTTACCAAGCAAATGGAGAACAAAAAAAAGGGGGGTTGCAATACTAGTCTCTGATAAAACAGACTTTAAACCATCAAAGATCAAAAGAGACAAAGAAGGCCATTTTATAATGGTAAAGGGATCAATTCAACAGGAAGAGCTAACTCTCCTAAATATATATGCACCCAATACAGGAGCACCCAGATTCATAAAGCAAGTCCTTAGAGACTTACAAAGAGACTGAGACTCCCATACAATAATAATGGGAGACCTCAACACTCCACTGTCAACATTAGACAGATCAACGAGACAGAAAGTTAACAAGGATATCCAGGAATTGAACTCATCTCTGCAGCAAGCAGACCTAATAGACATCTATAGAACTCTCCACCCCAAATCAACAGAATATACATTCTTCTCAGCACCACATCGTACGTACTCCAAAATTGACCACATAATTGGAAGTAAAGCACTCCTCAGGAAATGTACAAGAACAGAAATTATAACAAACTGTCTCTCAGACCACAGTGCAATCAAACTAGAACTCAGGACTAAGAAACTCAATCAAAACCGCTCAACTACATGGAAACTGAACAACCTGCTGCTGAATGACTACTGGGTACATAACGAAATGAAGGCAGAAATAAAGATGTTCTTTGAAACCAATGAGAAAAAAGATACAACATACCAGAATCTCTGGGACACATTTAAAGCAGTGTGTAGAGGGAAATTTATAGCACTAAATGCCCACAAGAGAAAGCAGGAAAGATCTAAAACTGACACTCTAACATCGCATTAAAAGAACTAGAGAAGCAAGAGCAAACACATTCGAAAGCTAGCAGAAGGCAATAAATAACTAAGATCAGAGCAGAACTGAAGGAGATAGAGACACAAAAAACTCTCCAAAAAATCAATGAATCCAGGAGTTGGTTTTTTGAAAAGATCAACAAAATTGACAGACCACTAGCAAGACTAATAAAGAAGAAAAGAGAGAAGAATCAAATAGACGCAATTAAAAATGATAAAGGGGATATCACCACCGACCCCACAGAAATACAAACTACCATCAGAGAATACTATAAACACCTCTACGCAAATAAACTGGAAAATCTAGAAGAAATGGATAATTTCCTGGACACTTACACTCTTCCAAGACTAAGCCAGGAAGAAGTTGAATCCCTGAATAGACCAATAGCAGGCTCTGAAATTGAGGCAATAATTAATAGCCTACCAACCAAAAAAAGTCCAGGACCAGATGGATTCACAGCTGAATTCTACCAGAGGTACAAGGAGGAGTTGGTACCATTCCTTCTGAAACTATTCCAATCAATAGAAAAAGAGGGAATCCTCCCTAACTCATTTTATGAGGCCAAATCATCCTGATACCAAAGCCTGGCAGAGACACAACAAAAAAAGAGAATTTTAGACCAATATCCCTGATGAACATCGATGCAAAAATCCTCAATCAAATACTGGCAAACCGGATTCAGCAACACATCAAAAAGCTTATCCACCATGATCAAGTGGGCTTCATCCCTGGGATGCAAGGCTGGTTCAACATTCGCAAATCAATAAACATAATCCAGCATATAAACAGAACCAAAGACAAGAACCACATGATTATCTCAATAGATGCAGAAAAGGCTTTTGACAAAATTCAACAGCCCTTCATGCTAAAAACGCTCAATAAATTCGGTATTGATGGAACGTACCTCAAAATCATAAGAGCTATTTATGACAAACCCACAGCCAATATCATACTGAATGGGCAAAAACTGGAAAAATTCCCTTTGAAAACTGGCACAAGACAGGGATGCCCTCTCTCACCACTCCTATTCAACATAGTGTTGGAAGTTCTGGCTAGGGCAATCAGGCAAGAGAAAGAAATCAAGGGCATTCACTTAGGAAAAGAAGAAGTCAAATTGTCCCTGTTTGCAGATGACATGATTGTATATTTAGAAAACCCCATTGTCTCAGCCCAAAATCTCCTTAAGCTGATAAGCAACTTCAGCAAAGTCTCAGGATACAAAATTAATGTGCAAAAATCACAAGCATTCTTATACACCAGTAACAGACAGACACAGAGCCAAATCAGGAATGAACTTCCATTCACAATTGCTTCAAAGCGAATCAAATACCTAGGAATCCAACTGACAAGGGATGTAAAGGACCTCTTCAAGGAGAACTACAAACCACTGCTCAGTGAAATCAAAGAGGACACAAACAAATGGAAGAACATACCATGCTCATGGATAGGAAGAATCAATATCGTGAAAATGGCCATACTGCCCAAGGTAATTTATAGATTCAATGCCATCCCCATCAAGCTACCAATGAGTTTCTTCACAGAATTGGAAAAAACTGCTTTAAGGTTCATATGGAACCAAAAAAGAGCCCGCATCTCCAAGACAATCCTAAGTCAAAAGAACAAAGCTGGAGGCATCACGCTACCTGACTTCAAACTATACTACAAGGCTACAGTAACCAAAACAGCATGGTACTGGTACCAAAACAGAGATATAGACCAATGGAACAGAACAGAGTCCTCAGAAATAATACCACACATCTACAGCCATCTGATCTTTGACAAACCTGAGAGAAACAAGAAATGGGGAAAGGATTCCCTATTTAATAAATGGTGCTGGGAAAATTGGCTAGCCATAAGTAGAAAGCTGAAACTGGATCCTTTCCTTACTCCTTATACAAAAATTAATTCAAGATGGATTAGAGACTTAAATGTTAGACCTAATACCATAAAAATCCTAGAGGAAAACCTAGGTAGTACCATTCAGGAGATAGGCATGGGCAAAGACTTCATGTCTAAAACACCAAAAGCAACGGCAGCAAAAGCCAAAATTGACAAATGGGATCTCATTAAACTAAAGAGCTTCTGCACTGCAAAAGAAACTACCATCAGAGTGAACAGGCAACCTACAGAATGGGAGAAAATTTTTGCAATCTACTCATCTGACAAAGGGCTAATATCCAGAACCTACAAAGAACTCAAACAGATTTACAAGAAAAAAACAAACAACCCCATGAAAAAGTGGGCAAAGGATATGAACAGACATTTCTCAAAAGAAGACATTCATACAGCCAACAGACACATGAAAAAATGCTCATCATCACTGGCCATCAGAGAAATGCAAATCAAAACCACAATGAGATACCATCTCACACCAGTTAGAATGGCGATCATTAAAAAGTCAGGAAACAACAGGTGCTGGAGAGGATGTGGAGAAATAGGAACACTTTTACACTGTTGGTGGGATTGTAAACTAGTTCAACCATTATGGAAAACAGTATGGCGATTCCTCAAGGATCTAGAACTAGATGTACCATATGACCCAGCTATCCCATTACTAGGTATATACCCAAAGGATTATAAATCATGCTGCTATAAAGACACATGCACACGTATGTTTATTGCGGCACTCTTCACAATGGCAAAGACTTGGAATCAACCCAGATGTCCATCAGTGACAGACTGGATTAAGAAAATGTGGCACATATACACCATGGAATACTATGCAGCCATCAAAAAGGATGAGTTTGTGTCCTTTGTAGGGACATGGATGCAGCTGGAAACCATCATTCTCAGCAAACTATCGCAAGAACAGAAAACCAAACACCGCATGTTCTCACTCATAGGTGGGAACTGAACAATGAGATCACTTGGACTCAGGAAGGGGAACATCACACACTGGGGCCTATCATGGGGAGGGGGGAGGGGGGAGGGATTGCATTGGGAGTTATACCTGATGTTAATAACGAGTTGATGGGTGCAGCACACCAACATGGCACAAGTATACATATGTAACAAACCTGCACGTTATGCACATGTACCCTACAACTTAAAAGTATAATAATAATAAAAAAAAAATGTAGAGAAGTGTGAGGCAGGATTCGTTTGAGGGACTGCAAAGAATCTGGTGTCTGGAAGCAAAGACTGTAAGAAATAATATGGATAGAGGTGCAGCTGGAGACAAAGCCGGGGGTCAGAATGCGGCAGGTGTTCAGTGCAATGTTATGGAGTTTGGAATTTCTGGAGGGAATGGGTTTTTTGCAAGTGAGGCATTTGCTCAAGTATTTACAATAGAGAGTTTTCTCCTGGAGGCATCTTGGTGAATGAACTGGGATATGGGGGACAAGATGACCTGTTACTGAGGCGTCTTGCTTGGAGGAGAAGAGGTTGGACAGTGTTGCTGGCTGTATTAGTTTCCTGTGGCTGTTGTAATAAATTGCCACAACCTTGTTGGCTTAAAAGAACAGAAATTTGTTTTCTCACAGGTCTGGAGGCCAGAAATCCTTAATCAGTATTGCCGGGCTGAAATCAAGGTGTTGGTAGGGCTGGTGTCCCTCCAGATGCTCTAGTGGACAATCCATTCTCTGCCTTTTCCAGCTCCTGGTGGTTGTTGCTAGCATGCTTTGGCTTGTGACTGCATCACTCTTGTCTTCAAGGCCAAAATCTACAACTCTCTCTGTGCTGTCACTGTCTTGTCTCTTCTGTAAGTGTCAAATCTCCCTCTGCCTTCCTCTTATATATGGTATATGTGATTGAATTTATGGCCCTTCCAGAGAATCCAGGGTAGTTTACTCATCTCAGGATTTATAGTTTAATCACATCTGCAGAGACCTCTTCCAAATAAGGTCACATTGACAGGTTCCAGGGATTTGGACCTGATATGTTTGGGTGTCCATTATTTTTCTTTCACAGTTGTCATTTACTAGGACAGAAAATACAAGAGCCATAAGATTGGGGGAAAGATAATGAATTTAGTTTTGTACCTGAGATTTAGATTTTTAAGAAGACCCATATCCTGCTCTCAGTCTCCTTTTTTAAAAGAGTTTTTAAAGCATAAACATGTTTCCCTTTTCCAGTTGAAATCAGGAGTTGCATTCTGTATCTTTTTCTGAAAGTTTGCATTACCCTGAGTTAACCCTTCATTACTTCAAACCTGTAGGTTCTTGTGTTTATCTCAGGCTAACCAGAGCTCTGACATGTCAAGTTCTGACAAAGCATAGGTTTCTTTTTAAGTAATTTCCAAGGATATCAATCACAGTTGAATGCCTCAGAAGGAATATAATTATACTGTTAATTCTCCTTCCCTCAAATTTCTGTTAGTATCTAACCCAAATTCACCCATGCAAAGGTTGAAACTGTAATTTTATAACTGGCCTTTTCAGCTTAACGGTAGTAATAAGTACTTTGAACAACCAATTTCGGCAGAAACTGAAAAATAACTTAAAGTTTGTTTTATCCCTAGTGTCTGTTGGGTAATATCTGTCATTTATGATAAAGTTCTTGCTGTATATTCAGGCTACCAGAGGAAGCTGTTGAACTGAAATTTTTAATCTATTTGTGCAGCTTCAAATCTGAAAGTCTATTCTTACTTTCTTGAAAGCCAGATAATCTTGTTAAGTACTTTCCAATGACCCTAACTGTCAGAATTACTTGGTATCTTAGATTCTGGCTGAGTTTGGCTTTTTAATAAGTTTCGGTTTTAAAATATTTCTTTCTTTTTCTTTTTCTTTTCTTTTCTTTTTTTTTTTTTTTTTTTGAGAGGGAGTCTCGCTCTGTCGCCCAGGCTGGAGTGCAGTGGCGCGATCTCGGCTCACTGCAACCTCCGCCGCCTGGGTTCACGCCATTCTCCTGCCTCAGCCTCCCGAGTCGCTGGGACTACAGGCGCCCGCCACCTCGCCCAGCTAACTTTTTGTATTTTCAGTAGAGACAGGGTTTCACCGTGTTAGCCAGGATGGTCTCTATATCCTGACCTCGAGATCCACCCGTCTCGGCCTCCCAAAGTGCTGGGATTACAGGTGTGAGCCACCGTGCCCGGACTTTTTTTTTTTTTTCATTTCTAAACCTTTCCTTTTTGCCTGTACACAGTTTGGCTCCTCTTGTTATAGAAATTGTAGTTTTGGGAAATACATTTTTTCCTGAAATGTGTATGTTAAATTTCGCAGGGTATTGTTTATTCAGTGAATAAAATAAAAGAATGAATGAATGAATCAGAATTAAACATTACATTCAAATCACTTCCAAAAATTGAGTAAACTTGCTTTCAGTTGCTCAAAAAAAGTTTTGATTTCCTTGTCTTCATAAAACAGAATTTCTGAAAGCCATTTTGTGTATGTGTACATTAAAAAATGCATATACATACAAATAACTTTCTAATTCCGGTCCATAAGATAACATAATGCCCTAAATAAAGGCCGTGGGCATGGCTCAATGATATGGGGCTTGCTTATAATTCCAGTGATGCTGTCACTCTCAGGGATTTTCAGTTAGTGGATTACCTATTAGGGCAAAAGCCCCAAATGCTAGATTCCCCTTCTACTCTGCTCTCTATAATAAAACACCTAACCTTACCTAAAGTGAAAAAAGATGATGCTTTAGATTGGGGACTAAAACTCTTCTTTCATTCAACAGGCCCCACTTATGTGCAAGCTTGTGCTAGTTTCTGTGGCTGCCTAAGCAATATTTGGTTAAGACTTTGCAGGCTATCAGTGGTCTAGAGACTACACTGAAAAATAGATAAATAAAAGGCCCTTAATAATTTACAAAATTTTAATTAAAACCAGAATCATTCTGCTTATTGACACAGGGCAATTTGCAGGGGATGCTATGATTCAGAGATATTGGTCTCTGTCCACATGTGGAAAATTTATTCTGGACAGTGTTTGCAAAATGATAAAGCATTGTTTGGCTCTACTTATGAACTGTATTTTTGTCCCTATAGAAAATTAAATATTTTTTTTGTTGGGCTCTATTTACAAACTATATTTCCATTCCTGTTGAAAATTAAATAGAAAAATTGCACTCAAAGTACAGCAGTAGATTTTTTAATGTGTTGTTTCACGTCTGTTGGTCACAGTGCTGTTTGGAATTAATTTTATGTTTCCAAGTTGAGGACTTAACCCCTAAAACAAGTATCTTGTATTTTTTTTTTTTTAATTAGAACTTAGCAAAATTGCCTTTACTCTGAAACTATTAACTTTAAAATTCATATACATATCAAGTAGGTTGTCTTTTTCAAATTTCATCTGTGGAAGGATAATGATATTTGTTTCCCTTTTAAAGGATTTTTTAATATGAATATTTATTAGGTGATTTTATCTGCTGAGCAGGAAAGAGTGAATAGCATGCCTGCAACTTTAGGATTAACTCACGAGTCACTTTTTACTTTAAATACATCATGTTATGCTCATTTTACATATGAAGAATTCAAAGTTTTTATTTTCTACTATTAAATCCTTAATACATATAAATATAATAGAAAAAATACTTAGCTTTTTAAAAATAATATTGCAGGATTTTTTCCTTAGTTTGGCTAAAGACAGGGTCCTTGTCCCACAGTCATGAAAATTTAGGCTCACAGACAATTCGAGGAGGGAGAAAAATGGGGGACATATTTGGCAAAAAGGGAGAAAAAAGGGGGAAACAGAGACTCTCTGTAAAGCCAGAGTCCCTGCTGGGGTGCTTCCTGTCTGGCAATTTGAATCTCAGGTTCCACACAGGAAGAGGAGTGGCCAGGCTCCTCCCTGATGCAAAGGGGCAAACTATGACTCCACTGCAGTGTGCACTCCCAGTGCACAGGCTGGTTGGAATTTTGCCAGGGACCCCCCTCCCACCTGGGTGTCTCAATAAGGTACTTATTTCAGGATATGTATTTATTTAGATCGCTTGCATTATATATATATTATCAATTATTTGAAAAATAGTTGGAATAAGAGCTAATTACTGTATCTGGCTTTTGTTGTTATCATAGCTGAATCAATTTGACACTGTTTAATTTGACACCTATAAACAGTGTTTTCTCCCTATAATAAACTGCGATTTTATATACCATCCTATATTGTTGTTTAGTTATTTCTGTAATAAAATTCAGGCTTCTTGAAATAAGCCTTTAATACAGATTGTATTATTTTTGATAGTGCTTAGTTAGGTCTTGGCCATAGATTATTTGCTTGAAAAATACTTGCAGATTTGCTTTGAAGTTGAAAGAGAATTGCTACTTCCCAGTTTGAGAAAGATAAGCGTGAGATACAATTTTAGGAGGCTAGCTGGCTGCTCAGTATGGGTCTCAGAATGCCAATTGACAATAAAACCCACAACAGTAAAGACAACTGTGATATTCACGTTGCCTACTCAGTAACTGCTATATGGGAAACTGTCTTAAATTTGGAAGATGGCTTGTTGAGCATAAAATCGGAGCGGGCTGGGTTATCAGATGAGCTAACTGACTATTGTCTTTAGGGGAAGGTAGCCTGTTCTCAAGGATGAATATGGATGAGAATTGACTAGGAAGGCTGAGGAGTCAGGGAATTCTTTTTCTTGGATGGTTTTGGAAAGGTGTTGCTAAATTCCTGCTTATCTGCTTCTTAATTTTACATTTCATGCAAAATATACCTCTCCAGTTAACCCAGTGATGTACTAGAAAGGTGTCCCAATCCAGACCCCAAGAAAGGGTTCTTGGATTTTACCCAAGAAAGAATTCGAGGTGAGTCAATCAAGTGAAAGCAAGTTTATTAAGAAAGTAAAGGAACAAAAGAATGGCTACTCCATAGGCAGAGGAGTGTCGAGGGCTGCCGGTTGCCCATTTTTATGGTTATTTCTTGATTATATCCACAAGGGTGGATTATTCTTACCTCCCCTTTTTAGAACATATAGAGTACTTCCTGATGTTGCCATGGCATTTGTAAACTGTCATGGCCCTGGTAGGAGTGTAGCAGTGAGGAAGACCAGAGGTCACCCTCATTGCCATGTTGGTTTTGGTGGGTTTGGGCCAGCTTCTTTACTGCAACCTGTTTTATCAGAAGGGTCTTTATGACCTGCATCTTGTGTCAGTCTCCTTATACTGTGACTAAGGATGCCTTAACCTCCTGGGAATGCAGCCTAGTAGGTCTCATCCTTATTTTACCCAGCCCCTATTCAAGATGGAGTTGCTGTGGTTTGAACACCTCGGACAGTATTTCTTCCTACAGGTTAGAGTTAAATTGGTTGGGCCTCGGCTTTAGTTAATGCTATTTCAGTTATCCCCCTTTAAGCTCATAGGTTAGGAATTTTAATGAAATTTGAGGATGAGTGGATACTAGAACGACTCAGGCAATTTATAGGTTATAATTTTGATTAGATGTTTCATCAAATAATTTTTCTAACTCGTACACTGTATTTTTCCAAAATTTCTTTTGAAGATTTTGTTCTTTTGTATTAGCTACATCTAGATTTGCAGAATAGAAAGACACGTTCAGGATTTTTAACCTAGTGTTGATGTTCAACATCATGTTATAAAATGGTAGGAACAAAGTTACAGGCATCCTAGCTCAAGCAGATGAAAAGTCCGTGGAGGGAAGCGTAGCCTTTTCATATAAAATCTGGTCATGGAGGGTTGTGTGTTATGTTTATCTTTAAAAGTGCAATATATATAAAACAAATATTTTTTTCTATGGAAAGTACGGTGGGTTTGGCCTCTCATTCTGGTTTTCTCTCCTCATTCGATAAGCAGCATCTCTATACTAGTCTATGAACAAGAATTTATTTTCCTTTATATTCTTGTGGTAGGTAAAATTGGAGACCTTTGACATTTCCAGTATTCATAGAAAATAAGAAGTCTTCTGGACTTCTCCAGAAACTGAGGTATTTTGTAAAGAACAGAAGCATCAGATTCCGAATGGTTGCTACCGTTAGATTATTCTGTACTGGGCTGTGTACACTGACTCATTTACTCACTTTCTCTGAGCCCCAGCTTAGTTTCTGAATTTATGAAATGGCCTTCACAATAATACCTATCTTATTTTACTTAATGTGAATAGGCTTTGTTTCTAATAGGATCTTGGGAAGATAAAATTCTTATTCCTAAAATAAATCCAAACTGAATGATGGATTTTAACAGTCACTGGTTTTTTGCAGTGTATATATCACTAAGAATATTTGCCTTTTCCAGCTTAGCAATCATATATGCTTGAGTAAAGTAGTCTTTTGGGAATTCAATCTGTCAGAGATAGTCTATTCTATTATATTCATATGACCAAAGTACAGGTAAAATTATTACCAAATATAATTGGAAAGTTAAATTGCAAATTTCAGATTATGTTATGAAGATTTATAGATTTTTACTTCTCATTACACAAAGGGTCTTTTGTTGGCTTATTTTTGATGTTACCATTACGTGTTATGGATCACAATGGCTGAGTGAAACAAGGTGACAAATAAGTTTGTGATTAAGAAAACTAATCTCAGCAGGGCGCGGTGGATCACGCCTGCAATCCTAGCACTTGGGGAGGCAGAGGTGGGTGGATCACCTGAGGTCGGGAGTTCAAGACCAGCCTGACCAACATGGAGAAACCCTGTCTCTACTAAAAATACAAAATTAGCTGGGTGTGGTGGTGCATGCCTGTAATCCCAGCTACTTGGGAGGCTGAGGCAGGAGAATTGCTTGAACCTGGGAGGCAGAGGTTGCAATGAACAGAGATCGCACCATTGCACTCCAGCCTGGGTAACAAGAGCGAAACTTCATCTCAAAAAAGAATAGTAATCTGTTCTATTGTTGATAGAAATCCTTTATTTTATATTTGTGGTTAAAACATGTAGTTTCTTTCTTTTACATAAGTAAGGCATTGAAACAACATTGTTTTCTGTTAAATACGTATATAGCATAGTTTTTGAGTCGCAGCCACATCACAATATTTTGCACTGTCATCTCAGTTTTTTTGTGAATTCCAAAAGAAACAGCATAACATTTTCCTAGGACACCTAATGAGCAAAAGCTTGAGTCACAGGAAGGATTGGGAGAATTCCCACTTAAGAACTACCTTTGTATAATAAATATAATATCACAGTAATTTCTCATATGGAAATGTTTTAATTTACCGTTTGGTAACCATTGCTGGAGTCATGGTGTCTGCTCAGGGGACAGAAAGGATTAATTTATTATGATTACTGACGGGTGGTCTTCGAGTCTGATTTAATTCCAAATGTGAATATGTCTGTTGTTTCTCCTTTCTAGGAATATTTCAAGACATGATCTCATTTCATTGTCTGTGCTGCATTGTTTTGTTGAATATGTTCTTATTTTTTCAGTGCATAGAGATTCAATGGAGGCAATCGCTTTCGAGAACCTGAAATTAGAAAGGATGCCAGATTCATATGAAAAAGGGACTTTTCAAATACCAAGGGCCCTACAAATAAATGCACTTGAATAGTAGTCCTAGTGGAAAATAAGACAGCTTGAACACCTGATTTTTATTATAAGTATTACAAATAGGAATGCAATTTAGCTATTCCAAATTATTACCAATTAATGGAAGATGATTATTAAACACAAATTTGAACTTTTAGAACCCTTAAGTCATCAAGTTTTTCAGAAAAGCATATAGCTTTAAATCATAATTTTATAAAAACTAATTTTAGATGGAAATTTTCCTAATAATTTTCTACCTTGTGGATCAGAGCATACCGAATTTAACTTTTTAATGAGTACTCAGGGTTATTGTTATGAGCATAAAGTATAGGACTGTATTACTACCACCGAGGGTGGCAGTACACTGGTATCAGAGGAATCCAGGCTTTCCTAATTTTTGATTTTCCATTGTTATTCTGTTTTAGAAATATCTGGAAAAAAAAAAGTGCTAATAATGGCCTTGTGTATGTTTTTAATGTTTACTGAAGAGTCTTCAGGCAAGGTCTGTATGTTCATCTTAAATTCCCAAACTGTAATAGCAACATAAAACTCATCAGAGTTGATGTAACACAAATGTCAAGAGATGCTGCTTCACAATTGCATTCTAATTTTATGGATTAATGTGATCATGTGCTCTGAACTGCAAACAATTTTTGCATTAATAGCAACTCACAGTTTGTTGAACACTTTTATATATATATATATATATATATTTTTTTTTTTTTGAGACGGAGTCTCGCTCTGCCACCCAGGCGGGAGTGCAGTGGCACAATCTCGGCTCACTGCAAGCTCCGCCTCCCGGGTTCACGCCATTCTCCTACCTCAGCCTCCCTAGTAGCTGGGACTATAGGCGCCCGCCACCAAGCCCGGCTAATTTTTTGTATTTTTAGTAGAGACGGGGTTTCACTGTGGTCTCGATCTCCTGACCTTGTGATCCGCCTGCCTCGGCCTCCCAAAGTGCTGGGATTACAGGCGTGAGCCACCGCGCCCGGCCGAACACCTTTATATTTTTAATGAAGGATTAAATGGAAACCTAAAACAATTAGTTCTTTCAAAGAGATTTTAATCTTAGGATGTAAGGAGTCATGTTATTGGTTAACTGGAATGCAAGTCTGAGAAAATAAAAACTTTTATTTTCGGAGTCCAGTGATGTTCAGTCTGAATAAATACAAGCAGACCCTTAGGACATGTTTACTTAGTCATACATATGTGTATGTGTATGTTTATATATACACAATTATGTACATATACATTTTAATGTGTCTATATAAATATAAATATTTTGCTTTTATATCCAACTAACATTTTCTGTTTTATTCAACAGAAATCTTCTTGACAGAGACACATTTTCTAAATCTGATCCAAGTAAGTATTTATTGCTTGCCTTTTGAAAAATCATTTGATTTTGCAAAAGTTGTATGAAACTCATAGTTCTTGTTTAAAGGTTTGTTTTAAAGCGTAGAAAGCAGCAGGGGAGTGGTCCCAAGCTCTACACACTCATCAGCCAACCCCAGGGAGTACTGTGGGTAAAGAGGGACTTGCTGAGCACTTTGAGAATAAAATGAGAATACAAATGACTCCAATGTGGGACAGTTCACTTTGAAATTAAAACCTCATGCTATGGCCATTTGGTAGAAATTATTATATTTGAAAGAAAACCAAATGGGCCATAATTTAAAGTTATTTTTAGTCATGGAGTAATACTTTTCTTTCTTCTTTTTCTTGTTTTTAAATAAAAGTGGTGGTTGGGCAAGGTGGTTCATGCCTATAATCCCAGCCCTTTGGGAGGCTGAGGCAGGAGGATTTCCTGAGCCCAGGAGCTCGAGACCAGCCTAGGCTACATAATGAGACCTGCCCCCACCCCCACCATCTCTTGGGGAAAAAAAAGAAAAGAAAAATAAAATAAAAGTGATATATAAAATTTACAACCAAGTGAAATATGTAACATCTGATATGAACCAAAGTGATTACTAATTAGAGGTACTGAAAATTAGAGATAACTTGTAAAGTGAGAAGGGTAGTTTGAATTAGAAAACAGCAGAATGAACTGTATAAATCAATGTGTTTCCGAATCTTGTAATATTTAGAAATGAATATACAACAGTTCTCTATCTCTACAAATGTGTGAACAAATATGGTTGAATTATAGAGGAAAGGTTTTTGTCAGTTACCAGAATTCTTAAGGTAGTCATTGGGAAAAAGGCATTGCAATTGGGGTATTAAAAATCCCTGGGGCTCATTTGACAAATGGTTGGGACACTTCATATCCCTTAATCTTTACTCAAAGGCCTTAATCTCCCTTTTGGGAATTCCTTTCTTGGTTGACAGGATTTCTTACCTATTTACAAATATTGAGGGAGGAAGTTAAAATATTAAATGTAGAGCGTGACTTGCCCCCAAGTTTTCCTTCCTATTATACCTTTGAACACCGTAAATATCTTAGGAAGAACTTGATTTGTGTTTCACAACATAATGAAATATTTCAAATTGTTTAAATTATGGTTTTAAAATTTATCTATGAAGACCTTAGCAAGTATTATTATGTGCCAAGCTCAGTACTTACTAAGTTCTAAAGATCTGGCATAATAGTTTGTTTTCTGTTTAGTTAAATTAATTTTTAGTCACTTGATGATTTACTAGCCTTTTTTTTTTTTTTTGAAAGGGTAAGACTAGGAATTAGGCATTTATTTTTGATGTAGCTTTTGAACAGCTGAAAGCCAAATTGTATACATTCACATACGATTTTCATAAAAGACATTTATATGTGTGTATTTTTTCATCTTTTGTAGTTTGTGTCTTATATGTACAAGGAGTTGGAAATAAAGAATGGAGAGAGGTAAGTTTAAAACTTAAAAAAAAAATCACTGGACTTGAAGATATAGTAAGTTATAACTTGATCAAGATGATACTTCCCGTTTTTCACTGTAAGTCCTTTTCAACCCAAAGATTGAATTGTTTTTATCTTAGGAAAGTTACCTTTGTGTTTTGTTTTTAATAACAGTGATTGTTTAGCTGACTTATGACCTTCTTGTGGAATATTCTAGGCCTGAAATTTCTACTTCCTTTATCCAAACATAAATTTAATGTGTTGCCATCAACTTGACATGATTTCTTACAAAATTTAAGTTTGTGGGTTAAGTCTTATTTTTAGAGATCAACTGCTGATATTTATAAAATGCCACCTTAAAAGATTTTGATTGGCCAGGCACGGTGGCTCACACCTGTAATCCCAGCCCTTTGGGAGGCTGAGGCTGGCAGATCACGAGGTCAGGAGATCAAGACCATCCTGGCTAACACAGTGAAACCCCGTCTCTACTGGAAAAAAAAAAAAAAAAAAAAAAAATGAAAAATTAGCTGGGCGTGGTGACCGGTGCCTGTAGTTACAGCTACTCCGGAGGCTGAGGCAGGAGAATGGCATGAACCCAGGAGGCAGAGCTTGCAGTGAGTAGAGATCGTGCCACTGCACTCCAGCCTGGGTGACAGAGCGAGACTCATCTCAAAAAAAGAAAAAGAAAAAGAAAAAAAAAGATCTTAATTATGCTGCTTAATACCAAATATTGCCTACTTTTTGCTACATATTTAAAAATAAAGTTGAAATTCAGCTTCTTAATACAAATGTATGTTGTTTAATGAAGCAAAAGTGAAAAGACAGAATTGTTAATTTATTTTCTAGAGTGTCTCCACATTCAAATGGGTGGTTGATCATTGGAAGGTGGAGGGCATATTAAATAAAAGGCATTTCCATCTGCCTCTAGTTGCCAGTTATCTCAGGAAGTTAGTGCATTGTTTTAATGAGGTTACAGTTTCTGGCTAGATTTCCCTAGTGAGGTTTGTGCTATTTGTGCCACAGAGTGCATTTGCCAGTCATTTTACCACTGTGCCTGAATTTTGGGTAGAGGGCAAGAATAAATCATTTAATTTATTCTTAAAATCTGGGGAAAATAATTTAAAACTTGTTTCTACTGATAATGGGCTGGTGGTCAGTAGTCCATAAACAGATACACGTTTATTGTATCTAACTGCTTCTGCACTTTTTTTTTTTTTTTTTTTGAGGCGGAGTTTTGCTCTAGTTGCTCAGGCTGGAGTGCAATGGCACGATCTTGACTCACTGCAACTTCTGCCTCCCAGGTTCAAGCGATTCTCCTGCCTCAGCCTCCAGAGTGGCTGAGATTACAGGCATGGGGCCACCACGCCCGGCTAATTTTGTATTTTTAGTAGAGACGGGGTTTCTCCATGTTAGTCAGGCTGGTCTCAAACTCCCGAGCTCAGGTGATCCACCTGCCTTGGCCTCCCAAAGTGCTGGGATTACAGGTGTGAGCCACTGTGCCCAGCACATTTCTATTTAGTTCAATATTTACCTCAAACTCTGTATCAAATGTAAACTCATCATCTTTACCCTATGTCTGCTTCTTCTTCGCTTCAAATATAGCTAAAACTGCTAGCCAAAATATGAAACTGCAATTTTTGTAGTCATCCTGAGTTTCTCTCCCACATCTTCATCACTTAATGTCATCCAGTGCTATGAGTTCTCTTTCATAAAAAAGAAAAATCCACGCTTGGATAAGCCACCCTTTTTATTCAGACTCCTTTTCTCTTTTGTCATCCGTGTTGCAACAATTCTCCTACCCCCTTTTTTCCATGTTCATCTGTCTAATCATTCCTTTGATTATCTTCCTGAAAGACATGCTGTCTTGTCATTCTCTTCGGAGTTCCCTTTCTCAAAGGCCTGAAACAATACAGTGGAACTGCTTATTGACCATAGATGCCAGGCTAGATGGGACTGAGCATTGACCAGGGTGTCCACAAAATGACTTTGCTTCAGGCACCAAAAAGTTACCAGGATAAGGATACCTAAGTTATAGTACCAGACATCTGGGCCAATGCAAATGCCTAATAATGAGGCAACTGGAAACTTTATTGGATAAAGGGAGTTTGAAGAAGGACAACAAACAATTTTGGACCTAAACCAGGGTTCTGGGAGTTAATTCTTAAGTGGGTGCTGACCAAGTGGTATTGGCCTGTTAGTTTAAGGGCAGCCTCAGCTCAAAATCTCCCTTCCTTAAAAAATTTCTCATGCTTTCCTATTGCCTAAGCAATGAAATATAAATTTCTTACTTAATTTACAACTTTTATAATAATGATGGCTAACTAATGTTCCAAGCCCTTTATAAATATTGACTAATTTAGTTTTCACAGCAACTTTAAGAGGTAGGTTATGTTATAATCCTTATGTTTCACGAGAAAAATGAAACACAGAAAGGTTAAATGACTAGACCAAAGTTACCCAGTTGTAAAGGACAAAGTGGGAATTTCCTTTTTTTTTTTAACTTAAATTATTTAAACTTTTATTTTTATTTATTTATTTTTATTATACTTTAAGTTATGGGGTATATATGCAGAATGTGCAGGTTTGTTACATAGGTATACGTGTGTCATGGTGGTTTGCTGCACTCATCAACCCGTCATCTACATTAGGTATTTCTCCTAATGCTATTTCTCCCCTAGCCCCCCACCCACCGACAGGCCCGGGTGTGTGATGTTCCCCTCCCTGTGTCCATGTGTTCTCATTGATCAACTCCCACTTATGAGGGAGACCATGTGGTGTTTAGTTTTCTGTTCCTGTGTTAGTTTGCTGAGAATTATGGTTTCCAGTTTCATCCATGTCCCTGCAAAGGACATGAACTCATCCTTTTTTTTTTTTTTTTTTCTCTTTATGAGACGGAGTCTCTGAGAGTTTTCTCAGCAATTTTGGTACATCTGTAAAATCAATTTATTGATGGAGGTATCAGCATTATCTCAATAATATAGTGGTTATATTTAAATTCAGGTATATTTTGGAAAAGTATGTGTAACAAGCCATACGAATTTACGTTCTGAGATGAATCACTTTTAGATAATAAGGGGAATAAGTGAAAAAATAAAGCTTAAAAATGTGTTGAAACAAATGCTCCAAATAAAGAAATATAAAATTATGTAAAATTAATCTTTAGTTCAAATTTGCAGTTTAAAAATTATCTCTAACATGATTATAATTACCACCTATATTGTTGATAAATTCTATCTAATGACTGTGAATTATGAAAAACTCTTGAAGTAATGGATGCAAAACTAAAATTATTTTTAGTGTATAGTAATTTCAGAGCTAGAAATGATGTTTAAGCACCATGAATTACGAAAATATGGAAACCTAGTGGCAAATGGAAATAAAAAAAGTAACATCTCTAAGAATGGCCACTTTACTCAGAGTTGGGAAAATATTCCAACTAAGTTCGTGAAGTTGGATTTTAGTTATCCATAGCCAATTCATTTTGTGAATTACTTTTAAACATTTAAAATTATAGAATTTGTTCCAGGTTCCCTAAGTTAGTATGTGATAAAAGGCATGCTGAAGTTGTTTATGAACTACAGTGATTATAGTGTAGAGGCAAACAAGTCTACTTTCAAATGCTGATTACTACAGTTTGACTTTGTCTCTGCTCTGCCCCATTCCATTGACACTGAGCTATGTTAACATTTATTCATCTCCATACTGAATAATACTTGTTTAGGTGTTTCTCTGTCTCTCACAAACACACACACACACACACACACACACACACACTATACTATTCAACAAACATCAATAACTTTTTTGCAAACTTACTCTCTCATATGTCTTGGCTTCACTGTTTAGCTTTGTGCTTCCAAAGGTGAAACCTCCTGCACAGCATTTAGAATATGGCTTTCTTTGTTCCTTTTATTTATTTTTATTTTTATGTTTTTTTTTTGACGGAGTCTCACTCTGTCCCCCAGGCTGGAGTGCAGTGGCGCGATCTCTGCTCATTGCAAGCTCCGCCTCCCGGGTTCACGCCATTCGCCTGCCTCAGCCTCCCGAGTAGCTGGGAATATAAGCGCCCGCTACTACGCTCGGCTATTTTTTTCTATTTTTTAGTAGAGACGGAGTTTCATCTTGTTAGCCAGGATGGTCTCGATCTCCTGACCTCGTGATCCTCCCGCCTCGGCCTCCCAAAGTGCTGGGATTACAGGCGTGAGCTACCGCGACCGACCTTTCTTTTGTTCTTGAAAGGTGTTGAGGGCCAGGTGCAGAGTGGCTCAGGCCTGTAATCCCAGCACTTTGGGAGGCCGATGTGGGCAGGTCACCTGAGGTCAGGAGTTAGAGACCAGCCTGGTCAACATGGTAAAACCCTATCTCTACTAAAAATACAAAAATTAGCATGGTATGGTGGCGGGTGCCTGTAATTCCAGCTACTCAGGAGGCTGAGGCAGAAGAATCGCTTGAACCTAGTAGGCGGAGGTTGCAGTGAGCCGAGATCCCGCCATTGCACTCCAGCCTGGGTGACAGAGCAATACTCTTAAAAAAAAAAAAAAAAAAGGTGTTCAATTAATATTTGATTGAACACCCAAATGTAGGGACACCTAAATTTAGCTTCTTAACACAGGCACACACAGTTTAGTGTCATGGTTTCAGAATTTATGTGGTGGAAGGATCCCTGTAGATAAATTGCTGTGTAGGCCACATTTTTTTATATTAAATGTGAGAACATGTATGTGTCATGGTAACTAGTTATGGGAGCCTAAGACTTTTTCTTCTACTCTTTAAGCTTAACTACATGTTTTGGAATTTGAATTATTGCATCAGTTGACAACATGTTATGTATCTCTTAAGGCTTAGGGATATTCATTATATTCTTTCATTTTTGTTTTAGAGAAATATTATGATGAAACATATAAAGCTATTGATACAGGAGAGAGGAAGCTTTTAAAATTTTAAGGCCATCACTGTTGCTAATCGATTAACCATTCTGCATGGCTACTGATACTTTCTTCACTATTGAATGCATGTTGCAGAGCAGCTGAATATTTTTATTTTGTTTTGTTTTCTCTCTTTTAGAAAAGATTTGAATTGCACTATTCTGCTGTGCATTCAATCTACAGCATTATATTTCTTTAGTGGATATTGGAAGGAGTCTCACAATATGTATAAAGACTTCCTGTGATTGATTGAGGGGATTGTAATGGAAGACATTTACTGTGTTCTTGTAAAAACAGTTGTGTGACATGTAGTTGAAAGAACTTAGTAAAGCCAATATATTTTATGAAATGTGTGGCCATTAATATTTCAGCAAAAATATGTTGTATGTTACACAGACAAATACTATATTGATCCATTTGGATTTCCAATGTCAGCAATACCAGTTTTAGAAAGAGATCTGCAGATTGGCATTGGAATCTTTCTGTTCAGAAAAGGATATAAAATAGTATTACAAATATTCCTGGATATAGATAAGTAGAAATTGTGGGTTAATATAAGTTACCCGTAGTTTATAAAGCGTAGTTGAACTCTATTAGCTCTATGCATATCACATGTTCAATTGAACAAGAATCACACTTTAGACAGAACTTTTCTCATTGTTAGCTAAAAAGCAAATCCAGAATGTTTTGATCTCTTAAATTATTTTTTCTGTCCCACTTTTAATATACCTTTTTATCAAAATAAAACTCAACGAAATCAATGAATTAGAAGTAAACACAGCCATGTAACCACCATCTAGATCAAGAAAGGGAACATTCCTAGAAATCCAAGAATTTTTATTGTGTTCCTTCAAGCCTCCTCCTAAATTGAACTACCATTCTGATTTCTAACACTATAGAATAGTTTTGCCCATTTTTAAGCCTTATATACATAGAATCATATAGTTTATACTGAATTATGTTGTTTCTTTCAGTGAGCTCTATCCATGCCTGTGGCAAGAGGTTGTTCATGTCCGTTGCTGCATGGTTCTCTGTTTTATGAATATGCCCCAATGTACTTATCCATTCTACTTTGGACACATTTTTGGCTTGTTCCCTGTTACTAAATATTATTATCTGTTTAGAACATTCTTGTACATATCTTTTGGGTCTTAACATTCACATATTCCTAATATTATATGTAGGAATGAATTATCTGAGCCATAGGAGGAATGCATATTTTCATCTTCAGTAGATACTGCCAAATGGTTTTCCAGAATTTTCCATCTGCCACTTGTATTGCCGTACATCTTTGCCAATGCTTTTTATTGCCAGTTTTAAAAATATTTCCATTCTGATTAGTGGGTAAAGATATCCTGTTTTTGTTTTTTAACTTGCCGATGATTACTATGGTTCAGAACCTTTAGGTAGGCTTAATGGCCATTTGGCTATTCTCTTTTAAGAAGTATTGCCTATTTTCTTACTAATTTTCAGGAGTTATATCTTCAGGACAGGAATTCCTTGTTGCTTGCGTATCTTTCAAATATCTTCTCCCTTTATATAGTATGGCATTCTACTCTTTGAATAGTGTATTTTGATGAACAAAAGTTCATAATTTTAATTTAATCTAACATAGCAATATGATCCTTTATAATCATAACATATCCTTTATGATCTGTGCTTTCGTTCTTTTTAAGAAAATCTTACTCTCTGAAGGCCGTGATGGTATTTCCCAGTGTTACCTTTTAGAAGTTTTATTGTTTCACCTTTCATGTTTAGACCTACAGTTCCTCTGGGATTAATTTTTGTATATGGTTTGAGATGAAATTTACTTTGATGCCATATAGTGTCGAATTGACTCGGGAACATGTGTTGAAGGGATCACCTTTCTCCGCTGCACAATTACATCACCTTTATCACAAATAACTGTATATGTGAGGACCTTGTTGAGGATTCTGTTGTGTAATACCATGCTGTTTTAATAACTAGTGCTGGCGGCGTGAGCTTTGTAGTTTTTTTTTTTTCTTCTTCTTTAGATTTTCTAGGGCAGGGGCTGGCAAATTTTTTTCTGTAAAGGGTCAAATGTAAATAGGAGCCAGGGCAAAGATTTTAGGCTAGGTGGGCCTTATAGTCTCTCTAGCTACTGTAGCATGAAAGCAGCCATTGACAGTACGTAAATGGATGATGATGGGGCTGTGCTTCAGTGAAACTTAACTTACAAAAACCAGCAGCAGGCCAGATTTGGCCTATGGGCCATAGTTCTCAAACTCTATTTCTAGGATATTCTTAGCTTTACACAGCTCAACAGAAATTTTAGAATCTGTTTGTCAATTTATACATACATTTATCTTTACTGTACTGACAGGGGCCTCTTGTATAGTGTTTAATAAAAGTGGTGACAGGAGGCATTCTTGTTCTTGATCCCATGGGTAAAATTTTCATGTGTTTGCATTTATTCAGATGAGTATATGATTTTTATTTTGTCATTAAGATGAAATACATGCTTGATTTTCATAAAACACGTATTTCCATAATGTTTCCAACTGAATAATGATGTATGGTCTTTTAAGTATATTGCTTACTAGGCCTTGCTACTATTTGTTAGAATTTTGCCTGTTACAACTTATATTGATCTATAAATTTACTTCTTTGTCATAAACTTGTACCTTTTGTTGTTAAGATTAGGCAAGCCTCATTACTTCTGCTTGAAAGCATTTCTGTTTTCTCTTTGAAGGAGTATGAGTAAAATTGGTGTTGTATTTTAGTTAAATGTTTGAAAAAGTTTGCTGCTAAAACATTCCGAGTCTGGACATTTCATTATAGGAGGTTTTAATATCAGATTCAATATCTTCGTTACATACATGTCTACTTACAGTTTCAATTTCTTCTTCTGTCAGTTTTGTGTGCCATGATTTTTCAGGAATTTATCCATTTAACCTGAATTTTCAATTTATTGGCATAACACTGCTTGTAATACACACTTACGATATGTGTATTTTCTGTGGGATTTATAATGATGTCCCTTTTTTTACCTTCTTATATTGATAATTTGTGTTTCTTTTTTTTGGTTCTTCTTGGCAAAGGTTTATCAATTATTAGTCTTTGCAATAATCAAATTTTGCCTTTAATGGTTATCTCTAATTAAAAAACAGTCACTGGTTACTGCAACTGATTTTTTCTCATTTTTCGATTTAATTTGATCTTTTATTTCTTTTTTGAGACACAGTCTCAGTCTCTCATCCAGGCTGGAGTGCGGTGGCATGATTTCAGCTCACTGCAGCCTCCATCTCCTGGGTTCAAGTGATTCTCATTGGTCAGCCTCCCAAGTAGCTGGGACTGCAGGTGTGTGCCACCAGGCCTGATTAACTTTTGTATTTTTAGTAGAGACAGGGTTTTGCCATATTAGTCAGGCTGGTCTTGAACTCCTGACCTGAAATTATCTGCCTGCCTCGGCCTCCCAAAGTGCTGGGATTACAGGCGTGAGCCATTGCACCCAGCATTTCTCTTCTAAGTTCTTGAGAATGATAGCTTAACAGTTATTGTCAGTCATTTTTCTAATATATGCATTTTAGGCTAAAAATTCTCTTTTAAGAGGCTTTAATTATATCCCAGTTTGTTATGTTATGCTTCTATTACCTTCCAGATTCAAAGTTATTTTTTAAAATTTGAAAATATGTCAGACTTACAGAAAAGGTGCAAATATAGTATAAAGGATTTTTTTTCCCTTTAAACTGTTTGAAAATAAGTTGCTGACAATATGCCCCACAACATCTGAATGCTTTATTTACATAAAAGACATGTTCCTCCATAATCATAATATAATAACCAGAATCAGGGAATTAAACTGATATGTTTCTACCATCTAATCCTCAGGATTATATAGGAGAAATATATAATGATTATAATGTATATGATATATATAATGCTAACAAGCTAATTTGACCTGTAGTTACACAGTCAGAATCTTGTTGACCATGTGCTTATGGTGCATTTCATTATATTTTTTCTGTTATTTGCAGTTCCACAATTTGGCTAATTGAATCTGAAGGTTGAATAGAGATTTAGTTTCTTTAACAGATCTATTGGTGGTTGTATGAACTTTTCATTGGAAAGCAAATGATGTCTTGTTTTCACTCTTTTGTGATATTAGTATCCTTTGATGCTTAGTGCCTAGATCATTGGAGATTTTCATGTATTAGTTAGAATAATGTTACACTATACCAACATTAGCAGATTATATTGCCATTCATACTTTATTTTTTCTCTTTCAGCCATAATTTAGTCTTAGTTCTGTAAGTAATGCTCACCACTACTCTATATGTCAATATTTCTCTAGTAATTATGGTTTTATAAAAATCCATCTTTAGTAAATTCCTTAGAAAAGTTCATAGGAACAGTATTTCCCTAGTTCTTTCATGTTAATAACAATTTGTGTCCTTTGTATTGGAAGAACATGAAATCTTTTGATCACATTTTCTTTCCTTGCATATATTTAATATATTATTTCATTTTTGTTCTGTCATAAAGCATTTCTGACAAAAAGTTTTATGAAAATATAATTTTATTTTAAGCCATGTACTCATTCTGCATGAATGGCTAGTGGATTACTTTTCTTTTGAAAATAATATTAAGTACTTTCACTAGACTGTGTCTTGGTATTAGTCATTCAAGATTGATATTCTGAGTAGGTCATATTTTCTTTTAATATTTCAAATTGTTTTTATGCTTGAAAGTTTAATAAGTTGTTTTTAATATTATTCTGATTTGCTTTGCTTTGATTTTTTTTATTTTCATGTGATAAGAACACTTAATATATGCCCTTTAAAAATTTTAAGTATACAGTACAGTTTTATTAACTATTGACATAGAACTTGCTCATCTTGCATAACTAAAACTTTATACCCATTGAACAACAACTCCCCGTTTTTCTCTCCCCCACAGCCAATGGCAACCACCATTCTTTGCTGTTTCTATAAGTTTGACTATTTTAGATACCTCGTGTAAGGGAATTACACAGTATTTGTCCTTCTGTGAGTTGTTTATTTCAGTTAATATAATGTCCTCCAGGTTTATTCATGTTGCTGCATGTGGCAGGATTACCTACTTTTGTAAGCCTGAATAATATTCCATTGTATATATACCATGTTATTTTTTGCTATAAGAACACTTAATATCTACGCTTTAAGCAAATTTTTAAGTATGGAATACGGTATAGTTAACCCTAGGCACCATGCTGTACAGTAGATCTTTGGGACTTACTCATTTTTCATAACTGAAACTTAATACCCAGTCATTCTTCCCAGTTTCCCCTCCCTTCAACCTCTGGCAAACGTTCTTCTACTTTTTGCTTCTATGAATTTGACTATTTTAAATTCATCATATAAGTGGTATTTTGTAGTATCTATCCTTCTGTGTCTGGTTTATTTCACTTAGCCTAATGTCTTCCAGATTCATCCATGTTGTTGCAAATGGCAGGATTTCCTTCCTTTCCAGCCTTTTAAAGGCTGAATCATGTCCCGTGGTATGTAGGCTATTGTGAATAATGCTGTAATGAACATAGGAGCGCAGATATCTCTTCAAGATTATTATTTGAGTTTTTTTGAATGTACACTCAAAAGTGGGATTGCTAGACCACATGATAAATATATTTTTAATTTTTGGAAATTTCATACTGTTCTCCACAGTGGCTGCACCATTTTACAGTTCCACCAGTAGTGCACAAATGCTCTAATTTCTCCACATCCTCAACAACAATTCTTCTTTTTTTTTTTTTTTTTTTTTTTTTTGATAATAGCCATTCTAACAGGCATGAGACAATATCTCAGGGAAATTTGAATTTACAATTCTCTAATGATTAGTGATGTTGAGCATCCTTTCATATACCTGTTGACCATTTGTGTATCTTCTTTGGACAAATGTTTATTCAAGGTTTTTTTTTTTTTTTTTTTTTTTTTTTTGCCTATTTTTAAATTGAGTTATTTGGTTGTTTTGCTGCTGAGTTTCTGATTTCTTTTTATATTTTAGTTGTTAATCCCTCATCAGATGGTACACAAATATTTCCTCCTTCTGTGGGTTGCCTTTTGACTCTGCTTTCCTTTGGTGTGGAAAACCTTTTTAATTTGAGTTACTCCCACCTGTCTAATTTTGCTTTTGTTGCTTGTGCTTTTGGTGTTATAATCAAGAATTCATGGCCCAAGATCAATGTCATGAAACTTTTACCCTATGTTTTCTTCTAGGAGTTTTATAGTTCCACATCTTACATTATGTCTTTACTTCATTTTGAGTAGTCTTTTGTGTATGTGTATTTGCATATGAATATGAAATTTTTTCTACACCATCTGTTGAAGAAATTATCTTTTCCCCATTGACACCCTTGTTGAAGATCAGTTAAACATCTATGTGTGAATTTATTTATGAGCTTTCTCTTCTATTCCAGTGATCCATGTGGCTGTTGTTTCAGTACTATATTATTTTAATGACTATAGCTTTTTAGTATATTTTGAAAATCAGGAAGTGTGATACCTCGAGCTTTGTTCTTTTTCAACATTGTTTTAGCTATTCAGGATCTTTTGTGGTTCCATATGAATTTTAAGATTTTTTTTTGTCTATTATTAAAAATGTCATTAGGATTTTGATAATTATTGCATTGAACCAAAGATCAAGATCACTTTGGGTAGTGTGATTATTTTGATCTTCCAATCCATTAACATGAGAGGTTTTTCCATTTCTTTTTGTCTTTCTTATTTATTTCATTAATGCTTTGTGTTCAGTGTACACAGGTCTTTTACCTTCTTAGTTAAGTTTATTACCAAGTATTTTATTCTTTCTGATTCTGTTAGAAAGAAATTATTTCTTAAGTATCTTTTTGGATGGTTCATTGTTGGTGTATAAAAGCACAACTGATTTTTGTATGTAGATTTCATATCTGCAACTTATGAATTTGTTTATTATTTCTAATAGTTTTTGTGAAGTCTTTGGGATTTTTTTTTTTTTTTAACTATAAGGTCATTTGCAAACGAAGATAATTTTACTTCCTCTGTTTTGATTTGGATACCTTTTATTTCTTTGTCATGTCTAAGTGCTCTGGCTAGGATTTTCACACTATGTTGATTAGAAGTGATGAGAATTGTCATCTTTGCCTTTTTCCTGATTTTAGAGGAAAAGCTTTCAGTTTTTCACCACTGAGTATGATGTTGCAGTAGGCTTTGTGTGTATGGTTTTGTTATGTTCAGGTAAAGTATTTACTAAGTATTTTCATCAGGAAACGTTGCAGAATTTTGTCCAGCACTTTTTCTGTGTCTATTGAGATGGTCGTGGTATTTTATCTTTTAATCTGTTTTACTGTATATTGCATTAATTGATTTGCTTTATTTGAATCATCCTTGTATCACAGGAAAAAAAATCTCATTTGCTCATAGTATAACTGAGGTGGAAGTTGAGACTTGACTCCAGAGGTGGGGCTTAGACGCTAGACCAAATTGAGGACTAGCAAAAACAGGGCTGGTGTAGAAGCAGCTTTCCATAAGATGTCTACCAATGTGCCATGTCAATTTGCCATTGCTGTGACAACACCTGGAATTAATTGCCCCTTTCCATGACAACAACCTGATGACCTAGAAGTTACCACTCTTTTCCTAGAAATTTCTACATAAACTGCTCCTTAATTTGCATGTAGTTAAAAGTAAATATAAATATGACTGCAGAAGCACCTTTGAGCTGCTACTTTGGCACACTGCCTATTGTGTAGCCCTGCTTGCAAAGAGCAGTAACTCTGCTGCTGCTGTACACTGACACTTCAATAAAAGTTGCTGTTTAACACCACCAGCTTGCCCTTGCATTCTTTTCTAGGTGAAGTTAAGAACCTCCCAGGCTAAGCCCCAATTTTGGGGCTTGCCTGAACTCCATCATAACCATCTGTGTTAGTTAATTGGCTTTATATGGAGGAAAAACAAACTTCTTGTCTTTAGGACAAAAGGTAGTTTTGCAACTTGGAACAATGACTCTACCAAAATTAGGCTCCTGCTTTCCCACAGAAACTGGGAGACAGAGGTGCAATTCATTTTGATGTTTACATTATATAAAGATGGCTCCTATGTTCTTGAGAAAGACATTCCCGGGTTATAAAGCTGACCAGAGTTTTCAAAATGATTTATATACATTTCAGAGAGAGAAAGTACTTGTAATTACATGTTTTCCAAAGTAAATTCTCTGAATAAAAGGAGGGAGGGAAATATTTTCTATTATCAACAGGGAGAATTAAGCCTCTTATTTATTTTTTTTAGATGGAGTCTTGCTCTTGCCTCCCAGGCTAGAGTGCAGTGGCACAATGTCAGCTCACTGCAACCTCCGCCTCCTGGGTTCAAGCAATTCTCGTGCCTCAGCCTCCTGAGTAGCTGGGATTATAGGTGCCCACCACCATGCCTGGCTATTATTTTTTTTGTATTTTTAGTAGAGATGGGGTTTCGCCATGTTGGCCAGGCTGGTCTCAAACTCCTGACCTTGTGATCCGCACGCCCTGGCCTCCCAAAGTGCTGGGATTATAGACGTGAGCCACCACCTCTGGCCTAACCTTCTTATTTTTAATTTTTGGTTTGTGTTTGTCTTTACATAAGAAATAATACAGAGAAATCCTATGTCCTGTTTCCTCACTTTCCCCAAGTGGTAATATCTTAAAAACTCTAGTACATTATCACAACCAGAATATCGACATTGATAAAGTAAAGAAATAACTATAATGTAGTTCAGTGTTTTTAGTTGTACTTTGCAAGAAAAATAGAGAAATGACTCCATCTTTCTGGAAATGAAAGTCCCATCCTTACAATTTCTTTGATGGACAATCAATAAACAATGACTGAGATCTATGGTTTATTTATAGTCAATATATTTGTGTACTGCCAATTATATTATAAAATAAAATATGAATTATTTGAGTTGTAGCTATGATTTTAATTAGGTGTGTCTCTTTCTTGTGTAAAGGCTACATTGGCATGAATAATACTGATATGTTTTGTTGACATTTATGTATGTTAAATCAGTGTGTGACAGGGTTTTGCTATATGAATCAGTAACATTTGAAGGAAAACTATGAAGGTTGTCAATGTAGGTTGCTAGCCCTTTATTTTGAAAATTAAG
The DNA here is from genome assembly GCF_037993035.2 of Macaca fascicularis. Classification (NCBI taxonomy): domain Eukaryota; kingdom Metazoa; phylum Chordata; class Mammalia; order Primates; family Cercopithecidae; genus Macaca; species Macaca fascicularis. Next base: position 37,236,454 of record NC_088385.1, on the reverse strand, counting down.
GAAAAAGACAACAAGATTAAGGTAAACATCTACTCTATTATCATAATTTATTCCTAACTAAAGAGCATTTATCTTTACCCAAAATATATCTAGGCTGTATATTGGAAAAAAAAAACACCCTGATACTCATAGTATAGTCCAGTTAGAAACTTTATGCAGTCACAATTTTCTTTAAATGTGATGCATCTAAAGTTTTAAATAAAGATAAATCACAACATGAGATTTTGTGACAGTACATGTATATTGAAAAACCACAGCCTAAAATTTTATTCCATAGTTAATCATTGATATAGTAGCTGTCTTTTCCAAGTTTTAAATGTGGTGATCAGTTTCTTGCAAACAACATGAAGTATAGAACAATGTCCAACCTATTTGTATTTTTATTTTATGGGGATTATAAAAAATTCAATTTACATAGGCATTTTGAAAAATTTATAAGCACTACTGTCAAATTTATTTTATCAATTCAGAATATTATAGGAAAACTAAGAAAAATCTAAGGTTCTGCCCTCTAGGCAACCCATGCCATTAGTTGGTGATACCAGGTGTCTAGCTAGTGAGGATTATAGACAAGGATGATCCTTTTAATATGCTATTGAATTTGGTCTATTTGTATTTTCCTGAGGATTTTTACATCCATATTCACCAAGGATATTGGTCTATAATTTTCTTTTCCAGTTGTGCCCTTGTCTAGTTTTGGTATGATAATGCTGACTTTATAAAATGAGTCTGAGGGTATTTCTTTTTTTTTTTTTTTTAATATTTTGGAAAGAATTTAAGGAAGATTGATATTGATTCTTGTTTAAATGGTTGGTAGCATTCATCAGAGAAGCCATCAAGTCCCAGGCTTTTCCTTTTGATTACTGCTTTTGAGGTTGTTGATTACTGCTTCAATCTCTTATTCACTATTGGTCTGTTCAAGTTTCTTATCTTTTCATGATTCAGCCTAGGTTATATGTTTCTAAGAATTTTTCCATTTCTTCCGGGTTATTCAATTTGTTGGCTAAAGTTGTTCATAATAGTCCCTTATGATCATTTTTATTCCTGTACCATCACTTGTCATGTTTTCTCTTTCATTTATTATTTTATTTGTGACTTCTCTCTTTTTAAAATTAGTTTAGGTAAGGGCTTGCCAATTGTTTTGTTTATTCTTTGGTCCCTTTTAATCTCTTTCAGTTGTTTCATTAAATTTTCAAGTTTTTGTTTTAACTTTTAATTGGCAATAGGTGCATATTATATATTTATGGGATACAATGTGATATTTTACATGTTTACATTATGGGAATAATTAAATCAGGTTGTTTAAGAAATCCAGTACCTCACCTACTTAGTATTCTTTTTGTGGTGAAAACATTTAAAATCTTCTCTTAGCAATTTTGAAATATACAGTGTGTTATTATAGTCACTTTTTTCTACAGTAGATCATTAAAACTTATCCTCCCGTTTAACTGAAATTTTGTACACTTTGATCAACATCTTGCCTTTCCACATGCTGTGTTGTGCATGGATTTATTTCTGGACTCTGTATCCTGTTCCACTGGTCATTTTATGTTGTTATGCCAATAACATGCTGTGTTGGTAACTATAGCATTGTAGTAGATTTTGAAGTCAGGTAGTGTGATGCCTTCAGCTTTGTTTTTTTTTTTCTCAAGGTTACTTTGGCTATATGGGATCTTTTGTGGTTCTGTATAAAACTTAGGATTGTATTTTCTATTTCTGTGAAAAATGACTTGGAATTTTGATAGAGATTACATCACTTATGTAATATGGCCGTTTTAACTATATTACATTTTCAGTCCATGAACATAGAATAGTTTTCCATTTATTTGTGTCATAATTATTTCTTTCATCAGTGTTTTGTTTTTATTATACAGGTTTTTCACCTTTTTGGTTAAATTTACTCCTCAGTATTTTGTGTCTTTTTTTTTTTTAATGTTATTGTGAATGGGATTTTCTTAATTTACTTTTCAGATAATTTGTTGTTAGTGTAAAGATACACTACTGATTTTTCTGTGTTGATTTTGTATCCTGTAACTTTACTGACTTCATCAGTTGAAATAGTTTATTGGTGGAGTCTTTAGAACTTTCTCTATATAAGATCATGTCATTAGCAAATAGAAACAGTTTCACTTCTTTCTTTCCAATTTGCATACCTTTTATTTCTTTTTCTTGTCTAATTGCTCTGGCTAGAACTTGCAGTCCTAGGTTAAGTAGAAGTGTGAGAGTGAGCATCCTTGTCTGGTTCCTGAATTAGAGGAAAAGCTTTCAGTATGATGTTAGCTGTGGGCTTTTCATAAATGTCTTTTATTGTATAGAGGTTTATTCCTTTAAAACTTAACTTGTTTTGAATTTTTTATCTGGAAACATTCTTGAATGTTGTTAAAAGCCTTTTCAGCTCCATTGAGTTGATCATATAGTTTTCGTAATTTGTTCTGTTAATGTACTGTATCATCTTTATGGAGTTGTGTATGTTGAACCATCCTTGCATCCCAGTGATAAATCCCACTTATGATAAATGATTCTTTTAATGTGCTGTTGAATTCAGGCTGATAGTATTTTGTTAAAAATTTTTGCACCTGTGATCATCATAGACAGCTGCCTTTAGTTTTCTTTTCTTATAATGTTTTTGTCTGGCTTTGGTATCAGGGTGTATTAGTCAGGGTTCTCTAGAGGGACAGAACTGATAGGATAGATGTATGCATAAATGGGAGTTTATTAAGCAGTATTGACTCACACAATCACAAACCACTGGTGTAAGTCCAAGAGTCCAAAAGCTGAAGAACTTGGAGTCTGATATTTGAGAGCAGGAATCATCTGGCACGAGAAAAAGATGAAGGCCGGAAGACTCAACAAGTCTGCTTTTCCATCTTTTCCTGCTTGCTTTATTCCAGTGTACTGGCAGCTGATTAGATGGTACCCACCCAGATTGAGAGTGGGCCTGCTTCTCCCAGTTCACTGACTCAAATGTTAATCTCCTTTGGCAACACCCTCACAGACACACCCAGGAGCAATACTTTGCATCCTTCAATCCAACCAAATTGACACTCAGTATTAACCATCACACAGGGCAATGCTAGACTTGTAAAATGAGTTTGGAAGCATTCCCTTTTCTTCAGTTTTTGGAAGCGTTTTAGAAGGATTGGTATTACAGATTGTCCTTAATCTGAAAGCTCAAAATCCAAAATACTCCAAAATTTGAAACTTTTTGAGTGTTGGCATAATGCCACAAGTGGAAAATTTTACATGTGGCCTCATCTGATGGGTCACAGTAAAATGCGATCAAAACTTTGTTTCATGAACATAATTACTAAAGTTATTGTATATGATTGCCTTCAGCATATGTGTATAAGACATACACTGAAGCATAAATAAGACACACACTAAACCATAAAACAAAGGAGTTTCATGTTTAGACTTGGGTCCCATTCCCAAGATATCCTAATATGTATATACTGTATTCCAAAATTTGAAAAATTCTGAAATCTGAAACACTTCTGTCCCAAGCATTTCAGATAAGGGATAATCAACCCGTATTTTTTCTTTTAATATTTGGTAGAATTCTGTGTGAGTCATCTGGTCCTTGTTTTTCCTTTGATGGGATATTTCTTTTCTATTATTATTGATTTAACCATTTTATTCTTTATTTGCTTACTCAGGTTTTCTCTCTTTTTAAAATTCAGTCTTTTTGGGTTGTATGTTTCTGTGAATTTATCCATTTTACCTAGGTTATCCAATTTGTAGGTAACTTGTTTATAGTTGTCTTTCATGATCTTTTGTATCTCTGTGGTATCAGTTGTAATGTCTCCTCTTTCATTTCTGAATTTATGTATTTGTCTTCCCTTTTTTTTCTGTCTGACTAAAAGTTTGTCAATTTTGTTTACCTTTTCAAAAAATCAATTCTTAGTTTTATTGTTATTTTCTATTATCTTTCTAGTCTCTATTTTATTTATTCTTGTCTGATCTTTATTATTTTCTTCCACAGACTTTGAGCTTAGTTTTTTCTTTGTTTTCTAGTTCTGTGAAGTATAATGTTGTTTATTTGAGATCTTGGTCTGCTATAGGCTGCTATGATCTATTACATAGAGCTGGAACAGAAGTTCTCATTTCTGATGATAATTGCTGCATGTGGTATATGAAAAATTAGAGATAATGCAAAGGTTTGAATGATTTTATATTTTTCTAGAGGGGGTTTACTTTTACTTATGTAGATACAGAAAGGCTAGTAAAAGTTCACTTTAATTCCTTAAACATTTGAATGACGCTAATCTGGCTTTCATGGCTCCTGAGGGTTGTTCTTCTGATTTATCCTTCTCGATTGTAGCCCTTTGGAATCCCAGCCTAAAGGTTTGTTGACTTATTTTTTTTTTGGTAATTTTTCTCTCTCACTTTTTAAAGGTTTAGACATATTATAAATGGAAAGAAATATAGACCGAACATGCATATACACTGCTAAAATCTCTGACTAGTTTGGCCTTTTTTTTTTTCCCCCCCAAAAAGAGCCTTTTAGGGCTTCTTTCCTGGCCTCTCTTTTGTCCATGTTTTTTTGTTTCATAAATTGTAACCTTTTGTTAGGTCTCTGGTGCTTCCAAAATGATTTTTTAAAATATTTCGTCTACTTTTTCTAGTTGTTCTCAGGGGGAGAGTTGGTGTAAGACAACATAATTTGTCACTGGTAGAGTAAAAGTTTGCTCTGATCACTCGTGAATGAAAATAATTCTCAGGTTAGTTTTGCAATGTTTCTATTTTCCTGCAAAATTCATAGTACAAAATTAAATTAAATAAAATTCACAAAAATAAACATTGAGAATTTAAAAACATCAGTGCTCAAACTGTGCCTAGAGATCATATTTTATGCAATACTTTCGGGAAAAGGAGAAAGTGTTGTAAAAGTTTTACAAAGGGAATAATGAAATTTAATAATTCTGAAATATCTAAGAATTATTGCCCTGGAAGAGTTTTAAAGATAATCGATCAAAAGTTTGTTTTGAGTTTATGAAATTCATTGTTGTTTATTTTGTAATGAATGTTAGTCCACAACATTTATAGAGCATCTGTGTGAACTATTTTGAGATATTCAAATACTTCAGGGTTGGTGTCAATACATTATATTTTTTCAAGTTTATTTTCAATTGGATTTATATAACCATTTAAATTAAAATAATCTAACTTAACATAGTCTGCCCAGTTCATTTAAAGATGTTTTGTCTCACATAAATGAACATCCAACTGATATGTTATAAAATTAATTCATATTTCCCAATAAGGATCTCTTGGATAAACTGAATCAGTTTTTTTTTTCATTCGGAGGGTGAAACATGTTACTAATCAAATAATTAATAGCAAGTAATGACATGTTAAGTTTCATAAGATATTTTTATTTTAAAGTATATGATAAAACTTTAATAATTGTTTTAACTAAAGTTTTAAAACACTATAATATAATTTTAGATGCTGGTAGACTTTAGTTCTATGTTTTATGTGTGAAAATTACAGAGACATGATGTAGGTACTCATTTGTTGGTGGTTAAAGATTTAGGTGACTTCCTAGAAACAGAAGATCCTAAAAATTGAATGACAGTCACTTATGTGAAATATTTTGTCATAACCAAGAACATTAGAAGGAAGTCATTTTACTTCTCTCTCTCTCTCTGTGTGTGTGCGTAGTGTGTACGTGTATTTTTATATCTGTAGCTACATCTCATTGATCTGTAGTATTGTAAGATCTAGATAAAGCTTTCAGATGTTCTACTTGTTATAATAAAGTGAGTTTTGGATTATTGGATTGTGAAAAAAATGTCTTGGATAATGAATTATATAACAGAAATATATCTCTTTCTCTTGGAAGAAGAGGGCTGGGGATTCTCTGGTGAGGTCAGTGTTTTATTTCCAAGAGGAAGAGTATGAGAATGTAAACCTTCTGTGTATAGCTGTGTGTGTTTGTATGTTTGGTATCCTTCATGCAAGTTGGATATTTATAGTCCTAAATTGCGCTTTTAGATTAAATTTATCTTAATATTATGTCAGAATATTCTGCCTGCTGTACTCATCTATTTTACTCTTGTCTAATCTCTGGAAACTGTGGCCGTATATCATGGCTGCTAAGATTTAATTATAACGTAATAATTGAATTAAAGATGTGCAGTTGTTCAGATGACCTTTTTTCTTCATCACTTTCACTTCAGTTGACAAGTGAATGTGAGACTGGATGGTTGTGCTGGGCCTTCATAATATATTAAAACTTTCTGAACATTTTAATCAAAACATAGTTCATCTGCTTGGTGCCATAAATAGATGAAGTTACTGAGTGTTCTTCCCATTACTACTTCTCTGAAGTAGTTTAATAATCAGTTGATTTGGAAATGAGGAGTATTTCTATTCTATTATTTTCTGCAAGATTTGTTCCTAAATTGGGAAAGTAGCTATTTATCCGATTAGCTCAAGCATAAAACAAAGGAAAACTTTGAAAGACTTGATTGTGAATTGTTTTTCATTTTTTGCTTGGAATTTTAAAGGGAACATTGTTTTATGGTTTTAACAAATTTAAGTTTACATACTTGTTTTTCAAATAACTGAAAATTTTCATACTTGGTGAATAAAAGAATAGTTTCCTAACTACAAGATTACGAAAACGTAATACAGTATCATTATGTAAAAGTGCTTGGCTTCCACATATTTGTACATGTACATTGTGCCTGTGCCAGAGGTTATTGTAATTAGATTCATAAGTACTTTTGATAATCTAGTATTATTGATATTCAGAACAAGACTTTTTAGGACACAAGTTAAAATGCTTTAAAATGTAGCTGTTTCTGGGTGTATAACATCAATAAATATTATTAATAATTGTCTTTCCTTAAAATTTTACACCCCTTTGATAGGCATACAATGATATGCCACTGCACATTTTCCAAAGAATTAGCAATTATTTATTTAGTAGTATAAGACATTAGCTAAGATGTAAATTTTATTTCAAGTCAAAAAGATTAATCACTTGGTTGATAGCTAATACATTCCAGCATCCAGGAAATAACCGACGTATTTCCCATGAGCTGAACTAGTCATAACATATGTGTAGATTTCTTATTATTTCCAGTTTTCACTTTTTATAATAAAGTGAACTAAAAAACAGGAAAGCTGCCTGAAAGTTTTTTGTTTCTGATTTTAAAAGTAAATTGTACTCATTGCAAGAAATTGGGAAAACCCAGAAATGCATAACACATTTTTAAAAATTAGATGATAATTACATTCTCGTACACTGTATTCTATTTTTTTCTGTATATATATACACACACACATATATATGCATATATATGCTTATGTTTTAATCAAATTGGCATTATGCTACACATATACCAAAATTGGTATTATACTATACATTACCCTTGATATTTTTTCTGAACAATATGTCTCAGATCTCTTTTATTTAACCATTTGTTCAATTTTATTCAGGTGTAAATCAAACACATATCTGTGTCCTGTTCTTTCATGAAGCTTACTGTCTAGTGGGGGAAACATAAACATTTTATTTTTATTTTTATTTTTTTTTTGAGATGGAGTTTCACTCTTGTTGCCCAGCCTGGAGCGCAATGGCGCGATCTTGACTCACCGCAGCCTCTGCCCCCTGGGTTCAAGTGATTCTCCTGCCTCACCCTCCCGAGTAGCTGGGATTACAGGCATACGCCACCACGCCCGGCTAATTTTGTATTTTTTTTTCTTTTCTTGTTTTTTTTGAGACGGAGTCCCACTCTGTCTCCCAGGCTGGAGTGCGGTGGCGCGATCTCGGCTCACTGCAAGCTCCACTTCCCACGTTCACGCCATTCTCCTGCCTCAGCCTCCTGAGTACCTGGGACCACAGGCACCTGCCACCATGCCCGGCTAATTTTTTGTATTTTTAGTAGAGATTTGATTTCTCCATTTTGGTCAGGCTAGTCTTGAATTCCCAACCTCATATGATCTGCCCACCTTGGCCTCCCGAAGTGCTGGGATTACAGGTGTGAGCCACCATGCCCAGCCAACATAAACATTTAAATGTATAATATCAAAATATAAGTTTTATTAAGGGGGAAGACAGGTCCTGTGAGAGAGACTAACTTTAAGAATGGAGCACCTATTTCAGATTGATGTTTAGAGCTGGTGTACTGACATTTAAGTAGAGGCTTTATAAAGGATGAGGAAAAAGCCATTTAAGAATGGGGTTAAGAACATTCTAGTAAGAGGAAATAGCAGGTGCAAAGGCCATGAGGTGGGAAAGGGTTTGGTGTGTAAAAGGGCCTACAAGAAAGCCAGGAGGCTGGAGCAAAGAGAAAGAAGGGATACTGCCTATAATGAGGTTAGAGAGGAAAATAGGAGCCAAGACCTGTAGACCAAAGAAAAGAGATTTCATTATAAGTACTATGGGAAGCCATTAAAAATTTTTGGCTGGTGGAATGACATGGACATGTTTACATTTTCAAAAGATTACTCTAGATGTCACATAGAAGATGAACTGGAAGGAGAACAAAAGAAGAAGCAGAAATGTAAGTTAGGAGGCTCTTTGGGTAGACCATGAGAGGGACGAAAAGCTTGAATTAGGCTGATAATAGGAACTATGGAGAGAAGTAAACAGCTGTGAGGCATATTTTGGAGTTATAACTGATAACTTATGGGCTAGTGATGAATAGGAGTTGGCAGATTAAAAAGAAAGACTTGAGATTGATGACTTTCATTTATGGCCTGATAAATCAAGCGGATAGTGGTAGCATTTATTGACAAGAAGTAAACTTGGTAAGCCACCAGTATTAGGGTGATATTTGTGATACAAAATAATTATTTTATGTTTGGATGATACTTTTGAGGGATCTATAAAACAACCACTTATATAAGTTAAGAAAGCAGTTGTATGCATGAGTCTGTACCCAGAAGTGAGTCTCAGAGCTGATGACATGCCTTTGGAAGTTATCGTGTAGATGGTATTTGAAACCGAAGAAATTATCCTGGTCTGTTTTGTGTTGCTATAACAGAATACCTGAGACCAGGTAATTTAAAAAGAAGAGAAATTTATTTTCTCACAGTTCTGAAGTCTGGGAAGCCCAGGATCAAGGCACTGGCATCTGGCGAGGGCATTCTTGCTGTATCCTAACATGATGGAAGGCAGAAGGGCAAATGATGGCCAAATGCTGTATGAAGCCTCTTTCATAAGGGCCTTCATTCCATTCATAAGAAAGGTGCCCTCATGGCCTAATCACTTCTTAAATGCTCTGCATCTTAATACTGTCATGTTGGTAACACCTGAATTTTGGAAGGGATACATTCAAACTATAGCAGAAACAGATGAAATAACCTAATAAAAAGTGATTGTATAGGGAACAAGAGTGCCTTGAACTGAGGTCTGCCAATGAGATGTTGAATACTTGAGAATCTGAGAAGAGGAGAAACACAGAGGAATGTGGTGTCAAAAGTCAGGAAAGACGGCTTCTAAAAGGAATGAGTGGACAGCTGTGCCACATACTGTGGAGAGGTCTGGCAAGATGAGGGCCAGAAGTGACCACTGAATTTGGCAATATGAAGGTTACTGGTAATATCATCAAAAACAATTTCAGGACTGTGTGTTAGAAGACATATTGTTATGGATGTAGTCATAATTTATAGATTATTTGCTAAAACCAGGATTTTAATGGCTACAAATTAATCTTCACTAGAGATAGCAGAGTATACTTAGTCACTCCTATTGCTGAGGAGCAGCATTCTATGAATAATAGGCTTGTGTGTGTTTTAAGGGCTAATAGGCTCTGGGGAGTTGCTGGCTGCACCTCAATGGGGCTTACTGTGGGAAATTTCACTTCATTTTAAAAAATTCTCTCTGAGTGGGAGTTTGGGTTAAAAATCCAAGTACTTGGGAATATGGGTACTGGCTGAGTTTCTCTTTCAGAGTGTTGTGCATTTGCGACTTCGGTGCTCTCTGCTCTGGTCTGGAACCCATCTTTCCTCCCAGCAGTAGGAAGAGTGGGAGGGTGGAGGGTCCCTCTTGTTTATACTTGAACTTACTGACCTCTGCACAGTTGTCTTGAAGTACACGAGCACTGCCAGCCCCTGGTTATTTGGGTATATTCTCTTATTCCGACTCCCTTCAAATTAGAAAAATAAAATGGATAGGCTCATTGTTGGATCTTCTCCAGGGCCTATGTTTTACGCTTAAATAGAGGAGAGTCCTAGAAAGAATGCAGATTTTATAGCCAAAGTGACTTAGGTTGAAACTCTGCCTTACTTTTCTTATCTCTAAAATGGGCTAGTTCTATCATGCAGAATTATAGTAAATATTTAAAGTAACGTATGAAAAGTGCTTGGAACAAAGTAAACACTCAATAACTGGTGGCTGTAATTGATATTATTGTTTAAAGTAAATTCTTGATATTATTGAAATGTTGAATTAGTGACTTGGGTTATAATTTGTCTGTATGATATTGTTCTGTGATATAAAACATTGTCCAATGGCATAGACCTCTGAAAATTTGTTCTTTTTGGGGGTGATCCGTTGGAAGTAGCCTTAGTAAATCCTATGTCATCAATATTTTGTACTATGGTTTTATTATTACAATTTAAGAAAGCTTCACATTTTAATGGATTAGCACAGTTCTTCTGTTTTCCTATTAAAAAGATAATATTTCATTGAACTTTAATAAAAGTTGGTTCGTGATAAGACAGCATGCTTCATTGCCTAATGTTGCTCAGAACTAAAGTTAAAATTCTCTCATTAGAATTCCATGGGAGTTGGGAGGGAAGAATGTAAGCCAAGGATGGAAAAGAGATGTAAATTTTATATTTGTGCTCTATCTTTGGGAGAAGTGCCAAATGGCCTTCTTTCACATTGAAAGGAGGGAGGACTAGAAAGTGTAATATTTTTTCCTGTTTTCCACTTGCCCTAAGATGGAGAGACTTAGTTTTTCTAAGCTAAAGTGCAGCATATTGCTTTAAAAGATGCAAAAAGAATAGGTTCCATTTTAGCTATCTAGATATGGTAAAAATTAAAACATGATTAATCAGAAACAACTGATTGTTGTGACATATGTGTGTAGGAGATTTTCAGAGCATTCTCCCCAAAACATGGCTAATAAACTGCATTGTATATGGGACTGTTTTGTATAAAAAGAGGAAGAAGGTTATGAATACTTTGATCTCTTCAATTATAAGAATATGTATTGCCTGGCCTTCTCATATACAAGGTTAGGAAATATATTTAAATTTTAGGTAGAAATAACTTCTTTTCATTAAAAGAGGATTTAACTTTCAAGTAGGGAGAGGAGAAGGAGAAGCATTATGGTTTGTCATATGAATTTTGGGGAGAAGCTGATTTTTGAATGAACTCAGGGCTTGTTTTCTGATTTCCCTGAATAAATAAGAGAGACGATTTGATCTCTAAAAAATTTTTTATTATTTGGATATTTATTGCTTATTTTTTAAAAGAACTGTATGATGTTATGTACTGTACTTGTAATAAGTAGCCATACAATGTTTAATTTTAAATTCTCTCTTTCCACAGTTTGGAAGAACTGAAGTAATTGATAATACTTTAAATCCTGATTTTGTAAGAAAGTTTATTCTGGACTACTTTTTTGAAGAAAGAGAAAATCTTCGTTTTGACTTGTAAGTTCTACTACAATTTGCATTTAGAAAAATTTGATTTTTAAAGACAGTATTACTAATGTAAGGCAAGGTCTTATGGTTGCACTGAGTTCTAGATTATATTGGCAGGAAACCATATTCTTTTCAGAGTGTGACCCAAGCAAGCCCCTTGCTTTGCATTTTGTAGGTCTGAATACGTATTCAATGAATAGGTGAGCAGTTTAGCCATGCAGGACGGTGTATATGGATGTTCTTCCCAACTGCCCTGGGCTTCAGTGGATTTCCTACAAGTTCTATGTATACTCCAAAGTTATCACATCTACTCCTATGGCTGATGTCTCTCAGATCTTTGTCTCAGCAGCTTCTTAGCATAGCACCTGGATCCCTGCCTAACTATGGCTTCCGTTCATCCCTTGGTAGTCTTGTATTTTTCCAAGGGCCAGGATAATCGAGTCAGCATTTTAAATATGTTAAGTATTCTTGTTACTTTGATACTGAATCTGGCATATTAAAACATTACTGTCAAATCCAACTTCCTGTCCACAGAGAACCTAGAGTCAGCCTGTTTATATTATTAGAGAGTTTTTGTTCCACAGAAGTGAACTGTAGTGATTGTTGAAGTATTTAGATATGATTAAAAGGAAATCTGTTGTGGGGATGTGGGTAAAATATGCTTAAAATATCAAAATAATTAAAGGAAATTTATGAACATTAAAAAGATAAATGTCTTGTTTTAAATAGCTGAAAATCCTGATGTACCATGCTTTTACAATTTATAAATACTTTTGATAACAAAAGCTATCAATATCTTATTTGAAAAAGTCATAATTTGCTTCATAATTTAAAAAATGAGAGCTTTTTACTGTTAATAGGCTTTCTCATTTTCCTCTAAAATACGCACAGTAAAATAACCGGCAGCGCTTGTGTTTAAAAAAGATCTTAAACTAGCTTCTTTCTTCAGGAATACTAAGTATTTGTCATATTTATCAAACAAAATTTATTACATCCATATTTGCTTTTTATTTTTTAGAAACTCTTTTCCAAATAGTAAAAATGAGGCTTATCAGAAGAGAAACTGAGATGGAATGTGGCAACTTCCTGATGATGTTTATGATACAGGCTGCACTCAGTGTTGCCACTAAAAAGCAGATTTCAATCATATAGTATGTGGTTGAAACAGATATCAATCATGTAGTATGTGGTTGAAGTCTCCCATTATTCTGGGCCTTGGTAGCAAGTGCTTTTTAAGAATTTTCTTTTACACCAGCATGGGACTCTTAATTTTTCCTCCTTAATCCCAGACTTAACTTTCTGTTTAAACCAGGCTCTATTTCATGATTCTTTATTCCCCCTATTTGTTTTTTTCTTTCTTTTTTCTTCCTTTTTCATTCATCTGCATTATTTTCACGGTTGAAAGTAATCAATATTTATTACAAACTTTAAGTGATACAGACATTTAAAATGAAAGCTTCCTTTTATCCTAATACAAAAAAGCATCGTCCCCTGCCCCCCAAACCTGCAAATGATTCAGTGTATATGCTGGCAGATCTTTTTTTTGTTTATTTATTTTTTTTTTTTATTTATTTTTTTTTGAGACGGAGTCTCACGCTGTTGCCCAGGCTGGAGTGCAGTGGCGCGATCTCGGCTCACTGCAAGCTCCGCCTCCCGGGTTCCCGCCATTCTCCTGCCTCAGCCTCCTGAGTAGCTGGGACTACAGGCGCCCGCCACCGCGCCCGGCTAATTTTTTGTATTTTTAGTAGAGACGGGGTTTCACTGTGGTCTCGATCTCCTGACCTTGTGATCCGCCCGCCTCGGCCTCCCAAAGTGCTGGGATTACAGGCTTGAGCCACCGCGCCCGGCGATCTTTTTTTTCTTTAAGCATACAGATATGCATACAGGAATTGCAATAAATATATTTTCCTTTACCTTGTATTTTGCAGGTATCCTTTTATGCCACAAAATATGCAAACACCACATTCATTTTAAAGGTTATATAATTTCCATTGTTCAAAAGAACTGCAATTTATTTAACCAAACACTTTCTGATGGGCATTTGGCTGGTTCCATTTTTTCTACTACATATATCCTGCAGTGAGTTTCCTTGGATGCAAATCTTTTTGTAATATATATTTATATATAGTTTACGTTTTGAGAGGACACATTACTTAGAGTCAAATTTTAGGATTACAGGATGCAGACCGGAGTATCCACTGTCTGGTTCTAAATCTTTGAAATCAACTTCGTGTGAAAGTTGATTATATGAATTGAGTCATTCTTGTCATACCCAACTAAATCGGAGTCAAGAGGCCAGGGGAAAAAAGCACTTACAGCACCTGTTCCAAGAATTGAATTTTCCACAAGGCCAATTGCTGAATCCGTTCACTGTAACCCTAAAGAACAGTCATGACCTGCCATGACTCTATGACTGGTTTTACCTACACCATCACTCACCAATCACCACTTTTGCCAGCTCCCAAAAGCTTCTGTAGTGCCAATGAGTTTTCTTTCAAAACAATATATAGCATTTCTCTTTCTAATAAAACTCCCAACCTTCTCTTTGTTTTTTGGACATACTGCATGAAAACCACCCTGGTCTGTGTATATGCACCCTGAATTGCAATTCTGTGCATCCCAAATAAAATATTTAATTTAGAGATTCATCTCTGTATTTTATTTTAATTTCAACATTGGAGATCCTATAAGCTTTGTTACTTCCCTAAACTCCTTGTCAGTTATTTAGCTCTGATTTTTAGATCCATGTCCTGCTCTTCATTCATTACGTGATACTCAAAACTCATCTGTTCCAGGAACATTTACCTCCGAGTGACAGGAAACTATACAGTAACATAAATCAGTGTTAAGTAAATAGATATATTTTAACTTTCTTAACTTCCTAATTGAAGTTGAAGCAATTTTTACAGAAACAGTGTAATGTTTGAAATGTGAAAGCATATTGCAAAGTGGAATTAAATAAGTATCATTTTACCTTTTGTATGTATTTGGTTAGTTTCAGAAATTCAAAGAATATCTCCATTTTATATGATTGCTGAAAAGTTCAAACAACTAGGGCTAGAAAGGGTTACCTGCAGAAGATCATCAAGAAGAGTAATAAGCCCATCCTCTTAGTTCATGTAGTGTCTTCTCTATCACTTTAATTCCTTTTGATTTTCCATTTTTTAGAATACTCACATAATAACCTTTAACCTGAAAGAACAGGCTTATTATTATCATCATCATTATTATTATTGTGATTTCTTCAGGATATCTATGTAAGTAAATGTGGAAATAGTGTAATAGTTCATGAGTTATGTATATATATTATACCTGTGGTGATTTTTAAAATACTTAGCAATGTGTTATTCCTAGTAAAAGTAACATATTCATGATAAGAAAATTGGAAAATAAAAAGATTAAAGTAGCAATACAAATTACCAGTAGTCCCAACCTCTACCACCCAGAGAACTACTGCAAATATTCTGACATATTGGCAGTATCAATCCTAAGTAAATATATACTGAGATTAATCTCTAAGAAAAGGGTTTATTTGGGAATAATATATAATAATTAGAATTGCAATTGGACACGTACACACGCATACCAGAATGGTTTCTGGTGCGTTCAGAGAGCAAAAGGAAAGGCTGGAGTTTTATTGGGAAAAGAGAAAAATTACATAGGTTATTTTGAAAGAAAGTTTATTGATGCTGGTTGTGTTTTACAGAAGCTAGCGATCTCTGTTTGGTAAGGGGTGGCAATTACTAGGTTAAATTTGTCTCAAGATCATAGCAGGTCCTTGAGGTTTTGGATTGGGCTTGTGAGACAGTTCTTGGAGTAGGTGTTTGTGACTCCCAAGTGATTTTCCCCGTGGCTCTGCTGCCCCTTCAGCCCTGATTCTGTTTTAGTTGGGTTTGACAAAAATGGCCTCATTTTATCTGATCAATTTTTATTGCAGTAACATAGTTCGTTGAAGGAACAGCATGCTGAAAGATGCGCTAGTGTAAATTAACCAACAGATAGATGCAAATGGTTTTCAGAATTGTTTTGGATTTCCTTAATACCTATTGATTTTGTAAAATTCTAAAAAATTTAAAAAAGAAGCTTTGAACATGTTTTATCTAAACTGGAGAAATGGCTTTTATAAACCTAAAAAAAATTTCAGTGCTTAAACAATTGTAGTGACAGTGAGAGAAAAAGAGAAAGACATAGAGAGAGACAAATTATTTCTGCTACCACTGACCCAAATTCTTGTAAGTACTATAATAGTTAACCGATATTAATTTTTATTATTGTTACTATGTTATGTCTGAGATATATTTTCAAGATTACCTTATCGGCTATGAGTCCTAAAATTCCCTTGCCTTTTTGATCCAGTATGTACTTATTCTCAAGAGACATGGTTTCTCTCGTCATGTTATGTATATATCACAGAGAAAGTAATAAACTTTGACATTTATTTATTTTTATTATAATTATCACACTGATGATAATACAGGTTCCTCATAAATCCACTTTGTTGTCATGGTTGAAAACTTTATTATTGGTAGAGCAGCTGTACCAAAATGCATTTGAACAGGAAGTGTGGCTAGCCTTATCACTTCATAGTATGTGCCAGATATAGGATAATTTAGAAATTACACTTCTCATTCGTGTTTCCATTCAGACTGGAACACTAAAAAGGGATTCCTGAGTCTAGATATGACTTACCTAGAGAATTATTTTCTTTCTTGATAAATAAAATGGTGATAATCATGAAATGTATAATGTTACCATAAAATATTTTAGATGGATCTCAACACTTTGAGGAAAAATAAGTTGTTTTATTTCTTCTAGTATAGTTGTCTCAATACAATGTCAACTGTGCTTTTTTTCCACTGGTTAAGGGCTCCTTTAACAATGTCAAAGTCTAATTTCATACCTTTTCAGTCACTTTTGTTTCTTAAAACCATGTTACTCTTTTAATTGTTAGATACTTTTTATTTTAAAACTTTAATCTCAAACTTAATTTAAGACTTTTCACTTCCTCTCCCTTCAACTGGAGCTGTTGCCCAGCTCCTTGCAGGACAGAAGGGAGGTGGGAATGCAAAAAGGTAGGCGGTGTTGGGAGACTGAGATGTGGTTCTCCTACTGTCCAAAAAATCCAGACCTTATATGGGAATCAGCCTCAGGGGACACATTTTAAGCACCCTGCTTGTCTTGTCCTTATGGAGGAGGGGCCAAAGAGGACATTATTCTATGTTTTTCATCTCTCAGAAAACACTTTCTAGAACTTTCCAGTGAGTTTCTCTTCCATTGATGGCCCCAGGGTGGACTTGCAGCAGGGCCCCATAGCTTACTGATGAACCAGATGCAGTACTCCCCTTCTTGCAGGCATCCCAGATTTTGGAGCCATACTTTACTTGGCTTTGGGGAGTAGAAAGAACCTCCCTACTGCCCCCCAACAGAGAGGGAAAAGTCCTCACTTATGAACAGTGTGTTCACCTGGTGATGGACTAGTCCCCTGAACTTTGGGGAGAAAGTATATGACCCTGCGATTGACTCAGTAGCTCTGAGCTAAGCATGATCACATATTTTGTTTTTCTCTTTGGGCCTTAGTTGCAATTCCAGAAATACAAGAAAAATTTCCATCATTATCTGTTACTCTCGAATCAAAAACATAATCCTTGAGGTGCACCCAAATCAGCTACTGCCAATTCATTACTATAGTAGTAAGGTTTCAATGGCAGGATGAAGTTGTTTGCAAAATTTGTTACTAAATTTAGGCACAGTGGATGCATCCTCTTAGGAGAAACCACCAAGCTTCTTCCATGATGATATATTATCTCTTCCTTAAAGAAAGTATGGAACTCATAAACAGATACACAGGTACACGTATACATTGTAAGCAGTTAGGATGTAGTGTTTATGTTGTGACCTGTGAGAGTGAGGCCTAGAGAAGTCTTGATATATTTAGAAAAGCTAGAAGAAAAATTGTGTTAAAAGAGAGATGGTAATTTTAGGCTAGGCATGGTGGCTCACGCCTGTAATCCCAGCACTTTTGGGAGGCTGAGGGGGTGGATTACTTGAGTAGTTCGAGACCAGCCTGGCCAACATGGTGAAACCCTGTCTCTACTAAAAATAGGAAAATTAGCCAGGTGTGGTGGCGGGCACCTATGTCACCCACCTATGTGACTCTGGAGGCTGAGGCAGGAGAATCACTTGAACCGGGAAGGTGGAGGTTGCAGTGAGCTGAGATTGCACCAGTGCGCTCCAGCCTGGGCAACAGAGTGAGACTCTGTCTCCAAAAAAATGAAAAGAAAAATGGTAATTTCTAATGCTTTATAATCTAACATATTGTATTCAGGTGTATTATATAAATTACCTGTGAGATAATGGTATTTAAAAAGCTTTGTAAAATACAGTGAAAGAGGCTTGTATTTGAAGATACTTACGCTTTTTGTGATGAAAACATTTTCCTTTTACTTCTTAACTGAACATTCGATGTCATTTCTCCCCAATCCACACTCGGTTCTTTAGAAGATAGTTTTCAGAGTTGATTTTTGAGAAGGAGCTAGCACAGCTATATTTCATCTCTGATATTGTTTTAGTTGCTAATTTCAATCTTACCTTAAAAAAAATTTTCTTATATAAGAAACATTTCTTGGATAAAAATATATATATTTTTTTACTAGCGACTGTAGTTCTACAGTGAATGTTGGCAATTTGCTGATTTAAAATTCCAGGCTATAGCTGTTGAAAGTGCTCAGAATGCCTTGATGTGAAGGAGAGTAATTTGTAATTCTTCTGAGGCAGGCTTTTGCATCATGCGTTGTTTTTTGTTTTGTTTTGTTTGGTGTTGTAAAGTTTAATTATACAATTATGAAAATAAATTCATTTATGTAGGTAAACAGGTCATAATGAGTGTGTGCTGTTGGAAGAGAGAGGGAATTAACTTCCTCCTTATTTAAAAAATAATAAGAAGTCATATTCTCTGCATTTAATCCTTCATCTTTCTGCTTCTCCCTATGGAAAGGAAGTCACAGGACTTCTGGAGGAGAGGCTACTTGGATAAACACAGAAAAAGCTCTAAATATTTTAACTTTTATCATGGACATTTTCAAGCATATTCAAAAGTGGCATGTACATATTGCCAGTCTTAGTTCATTTACTTCCTCCAGGTTATTTATTATATACTTACTGCTGAATCACTTTAAAGCAAATCATTTCACCTTTCAATACTTCAAAATAAAGCTCTCACACATAAGGGTGCTTATTTATGACCCTCCTGTTTGTTTGCTTGTTTTTAGAAGACCACCTTACCCCAAATAAGTACTTAATGGCAGCTAACATTCAGGCCATTTGGAAATTTCTCTGATTGTCTTAAAAATGTCTTACAATTAGTTTGTTTAAGTAAAGCTCCAAACAAGAGTCACACATTGTATTTTTCTCCTGTGTCTGCTGTATTCTATAATAATCTCCTTCCCCTCTTTAATACCAGTTATCTGTTCATGAGATTCAGAATATTTTTTAAAAGAGAAGGTGAGGCAAGACATTCCATCTCTATAGAGTGGCTCTGTGTGTTATCTCTCACATCCCATCACTTGGAGTAATGAGCTGATTGTTCAGGTATTGTCTGCCTGATCTGTCCATTAGAAAGGACCATGTCCTTTCACCTCGAAGCCTTAGTATCCTTGGATAATTATTATCTAGAACCATTGCAATTCTAAAGCTAGTTTATGGTGAACATTCTTTGCTAGGCAGTGAATGGACCCTCTGCCTAGCATCCATATACTCAGTGAACATTTATTGATTGAGATGCTTTCTTTATTTGTGAAAACATTCTTGTTATGTGAGAGAGGAGACTTTAATTAACCTTTAAAAAGGCAGTTAATTTTTGGTAGGAAGCTATTCACAAGGAATTTGAAATGAATATGATTTGGGAGA
The DNA here is from genome assembly GCF_037993035.2 of Macaca fascicularis. NCBI lineage: Eukaryota > Metazoa > Chordata > Mammalia > Primates > Cercopithecidae > Macaca > Macaca fascicularis. Next base: position 37,216,939 of record NC_088385.1, on the reverse strand, counting down.
AAGACTGTAGTCAGTACAAATATTTTCCTATACAAGAATTTGGCAAATTGAAGGTATTTTGGCTATCCTCTCTACTTCTACAGACTCTTTAATGCCAGGGGATAAAGTGATAATGAATGATCTTATTGCCGAATCTCTCCAAGAACTGATTAATTTCTGGTACCAACTGGTCAAAACTAGAACACATGGTAGTCTTACTTAAATATGTTTCTGTTTCCATAAAATGTATGTTTTCTTTAAGTTCTGTGATTAGGGAAAAATAATGTCTCATTACTCCAGCCAATTTAACAATAGCATTTAAGATAGAAAGTAAAAATTAAAATGTGTGCTAAGGACAGCCTGTTACCAGGATCTGTTTGTTAAATAATTAATTTGATTTTTAAAAATATTTTGAGATAAACACAGATTCATTCACATGATGTTGTAAAAAATAATACAGAAATTATACAGAGAGACCTGTGTATCCTTTACCTAGCTTCTCCCAGTAGCAACGTCTTGCAATATCACAAATAGGATATTGACATTTATCCTGGCAACATACAGAGTACTTCTATCACCTCAAGGATCATCCCTCATGTTGCCCTTTAAAATGATGTCCAGAGAAGAGGGCTTTTCAGTTTTTAAGGAATTTTGAAGTAAGTTGAAAAGTACTAGGATACTACTGACGCACAGAAAAGAGAAATTTTAAACTTAAGTGCAGAAAAGAGAAAGTTTAAACTTATCAAAAAGCAGAATTGATTATTGAGAAAATATTAAGACTTGTTAGGTGTTTAGAAATGAAATAACCCAAGGATCGTGAATTCTACCGTTGGCATGTAAGCCACAGATTGTGTGAAACTTTAAAATTTGCTAAGTTTTTCTTCCTATTGGTATTATTTTGGATTTCATTTTTTATTATTTATGTGTTCTGGAAAATACTGTTTTTTTTCCTAGCTGTATTTTGTGGAAATAACTTGAGTTTTGTATTTCAATCCTTTAGGTATGATGTTGATTCAAAGAGCCCCAACTTATCCAAACATGTAAGTTCATATTTTTATGTTTTTTTAACATTATAATATAATGATTAGTACTTATGCTGACTTATTAATATTAAAGTTATACACCTATTAAGTTATTCATGTAACATGATCGTCATAGAAAATAAGTAACATTTTAAAAGAACCCCAGAAAAACATTTTGGAGGAGCTAATTTTAAAAAGTGACCTTTAGTAAGTAAAACGGACTAATCTTCTTTTTAATTTTTAATTTTTATTTTTTAAATAAATGATGATTGCAGTTCCCAGTGATGTCTGAAGTTGGATCAAGTTAAGCAAGATGAAACAATGAGCCTGTGTCTTTTTGGAAGGTTTAACTTCTGAGAGAATGGGAAGTAGTTGAGTGTAGGTAGAGTGGTTTGTTATTCTGTTTTCTTTTTTTTGTAGTTTATTTACCAATATTTCCTGAATACCTGTATATGCCAGGCACTGTACTGGTTTCAGAGGGCATAATATGGGCAAGATAGACATAATCTCTGTCCTCAAGCCACTTACAGTGTTGTTTTCTTTTTGGGGTCCCTTCTTCGATCTATTCCTCTTTTCTCAAGAGCTCTAGTTGCCAGGCAACACTTGTTACCTGGGGAGATTTCTAGGTCCAGGAGTAGTTGGGCATCAGAGCTAGACAGAAAAAGAGGTGCAGATGGGAAGGGAGGAAAGAGAATGAGATACTCCAGCAAAGTATTGTGCTAATCCATCAACTTGTTTATTGACCTGTGAAGTTGGAATTAGGCCACCCCCAGTAGGAAGGGCTGAATGAGGGTGAAAACAGCATTCTGAAAGGGGATAACTGAGGTGCCAGGTGAAATCTGGGTACACAGATGTAGAATTAGCAGCTGTGTCAGGGTTAGGAGGCTAGCTGGACTAACAGTGCCCAGAAATGTAGGAGGTAAGATTTTTTTAACTTTTCCACTGTTGTAGGCTGTCAAACTAGAATAGATGGACATGTGATTTCCCATGAAATTTGGAGAAGGGGAGTGTAATGATTCAGAAAAGAGATGAGACAGAAAGGGGAATTACAAGCTAGGAAACAGATTTGGAAAATCTGGGAACCTGGATATGTACGGTGGTAAAAATCACATTTACTACTGCCCCCTTCACTGAAGGAAGTATGAGATTTATTTGTGTTATGAAGCATACAGCAGAATCATGTGAAAAAGTATTCAGGAACAGTCTGTCTAAGTGATTTACCTCTTTACAGGTTGAAAAAAAATGCTGCAACAAGCTTACTGCTCTCCATAAGTAAAGTTTGTTGTGGTTGCCATGCCACCTTCCTGCTCATGATTAAGGTTTATAGCATTGTGACTAGACATTTACAATTTATTTACATAACTTTATTTTGGAAGTTTTCCAAATGTCCTAAAAAGAATCAGAAAAGAAACTGCATTTTATAGTTGTTGAGTTATAAGGAAAGAAATGTATTCACTTCTCACTCATAGGTGGTTGATTAAAGGGATTGTGAGCATGTCATAAATGTGAAGTGTAACTTGACTTTATGGAAGCTGGCATTGGAAACAGGGTGGTGAGTTGTGAGTGAGATAGCTATCCTCTCCATTTCTCTTTCTCTCTCTCAGGCCACATATTCTTTTTACCATGTCTTTTCTATGAGCTTCTGCTTCTCTCTGAAGACCAGGTTTCTCTGTTTAGGGAAATGACCTCACTACTTCTAACTGGACATAGACTTCCAAGTACCAGTCTCCCTGAATATAGTTTCTGTGTTTCTTAGTTCAAACTACTCTTTAAAGGGCATACTAACTGGCAGGTAAGGACATTTCCACTGGGTTGGATATTTTGAGTGAAGTTGGGAACATGTGTTTCCTATTAGTGTAGTTGCCTTGTGTACAGGGCAGAGAGAAGTGTATGGGATAGGAAGGTACCTCAAACATGGCTAATTCTTTTCCCTTTAATAGTCACTAGTGACTAAATTTCATTATATAAGAGATATTCCTCCTGGAAACCATAAATGTATATTTCATTTCAAATCTTTCTCTTTTGTAGGAATACTTTTATTTTCATAAGAAAATTTTATCTTCTCATCGTAAGAAATTTTATCTTGACACTGCTTTATCCTCATGATACCTCTTTTACTATCTCCTCATCAGATTTTCACTTCTGCTTAAACTACCCTGACATAGGTTAGATCAAGATTGAGTGTCTTCTCTTCACTCGTTACCTCTTAATCTCTCTCTGTCTTTTTTCCAAATAGAATTGACTACTCCATTCTTGAAACGTTCGTTTCTAACTTCCACAGAAACTCCCTTGCTGCTTCTCCAGCCTCCCTGTTTACCCATTATCTGTCACTTGAAGCTTTATTTCCTCCTCTTATTCCTTAATATTATTTTTTCTCATAGCTTTATTTTCAATTTTTATCTCATCTCACTGTATAAACTCTTTTGGGGAAAGCTCAGCCGTGTCCCTACCATACCTGATGACCCTCAAGTGTTTATCCCTCTGGATACCTTAGCAAATGCAAGTTTCAATAGCTTGTTAAGTATTTCCTAGTACATACTTCACAGAAGCCTAAAACTCAAGTAGATCTAAAATTTATGATTTTTTCCTTCCAGATCATGTGCTTCTGCTCCTGTGATTTATCTTGAGAATAATTCATCAACACAGTTTACTCAGTTAGAAAACTTGGATGCAGAGTTAACCACTTTCTGTCTCACATTTGACATTTACTGAGTCACCAAGTCCTGTTCCTTCTAACAAAAAAAATGCTTCTCTTTCTGTCTTCTTCTTTCCCTTCTTGCTGTTATTGCCTTAGTTCAGATTCTCATTACTTTTCCACCGAGGTATTGCATTGTCTCCTGTAGGTCCCATGGTTTATATTATTTCACATTTTAAGCTATCCTTTATATTTGTATCTGTGTTATATTTTAAAAATATATTTAGTCGACTATATGGATTAGTTAATAAGTGCCTGAGCTTATAAGTGGCTGAAGCATGTCGAAAGAGAAGAAAAATGTGTTTTTGGAATGTTATAAGAACTATTAGAGATGACTATCTAGAATTTCTGTTAGAAATTAACAGCAAAAGCCGTTCCTTAATTGAAAGCATTCAAGTATGATTTTAGGTAAAGGGGCATATAACTCTTTCAACCCAAAAGGAATTCATGAGGATTTTTGAAGATCAGACAGAATCAATGAACAAGATAGGTTTATTCCCTGAGGATATGATTCGTTAAGACTGTTGTTGTCTACCTGCCAATTTTGCACAGTGAAATAAATATAAACTGGAACCTTTTAGGGAAGACTGCTAAGTGCCCAGGTTGCATGTGGCATAAAGGCACTTATTTATTTTTTTTACAAAAGGGATTTTGTAGCAAGAGAGACCCCTTGAATTAGTAATAATAATTTTTTTTCATTCTCATTTCTGATAATTTTGAAAGAATTTTCTTTCAGGATGACTTTATTTGGTGTTCGGTACTTAAGACTCTTGGGTCAAATTCCTATTTTTTGGTACTGTTAGGGAAAATGGAGATAGAATATAGAGCTACACCTTAGATTTCTAACATTGCAAATAAATATGATGTAAGACATAAAGGATCATAATTACTTTAATTGATTCTATTTGTGATGGAAACATGTTTTAGTGAAAATCATTGTGCACCAGGCAAAGACTTATGCAATCTAGGGACATCTTTCTTTAGAAGATTTATTCTGTTTATGATTCTCTGAGGAAATAGCTTTACTAAGATATTTTTCCCTATAGTGTTAGGCCCTGTGAATAAAACATGGCATTTTGAATTCCGAGTTTGTTCTCTAAGGTGCTAGTGAACCTACTAATCTTAATACCATTAGCAGAACTACATTGCATACTTTCATTTGCTTAATTAAACTGCATGAGCCAAATCATTAATGAAAGGATTAATGACAGGCCCATAATTGGTATGTATAGGATTCTGGATTGCATGTTGGACCAGATTACATAGAAACTGTACTCTGTATAACCCACAAGGCAATCCAAAATACATTTATCCACTTGGTTGGTTGCAGAAGGCACCACTAAAATTTTTGTTTCAGATATATTCATGGCTCACTGGATTATTTTGGCCACTAGACACTAGCCTTCAGTGAAGATGTATATTTTTTAACACACTTTCTAAATATTATAAATATAAAATTTCACATACAGATCAACTTGAAAAATTTTATTTGAATGTTGTTTGGACTATGAAATGGATTTTCTCACAGAAACAGATTTTTAAGTGGGGCAAGATTCTTTCATTAGAATATAAAGCTAATTTAACCTATATAGAGATGAACTGAATTCTAAAGTATTCATATATATTCATGTAGGCAGACAGGCAATAAATATAGGACAGGCACTTGTCATGATGGGGAATATAGCAATGAATAAAACAAACAAGGCCTCTCTCCTAAAGTAGCTTACATTTTGGAATTGAAGAGGTGAGGCGAGCAGATTTACTCAATGAACATGAATGCAATAAATGATTAAGATACTTTACTTTCTTTACAGTACTTAAACTAATAATATATTGATACTGGGAGAGAGTGACTGGGGAAGCACCAGTAGTTAGAAGCTGAGGTTTCCCTGAACCAACCAGCATGGTTCTATGCCATTTATCACCTTGGGTGTATATTTACTGAGGAGGAGGAGGGAATGATTGAAAATCTAGGAGAACAGCATCCCAGGCAAAAGGAAGAACAGTACAGTGGCCTTGAGTCAAGAAAGAGTTTGGGGCCAGGTGCGGTGGCTCATGCCTGTAATCCCAGCACTTTGGGTGGCTGAGGTGGGCGGATCACGAGATCAGGAGATCGAGACCATCCTGGCCAACATGGAGAAACTCCATCTCTACTAAAAATACAAAAATTAGCTGGGTGTGGTGGCACGTGCCTGTAATCCCAGCTACTCAGAAGGCTGAGGCAGGAGAATCACTTGAACCAGGATGTACCAGGAGGCGGAGATTACAGTGAGCTGAGATCATGCCACTGCACTCCAGCCTGGTGACAGAGTGAGACTCCATCCAAAAAAAAAGAAAAAAAGAGTTTGGAATGGTGTGACAGAAAGATGGCTACCATATGTAAAATATTATGAGTGATGAGGGGAGTGGACTGAAATAGTTTGGAAAGATACATAGGAATCAGATAATGGAGAGATTTGTAGGCCACAGTTAAAAAAAGAATTTGGATTTTTCTTTTTTTGGATGGATGTCACTGGAGGATGGTGTGATCTGATTTATGCATTTAAATGGTGACTGTGACAGCTGAAGTGGAGAATGGGGTTGGGGAAGCAAGACTGGAATTAAGGAGGTCAGTTATAAGGCTGTTGTAGTTTGACTGGGTGAGCAACCTTTGGTGGTTAAAAACCATTGAAGTGGTAAGACATGGTCAGTTTTGGAATATATGTTGGTAGTATGACTGATGATGAATTGGATGTCCAGTGTAAAAATAAGAGAAGTTAAAGTGGCTACTAGGTTCTTGATGAGAACAATTGGGTAAATAGTGACGTGGTTTATATAATGAGGTACATTGGGGAGAGGGAGATTGAGGCAGAGGGGTGAGGATTGAGAGACCCATGGTAAGCCAAGTTCATGTTAAATTTGAGACCTCCAGTAAGCATCCAAATGGAGATATTGATTAGGCAGTGTTTGAAGACTAAGATACAGATTTAGTAACCATCAGCCAATCAAGTTGGAACTCAGAGTTATCTAAGAAAATGCAAATGGAGAAGAGAATAGGATAGAATCTTGAGGGAAGAAGAGTAGGTAGAATGATCATTTTAAAAGCCAGCTAGGACACGTCACTTTCCAGTTTAAACCCTCCTATGGCTTTCATCCACACTTAGGATAGAAATCAGTCCTTGATGTAGCCCCTGGTTACCTCCTCTCCTGCCATTCTCATCATTGCTCACCCTGCTCTAACCCGCTGTCTCTCTTGCTTTTCCTCGAGCACCCAAGTACTTGTCTCAGGGACTTGTTCTTGCTTTTTCTCCTATCTGTAATGCTTCTGCCCCAGATACTCACATGGTTCCCTCCCTTACATTATTCAGGTATCTACTTGAATAGATAACTGCGAGGGCTTACCTGACTGCCCTGTGTAAAAGAGCTGTTCATGTTATTCTTTGACGCTTGTTCAATAAAAACTTTCTTTTTTCCTGTAGCCTTCTTTATAGTTCTCATTAGATGATGAGAGGTAGACTTATACACATATTCAAGCTAAAGTGTTTATGACTGTTGCTGTACATGGCTGTCTTTCCCATGTGCATTTTCAGTAGCGTCTTACGGAATCTGCCTTAGACTTTCAGACAGAGATAGGGATAATGCCTGAGATGGGTTTAAGTATAGTAACTTCAGCACTCATTAAGTTATATTAGGTGAGACAGACAGAGATAGGGATAATGCCTGAGATGGGTTTGAGTATAGTAACTTCATCACTCATTAAGTTATATTAGGTGGGACAGACAGAGATAGGGATAATGCCTGAGATGGGTTTGAGTATAATAACTTCATCACTCATTAAGTTATATTAGGTGGGATCGTTTACACATAAAACTCACCCTTACTCAGCTTAGTATTTAATAATGATACTTTTTCATAGTGTAATGTCATATTTAATATTATTTGATACTGCCATATTTCAGATATTTAATCATAATATTTAGTAAGTTTTCTAGTTATTTGGCGTAGCACCTATCTCACCATGTTTACTAGCAGTGAGAATATTTACTTATTTTCTGTTAATGTATTACATTTTGAACTTCATTATTGATGAACTAGTGTTCTATCAAAAGTGAAGTGCTGTAATAATATAAATATTTTCCATAGATTTGTTATATTTGTGAATATAAATATTTAAAAACTATGGTAGAATGTTGTTTTCCTATAGCATAGCTTTATTTTGAAAAGCTGTATGTTGTATATGTTTGCAATTACTGAATATGTATGTGCATCTTTTTTTTTCTTTTTTTTCTTTTTTTTTTTTTTTTGAGACAAGGTCTTACTCTGTCACCCAGGATGGAGTGCAGTGGCCCAATCTTGGCTCACTGCAACCTCCACCCCCCAAGGTCAAGCTATTCTCCTGCCTCAGCCTACCAAGTGGCTGGGACCACAGGCCCGCATCACCATACTAAAAATTTTTGTATTTTTAGTACAGATGGGTTTCACCAAGTTGCCCAGTCTGGTCTTGAACTCCTGACCTCAAGTGATCTGCTGGCCTCTGTCCCCCAAAGTGCTGGGATTATAGGCATGAGCCACCGTGGCCAGCCAATGTGTGGATACTTTTTAAAAATTGGGGGCCGGGCACTGTGGCTCACGCGTGTAATCCCAGCACTTTGGGAGGCTGAGGCGGGCAGATCATGAGGTCAGGAGATCAAGACCATCCTGGCTAACACGGTGAAACCCCGTCTCTACTAAAAATACAAAAAAATTAGCTGGGCATGGTGGCGGGCGCCTGTAGTCCCAGCTACTCGGGCGGCTGAAGCAGGAGAATGGCGTAAACCCAGGAGGCGAAGCTTGTAGTGAGCTGAGATGGCGCCACTGCACTCCAGCCTGGGCAACAGAGCAAGACTCCGTCTCAAAAAAAGAAAAAAAAGGTTAATTTCAGTCACTGGTCATCTACTTGTTGAAAACTTTCTTTCAGTGTCTTATTTAACTGCCTTCATCTGACTGTTAAGAAAGCCAAAGATTTCTTTTCTTTTCTTTTCTTTTCTTTTTTTTTTTTTGAGATAAGGTCTCGCTCAGTTGCCCAGGCTGGAGAGTGCAGTGGCACGATCTCGGCTCACTGTTACCTCTACCTCCGGGATCAAGCGATTCTCCTGCATAAGCCTCCCAAGTAGTTGGGACTACAGGCACACACCACCACACCCAGCTAATTTTTGTATTTTTAGTAGACGGGGTTTCACCGTGTTGGCCCGACTGGTCTTGATCCTCTGACCTCAAGTGATCTGCTTGCCTCGGCCTCCCGAAGTGCTGGGATTACAGGTGTGAGTCACTGCTCCTGGCGTAGCCAAAAATATCTTTAAAATCAACAGTTGTGCTGGGGGAAAAAGAAATGAATAAATTCAGGGATAAGGTATAATTTTAGAAATAGTATTTGTAATTTAAGTTTAGAACTTTGTATTATCTCTTGGAGGTTGGATTTAGCATTTTGGTTTGTAGATGGATTTATCCATTAAAAAGACAAATGCTTTTTTTTTAATAATATTAAAATGTGAGAAATTGTTTCTACTAAAATATTGAATCAAGCCCTGGTGCAGTGGCTCATACCTGTAATCCCAGCTCTTTGGGAGGCTGAGGCAGGTGGATCACCTGAGCTCAGGAGTTCGAGACCATCCTGGCCAACATGGTGAAACCCTATCTCTACTAAAAATAGAAAAATTAGCTGAGAGTGCCATAAATATGTGGGGGCAAAATGTTCAGTACCTGTAGAGGCCTCCATTCAAGTCGTATGTACATTACACTTAACCTGAATTTGGAAGAGCAACAGGCCGAGGTCATCTATTGCCTTACACTTCCCAGCTTCACCTTTAAGAGAAAGGCCTGGGAAAGGCGATACTGTATGGCTGTATGTCCAGCTTACCGCCTGTTTTCCTTCTCGACTGATGCCTGTGCTTTTCACGTCCGCCATTATGGGCCTGTATTGATTCTTCAGCAGTCCCAGTTTAGCTAATTGGTGATTGCATTCCCCTGCGCTGGTGGAGGTGGAAAAGGAAAGGACTTCTGACTTAGTTTTCTCCTTGGGTTTTTTTCTGTAGAGTTCGGTGGTGTATGTCATAGTGTATGTCAAGCCACATACACTTTCCTATGCTTCTTGTAGGTATGAAATCGTCCTCATTACCTAACACTCAGGTGTTTTTAATTCAGGGGTTTATCAAACCAGTCTAGTGTAGTTCTGGCCAATTAACTAGGACTGGCCAGAGCTGGTTGACACCAGTGTGTTTGTGGCCTTTGACACAGAAATACACATATTCACGTCATAGCTTTTTGGTGCACATTTTGTTGACTTTGTTCAGCCAGGATGATGTTCATGTTTTCTCTTGTATTTGTTAGTATGTCTCCATGTTAATATGATCATGCTCAATATTTATGTTTTATTCTCTTAATTTCAGCACAGATGGCTTTTACTGGGACTCGCTACTCCGTTGGCAAAGTCCATTTAATATGTAGTATTTGCAGGTGCCCATTAGCATAACTATCCTTAGAAAAGAATTCTGGAATTCCCCTTGTGTGTTTTTTTGCTGCTGACTCAGAAGAGCAATGATACATTTCAGATCTTCAGTTTTCAGTTCAGCTGTCATGAGACTTAAAGAAATTTAGGTTTATTAAAATTCCATAAACATTTGTAAGATCTGTTTTGACATTCATAAAGAAGTGCCATTATGAAAGGTATTTAATTTAAATATGGGAAAGCTTTATCTTAAGTTCTCTTTATGTATTTGAAAGCAAGTTTAAAGTGATTTGCAGTTTAATGAAGGTATAGCCATGCTGGCAGTATCCAAGTATCAGATGTGTGGTTATTTTTTGTCTCATGTGCAAATACGGTTTTCACCAAATCCTGTCATTTTTCTATGCAGTACTGTTTGGGGCCTTAACACTTTTCTTCTTATTAACTACCATAGCCTTCTAATTGATCTGGCTTCTAGTTTTTTCCCTCATTCCTGAAATCACTCTGCAAATAGGCACTTAAGTAGTCTTCTGAATGCACTGCTCTAATGGTGTCCCTGAATTGGTGAAAGGCTTCTGGTTGCTTCTGATGACCCTAAGACAACTTTTGTGTCTGGTCATGAGGGCCCTCTCTGGACTTGGCTCTTCATCTCCATTTCTGCCTTTTACTTGAGTCCTTCTCTTTTCTCATTATTCTCTAGCCTGTAACTGTGATCTGTTCTCTAAATCTAGAATGTCCAATTATCTTCTTTCCAAGCAAGATCTCATCTGATTCCTTACTGGCTCTCAAGAAAGTAATTCCTTTGGAAAAATGTTCCCTTGACTATCCTAGTCTACAGAGGTGTTTTCCTCCTCTTTTTAATTAAAGCACTTCTCACCCCCAGTTTCCCCACCCCCAGCACTGAAGAACGTAGTTTTTACTTTTGTGGCTTGGTAAGCTTTTTTGGGACTAGGTCTCATTCCTTTCGTAAGACTAGAGGCGGAGAGTCAGCATGGCTTGGCATAGTGATTAGGTGAGTAGTAAGCCTTGGGTTTAGACTTGGGTCCGAATTGTAGCTCTAAGCAATTTACTTTCTCTGTGCTTCAGTTCTCTTATCTGAGAAATGGGGCCAATACTAGTTCCTCACCATGAGTTGGCTTTTTTTCTTTCATCTGAGAACAGTCATTTCTCTGTAAAACTACTAAACTAAATAGATTTGTTTATTTAGTATACTGAACACATTTTGTTTGCCATTAATCCTCTCTCTGTCCATCCTTCTTAGGGATTTTCTTGGTCCTGTTCACTACACAAACAATTTAGAGAAATCTCCCACCTTGTTTTAGAACAGGGCAATTCTTTGAATCATATACAGGCTAAACTAGAAGGCACGTGTCTTTCCGTGGAACAACTTCACATTTTCTTGACCTACATATCCAGATGGTGTTGGTGCACTTATTTTATAGATATATGAGTTTGCATTGTACTTATGGTATTTAAATTCTTATGTGGCATATCAATCTGGAATCAGAACATCAGAGTGGGTCCTGGCTTTGCCATTTGTAGAAAATCAACCTTCTAGATATTTAGTTTCTTCTTTAAAAATTAAATTAAATTAAATTAATTTAAAAATTTTTGTGAGTACCTAGTAGGCATATATATTTATGAGGTACACAAGATGTTTTGATATGGGCATGCAATGTGAACTAAGCACTTAGTTTCTTTATATGTGAAATGCAATGTTAGTATCAGACCTCTCATTTTCAGGGTTATTCTGAGTCTTGAAAATAAGAATCATACAGTTGTATGTCAATGAACTTTATAGTGTATTTTACTTAACCCATTTTTAGGCACTTACAATATGCTAGTATTGACCCATCCAATAACTAATTGAACCATCAGAACGATTTTGTGAGGAGGTACTAATACATTATAGAGAAGAGCAAACTGCAGAGCTTAATTAATTGCCTACGATCACAGCTAGTAAGCGATAGTACTAGAATAGACACCTGGCAGGTTGGATGTGGACCCTAGTTGAGGCTACTGCATCATAAGACCTTTCTCTAAGTGTTACTGAGATTAGCCCCCTTTGCTATGTGCTTTCTCATTTTGTCTCCTCAGCCAACAATTCCAGCAATTTCAGAGGCATCCGAAGTTAAGCCAATTGTGCATTCAAAACCTCCAACTTTTGTCTATTTTTTATGTTAGCTTAAAACATAAAAAGAAAACAAATGCAATGCCTGTGAACTCAGAATAACTGCTCTGTGATTAAAAGCACAAAATGCTGTGCAAACATGTGAAAGTCACATGGTAAAATTAATGCATATTGAGCTTATTTTACCTGTTATTGGAAGTTAGAAATGTCAATATTTCAGCAATGAAAACAATGCAGATGTGTGATGCACAAAACATATACTGTAAAGATAGTTTGGAAACTTATGAGTTTTAATCTTTTTATCTATTTCAGGACTTTCTGGGACAAGTGTTTTGTACACTGGGAGAGATCGTTGGGTCACAGGGAAGTCGCCTGGAAAAACCAATAGTGTAAGTATTTTTAAATTCAGATAATGAAATGCCAACTCTGAACAGTTTCTATTTTGTCAGTTTGGAATTGGTGAATGCATGGTTGTGGAGCAAAAGTGGGTTTTAAAATCTTGTTTGAGTTTTTTCTTTTAACAAATAGTTTTGACATATTTTTAAAGAATAATTTCTATGTCACCTGTCATATGCTATGCTAAAAAATTTTCACAAGATGAAATGAGCAAATTTAAATAAGGAAGTGTGTTATTTTTTCTTTTGGTTTTACTGTTAATTGTTAGATTTAGTACTTCTTGAAAAAGAGATTTTACTCTTTTGGGTTAGTAACTACATGTAATAAACTGTTGTTAATGCCATGTATTTCATAAATGCACTTTTGGTTACTGAAATTTTAATAATAATTTTTACTATGGAAGTGGCTTGTAGAGAAAGCTGTAAGTAGGTTTATACTGAGAGAAGGTAATCACTAAGAATGGTATACTCCGTCTTCACCTTCAATTACTAGGATCATGTTTAGTTTTCAGGTCAATTGCATGAGTTTATTCTATTTTCTCCAGTTCCAAATAAGGCAGGGAGCAAATTTTAGAAATTTTCCATGGCTTTATTCTCCTTTCCTCCTTCTTTCCCCTCCCTAATCCTGATTATTTGGATTGACTTAACTGTTCATAAAATTCAGAAGATCTAGAAGGAATAGTACATTTGCAGAGTTAACCACAATGTCAAAAACTTTAGGGAATTTTGAAGTCTTTATCTTCATCAATCTTTTAAGAATCTCAAACTTAAAAAATAAATATGTCAATACTCCATAAAACTGTTTATTTCTGACATAAAACAAATACTTGAAATGTTGAAGCATTATTCTTACATTTCTTATACAAAATTAAACTTTTTATTTAGTGTGTTCATTGCCATGAAAGAAATTATTAGGCTAATAAGAATTCTATAAATTCTTTGAAATTTAATTTGATTTTCTTAGAAAATTATTACCAAATGTCAGTTTGAAAACTTTCATATATCAATTTCTATTTTAAGTTCTTTTTGTGTGTAATTTATTTTCACGTAATTATAGGACTTGGAAGCTTATTACAAAAATATATTTATGCTCACTTTAGTAAGTAGTAAGCAATCTGTAAGGCAAATGCAAATATTTTATTGAGTGCATATAATTCTAATTGCATTTCCTAGTCCAATGACTTATGCTCACAAGGATTCCTAAGATCACTAAATCTACCTTTTGTTTTTTGCTGTGAAAAGAATCAATAATATATGCAATACCACCTTAAAGATGCTTAACATTATTCAAGAGAAAACAAAAGCAATTAAAATACAGAATTTTCATTTCCAAGCGACAGAATAGAGATTTTTATGAATGGGTACACTTTTTATTCTTTTATTTTAGGTTCAGAGGTACTTGTGCATGTTTGTTATGTAGATAAACTGCACATCACAGGGCTTTGGCATACAGATTATTTCATCACTCAGGTAATAAGCATATTACCCCATAGGTAGTTTTTCAGTCCTCACTTTCCTCCCTTCTTCCACCCTCAAGTAGGCTCGAGTGTCTGCTGTTTCCTTTTTTGTGTCCATGACTACTCAGTGTTTATCTCACACTTATAAGTGAGAACATGTGGTATTTGGTTTTTTGTTCCTGTGTCAATTTGCTTAGGATAATGACCTCTAGTTCTATTACTGTTGCTACAAAGGATAAGATCTCAGACGTTTTTATGTCTATCTAATATTCCATGTTGTATATTTACCACGTTTTATTTATCCAGTCCACCATTGGTGAGCATTTAGGTTGATTCCATGTCTTTGCTATTGTGAATAGTGCTGTAATGAAAGTAAACATGAATGTCTTTACGGTAGAATGATTTATATTCCTTTGGCTATGTACCCAATAATGGGATTGCTGGGTCAAATGGTAATTCTGTTTTAAGTTGTTTGAGAAATCACTGAATTGCTTTACACAATGGCTGAACTAATTTACATTTCCACCAGCAGCATATAAGTGTTCCTTTTTCTCTGCAACCTCACCAGCATCTGTTATTTTTAGACTTTTTAATAATAGCCACTCTGACTGTTCTGAAATGGTATCTCATTGTGGTTTATATTTATATTTCTCTAATGACTAGTGATGTGGAGCATTTTTTTCCTATGCATGTTGGCTATGTGGTATACTTTTTTTTTTTTTTTTTTTTTTTTGAGACGGAGTCTCCCTCTGTCGCCCAGGCTGGAGTGCAGTGGTGCAACCTCTGTGTTGCTCTGGAGTGCTCACTGCAACCTCTGCCTCCCGGGTTCAAGTGATTCTTCTGCCTCAGCATCCTGAGTAGCTGGGATTACAG
Source organism: Macaca fascicularis (assembly GCF_037993035.2). Lineage (NCBI taxonomy): Eukaryota > Metazoa > Chordata > Mammalia > Primates > Cercopithecidae > Macaca > Macaca fascicularis. The sequence goes on along the minus strand of NC_088385.1, from coordinate 37,201,927 downwards.
GTGCACATGTGGTGCCCTGCCAATTTTTTTTTTTTTTGTATTTTTAGTAGAGACAGGTTTCAGCACATTGGTCAGGCTGGTCTTAAACTCCTGACCTCGTGATCCGCCCACCTCAGCCTTCCAAATTGCTGGGATTACAGGCGTGAGCCACCGTGCTCGGCTTATGTGGTATACATATTTTTAAATTAGTCATTTTATTAGAAATTTTTATCTTTTTTTAGCATGAGGAAATCATAATTCTGATTTCAGAAAACTATTAAATTATTAAGTTATAAAAAATTTCCCAGTAGAAAATCATATTTATATTAATCTTGGAACCTATTAAAAATTTGATATTATTACAATGTATTGATTGGGGTATGTGGTGAATAGAACATAGCATAAGATATGGTCCTTGTTCAGCTGATTCAATAATTCCCACTAGGTATGACCAGCAAAAATAAATTCTTGCTAAAAGGTGAAGATACCTAGGGTAGACTGGTAGACTATGCAGATGTTGGGAGAATTTGCTGGGGGTTGAGTCATGATCATTTTATGTAATCAGAAAGGATGAGATTCTCTTTAGATTTTTCTTAGCTCTTGCTGAGGGAGGAGTAAAATATATACATATTTCATATAGTGTAAGGAGGGAAAGACTTCAAAACTTGTTCATCCAACATGGATCTACAGTAACCACATGCTGTACTTCATCTATAGAATATTCTGAAATTTAGACAACTTTATTGAAGGTCCTCAGGTTCTATCTTTCTTATTGAAAAAGGAACAATTAATTTGATTTTCTAAGCTTATATAACTAAACTTTTATTCAGCCCTTCATCTCCTTGGAGAATCTTCTCAAGCAAATAAACATTAAGAAAATAGTTTAAAGGTAAGATGATTGTTTGAGCAGGGGAAGATTTTTAAATTTTTTAAAGAAAACTTAGCTAGGCAAGTTTTAGTAGTAAGTGGGTATAAAAATGTAAAGCTTGAGTGTAGCAAAGAGATGGGCTACAAAAGAAAAAAGCAAAGAAACAAAACCTTAGGAATTGCAGAATGGTTGCAATTACATTCATTAAACATGAGTGAATTGGATTAGATACCTCAGATAATCCAATAGAGGGAAGAGATGAGAGGGTGAAATGAAATAGGAGAGATTAATTACAAATGGGAGAGTAAAAGTGAATACAATTAGTTTGCTAACGGAAAGATACTTTGGCTTTATTAATTAAGGCACCTAGTGACATGTGCTATCACTGGATCAGATGTTCAAACGCAGGTGAACAATGGACTGGAAAAAACATTTTGTAGTCACCCTTCCTCTTGCATGAGAAAAGCCTGGCTTTAATGAAAAACTCTAGCTGTAAGAGAGGCATGTGTCTGGAGGAAGAACATGTGGACTGAAGAACAAGGTCTATTGGCTAAGTATCAAGTTCAGGTACTTTGAGAGAAGATGCAGCTTCCATGCAAACAGCATTTTACTCCCTTACCTCAATCTCAAATGAAAAACAAAGCCATTCATACTTTTTGTTTGAAAAAGCACAATTGGGTTGAGGAAGAGCAAAATGCTGATAGGAAGCTTTATCTGCCAATAATGCCAAAGTAGCCTTTCAGAGCAGCTGGTGCACTCCATGGACTCCTAAATTTCACATTCATCTTTGCTAACTCCTGCACTTCCGTGTACTTTACTTTTTTCCTGAATCAATCTAATAAGCAAATAGTGAGAAGAGATGGGAACATGGGAAGATCTGAGCTATTTCAGTGGAAGAGGGAATGGCTTTGGAAAAAAGGATGAAACCAGGGAAGATATTAGAGATGACACAAGGTCAGGAAGTGTTTTCTTCTCGTGACAGGAAGCTTGGTGACAGACACAACTTTGAAGCCTCCATGTTTTCACACGAATATATAAAAGTAGTAAAATTTATGGATGCATGACTGAAATAGTGGAGAAATTCACACTGGGGAAATAATAGGTATTTAAGGTGTAGCTCTTCCGTCTCTTCATAAGTTCCACTGCCTCCTGCTGTCTTGTTGTGTGAACCTGCCCTGGCCAGATATCTTTAACTGTCTGGTTAAAGATAACATTGTAGGATAGCCACTAAACATTCTACTGTTTTTCATGTTCTGTTCCTCATGACTGGGGATAGAAATAGAATGTGCACACTCCTGGTGCTGCAGCCATTACTTTTTGCAATCATGTTCGGGATAGGTTAGGTCATTTTTCCCTATCTGGATGGCCACTGGCTTCTGAATTGCAGCATAGGACACCTCCAGAGGCAGATATCCTGAGACAGACAGTCCACTCACAAGTAACACACAATTGATTTATCATTAATTAAAAGTCTTCGTGTGTCCCAAATGTTATTTGCCTTAAGTAGCATTATCCAAGTACCTCTTATTTATTAATTTTAGATTAGAGATTTATTTCCCAATTAGTTTCCCATTTATATTCTAAGTTATTCAGAATACTTCCTTGTTTGTTTGTTTTTCTTTCTTTCCTTTAAATGGCCTAACTTATTTTCTGATAAGATACTCAGAATAATTTCTCCTAGCTTTTAATTGCGATTGTGTTGTAATATCTCCTCAGAGGTAGTCTTTTTAGATTTATGATAACTGTAAAATTGGGAGATTTAAAGGAGACAACTTAAAATTTGAAATTATTTAATATCAATCAAACTTTTGACAACGAAGTTAGGATTATTACAAAGGTAAAATGGTTTCTTGTATGTGGCCTTTTGCCTCATTCAATAATGAGAATTTGAATTTAACCTCGGGCTTTTTTACTTTCTGTGTTTTGGTTATGGTTGTCATTTATAAAATTAGATTTTCTCATTTTATTATGAGAAAAATTTTTATTTTTAATATTTTATATGCATAATGATGAAATAATTTGAAATTGATGTTCAATAAATTTTAGTTTACTTTTTAATAGCAGCTCAAGATTTTTTACAATTTCAGTAGTCTGTTCTGTTGGATTTAAGCTTTGGGCAAACACGTTTCTCATCTGAATTCCATCCTACACTTTTGGTCTTTTCCTGGAACCGTCCTAAAATGAGTCTTGTGCTACTTAATTTGACTGAAACATTTACTGGGCTTCCTATGACTCATCAGCTCCTCTGTTTGGAGCATCCTATCATTATTTAGCATTATATCCACTCAGCAGTGTGTTTTCTCATGCTGTGAGATTGTATCCAGTTTTCTGTGTGATACTGTCAAATAGTCGTATGTCTTCTGTCTTTAGGGATCTCAGTGATGTATTCAGCAAAGCCTTCCAAAATGCAAGAATCAGCACCGGTTTAAGAAAGATTGCCATTCTCTCCTCCAGGAGGAAAATATTTATTATGTTCCTCAAGTAATAGGCCTATTTGTTCCTGTTACTCTCAGCCAGGCATGACTGGTTCCATATAAAAGGATCAGGGAAAAAGGCAGGGACTGGTAATAATTAGAAACTAGATTCTTACTCCAGGGAGAAGCAGGATACAATGGGAAGAAGTAATACCAGCGGTAATGGTACCAGCAGCTGTTTTGACTAAAGGACGTTTAGGAGGGCAAAGGCTATGTTTTTTGTAGGCTGGCAAAAGCACTTTGTGATCTAGGTAGTTGGTAGTCGGTGGAGGATTAAGGGAAGGTTCCTAGATGGATGCGTGAGTGTCCTAACAGGTGAAGACGACAGGGACAGGGACTCGGAGGCAAGTGATAATTGAAAGACCAACTTGTAATTGTCTGATGGATGTGGGGATCTCAACTGTGACTTGAAGTTCAAGGACAGAGACAGATAGGTGCTGAAGTACAAGATGAAAGCAGGGAGAGGAACAGAGCAGAAAGGAAGCTTCAGAATAAAGAAGAAGACTGAAATAGAAGAATAGTGTTTAAGGGGACTTGAGGCAGAGACTTACAGGGTTGGCTTAAAGATTTGACTCAAATGTGGACTTATCCTGATAGCTAGGTTTTGACTGTGACTGCATTTAGAGATCAAATGTCTGTGAGAAGGAAGAGGAGGAAGAGGGATAGGAGAATGGGTAGTCATAAAAGTGGGAAACATACAAACTCACCATAAAACAGGCCTTGTTTTTAGCATGCAGCTTTTTGCCTGTAAAAATGTAATCAACTTTGGGGGAAATTTTGAGGCTCAAAGTAATCTTTATTAATTAGATTGATATTGTTATACTCTCGAATTTACTTTAGTGGAAAGAATAGTGGGCTGGACTCAGAGGATGGTGTTTTTAGTCCCATCTCTACTACTAACTTGCTATTGCAATATTAGGCCATTTTAACATCTATACTATTTTTTTTTTATGTCTGTGGGTCACATTTGTAATAAGAATTTGCTGTAGAGATAAATAAACAGCCACAGTAATGAAGTTGATAGTGCATGAACTTTAGGAGCAGTCAGACCTGGGTGCTAACAGTTGATTAGGTATGCAATTTGAGTAAAGTGCATTAAATTCCTGAGACCCAGCTTCCTCATCTGAAATATCTGAATAATACTCATTTAAGAGTATTATTGCAAGTAATATCAATATTTTATACAATTGATTTGTGACAGAGCACATGAGAATTTAATAAACACTCAAATAGTGACTATTATTAATACTGTTTTTATTAAAAATAGCCAGTATCTTTCCTTCCTTCCTTCCTTCATCTTTCTTTATTTTTCTTAGAGACGTGTTTAGCTAGTAATTCCGCAAGTTTAAGGAAAGGACTGTGTTAAACCAAACTTGATTACACTTATGTAAAGTGTTAAGTATTATCTAAATATAAATGTTAAAAACTATTTGTCTGTTTTCAGTATGTAGCTGAACAATCAAATAGGGGAACTGAGTTAAATTTCTGCTTTTCATTTGTTTGGGTTTTATAAGATAGTTTTGGAAATATCCGGAATTTCCCATGTTAATATGTAATTGCAAAAAATAATCCAGAGTTCAGTGCCAATTAAGAATTCTATTCTTTTATTTGAAAAGACTACATGGATGTGTATACATGTTTGTAATTTCACATGATTCAACACATTAAAAATAAAACCACTGTTTGCCTTTCAGATAGATATTAGATACTTCACCAGCCTAGAGAACAGCTTTAATCTACTTCTGGGAAAGCCTCTCGAAAAAAGGTATATTCTTTTTAAAGGCCAAAGATAGAAGGAATTTTAGTACATTCGCTCATGTTATTATACACAAGCTTCTGAGGTTTACATATAATCAAAGTTTAATAAATGTTGAGTTGAACCACTTTCTTACATTCATTTTTGAATGTGAGCTCATTCTCTGGAATGATCTCCAGGGAGGTAAATTGCTTACTCTAAATAGGCCGATTGTGTATATCTGCAGATTCCCATGATTCTCTGCTCTACTCAGAAATTCCAGTAGTGACAACTAAAGTCATATAGATGAAGAAATCGTCTGGATGGAAAGGATTGTAAAGGATATGACCAGTCATGAGAGATATAGGTAAAATGAATGAGTTTTTTACAAAATAGCCTTTAATGTCATTGTCAGAGACAAGTCTCAGAATGATTGGTTGGTTGTTATGACTTGGTGTGACATGTGTCTTGTTCCTATGAGACTTGTGTGCAACTAAGTCCTTTGGGCATCCCAGTTTAGGAAAGAAAAACAAAAGGAAAAATTATTTTACTAATGGTAACTTTATAGAGCAAATAATTTACTGACAGATTCTGGTAGATAGAGTCTGAGTATAATAGAGGTTTTAGGGATTATATTTTTTAAAAATAATATATTCAAAAAATCTTTACTAGGAATTGATTATGGATCAGAAACTGTTAGCTGCTGAGTATATAATGATGAAAATGCAAAGTCGTTCCTGTCTTTATGGTTTTTACCATTTATTCATTAAATGAATAATCACACAACTGAAGTATAATTACATATTGATACAGGCCCTATGAAAATTAGAATATTAGCTTAACCTACAATATGTAGGTCATTTTTAGTATTTTAAACTTTATCATAAATGCAACGGGAAAATTTGCGATTTTTTTTCAAAGAGGATCATTGACTTCTGTGTAGAGAATGGTTGTATGTGGTTAACAGATAGTTGTTTGGATTAGGAAGATGAAGAAAAACGGACAGATGAAAAATGTGTTCTGAAGGTTGATTTCAGAAGGATTGGTGAAAGATCAATGGTCTAGGTTGAAGAAGATTTCAAGGACCTTCAAGTTTCTTGCATGAGACAGTGGATGTAAGGAGGATGTATGCTGACAAAAGGAAGATCATCCACTTTTGAGGTTGCCACACAGATTGGTGAGCTACAGCTCACCAGTAGTAGTAGTAGATGGGCCATTCTGTCCATGTGTTTTAGGTGCCAGTATTCACCCAGAGTTTCAACATTTGCAAGATATTTTTATTTATATTTGCCTAACCTCATTGGTTGGATTGAAAACCTGTTGGAAACATTATAACTGAAGGAAACAAATGATAAAACATGATCTATGTTATTTTGGAGGGTGAATTCTAAAGTAATACCTTTATAGATTCAGTGAACATTCTCAGTTTCACTCAAATACAACTAATAAACAGGTTAGTTTTATTTGATACTTCATCAGACTATAAAACTAATGAAACTTTATTAGTTTTATTAGTTTTAATAAACAAGTTTTATTAGTTTTATTTGCGTGAAACTGAGAATGTTCTTAGTTTTCTAAATAAAACTACTTTATTCAGATGAGTTTCTTTTTTTTTTTTCTTTCTTGCTTGTTTTTTTTTTTTTTTTTTTGAGATGAAGTCTCACTCTGTTGCCCAGGCTGGAGTGCCGTGGCACAGTCTCGGCTCACTGCAACTTCTGCCTCAGCCTCCTGAGTAGCAGGAATTATAGGTGCACACCACCACACCTGGCTAATTTTTGTATTTTTTGTAGAGATGGGGTTTCACCATGTTGGCCAGGCTGGTCTCGAACTCCCGACCTTGCGATTCACCCACCTTGGCCTCCCAAAGTGCTGGGATTACAGGAGTGAGCCACTGCGCCCTACCTATTCAGTTTAGTTTTCAAATGGTTGCTTTTTGCATAGGAAGTGTTTAGAAGTTATATTGTGATAAAATCTTTCAAAGAAACTACAATTTCCTCTACAGTGAAATTTATTGCTCCTTTCTTCTTTTTTTCCTCTTGTGTATGGCATAATTTGATGATTCTAGGATTCAAAATGCAGGCTAAGAATATTAGTGCTGTAGTTAAACAAATTAATAGGTGAGGAAAGACCTTTATGGACCAACCTTGGAACATAAGCATCATTCTTATCTTGGTCTGAGTTATAATGCACTGATAAAATGAGTGTTTGGAAGGAACGTTTGGGAATTATCTCTGCTCTTATATTTAGTCTCAGTTGGATCTTAGTTATCAAAGCAAATAAAAGGGAGCTGTGAATTGTTATTTTAAGTAATACCAGTGGCCAACTTGATTGCATTTAATAATAAGTCAGTTATGGCTAGCCATATGCAGAAAACTGAAACTGGATCCCTTCCTTACACCTTATACAAAAATTAACTCAAGATGGATTAAAGACTTAAAGGTAAAACCTAAAACCATAAAAACCCTAGAATAAAACCTAGGCAATACCATTCAGGACATAGGCATGGGCAAAGACTTCATGATTAAAACACCAAAAGCAATTGCAACAAAAGTCAAAACTGACAAATGGTATCTAATTAAATTAAAGAGCTTCTGCACAGCAAAAGAAACTATCATTAGGGTGTACAGGCAACCCACAGAATGGGAGAAAAGTTTTGAAATGTCTCAATCTGACAAACATCTAAAATCCAGAATTTATAAGGAACTTAAATTTACAAGAAAAAATCAAACAGGGCAAAGGATGTGAACAGACACTTCTCAAAAGAAGACACTTATGCGTCCAACAAACATATGTAAAAAAGCTCATCATCACTGGTCATCAGAGAAATGCAAATCAAAACCACAGTGAGATACCATCTCATACCAGTTAGAATGGCGATAATTAAAAAGTCGGGAAACAACAGATGCTGGAGAGCATGTGGAGAAATAGGAACACTTTTACACTGTTGGGAGTGTAAATTAGTTGAACCATTGTGGAAGACAGTGTGGCGATTCCTAAAGGATCTAGAACGAGAAATACCATTTGACCCAGCAATCTCATTACTGGGTATCTACCCAAAGGATTATAAATCATTCTGCTGTAAAGACACATGCACACATATGTTTATTGCAGCACTGTTCACAATAGCAAAGTTGGAGCCAACCGAAATGCCCATCAATGAGAGACCTGATAAAGAAGATGTGGCACATATACACTATGGAATACTATGCAGACATAAAAAAGGATGAGTTCGTGTCCTTTGCAGGGACATGGATGAAGCTGGAAACCATTCTCAGCAAAGTAACACAGGAACAGAAAACCGAACACTGCATGTTCTTATTCATAAGAGGGAGTTGAACAATGAGAACACGTGGGCACGGTGAGCGGGGGGAACATCACACACCAGGGCCTGTCGGGGTGGGAGACAAGGGGAGGGAGAGCATTAGGACTAATGCATGCAGGGCTAAAACCTAGATGATGGGTTGATGAGTGCAGCAAACCACCGTGGCACATGTATACCTATGTAACAATCCTGCACTTTCTACACATGTATCCCAGAACTTAAAGTATAATTAAAAAAAAAAAAAAAGTCAGTTACTATTCTACTGGCTTTACATATATTAACTCCTCTAACCTTCATAGTACTATTACGAGCTAGGCAGGTACTGTTATTATACCCATTTCATCAGAGGGAGAAACTGAGACAAGATTCTGAAAAAACCAAGTTCAAATACGGGATGTTTGGCTTCCATGCCCGCATGCTTAACCACAGCATTATATTGCCTTCAAAACAAAAAAAAAAATGAATAAATTGGCCAGGTGCAGTGGCTCACACCCGTAATCCCAGCACTTTGGGAGGCTAAGGCGGGCGGATCACAAGGTCAGGAGATCGAGACCATCCTGGCTAACACAGTGAAACCCTGTCTCTACTAAAAATACAAAAAATACAAAAAATTAGCCGGGCGTGGTGGTGGGTGGCTGCAGTCGCAGCTACTCGGGAGACTGAGGCAGGAGAATGGCGTGAACCCCGGAGGCGGAGCTTGCAGTGAGCCAAGATCGTGCCACTGCACTCCAGCCTGGCTGACAGCGAGACTCCGTGTCTCACCAAAAAAAAAAAAAAAAAAAAAAAAAAAACCTCCGTCTCTCACACACACACAAAGAGAGTAAATTAATGTGTAACTTTAAATGAAATTAAAAAATTTGGTATCACTTTAGCCATACAAAATCATGTACTGAAAAGTCAAGAGTATCTCTAGGTGCAAGAAGAGCTCCCAGGGAACACCCATTCAGAGTTAGGTCATTTCAAGGATGAGGTTCCTTCCTGGTATCTGTTCCCAATGTAACTCTTCCTCAAGCACAGTCCAGTGGCCCACCTTTTTCTGAGATAAATAGGGCTCAACAGTTTTCCAGCACAGAGCCAACACAGTCTAAATATAGGAAGGCAATTGGAAGGATTAAAAAATAAATTCATTTTTAGTTTTGGAAATAAATAAGTACTTCTGTTTTTTTCCCCTTATCTGGAAAATCATTGTTTTGAACTGACAATGTGGTAACAAGAAAACTGCACAATGTTGTCATCCTACCTGGTCATTTTTTCTGTTTGATAATTCAGAATGATTTGCCCAGTCTCCAACTCTACAGAGCTTTCTAGGGCTTTCTATTCTTTCAAAAGTTCCTGTTTGAATGGCTTATATATTCCTTGGAGAAAGGGAAGGGGAGAGATTAGACATACTGTTAGTGTTTGTATTCATTCATTCATGTATTTAAAAAGTTTTTGAGTATTTAGCCTTGATTGGGCGGTGGCATCATTTTAGGTCCAGGTAGACTCAGTGCATCAGGCTGCCCTGAGAATAAATACCAGTAAGTAAAAAATTCCAATAATCTTGACATTTTACTGTTTTCTTTGATAACAACAATAGTGATTAGACCCTCCCAGTAATTGTGGAGATAGATCAATTGGCTCTCAATTCTTTCACAGTTTGAGGTAACTCCGATGAAAGATTCTAAACATGGACAGCAGTTTAGTAAGTGGACATTCACAAATACAGTTACGTTCCAGTATATATTTCTAATCATTAGCAGGAATGTATTTCAGTTTTTAAAATAAATGTACAATTTGTAGTTAACAGTGAATTGTTAGTTTCTCCGGTATTAGAGTGATGGTTCTTTCTCCCCTTACTTTCATAGTATTTCTGTTTGTTTTAAATTATCAATTTCTTAAGCAGGTCTGATTAAACAACAACAAAACAAAGAACCTCCAGTAGTTGTTCCTGTTAGGTTTTTATTAAGTCTCCTATATACTATGACACAGGGAGTCCACAGCATGCTGGATCAAAGAACCTGAACAAACTTCTAAAACTCAATCAAGAGGCTGAATACCTTTCCCCCATTTCTTTCTTTATAGGACAATTGTAAAAAGACTTAAAAAAGAAACATTATATTCCCTGTATTGTAGGGACCTGTTGTGCCTTGTAAATAGTAAGAATTCAATAAATGTTTATTGCACTGAATTTTCCAGGATAATAGTCACATTTATATGTTTCTTCTTTTTCTCTTGATTATTTTAAGGATCTCTCCTGCACATTATAACTTTGCACTTGTTTCCCAGGACTTGGAACAGAATTTTAAAATTATGATAGCCTTGCTTCCTGTGTACTTTACTACATTATAAATGCAAAGTATGATTTTAGTAATTTTAGAAACCTCATATTTCTGTGGATGGATAGATAGATAGACCTGGCTTATCAGAGCACAACAATTTCTTGAAACATTTTTGATATATGTGGTATGTAAGAGCTAGGAATATGCTACTCTATTCAATAATTGTTTATTTTTAAAAACAAAATCTGAATCTACAGAGATTGAGCAGTTTACTTTGTTTTTGTTACTGAAAAAACTATGTATTACATAATTTATTGTACTCCTTATGATTCCTTACCATGATGATAACTATCTTGCTTTCCTTTTAATGTCAACATTTACATTCTTACTATAAAATGAGATCCCATTTAATCTGATTACTATGTTAAAAATTACCGGGTAACAGATGGATTTCTTGATTAACATAGTGTTTTAAATTTTAAACAAAAGTTGCAATTTTAGTTTCTGGCATATGATGTATTTTAACACTGAACATAGTGTGTTTCATGTGTGACAGCGAACTTATTACAATCTTAGAAATGATATTTTGTTAATAATTTGAAAATAAAAAAAGCTGCATAGAGAGATAAATGCATCTGCTTTAATTAAATGAATCATTAGTTTTAAACTGTACTTGTATGCATCTTTTATTTTTAGTTGAGGAAAGATTGAATGATATGTGAAAAGCTCTTGGGCACAGTGTGATAGAAGATTAGATAATAAATATGACAACTAATATTTAATATTACATTATCTACTCAGAGTAAAAGGTGAGATTGTAAAAGTAAAAGGCTAGGAGTGGTGAGAAGAGGAAAGGGTGAGTGCTGGGGGTCTTGAAAAAAATTATTCATAATATTTGGAGAAGCTACTGAGCAGAAAAGGAAACTGTGCTTGGAAGGGTCACAGCACACTGCAGATGGAGCTATGGCTGGAGCCTAGGACCCAGTGGTGGCACCAGCCTGTTTGGTTCTGTAGTAGGATCCTGCAGTGCTCTCACCACATGCGTCTACCTAGGGGCAGAGAGAGCAAACAGCTGGGGTTGACGACATATACTATTTTGATTACTGTAGCTTGTAATATGCTTTGAAATCTTGAAGTGTGAGTTTTCTAATTTCATTCTACTGTTTCAAAATTGCTTTGGCTATTTGGAGTCCCTGGAGATTCTATATGAGTTATAGAATGATTTTTTCTTCTCTTTATTTCTGCAAAAAAAGAAGATTCTATATGAGTTATAGGATGATTTTTTTCTATTTATTTCTGCAAAAAAAAAAGCCATTGGCATTTTGGTAGGAATTACGTAAAATCTGTAGCCACTTTGGGTAATATGGACATCTTAACAATATTAAGACTTCCAAACCATGAACATGGGATGTCGTAACATTTTTCTGTGCCTTTAATTTCTTTCAGCAGTGTTTTGTGGTTTTAATTGTAAATGTTTTTAACTTCTTGGTTAGGTTTATATCTAAGTATTTTGTTCATTTTACTGCTATTGTAAATGAAATTATCTTAATTTCCTTTTCATTATTGTTAGTATATAAAAACACAACTGATTTTTAATACTGATTTTATATCCTGCAAATTTGAATTTGTTTATTAGTTCTAACAGTGAGTGTGTGTGTGTGTAATTTTTAGAGTTTTCTACATATTGCATGAGATCTTCTGTAAACAGAGATAATTCTATTTCTTCATTTTCAATTTTGATGACTTTTATTTATTATTCTTGCCTAATTGCACTGGCTGGTACATCCAGTATTATGTTGAATAGAAGTGGGAAATTGGGCATACTTGCCTTCCTCTTGATCTTAGAGGAAAGTCTTTCAGTCTTTCACCATTGACTACAATATTTGCTGTGAACTTTTCATATACTGCCTTTTTTATGTTGAAGTAATTTTCTTCTGTTTCTAGTTTTTATCATAAAAGACCGTTGGAATTTTGTCAAATGCTTTTTCTGCATCAGTGAAGAGGATCATGTAGTTTTTTGTTCTTTATTCTGTTAATGTGGTATATTGCACTGATTGGTTTTCATATGTTGAACTACCCTTGTATCCCAAACATGAATACCAGCTAGTGATGGTGTATAATTCTTTTAGTGTGCCATTGCTTTCAGTTTGCCAGTATTTTGTTGAGGATTTTTGCATCAGTATTCATCAGGGATATTGTTCTTTCTCTTTCTTTGTATAGTGTTCTGATGGGCTTTGGTGTTGGGGTAATTCTGGTTTCCATAGAATGAACTTGGAAGTAGTTTTTCCTCTTCAATTTTTTGCAAGTGTTTCATGAAGACTGGTACTAATTCTTTTTGAAATGGTTGATCAGATTCTCTAGTTGAACCATTGGGACTTATGCTGTAATTTTGTTGAGGGTTTTTTGATTATTGATTTAACTTGTTTTTGCTAGTTATTGGTCTATTTAGATTTTCTATTTTTTCGTGATCCAGTCTTGATAGATTGTGTCTTTCCAAGAATGTGTCAATTACTTGTAAATTTTTCAGTATCTTGGCCTGCAGTTGTTCATAGTATTCTCTCATACTTTTTTCATTTCTGTGGCATCAGTTGTATTGTCCCTTCTTTCATCTGATTTAGTTATTTGAGTTTTATTTCTCTTTTTCGTATTTAATCTAGCTAAGGGTTTTTCAATTTTGTCAATCTTTTCAAAAAACCAACTCTTAGTTTCGGTGACATTTTTGTATTCTCTATTTTATTTATGTGTGCTCTAAATTTTATTACTCCTACCTTTTCCTAGCTTTGGGTTTAGGTTTTTCTTGTTTTTATTAGTTCTTTGAGGTATAAAGTTAGGTTGTTGACTTGAGATCTTTCTTTTTGTAAATATATATGTTTACAGCTATAAACTTTCTTGTTAGTACTACTTTCACTACATTATAAGTTTGGTATGTTCTGTTTTTATCTTCATTTGACTGAAGGTTTTTGTTTGTTTGTTTGTTTGTTTGTTTTAAATTTCTCCTGTGATCTCCTCTTCGACCCATTGTTAAGTGAAAAATGTGTTAATTTCTACTTATTTGTGAATTTTCAGTTTTCCTCTGCTGTTGATTTTAAACTTCATTCCATTGTAATTGGAAAATATGCTTTGCATGATTTCAAGCTTTGTGAATTTGTTAAGACTTGTTTTGTGACCTAAAATGTGGTCTATCCTGGAGATAATTTCATGTTCACTTGAAGAGAATGTACATTCATTGTTATTGAGTGACATGTTCTGTATATGTCTTTTAAGTTCAGTTGGTCTATAGTGTTGTTCAAGTTTCCTTGTTGATCTTTTGTCTGGTTGTTCTATACTTTATTAAAGATGTGATATTGAAGTCTCCATATTATTTTCTTTCTGTTTTATTATCATTTGTTAACATACTTCAGAATTGTTGTTTAATGCTAGTTTGTTTAGATTTTTTACATACTCTAAATATAAACTAGTAGAATGTTAGAAGTATTATTTTCATTATTGTGCAATTCTAAGTATTCTCTTCTCTATTTTTATTCCTTTTTTCTCAACCAATAAGTTTTTCAGAAATGTTTTAATAATTACCTTAGCCATTAATCTCTAACTCAATTTTTTGGTTAGTAAGTATACTTTAATAACTATTCTATAACATAGTATATGGTCCATTTTAGTCTGTGTTTCATAAGTTAAAGCTAATTTTGAAGAAGAAGAAGAAATAACCGAGATAAGAAAAGGCCATTGAGTAGTTGGTAGGGTCAATAGTCTAGGTAAAGTCTGGGAGAAATGAAACACCTGTTCTGAGTTCAGGTGACTCTTTAGTAAGGTGGTGGGAAAGATGAAACTATGTAGCTATATCTTATGAAGGCAGTTACATGTTAATTAATAAGTTTAAAATTATTGTATGATCTATATACAGACACTGGAAGATGAAAGTGTACATAGTTAATATTTGTTGCCAGATCTATTTGGCATTAATGGAGAGTGTAAATAAAATGGGTATTAGTCTGAGACAACTATGAAAGAAGAAAACTTCAGGAATCGAAGCAAAAGTAAAAAGTACAAGCTAAAGCAGTGGCAGATATAAAGGAGAAATAGTAAGACATATGAAAAATGTTACAAAAACAAACAACTACAACAATCAGTACAGGGCAAAACAAACCAAATCACACAAAAAACAAATTATCCAGTCTCTCAAAGGTCATTTATTCTTCATGTGCTCAATTTTGTTTTTTGTTTGTTTGTTGTTGTTTTTAAATTTTAATTTTTAATTTTTATGAGTACATAGTGGTGTATATATTTAAGGTGTATGTGTGATGTTTCAATACCAGGCATGCGATGTATAATAATCACATCATAGAAAATATGGTATCCATCCCCTCAAGCATTTATCCTTTATGTTACAAACAATCCAGTTATATAATTTTAGTCATTTTAAATATACAATTAAATTATTATTGACTAGAGTCATCCTGCTGTGCTATCAAATACCATGTCTCATTTCGTTATTTCTAACTATTGCTTTTATATTCCCATTGAGTATCTCTGTATTACCCCAAGCACCTGCTACCCTTCTCAGCCTCCAGTAACCATCTTTCTACTCTCTGTTTTATGAGCTCAATGGTTTTGATTTTTAGATCCTGCAAATAAGTGAGAACGTGCAATGTTTGCCTTTCTGTGCCTGGCTTACTTTACTTAACATAATGACCTTCAGTTCCATCCATATTGTTGTAAATGGCAGAATCTCATTTCTCTTTATGGCTGAATAGTACTCCATTATAATAAGTACCACATTTTCTGTATCTATTCATCTGTTAATGGAAAGGTAGGTGGCTTTCAAATCTTGACTGTTGTAAACAACGCTGCAACAAACATGGGGTACCTCTTTGATATAATGATTTCATTTGTATATACCTAGCAGTAGGATTACTGAATCTTATGATAGCTGTATCTTTAGTTTTTTGAGTAATCCCCAAAGCGTTCTCTATAGTGGTTGTACTAATTTACATTTCTACTTAGAGGGTCCAAGAGTTTCTTTTTCTTCACATTCTTACTAGCATTTGTTTTGCCCGTCATTCAGATATAAGCCATTTGAACTGGGGTGATGTGATATCTCATTGCAGTTTTGACTTGCAAATCTCTATCAGTGATGTTGAACACCTTTTCATATGCCTGTTTCCCATTCGTATGTCTTCTTCTGAGAAATGTCTATTCAGATCTTTTGCCTATTTTTTAATGAGGTTATTAGATTTTTTTCCTATAGAGTTGATTGAGCTACTTATGTATTCTGGTTATGAATCCCTTGTCAGATGGGTGGTTTGCAAATATTTTCTCTTATTCTGTGGGTTGTCTCTTCCCTGAGTTGATTGTTCCCTAGGGTGTGTAGAAATTTTTTAACTTGATGTGATCTGATTTGTTCATTTTTTCTTTGATTGCCTGTGGGGTATTACCTAAGAAATTTTTGCTCAGACCAATGTCCTAGAGACTTTCCCAAAAGTTTTCCTTTTTTCACAGTTTCATAATTTGAGGTCTTTTGTTTAAGTATTTAATACATTTTGATTTGATTTTTGTATATAGCAAAAGATAGGGGTCTAGTTTCATTCTTTTGCATATGGATATAGAATTTTCCCACTACCATTTATAGAACAGACTGTCTTTTCCTCAGTATATGTTCTTGGCACCTCTGTTGAAACTGATTCACTGTAGGTTTATGGGTTTGTTTCTGGGTTCTCTATTTTGTTCCATTGGGCCATGTGTGTACTTTTATGCCAGTACCATGCTATTTTGGTTACTATAGGTCTGTAGTATAATTCAAAGTCAGGTAATGTAATTCCTCCAGTTTTGTTCTTTTTGCTTAGGATAGTTTTGGCTATTCTGGGTCTTTTGTGGTTCCATATACATTTTAGGATTTTCTTTTTATTTGTGTGAAGAATGCCATTGGTATTTTGAAAGGGATTGCATTGAAACTGTAGAATGGTTAGGGTAGGATGAACATTTTAACAATTTGAATTATTCCAATCCATGAACAAGGAATATCTTTTCATTTTTTGGTGTCCTCTTTAATTATCTTTCATCAGTGTTCTATAGTTTTTATTATTGTGATCTTTTACTTCTTTGGCTAAGTTAATTCCCAGATATTTAATTTTATTTGTGGCTACTGTAATTAGTGTTACTTCTTTATTTCTTTTTCAAATTATTCACTTTGGCATACAGAAATTCTACTGATTTTTATGTTGATTTTATATCCTTCAATTTACTGGATTATCAATTCTAATAGTTTTTTTGTGGCATCTTCAAGTTTTTCTAAATATAAGATCATAAATTTTCTGCAAAAAATTGTGATTTGACTTCTTTCTTTTTGATTTGGATGCCCTCTATACCTTTCCCTTGTCTGATTGCGTTAGCTAGAGCTTCCAGTACTGTGTTGAATAACAGTGGTGAAAGTCGGCATTCTTATTGTGTTCCAGATCTTAGAGGAAAGGCTTTCAGTATTTCCCTATTCAGTATGATACTACCTGTGGGTCTATCATAAATAGCTTTTATTATGTTGAAGTTTGTTTCTTTTATACCCAGTTTTTAAAGGTTTTTTTTGATGAAGAGATGTTCAATTTTATCAAATGGTTTTTCAGCATCAATTGAAATGATACGGTTTTGGCCTTCATTTTGTTGATCTGATATATCACATTGATTGATTTGCATATGTCAAACCATCCTTGCATTCCAAGGATAAATCTCACTGGATCATGATGAATAATCTTTTTATTGTATTGTTGAATTCAGTTTTCTAGTATTTTGTTGAGGATTTTTGAATCAATATTCATCAGAGATATTGGCCTGTAGCTTTCGGTTTTGATGTGTTGTCTGATTTTGTTATCAGGGTAATAATGGCCTTGTAGAATGAGTTTGGACCTATTCCCTCCTTCTCTATTTAAAAAAATATTTTGAATAGGATTGGTATTAGTTTTTCTTTAAGTGTTTGGTGAAATTTAGCAGTGAAGCCATTGGGTCCTGGTTTGTTTTTTGTTGTTGTTGTTGCTTTTTTATTCCTGGGAGACTTTTTATTATGACTTCAGTCTCCTTACTTGTTATTGTTCTGTTCAGGTTTTGGATTTCTTCAAG
The DNA here is from genome assembly GCF_037993035.2 of Macaca fascicularis. Classification (NCBI taxonomy): domain Eukaryota; kingdom Metazoa; phylum Chordata; class Mammalia; order Primates; family Cercopithecidae; genus Macaca; species Macaca fascicularis. The sequence goes on along the minus strand of NC_088385.1, from coordinate 37,184,190 downwards.
GGTCAATCATGGTGGATTGCATATGTCTAGGTATTTGTACATTTCTTGTAGATGTCTTAATTTATTGGCATATAGTTGCTTATGTTAGCCACTAATGATTTTTTGAATTTCTGCAGTATCAGTTGTAATGTCTTGTTTTTCATCTCTGATTTTATTTATTTGGATCTTCTCTTTTTATTTATTTGTCTGCCTAAAGGTTTGTCAATTTTGTTTAACTTTTCAGAAACCTAACTTTTTGTTTCATTGATCTTTCATATTTTTGTAATTTCAATTTCATTTATTTCTGCTTTGATCTTTATTATTTCTTATCTTCTACTAATTTTGTGTTTGATTTGCTCTTGCTTTTCTAATTCTTTAAGATGCATTGTTAGATTGTTAATTTGAAGTTTTTCTTCTTTTTTTTAAATGGAAGCACTTACAGCTATAAACTTTTTAGTACTGCATTTGCTGTCTCCTGTAGTTTTTGATACGTTGTGCTTCCCTTATCAATTTTTCAAGAAAAATTTTCAATTTTCTTCTTAATTTCTGACCCACCATTCATTCAGGAGCATATTTTAAATTTTCATGTATTTCTATATTTTCTCAAATTAGTTTTATTACATTGTGGTCAGAGAAAATGCTTGATATTATTTCAATTTTTTTGAATGTTTTTAGACTTGTTTTGTGACATAAAATATGGTCTATCCTTGAGAATGATCCATGTGATGAGGAACATAATGTGTATTCTGCAGCTGTTGGATGAAAAGGTTCTCTGTGTGTCTGTTAGGTTCATTTGGTCTATGTACAGATTAAGTCCAACGTTGCTTTGTTGATATTTTGTCTAGAAGATCTGTCCGGTCCTGAAAATGAGGTGTTCAAGTCTTCAGCTATTATTGTATTGGGATCTGTCTCTCTCTTTAGCTCTGATAATATTTGTGTTATATATCTGGTTGCTCCAGTGTTGGGCACATATGTATGTAAAATTGGGTGTTCCAGTCTCCAGTTATTGTATTGGGACCTGTCTCTCTCTTTAGCTCTGATAACATTTGTTTAGTATATCTGCAAGCTCCAGTGTTGGGTGCATATGTATTTAAAATTGCTAGACTCTCTTGCTTAATTGACCCCTTTATATAGTGACCTTCTTTGTCTCTTTTGATAGTTTTTGGTCTTGAAACCTATTTTGTCTGATATAAGTATACCTGCTCCTACTCTTTTTTTTTTTGGTTTCCATTTGCATGGGATATTGTATTAATCAGGCCCTCTTGTGGGACAGAACTATTGGAATATATATATATATATATATATATATATGTTACTCACATGATCACAAAGTCCCATAATAGGCCATCTGCAGGCTGAGGATCAAGGAGAGCTAGTCCGAGTTCCAAAACTGAAGAACTTGGAGTCTTATGTTCCAGGGTAGGAAGTATCCAGCAGGAGAGAAAGATGTAGGCTGGGAGGCTAGCCTTGTCTCTCTTGACACATTTTTCTGCATGGTTATATTCTATCTGCACAGGCAGCTGATTAGATTGTGCTCACCCAGATTAAGGGTGGGTCTGCCTTTCTCAGCCCACTGACTCAAATGTTAATCTCCTTTGGCAACACTCTCTCACACACATCCAGGATTGATATTTTGTATCCTTCAATCCAGTCAAGTTGAGCTCAGTATTAACCATTGCAGTTATCTTTTTTCATCCCTTTATTTTCAGTGTATGTTTGTCTTTATAAGTTAAGTGTGTTTCTTCCAGGCAACAGATCATTGAGCTTTGTTCCTTAATCCATTCAGCCTCTCTGTGTCTTTTGCTTGGAAAGTTTAGTTTATTTACATTTAGTGTTATTTTTGATAAGGACTTTCGCCTGTCATTTTGTTATTTTTTTTTTCTAGTTGTTTTGTGTTCTCTTTTTTCTTTCCTTCTTTCTTCCATTTGTTGAAGGTGATTTTCTCTGTTGATATGATTCAGTGTTTTGTTTTTATTTGTTTTTTTTTTTTTTTTGTATCTCCTGTACTTTCTTGTTTGTGGTTACCATGAGGCTTACAAATATTATAACTCATTATTTCAGCCTTTTAACAACATAACACTGTTTGCATAAAAAAGCAAGTAAGCAAAAAGACAACTCTTAAACTCTATGCTTTAACTTTGTTCCTTGCTTTTTAACTTTTTGTTTTGTCTATACATCTCTTCTTGTATGTCTCGTGGTGCTGAAGACATACCTGAGCTTGAGTAACTTACAAAGGAAAGAAGTTTAATTGACTCAGAGTTCCACATGGCTGGGGAGGCCTCATAATCTTAGTGGAAGGTGAATGATCAGCAAAGTCATATTTTACATGGTGGCAGGCAAGAGAGAACATGAGCAGGGGAACTCCCCTTTATAAAATCATCAGATCTTCTAAGACTTATTCACTATCACAAGAATAGCCTGGAAAAGACCAGCCTCCATGATTCAGTTACCTCCCACAACAAACATGTGGGAATTATGGGAGCTATAATTCAAGATGAGATTTGGGTGGGGACACAGGCAAACCATGTCATGGTTTTTTTTTTTTTTTTATTGGTTAATTTTTTTAGTCTTTCTACTTAAGATTATTTTACACACCACAGTTACACAGTTATAATGTTATAATATTCTATGTACTTACTACTATCAGTGAGTCAGTGAGTTTTGTACCTTCAGATGATTTCTTATTGCTCATTAAAGGGTCCTTTTTTTTTTTTTTTTTTTTTTTTCATTTTCGAGACAGAGTCTCACTCTGTCACCCAGGCTGGAGTGCAGTGGTGTGATCTCTGCAATCTCTGCCCCTGGGTTCAAACAATTATTTGCCTCAGCCTCCTGAATAGTTGGTACTACAGGCACGTGCCATCGCACCCAGCTAATTTTTGTATTTTCAGTAGAGACGGGATTTCACCATGTTGGCCAGGCTGGTCTCAAACACCTGACCTCAGGTGATCTGCCACCTCATCCTCCCGAAGTGCTGGAATTACAGACGTGAGCCCCCACACCAGGCAAGGCCCTTTTCTTTCTGATTGAGATATTCTCTTTAGCATTTCTTATAGGAGAGGTCTTGTGTGATGAAATCCCTAATATTTTGTTTGTCTGAGAAAATCTTTGTCTTATTCATGTTTGAAGGATATTTTCACCAGGTATATTATTCTAGGGTAAAAAGTTTTTTTTTCCTTCAGCATTTTATGTATGTCATGCCACTCTTTTCTGTCCTGGAAGGATTCCATTGAAAAGTCTGCTGCCAGACATATTGGAGCTGCTTTGCGTGGTGTTTGTTTCTTTCTCTTGCTGCTTTTGGGATTCTTCCTTTATCCTTGACTTTTGGGAGTTTAATTATTACATGCCTTGAGGTAGTCTTCTTTGGGTTAAATCTGCTTAGCGTTATATAACTTTTTTATCCTTGGGTATTGATATCTTTCTCTAGGTCTGGGAAGTTCTCAGTTATTACCTCTTTGAATAAACTTTCTTCTCCTCTCTCTGTTTTGCTTCCTTTTTAAAAGGTCAGTAGCTTTTAGATTTGCCTTTTGGGGGCTTTTTTCCTAGATCCTGTAGGCATGCTTTTTTGTTTTTCATTCTTTTTTTCTTTTGTCTTCTCTGAATGTCCATTTTCAAATAGCTTGTCTTCAAGCTCACTAATTCTTTATTCTGCATGATCAACTTTGCCATTATAAGACTCTGATGCATTGTTCAGTATGCCAATTTTATTTTTAGCTCCAGAATTTTTTATTCTTTTAAATTATTTTAATTTTTTTGTTAAATTTATTTGATAGAATTCTGAATTACTTTCTGTGTCATCTTGAATTTGAGTTCCCTCAAAACAGCTATTTTCACTTCTCTGTATGCTCACACACCTCTCTTTCTCCAGGATTGGTCCCTGGTGCTTTATTTAGTTCATATGTTAAGGTCATGTTTTCCTAGATGGTCTTGATACTTGTAGGTGTTCATTGAACATTAAAGCCTTGAAGAGTTAGGTATTTGTTTTAGTCTTCACTGTCTGGGCTTGTTGGTACCCATTCTTCTTGGCAAGACTTTCCAGATATTTCAGAAAACTTGAGTGTTGTGATCTAAACTGTATCTACTTTAGGGGCCAAAACCCACCAACGCTGTGGTTCTTGCAGACTAGTAGAGATACTGCCTTGATAGTCTTGGATAAAATCTATAAGAGTTCTTTGGATTACCTGGCAGAAACTCTTGTTCTATTTCTTACTTTCTCCCAAACAAACAGGGTCTCTCTTTCTCTGTTCTGAGCCACCTGAAGCTTGGGATGCAGTGACACAAGCCTCTCTTTGGCTGTCATCGCTAGGACTGTGTGACTGTGGTAAGGCTGGTTTAAATGCCCCCTCTGTGGGTGGGCATCAGCTGAGTTTGGTTTGGTTTTTCTTTCTGCTATAATAGGGCAGCACTGAGTTCAGTGCCTCACAATTGCTGCACTCTCCTCTCCCCAGCACATGGAGATGTTCTCAGCACCACAGTGTAGCTGCAAGGGGATTAGGGCGGGGTGACATTGGTGATTCAATGTCTGATTGAGTAGCACTGATTTTCCTACTTCTTCAGTGCTTCTTTTGATGATATGAACTTAAACCCAGGTACTGTGAATGCTCACCTGATTTTTAGTTCTTATGAAGATGCTTTTTGTGTGTGTATAGATAGTTGTTAAAATATAGATATTTGTCCTCGCAGGAGGGATGATCAGTGAAACCCTCTGTTTCATCATCTTGCTCCGCCTTCCACCAGTCTTACCTATGTACTAAATTTTGTGAAGGATTACTCATATCTCTTGAGATCATGTTTAACTGTAATGTGAATGAGTTTTATTATTCTATGTCTCTCAAAATGTAAGGATACAGTTATAAGAAGCAATCTTTAAAACTGATCTTTTTGGGTAACTTTCTTTTTTGGTATAATTTCAATTGCATGTAAAAATTGCGAGAGTAGGCAAGGTGGGGTGGCTCATGCCTGCAATTCCTGCACTTTGGGAGGCCAATTCGGGAGGATTGCTTGAGCCTAGTAGTTTGACAGCAGGCTGGGCAACATAGTGAGACCCTGTCTCTAAAAAAATGAAAAAACATTAGCTGAATATGGTGGCACATTTGTGTATTCCTAGCTACTTGGAAGGCTGAGGTGGGAAGATTGCTTGAGCCCAGGAATTTGAGGCTGAAGTGAGCTCTGATCACTCCACTGCACTCCAAACTGGGTGACAAAGTGAGAACCTATCTCAAAAACAAACAAACTAACAAAAAACAAATGTAGTTCAGAACCTCCAATTTAATCAGGAGCTAACTTTATTCTGTTCACTTTCTTACCCTCTTTCTTATTCTCTTTCTGTTTCATATTCTAGGTCTTTCTGAGTCATTTGAGAGTAAGTTGAAGACATTGTTGGAAAAATTGTGCCCTCTTTCCTCTAAATACTTGAGTGTGAATTTCTTTTTATTGTTATTATTATACTTTAAGTCCTAGGGCACATGTGCACAACGTGCAGGCTTGTTACATATGTATACATGTGTCATGTTGGTGTGCTGCACCCATTAACTCGTCATTTACATTAGGTATATCTCCTAATGCTATTCCCCCCTACCCCTACCCCACGACAGGTCCCAGTGTGTGATGTTCCCCTTCCTGTGTCCAAGTGTTCTCATTGTTCAATTCCCACTTATGAGTGAGGACAAGCGGTGTTTGTTTTTTTGTCCTTGTGATAGTTTGCTGAGAATGATGGTTTCCAGCTTCATCCATGTCCCTACAAAGGACATGAACTCATCCTTTTTTATGGCTGCATAGTATTCCATGGTATATATGTGCCACATTTTTTTAATCCAGTCTATCGTTGATGTACATTTGGGTTGGTTCCAAGTCTTTGCTATTGTCAATAGTGCCGCAGTAAATGTACATGTGCATGTGTCTTTATAGCAGCATGATTTATAATTCTTTGAGTATATACCCAGTAATGGAATGGCTGAGTCAAATGATATTTCCAGTTCTAGATCCTTGAGGAATCGCCACACTGTCTTCCACAATGGTTGAACTAGTTTACAGTCCCACCAACAGTGTAAAAGTGTTCCTATTTCTCCACATCCTCTCCAGCACCTGTTGTTTCCTGACTGTTTAATGATCACCATTCTAACTGGTGTGAGATGGTATCTCATTGTGGTTTCGATTTGCATTTCTCTGATGGCCAGTGATGATGAGCATTTTTTCATGTGTCTTTTGGCTGCATAAATGTCTTCTTTTGAGAAGTGTCTGTTCATGTCCTTTGCCCACTTTTTGATGGGGTTGTTTTCTTCTTGTAAATTTGTTTGAGTTCTTTGTTTAGTCTGGATATTAGCCCTTTGTCAGATGAGTAGATTGCAAAAATTTTCTCCCATTCTGTAGGTTGTCTGTTCACTCCGATGGTAGTTTCTTTTGCTGTGCAGAAGCTCTTTAGTTTAATGAGATCCCATTTGTCAATTTTGGCTTTTGTTGCCATTGCTTTTGGTGTTTTAGACATGAAGTCGTTGCCCATGCCTATGTCCTGAATGGTATTGCCTATGTTTTCTTTTAGGGTTTTTATGGTATTAGGTCTAACATTTAAGTCTTTATCCATCTTGAATTAATTTTTGTATAAGGTGTAAGGAAGGGATCCAGTTTTAGCTTTCTACATGGGGCTAGCCAGTTTTCCTGGCTGGGTGTGGTGGCTCAGGCCTGTAATCCCAGCACTTTGGGAGGCCTAGGCAGGCGGATCACGAGGTCAGATCGAGAGTGAATTTCTTAATGAGAATCTTCTTTTACACAACCACAATATGATGATCAAAATCAGGAAACTTCATAATGATACAATACTATCTAATCTACTCTTCACTCACATTTCAACATTGTAGCAATAATGCCATTATAGATATATTTTCCTCTTCTAAAATTTAATGAAGAATTGTAATTGAGATTAGTCATTTTAATTCTAGTCTCTTTTAACCTGAAATAGTTTCTTAGCCTGTCTTTGTCTTTTATTGACCTTGCATTGTTTCAATAAACTTCGTATTTTAGAATAGTTTTATGTTTATAGAAAAGTTACAATAGTACAGAAAGTTCCTGTATTCCTGTCATACCAGTTTCTTCTAACATTAACATCTTGTGGTATCGTGGTATTTAATACATTTGTCACAACTAGAAAGACAACAGTGGTGCATATATTACTATTAGCTAAATTTCAAACTTTACTTGAATTTCACTCATTGTTTCACTAATGTTCTTTTTATATTCCAGAATTCATTCAGAATTCATTTCAGGATATACACTTTCTTTTGATCTGATATGTTACAATTTCTTAGTCTTTCCTTGTTTTGTATGACCTTGATAGTTTTGAAGAAGTATTAGATTCTTTGTAGAATGTCCCTAAATTTGTGTTTGTGTGATGTTTTTCTTATGGTTAGATTGGAGTTAAGGATTTGGGGAGAAGGCCACAGGAGTTGAAGTGTCTTTCTCCTTATATCTTATCAGGAATATATATTAATATGACTTATCACTGGTGATATTAACCTTGATCACCTTGCCAAGGGTGTTTGCCATGAAATTGTTCAACATAATGGTGTATTTATCTTTTTGTAGTTGTGTCAATTTTGCTTTATGTATTTTGGAGCTATAATAGTAGGTGCATGCAGTATTGAGATTACTGTATCTTCCCAATTAATTGAATGTTTTGTCATTACACAATAACTATTTCTTGCAAACCTGTTTAATTTAAAATCTGTATGTATGCTATTAATGTAGGTACACTGATTTTCATTAGAGTTAGTTATTTTTCTCTGAGCTATCCTTCCATTCTTTTCTTTTGAATTTTTTGAATCAAATTTTGATATCTATTTTGAATAGTTAATGGCTGAATTTAATTTTTATATAATTCATACAATATTTGCATTTAATCTGGAGCATCTAGTTCATTTACAGTTATATCAGTAACTATTCCTCTAGGTTTATTTCTGTCACCTACTTAGTGCTCCTCATCCGCCCCATTCTTTCTTTAGTCTTAGTTCCTTTTGAACTGATTGCATTTTAGAAACAAAATTTCAAAAATTTTCTTCTCTAAAGTTGAAATTATAAAGTACTTAAATAATTGTAGTTTCTTTGAAGTTTTTAAACATATTTACTCATTTTTTATGAAATTCTATTTTTCAGCATATTTAATTTCTTCCTGAACAATGAGAGACCATGAGAAGGCTTTAACTTAAATTATCACCTTGCTGGTTAATGCTATCATTATCATTCGTATTTGTTATTTTAGTTTTTAACATTAATGTCGCTGATTTAAGGTTAACTCATATTTAGTATTTCCTTGGCTTCTCTCATTCTTTCTTTTTTCTTCTTAGATCTCCCATCTGTGATCATTTCCTTCAATTTGAAACCCATTTTTTAGAAACTTCTCAAGCAAAGATTCTTGGGTATAAATATATTTGTTTCTTATTTGTTTCAAAATATCTGTAGTTTATGCTTGTTCTTAGAATATATCTTTACTGTTTACAATCTTATATTTAGAATTATTTTCTTTCAAACCATTGAAGATATTGTTTGAATTATCTTTCAGTTTCCAGTGTTGCTTCCAAGTAGTCAGCTCTTAGTTTAATCTTTGTAGATCATCTGTCTTTTCTCTCTGGTTCCTCTGGAGGAACATTCTTCATCTCTCATGTTTTTCCCTGCTCCTATCATGTCCCCAAGTATACATTTATTTTTCCTTAGGCTGCTTGGGATTCATTGAGCTTTCTGAATCTGGAAATTGAGGTGTTTCACCATTTCTAAAAGTTTCCCAGCCATTATTTCTTCAAACATTGCATCTGCTCTATTTAGTCCTTCCTCTACTGGAACTCTGACTAAACATATATTAGACCTTTTACCTTTGTGTTCTGTGACTCCAAACCTCTTCATAATAGTTTCCATGTCTGCTTCTCCATGCTGCATTATGGATAATTTATTTATATCTTTCTTTCAGTTCACTGATTCTGTCTTCTCCTTTGTCTAATCCAAACATATATAGTCAACTAATTTTTCACAGGGGCACCAGGAGGATAGGATGGGAAGCAGATAGTCCCTTTAATAAATGGTTCTGAGAAAACTGGACTACAGCATGCAAAAGAATTAAATTGGACCCTTACTTTACACCATACGCAGAAATCAACTCAAAATGGGTAAAAGTCCCAAACATAAGACCAGAAACAATAAAACTCCTGGAAGAGAACATAGGGGAAGAGTGCCTGGACATTGGCACTGGCAATGACAGCTTGGATTTACTTCTGGGCTCCCTATTCTGTTCCAAATATCCTTGCTTATTTTTTATAATCCTTTGCTAGTTAACCATATGTCCATTTCCTCTTTACATTTTAAATATATTATAAATACTTATATTTTGTGTACTATTCATAATATTTACAACATTCTAAATCTGTGTTTGATTCTGCAGCCTGTTGTTTTGGAGATTCTAACTCATGATGGGTGCATTTTTTCTTGTGTATTTTTTGATATTGTAAGACGAGCCTCATATTTACTTTTAAAACTTTAAATGTGAGATATTTTGAGATTTAATTTGAAGGGAAACTTTTCTAGAGAGGATATGCGTTTACTAGGCAACTGTGGTCGCTTGAATTAAATGTAATTCTTGGTTTGAAGTTTTGGTAACTACTCAAGTGATGTCAGTTAAGGCAGCAAGCCTGATTGAACTTAAATTATTAGGACACATTTTTTTCTCTTCATTCATCACCACGTTTTAAGGCAGTGATTTATTTTTTAGGCCCATAGAGTGAATGTTTATATATATAACTCATGCAACAGTCAGGCAACCTAGTTAATGAGATATAAGCTTTATGCTGTGGATTGGCTGTTTATTGAATTTCCCACCTTGTGAGTCCCACCTCCTCTTGTTTTTCTAATTTTTATGTCCTAGGTAACCATAAAAATCAGAAACCTAAGATCAAGTTCTCCAATGTTCAGTTCTGCTTATCTTTCTGCCTTTACTTTCAGCTTCTGATTGGTCCTTACTTTCTTGCAAAGTTATCTGAGCATTTATAAAGATCATTGCATATTTTATTCAGCATTTTGAAGTGTGTTCAGTTTTATGCTCAGTTGGGGTGTTTGGTTTTCCAAAATGCTGAAAGTATTAAACTCATAGTTCACAAATAGAAAGAAGAGAAAGGTACAGCTGGATTAGAAAAATTAACTGATTAAAGATGCTGGAAGGATGCTGAAAATGATAATACAGTAATATGAGACAAAATGTGCAATGTTATATTAATTGAGTTCTTAGACATAAGGACCTAGGGAAAATGGAAGATCTTGACATGTGTAATTACCATGGTTAAGAGTAAATACATGTGGAAATAAGCCTTAAGCAATGCACGACTGTATATTACATACTTATCTATAGACTAAACACCTGCTGTACACAGACATTTAACTCTGTGCTTACAAGAGCTTTATGTCATGAATATTGCTCTTATAGAAAATGTAATCAACTTGAGAAAAGAAAGGTTAACAATTTGTGCTTTTAGCAGTTAAGGAATAATTAAGTGCTAAACCTTACAGTATTTAACATCAATAGGAATGCAGAAAAGGCTGAGCTTTGTGTAAGGTTGTCTAGGATAAGATTTTCTTGGAACAAATGGAACTTCATCTGGGGATATGGCAAGTTTGAGGCAAAATAGGGAACAGTTAACAAGCTATAATATGTCAAGGCATGGTAGTGAACACAAAGAAGAAATAAGCACAAAATGTCACCAAATTGACGAAAGGATAGGGAACAGTGAAACCCAGGGTTTTATATAGGTTTTAATAACATAGTAGAAAACTTAGAAACCATGAGAACATTTTGTTCTATAGTCATGCACTACTTAACAACAGGGATATGTTCTGAGAAATGCTTCCTTAGATGATTTCATTGTTGTGCAACCATCATAGACTGTACTTATACAAACCTAGATGGTCTAACCCAGCAGTCCCCGACCCTTTTTGGTACCAAGGAGCAGTTTTGTGGAAGATAATTTTTCCCTGCATTGGGGGTTTGGAGGTAGTTTCGGGATGATTCAAGTCCATTACATTTATTGTGCACTTTATTTCTATTATTATTATATTATAATGAAATAATTATACAACTCACCATAATGTAGAATCAGTGGGAACCTGAGCTTGTTTTCCTGCAACTAGATGGTCCCATCTGGGGGTGATGGGAGACAGTGACAGATCATCAGGCATTAGATTCTCATAGGAAGTGTATACTACTTAGGTCCCTCACAGTTCACAATAGGGTTCAGGCTCCTATGAGAATCTAATGCTGCTGCTGATCTGACAAGAGGCAGAGCTCAAGTAGTAATGCCAAGGATGGGGAGCAGCTGTAAATACAGATGAGGCTCAGCTTGCTGGTGTCTGCCGCTCACCTCCTGCTCTGCAGCCCTGGGGTTGCAGACCCCTGGTCTAGCCTACCACATACCTAGGCTATATGGTATAACTTCTTGTTCCTAGGCTACAAATGTGTACAGCATGTTACCTCACTGAATACTCTAGGCAGTTGTAACATCAGTATTTGTGTATCTAAACGTAAGTAAACATAGAAGAGACACAGTAAAAACATTATATAAAAGTTATAAAATGGTATACCTGTGTAGGGTACTTACCATGAATGGAGCTTATGGAAATGGAAGTTGCTCTGGGTGAGTCTGAGTGAGCGATGAGTGAATGTGAGGGCCTGGGACATTATACTACTGTAGACTTTATAAACACTGTATAGTTAGGTTGCACTAAGTGTACTTACAACTATTTTTCTGTCTTCAGTAATAACCTTAACTTACTATAATGTTTTTACTTTAAAATATTTTAAACTTAAAAAAAATTTTTTAATAATAACACTTATCTAGAACATAAACACATTGTACAGCTGTACAAAAATATTTTCTTTATATCCTTATTCAATAATCTTTTTTTCTGTTTTTAAGTTATTAATTTATTTAATTTTACTTTTTAAACGTTTTTTGTTAAAAATGAAGACACAAACTTACACATTTACCTAGGCCTACCCAGGGTCAAGATCCTCAGTATCCCTGTCTTCCACCTCCACATCTTGTCCCCCGGAAGACCTTCAAGAGCAATACCATGCATGGAGCTGTTGTCTCCTGTGATAACAGTGACTTCTTTTGGAACATCTGCAGGACCTAAGTGAGGCTGTTTTTACAGTTAGCTTTTTAAATTTTTGTATGTGTAGAAGAAATACACTTAGAAATAATGATAAAAAATATAGTATAGAAAATACATAAACAGTAACATATTTGATGTTTACTATCATTGCCAAGTATTATGGACTGTACATACATAGTTTGTATGACTGGCAGCACAGTAGATTTATTTGCACCAGCATCACACCAACACGTGAGTAATGCTGTGTGCTAAGATATTACATCATTAGGCAGTAGAAAGTTTTCAGCTCCATTATAATGTTATGGGGACACCAGTGTATATGCAATCTGTTGTTTATTGAAACATAATTAGGTGATGCATAACTATTACATTATATTATATATTAGACAATATGGAATATTGAAGATTCTTGAGAGGATCGACATGTTTAAAGTTATGTTAAAAGTTTAGCCTCATTGAGGGCCGGGTATGGTAGCTCACGCCTGTAATCCCGGCAGTTTGGGAGGCCGAGGGGAGCGGATCACCATAGGTCAGGAGTTTGAGACCAACTTAGCCAACATGGCGAAACCCCATCTCTACTAAAAAAAAAAAAATACAAAATTTAGCCAGGTCTATAATCCCAGCTACTCAAAATATATTTCGTTAGGGAAGAGCCATCTTATTATTATATGCTCTTTATTAGATTACATAAAAATAAATATGATATATAAATTTATATTATATAGTATTAATATAACATATTAATGTACATAAATATATTTTTGTTGTTTCAGAGGAATTCCAGGGAAGAAATGTGGTACAATCATACTTACAGCAGAGGAATTAAACTGTTGCAGGGTAAGTAAATATTTCTTTTGTTTAGAAAACACTTCCATACTTCAAATGCTATATCTAAAATTGTACTTAACTAATTAATTTTTAAGTAATTGTAGCAAAAATGTTATACAATGTTATAATCCATAAAATATCATTTTAGATACTTAGCCCTATGACCAGAGAGACTGTATTTCATAGTCCGAAAAGTAAAATCAATTATTTTAATAATCTTTTAAGGAATTGAAAGTATTAAAATAACACCTAATATCAATACTGCTTTTTAAGCATTAGTATAAGGAATCATCCGTTATAGCAATCAGTTCAATTACTGTAAAACTTTTGAAGATTTGTGTGTAATCCTGAAGGAATATTTCTTGACATTTGCATTTACCCCATTTGTATAACATACTTTCCCCAATTTTTCTAATTGAATTAATTCAGAATTTATATTACTTCCATCTCTTGTTAGCTTGGGAAGTCCACATTTGAAGAAAGGATCAGCTGCCACTCCATCTAGCAGTATGACTGCACAGAGTGCATACTCTGTAGTTTTAGAAGATTGTTACTTTTAGTTGTGATTTGCTGATGCTCATTGACTCATGTTTAATGATTTCACTGTTGTCAAGAAATGGGAAGATAACTATGACACTCCACACTGAAAGTAACGATGGCCAGCTGAATCTGAAGTCAATATTGTCTGTTTAATGTGGGCCAACAGATCTCTGGGAATTGATATTTCCAGAGGAAATAAATTTTCCCTAGATTACCTCTAGTGCCCTTTATTTTTAATTGCTGCTTGATCGTAGGAACAGAAACTCACCCAAACTAACAAAAGCTTAACACTTTGACAGTGACCATAGTTTTTATAGAGAGAGCCATCGTTTATTTTTTTATCTCAAGAAGTTGTCTTTTTAACTTTTAGATAAATTCTGTGGCCTTGTTTACATAATACATTTCTGATAGGACATGGTGGCTCATGCCTGTAATCTCAGCACTTTGGGAGGCCAAGGTGAGTCCAGGAATTCAAGGCTGCCGTGAGCTATTGTTTCACTGCACTCCAGCCTGGGCAACAGAGAAAGCCCCTGTCTCAAATATATATGTATATATATTATATCTCTCAAATATAGATAGATGATCGATAGATAGATAGATAGATAGATAGATAGATAGATAGATAGATAGCTGAGATAGTATGCTCAGGGAATCATATGATATTACTTGTCAGCAAATGATAGAAACTGGGTATTACAACTGATTACATACCTATGGGATTCTGGGGGCGGGGGTAGAACAGTGAGATAACAATAGGAACTATAATAACAGGTGAATGGAAATAATTAAACACTAATGTTAGAATTTAAGTCATTTAAAATAACATGTAAATTGAAGCCTTCCAATTGTTGTGCTCATTGTCTTTGTCCCCCTGGGCATGTCACAGTCATATCAGTCTCAGTTTTCTCATCTATAAAATACCCAAACATGCCCACATGTAATGCTGTTAAAGACTATCAGATTCAAGTTAAGTTTTGGTTTTGCTACTAATTTGTACTTTGTCTGATCAAGACACTTCACTACTTACTCTGAGTTTTACTTTTCATATTTGAAGGGCAAAAAAAAAAAATATGTGAACTAATCACTAGACTATTTAAAAAAAAAATCTTCCAGTCCTGACAATCAACTACCATAACATTAAGTTTGATACTATAATGTACATAAAAGTAGTATGTATATACTAAGCAATGCCTTAGAAAATATAGCATAATTATTTAAATGCAGAGATATTACCTGTCATCCTATTGTTTTTAGTTAAAATGATACAATGATTCTTTTAAATTATATTATCTGATCACCATTTATACTTCTGGTCTCAATTTGTAAATGTTTAAGATAATATAGGCTTTGTATTAGGAAAGAAAAAAGGAAGTTCACAGTCAATAAGATACATGTTCTTTATGGTGATATTAACATGCTATTTTGTCAAAATCTTGAGTTTATTGAGCATATTTTATGTAAATATGTCATGAATACAGTATTATCAGTTATATTTCAAAATAGAACCAAGATACCAAGACGTAGGCTGGGTATGGACAGGCTGCATCCTAAATATCTTCCACTTTCAGTTCTAGTCTCTTGTTGGAAGAGCCTGGAAAATTATTTTACTAGGCCCTGGTAAATGAAAGGGAATGTGTCATTTAGTGGTGTAGGTATTTTTATCCCTTTTTTTACAATTAATTCAAGAACATCTGGAATTCTCTTTCAATGAGTCAACACGTATTTCTCATACTTAGAAATTATAGATCTAATATTTTCATCAATATTGTTTAAAATCTTGGTGCAACTTCATCTTATGTTTTCTGTGTCCTAATTCTTGGCTAGAGCCTTATTGATCATCAGCATCATTATTAATATTAATAAACTTGAAATAGTATTTCATTATTATGTTAGTATAGTAGAATGCACAAGTGTACTCAAAGCAATGTTCATAGTTACTTCAGAAGAATCAATGATTTTTAAATTTATGCTTTAGAGAACATTAAAAGTATGGGCATTATTATTTATAATGTTGAATGCAATCATTTTAATTCACCTACAACATCATAAAAATCCATACTTTTTTTCTTTAAAACAAGTTGTCAGTTATTAACTTGTGCAATGAACATAGGCTTTGGAGTCAGGTCACCTACATTTTAGTTTTGCCTTTTTCACTATTTAGCTGAGTGAGGTTATATTGTTGGAGCTTTAATTTATGCATTTGTAATATGACAATTTTTTAAACCAGTTTATTAGGTATAATTGGCATACAAATACCTGCACATGTTTAATGTATACAGCATGGTGAGTCTGGAGATAGGTATATATCCATGAAACCATCACCATATAATTGATGTCATAAATATGTTAGTCACTTCCAATGATTCCTCCTACCCTGCTTATTTATTTATTATTAATATTTTTGTGATAATAAACTGCATAAGATTTACCCTCTCAGCAGATTTTTAAATATACAGTACAGTATTGTTAACCATAGGTACCATACTGTATATAGTAGATCTCTATGACTTATTCATCTTGCATAGCTGAAATTTTGTGCTCCTTGATAATACCTTCCAGTTTCTTCTTCCCCTCAGTCCCTGGAAACCATCATTCTACTCCCTGCTTCTATAATTTTGACTGTTTTAGAATCCTCATGTAAGTTACAACATGTAGTATTTATCTTTTTGTGTCTGGCTTATTTCACTTGTACAGTGTTTTCCAGGCTCATCTATCTTGTTGCAAATGGACAGATGTTCTTCCTTTTTAAGGATGAATAATATTCGATTGTTTTATATATATATATATGTGTGTGTGTGTGTATAAATTATATATATGCATTTTCTGTATCGATTCATCTGTTGATAGACACTTCATTTGCTTCAATGTCTTGACTTGTGAATAATGCTAGAATGAACATGGGAGTTCAGATATCTCTTCAAGATACTGATTGCAGTCTCTTTCTTTGTACATATACCCAGAAGTGGGATTGCTGGATCATATGGTAGTGCTGCTTTTAATTTTTGAAGAACCTCCGACTATTTTCCACAGTAGCTGCACTAATTGCATTCCTACCAACAGTGTACAAGGGTTTCCTTTTCTCTACCTCCTCACTGATACTACTTCCCGTTGTGTTTGTTTTTTTGATAGTAGGCATTCTAACAGGTGTGAGCTAATCTTTTGTATGCATTTGCATTTCTCTGATGATTGGTGATGTTGAGCATATGTTGAGCATATGTTGAGACATATGCTTATTCAGGTTCTTAGCCCATTTTTAAATTGAGTTGATTTTCTATTTTTCATTTTTATATATTTATAGTTTTTGCAGTATTTTTGAAGATTTGTAGGAGTTCCTTATATATTTTGGAAATTCACCTTTATGGTATACAGTATCTTAGTCCATTTTGAGTTGCTATAAAAGAATATCTGAGACTAGGTAATTTATTTTTAAAAAGAAGTTTATTTAGCTCACTCTTCCACCAGGTGAGAAGCTCAAGAGCATGGTACTGGCTTGTGGTAAAGGCTTTCATAGTGTTTCACAATGTGGCAGAGAAAGTGAAAGTGGAAGCAGACATTTGTGAACATAGGGAAGCCTGAGGGGCACCCCAGCTTTATAAAAACCCACTCTCAAAAGAATGAACTCATTCTGAGAGAATTAATCCAGTCTCACTCAAGACTGTGAAAGCAGCAACTACCTATTCATGAGGGATCAGCACCCATAACCCAAACACCTTCCATGGGGCCCCACCTCCCAGCACTGTCATACTGGCGATCAGATTTCGACATGAGCTTTGGTGGGGACAAACAAGCCATAGCAACCACAGCATATTTTCTCCCATTCTGTAGGTTGCCTTTTCATTCCGTGGATTGTTTCCTTTGCTGAGCAGAAGCTTTGTAGTTTGATGCAGTCCCACGTGAATTTTTGCTTTTATGGCCCATGCTTTTGTATCATACCCAATAAATAATATCCAAGGCCAGTATCACAAGGCTCTATGTTTCCTTCTAAAAATGTGAATATTATTAATACTTCCTTTAGATGGATACTCTACAGGAAAGAAATGGTAGCATTTAAGAGATGTACAGGTTCACGCCTGTAATCCCAGCACTTTGGGAGGCCAAAGCAGGCGGATCACGAAGTCAGGAGATCGAGACCATCCTGGCTAACACGGTGAAACCCCGTCTGTACTACAAATACAAAAAATTAGCCTGGCATGGTGGCAGGCACCTGTGGTCCCAGCTAGGCAGGAGAGGAGGCTGAGGGAGACTGAGGCAGGAGAATGGCGTGAACCTGGGAGGCAGAGCTTGCAGTGAGCCGAGATTGCACCACTGCACTCCAGCCTGGGCGACAGAGCGAGACTCCGTCTCAAAAAAAAAAAAAAAAGAGATGTATGGGTCATAAATTTATACAAATGTTTATTTGTAGTGTAATGATCCTAATTATCTCAATTAATTTTGAGACAGTTTTATTCAAATGCAAATTTTATACTTAATTAAATGCCACAATAAAAACTAATATAGTTTAGAAGTTATAGTGGGAGTGTATCTTCACTTAGTTTTTTTTTTTTTTTTTTTTAAGACAGGGTCTTACTCTATTGCCCAGGCTGAAGTGCAGTGGCACAATTATGGCCCACTGCAGGCTTTGAACTCCTGGGCTCAAGTGATTCTCCCACCTCAGTCTCCCTACTAGCTGGGACCACAGGCATGCACCACCACACCTGGCTAATTTTTTTTTTTTTTTTTTTTTTTTTTGGTAGAGATGTGGTCTTGCTGTGTTATCCGGACTGGTCTTGAACTCCCAGACTCAAGTGATCCAAGTACCCCTTGCCCTCCCCAAGTGCTTGGGTTACAGGCATGAGCCACTATGCCTGGCCTTTTATGTAGTATTTTAAAAGTAGTTTAAAATTTTTCATAAAGAATTTTTTTGTTTTTATTGATTGATTCAATAGTGTTTACAAAATGTTATTATGTCATTGGAGTGAATGCTTAGAATAGAATAGCAAGAAAAAAATAGTACAAAACACACCACCACAACCCCCAACCCTGGTCCTTGTTTTTAATGAACACAGAGTTTGTGGAAAAGAAAGACATTAGTCGGCTGACTATTCAGGTAATATATGTCATGGCATGTGCCAAGTGATTCAAATATATTATGAGAGTACAGTAGGGATCTAATTTCTATTAAGCCTTAGGGGGATCACTGGGCCTCTTTGAGAAAGTGGCATTTAAGCTAAGACCTAAAGAAGAAATAGCATTTGCCAGCCCAAGGATAAGAATTCCAGCAGACACAGCTGTGTAAGTTCCTGAGGTGGGAAAGGCACATGTGGGTCTGAGGTGAGATGGTCAGGGGTGAGCAGTGGGAGATGATTGAGCTAAAACATTGCCAGATGAAGGTGGAAAAGGCTGGTAGAGCCTATTTGATGTTGGCCTTTGCGGGTCATGTTAACGGTTCTGCATTTTTCCTAAATGCAAGGGAAAGCCTAAAAGCATTTTATATTGTGAGCAACATGAGTTTTTCATGTTTCAAGAACCTTACTCTGTCTGCTGATGGAGAATGGATTAGATACATCAAAGAATGGAAGTGGAAGTAAGGAATAAATGTCGCTGAACATGTCTGGCTGAGAAATAAGATTGAACTGGACTGAGGTGGTGGCAGCAGAGCCAAAGTAAAGATTTGAGCAAAACTTTAGAGGTAAATGGTGCAACTGGTGGTGGATTGGATAAAGGATCAGGAAAAGAGAAGAGTCAAGGATGGCTTCCTTGGGCACTTGAGTGAATGACAATGCCACAAATTGAGCTGGGAAGATTATAGGAGAAGCAAGTTTATGAATAGACATTAGATGTTCAGATTGGAACATGTTAGAAGTGTCTGTGAAATATCCAAGTGGCTTTATTCAATAGAATGTTCCTTATATGTGGAGTATTAAAGAGAGGTCTTAAAAATGTGTTAGGTGACATTAAGCATAAGGCATAAAAACAAAACAAAACTTTGCAGTGATGCTTGTGTATTTCTAAAAGTATATAACTACTTTTCCTCTCAAACAAGATTTATTTTGTGCTTGATACAAATGTACCACTTAATCCCTGCTAAGTTGTTAACCTGGGCAATTGCAAGAACATTATTTTTCCTAAGGTTATATAATTTTCTGCATTGAAATAAATCTTAATTTTGAATCAGTTACTCATTTTGCAAGCCCTAAGGAGTATAATTTGAAAAATTAAATTTAGTATTACATTTACCAATAAGCCAATGAAAATTCATGCTTTTATATTAATATACCTCTGATATTTTATTCACAATCCATTTGAAATAAACACATTTCATTTATCTATTATGCATTGTAAGTATACAGAATGTTTCTTGGAAGTTTATATTTTGGTCCAGGTGCTTTGGGAGAAATGTGTTAAAGTGTACTGTTTTTCTGCAAGAACAATGTCCTTGGAATGTCCCCAGGTTCTTAGAAAGCCATTCTCTCCCAAGTGCATTTAAATATATATGGAAATGAAAGGGCATTCAAAATAAACAAACCAAACCAAACAGCTAGTCCTTTTCAATGCTGCCCTTGATTTTATAATTTGATCACCCAGAATGAGTATTTCACTGCTTCTATGATAGATAGTATAGAACTTTTTGATCTTTAAATCTCAAATTTAAAAAGAACATGATATGCTTGAGAGGTCTGAGGTGATAATGATGTCCATATTGTCCTTACCTCTGTTGTCACTATACCTTGCTAGGATGTATTTCCTGCTCTGTTATAAATGTTCCTCTGATAGAAGTTATCATATCATGCTAAAAGTAAAATCAAATAACACTATACCAATAATTTTGAAAATGGGAAATTAAGAAATCTGACCTTTCCAAGGGTAGATACTGCCTTGTTCGTTACCGTATTCCTAGATTCCAGCTTGACTATGCTTGAGAAATGTTTGCTAAGTAAGAAAATGAGTGAATGAATGAATGATAAAGATAGCATCATGTTTTGTGTAGTCTTCTGGAATTACTGAAAGGAAATAATTTAAAATTTTAGGTGTATACTTAGTAAGTATTGCTGGACTCTGTAAGATAAAGAAGTGATGAATAAGATGCTTTTTTAGACATTGTTAACATTTTATCAAGTACTATTCAAAGTTGTAACCTCTTTGTTTAATCTGAATTACTTTGCCACTTCACCTCTTTCCAACATTTTTAGCTTTCCTGTTCAGTTAAAAAACACACAAGCCTGTAATCCTAGCACTTTGGGAGGCCGAGGTGGGCGGATCACGAGGTCAGGAGATAGAGACCTTCCTGGCTAACACCATGAAACCCTGTCTCTACTAAAAAAATACAAAAAAAATTAGCCGGGCGTGGTCGCTGACGCCTGTAGTCCCAGCTACTGCGGAGGCTGAGGCAGGAGAATGGCGTGAACCCGGGAGGCGGAGCTTGCAGTGAGCGGAGATCGCGCCACTGCTCTCCAGCCTCGGCAACACAGTCTTGCTGTTGCGACACACACACACACCCCGCAAAAATATTTATTTTAATTTTAAATAACAGTACATTTTCTACTTTAAAAATGGTTATCAATAATGTGTTATGATACCCTAGCTTGTTTTCCTTTAAATCATGTAGCTGCGAGTGTTTGAGTGCATAGAATGATGAAAATGATCTATTTGACATAATAATTAACATGCACATTGTAATTTAAGTTATAGAAGAAAATAGTTTTTAAATGTAGTTACTGATTCGTTATAGTGCACTTGTATATGATTAAGAAGGAACTTTCCTGTCCCCAGATTATAAACTATGTGGTCAGTGTTTATCTTTCTTATTCCCCATCTAATCATCTAATACATCTTAACATTTGATACGTAGTAGATATGTAGTAGAAACTTAGTAAATATTTCTTTAATGAACAGGAATTTGTTTAACTATGTTCTAAAAATGTGTACCTGCATAACTGAAGATATGAATGAGGATCCTATATTATAAAATTGAGTACCTGGCGTCACCTAGCTTAATATCACCTAGCTTTTCAAGGGAAAAATATTAAAGTTTTTGAAAAGTAATAGTTTTGTAACTAGAATAAAAATTACCAGCAAAATTTTTAAAGTTATATATAGCCCTTTAAAAAGCAATTTTATGTTGTCTGGGATTCTCCCTAACTTGGCCATTTGCATTAAAATAGCAAATATGTTTTCTTATCGAGTCTTGTTTGTGATCTGCAGTTTCCAGTTATTTATAGCCCAAGTCGTGAACTATTTTATTAATTTTGCTTTTAGGATGCTGTTTTGATGCAATTTTGTGCAAACAAATTGGACAAGAAGGACTTCTTTGGAAAATCAGATCCTTTTCTTGTATTTTATCGAAGTAATGAAGATGGCAGGTAGATTTATCTTTTATGCATTTTAACTATATGGTAATGATGATACTTGAATTATAATTATTTTTCTCAGAGAAACTCATTAAATGGATTAATGAAGTAAAATAGTTTGAGATTTTAAAAATTGATGTGATTTTTGCATTTCAAAATAATGTGCAACTTTATAAACAGTTTATGTTTTGTCTGATACTTAAAATGAAACATTTCTAGTTTCAGAGAAATATTTCCTCTTTACTTATTATACAATTATAACATTGACTAAATAGTTTAGAAGAATTATATTTTGTGAAAACCTGAATGCTGAAACAAATATATTTTGTTATAGATTTGAACCAAAACCCTTTTCTTAGATGTGGAGCTTATGGGTTTTTTTTTTCCCAATAATATCTGAGTTTAACTTTCAATAAAAATGTTCATTATATTCTAGTAATTTGAGTACTTTTGCCAGTTATGATTAGACTAGTTTCTATAAATTTTGAATGTCTTTATGAGTTATAGACCATAATTTAATATGTATGGTTCTACTATTAGATATATTTGACTTGTTTTTTGTGATTCATATTGTACTTAGTATTTGTGAGAATGTTTAGTGTTAATAATATGGCTAATTTCTGTTGTCTAGATTTAAATAATAACCGTGCTACTTAATAGCTATAGTACTATGGCAAGTTTTTAATCTATGTGAGATTCCATTTTCTCCTCACCTGTAAAATGGGGTAGTAATCATAGCTACCTCACAGGGTTGTTGATCAGATTAAATTAGTTACTATACAAAAAAGTTTCTAAGTTTTTCTGACACATAAGAAGAACTTAAGCATTAGCTAATATTATTATGTTATAGTTAATTTTTTGTTGTTGTTTTTTTAAACTATGTGTAATATATCAGCTAAAGAGAACATGTTATTTGGAAATTAAAAATGAGGGAAATAGAATGAGAAAAATGTTACTCATATATGAAACTATACAATGTGTTATTAATAAGTATAAAATGTTGCATGATATAGAAAGTTTGCTATTCAAAGTGAATGCACTGGCCTGTTTAAAATGATGGTTTACTTATTGGGAGATGTTTGCTGATGCAGCTACTGAGCAACTGTTAGATATATTTGCTATTGTGTTATACTGTTAGATTTTGTGTATTTCCCTTCTTTTTCAGTGGTAAAAATGTCAGAGTGTCATATGCATCTAAACACTAATTTTATTCATATGAAAAATGTTAGAAAGTGAAGAAAATAATATTTGCCAGGCATTTCAAAAACAGAGGAAAATCTCAAGAATGATTCCGAATTTCTTGAATGAAAATGGTCTTATGAACTACTTGGTCCCTGAATTTTCTATTTTTATTCTTATTAGTTTTCTTTATCAAGATTAGTTGTACAATTATAAAATTTCACTTTATCACACATCTAATTCTCCTAGTGATACTTTTATTAGAAAATGTATTGTGCTTCTAAAAATGATGATGTTCACGGCCAGGCGCAGTGGCTCACGCCTGTAATCCCAACACTTTAGGAGGCAGAGGTGGGCGGATCACAAGGTCAAGAGATCGAGACCACCCTGGCCAACATGGTGAAACCCCGTCTCTACTAAAAATACAAAAAATTAGCCGGGCGTGGTGGCAGGCACCTGTAATCCCAGCTACTTGGGAGGCTGAGGCAGGAGAATTGCTTGAACCTGGGAGGCGGAGGTTGCAGTGAGCCAAGATCGTGCCATTATGCTCCAGCCTGGGCAAAAAGAGTGAAGCTCTGTCTCAAAAAAAAAAAAAAAAAAAAGGTGTTCACTCACTAAATAAAATCTAAATATTAAGAAAAATACATCTAATCCAAAAATGTCAACTAGTTTGAAAAAACTATTTTTAAAAGTTGGTGAATCTCATTTCAGAAAACTTTCCATTTATATTTACACACAGAAACCTAGTTTGCAGCTTGATCCGGATATTTTATGTATGTATATGCACGCATATACTTTGTTGTATTTTGAATGTATACAGATGCTTTTACGCCTCACTTTTTGTCTCTATTTTTAACTGCAAAGATTCTAGCTTTATTTTAAATATTTTTAAAATATGGAACTATTTCAAAAATTGCCTAATACCTAGTGTATTTGTTACTTATTTCATAAGAAGGGAAAAACTTAATTTCTACTGGAAGTATTAATTAAAAGCCTTCATACTATATGATCTTATACTCTTATATTCTTTCTTTGACATCTATTTAGTAACTTAACATTTATTTATGATTGGGTAATAATTTTCCTTTGGAATAGCCATTTTTGGTAAGTGGCCTCACTTAAAGTATCTTAATACCAGTTATTTAATAAAAATACATTTTTATAATACTATTTGTAACACACACACACATAATATTTATATAGAAATACTTCTGAATGTTAGGAAAAGCTACATTGGGCTCCTGGCAGAATTTTTACGAGTTACACCAGGACTGGAATTCTTACCAGTGAGGTTTTCCTGTGTATATGGTATCTAATACATTAGAAATAAGAATGATTAGTAGGCAACAAATGACTACCTGCCTCATAAATATCTCAGTAAGAAGGACATGCCTTCCCTGAGAGGAAATGTTTCAGGGGTCAAAACTATTAATTATTGCAGCTGGTGACACTAGGAATATAAGAGAAATTTTGATTTAACTATAAGCAAAGAGGCCAAAAAGTCGGTAGATGGTTGAACATGTTGGTCTGAAGATGGTCAGTTGGTCTGTCAGTCTAGTCTCTCTCTCTGTCTCTCTTTTTCTCCCTTTTCTCTTTCTCTTCCTGTCATCTATCTATCATCTATTTAGCTATCTATATCTATCATCATACCAAAGACTTGCTATATATTAGAATATGATACAAGAGAAATTCCCTTTGTAGATCTTTAAGAACTTATTGCATTTTTATGAATGGATCTTAATGAATATATTGTTTATTTCTGAAACAAACCAACATAGAGCTCTGCCTTCCCTCTGTAATTTGTTTTCTGTGAATTTTTCTTAACGATTTTTTGGTACCTTTGCCTTTTCTCTGTGTTCTGAGCCCCTACAGCCCTCCCTCACCTTCCCCTATCCACTTTGATTTTCTTCCTCTGCTTTAGACATCTTCATTACCCTTCAAGAGTCTTCTCTGTCTGCCCCTCTGTCTTACTTGTAATGCCTTTCCCCCCAGTGACTCCTAAATTGCTTCAGGTGAGTCAGCTCTGAGAACATTTGACCACAGATACATTTTCCTGGGCTCTAACAATTTAGTGACACGAGTTTCCTTAGATGGGTGAGGATACTCCCAGGAAAGAGAAGGCACTAATGCCATAAGTCTTGTGATAAAAACTTGATCCTTTCATAAAGTATTATGCTTCTATCTTATCTCTTAATAGAACCACATCCCTCTTGTTTGAGAGTAGGAAAATGAACTTGAAGACCTATCAAAGAGTGGATATTTCATTGTGGGGGTTAGGGGCAGTATATTCACTACGGTATTTATTAATATTTTCATGTGTCATTACTATTAGATACTTGCATTTGAAACACTTCATGACTAAGGTCTTGATGAAGATTGGGTTTATTTATTGTTTCAGTGAAGATTACTTTAAATGTTTCTAGCTCAGAAACTGTTGCATAAATTCACATGAAGAAAGAACATTTCGAGGAGCTGACTGATGTCTTCAGATTGAATCATTTTGTAGAAATGACACTGGAATTTGAATCAGAAAACCAAGCTTAAGGCTTCATGAATTCTGTCCCATATTGTGAATCACTGTCTTCCTTCCCTTAGGAATTCTTTAGATATATAGAACCAGTAGTTTCAATAAAGAAAGAACCCACACACTGATTGGTCTTTCTATAGATTCATGATGTGATGGTAAACTTAAATGGGCCCTTGGGGTTCCTGAGGAATTGTACTCCTTTTTCTTAGTCTGTGAACATTTTCTTTATCCCAGACACTTTATCACTTATGTCTCATCCTCCTTCTTTGCTCATTGTTATGCATCCTCTTTCATAAGAAATTGGTGGCAATTGGAGAGCCTCCTCATGATCCCATCACAACATCAACCCATGTACTCTGCCTTCCTGAATGTTCTTGCAGAATGACTATCTGGCCTCTCAAGGGCAGCTCCTCCACTGATGCTCAGGATCCCATCTACTCTTACCTGCTTAAAAGACATTGCTCCTGGTTGGGCGCAGTGGCTCACGCCTGTAATCCCAGCACTTTGGGAGGCTGGGGCAGGTGGATCACAAGGTCAGGAGTTCAAGATCAGCTGGGCCAAGATGGTGCAACCTCATCTCTACTAAAAATACAAAAATTAGTTGGGTGCAGTGGCAGGCGCCTGTCATCCCAGCTACTTGGGAGACTGAGGCAGGAGAATTGCATGAACCTGGGCGGCAGAGGTTGCAGTGAGCCGAGATCGCGCCACTGCACTCCAGCCTGGGCAACAGACGGAGACTCCATCTCAAAAACAAACAAACAAACAAAAAAACATTGCTCCCACCTTTCTGTCATGCATCAGAAGTGGCTTCCTTTCTACCAGATCTTTTCCGTTAGCAGACAACCTTGCTGTTATTTCTTCCATCAAGAAGTAACAACAAGAACAACGAAAACCTTTCCTGTGATTAATCCTTTCTTTTCCCTTAAATTATTCTGATTTTTTCCTTTTTCTTCACAGCTAGACTAAAAAAAAGGTTTACACAGTGTGCCTCAGATTCTCTTCTCTTTCTTAAACCCACTCTAAAACCAGGTTTTTCTTCTTAACACTCCAACAAAACTGTTCTCAAAGTTGCTGGTGACCTTCATATTCTTAGGGACCAATGGATATTTTTCACTCCATCAGCATGTCACCATAATTTTTACAGAGATTCTTTACAAAACAGCTTCAGGATTTATTGAATTTTCAGTTTGCTTTTGGTAAATTTATTACAAAGGAGATTATGGTGAGGTGATCTTTCAAGTTTTAAAATCACATATCTCTTTTCATGAAGTGATATAGCAGCAACAATGGGACTGACTATTCTGAACAAAAGGTAAATAGAGGAATGACTACTAAAACTAGATCAATTAAAATAGTCAAATCATGCAAATAACTGAAAACTTTTTTTCTTTACAGTTTTACAATTTGTCATAAAACAGAAGTTGTCAAAAACACTCTAAATCCGGTATGGCAAGCATTCAAGATCTCAGTCAGAGCATTATGTAATGGAGACTATGACAGGTAAGAAGGATAGTTTATTCAAAAATCTTCAAATAACTTTAAAAAAAAATCTACAGTGATTTGGAGAAGTGGCATAAATTGGCTAATTAAAATTTGGTTAAACTTAACTTTCCAAAAATGAAAATATGTAAATGCAAAAATACATTGAATATTAATTTTAAATTTTAATTTATTCAAAAGTTATTTCAGAATCTTCATTGCCTTCAGCCTTTGCCGTGGTACGATCCTTCTAGAGTGGAACAAGTAGAAAACAAAAGTTGCAACACTATGCTTAGATATGTTATCAACCCTGAAATACTCTTGAAAATGTTATACTGAAATACTCATGATTGCTGACTCACAAAAGTTCCATAGTTGTAGCACAAGAGATTTTAATGTTTCACAATTACCTGGGTAAGGTGGGCCTGAGGATTTTCCCATAATATACCTGAAGATTTCTTAGTATCCGAATTTTTTTTCTTATGAAACTTTATTGTATGATTGTAATATAAAAACCCCATCCATCCCAAAGAAAAGCAAATAAAAAGTAAAAATCTCAATGTTTATTTTGTTACATGTGATAGAAAAATAGTTTTATTAACCCATGTCATAGAACTATTGATTACCAATATGTTACTAAGTTTAGTTTGAAATTTATCATGCCACTTGACTATCATTCTTTTCATTTAATAAGATCATATCTGTATTTAGCTGGACTCATTTTTTCCTAAGAAAGTTCTTAGAAAAGTTCTTAAGAAAGTTCATGGCCGGGCGCGGTGGCTCACGCCTGTAATCCCAGCACTTTGGGAGGCCAAGGCGGGCGGATCACAAGGTCAGGAGATCGAGACCACGGTGAAACCCCGTCTCTACTAAAAATACAAAAAATTAGCCGGGCGCGGTGGCGGGCGCCTGTAGTCCCAGCTACTCAGGAGGCTGAGGCAGGAGAATGGCGTAAACCCAGGAGGCGGAGCTTGCAGTGAGCCGAGATCGCGCCACTGCACTCCAGCCTGGGCGACAGAGCGAGACTCCGTCTCAAAAAAAAAAAAAAAAAAAAAAAAAGAAAGTTCATAATGTTCTTCCTGATTAGCAGCATCAGTCAGCATCACCTGGTGATCTCATGGAAATTCAAATTATCTGGCCCCAATCCAGACCTACAGAAACTCCAGGAGAGAGGTCCAGTAATCCATGTTTGGACAAGTGCTCCATATGATTCTGATCTATGCTGAGTTTGAGAAACACTGCTCCAAGACAGTGATTTTCAAGAGTGGAGAAGTGGGTGCACACCATCCCTTTGGGGGGCTCTATCAAACTGCACCTGCTTCCCCTGTAGACTCTTCTTACTCTCTTTAGGGAATCAATGAAGTTTTAGAAGCCTCTTTTAAGATACAAATTGGATTATAGTAATGAAATTAGCAAAATTAACTTCAAATTCATATGTAAAATCTATAAGCATACACTGTTTTATCTAAAAAAACAACTTATTTTTAAATTCTCATCCATACATTATTTTGATCTTACTAAGTAACTTTATGTTTTTCTCATGTATAGAACAATCAAAGTAGAGGTGTATGACTGGGATCGAGATGGGAGGTAAGACTTTTCTTATCTTCTTACTCTTGAACTAGGTGTGCTTTAAGAGGCACATACATTGAAATGGCCACATTTTTAAATTGTAACGTTTAGATTGCATATTTGTTTTGTTTTTCCAAATGTTACTGATGCATTTACATGAAATGTTAAGAATGAGCATATTTTCCTCCAACCTCAAGATGAAAATAGAGGGTTTTCTTATTTCCAGTAACTTAGTAAAGATTTTCAACTTAAATCTGATGATTATAGATGTCTAGTTTTATAGCTGTAATGAGTATCAAATTTATGCATCTCACAGTTTCTCTGAACATTTCTATAACATTGATATCCCATACTGTTCAAGGGAACGGAAGTAAGCATTGCATTCACCACCCAACTCTGCCTATATATATATATCATACAACAAAACTCAAGAATTGTGTCTGGTCATTGCCAGACCAAATAGTTGTTCAGAGCTCTGCAATCACTGTAGTTCTCTGCATATCAAAGTAGATATTAAAGACTAAAAGAGAAGAAACACACTACTTTTTCATTTTTAAGCATATTTTGTTTCTACTGTCATCTACGTAGGATGATGATGAGATGTTTGTAAAATGATCTTAAGCCAAGGGACCCAGAAATGCTCAAATCCTATTTTGCCCTAGACTACTGCCTGAAAGGGCTGAATATGCAGATGTCAAGGAAGAATGATAAATAGGAAAGCAAAGGGTACTTTTAATTTTTCAGTTGATGCTTGTCCTAAACTCAAATCCATAGCTCACTGATAAATGGAGCTGAAACTTGAGGTTAAAGCTAAATAATGCTTTTCTCTCTGCATCATGTACAAGCCAGAAACCAACCCCAAAGGGATGAAAGTGCCTGGATACCTGAACACTCCTGTGAATACAGGAACAAGTTCAAGAAGGCTGGCCTGTGCTGAGAGGGCACCCCCTTCTCATCCCTTCTGCTGCATAGGCAGAAAGTTGCTCAGTTGGAGAGCCACATGCCATCATGTGTATGACACTTGCCCATATGCTTACTGACAAACACGGTGCAATAAGTGTCCTAGAATTTGATGCAACTAGTATTTTCTTTTCTTTCAAGAAGTGATAAGAGAAGATGGGGAGAGAAGTGGAAATTATTATTCCACACTTTAGCTGCTACCAAATAAGTATATAAAACTCAAATATTTCAGTCTTTAAGTTGTATCCCAAGCATTATTATGAAAATGAGTTATAACACGGATTTGAAGTTTGCTGTTAGAGATAACGTCATAATAATACATGCTATGCTACTGATCTTTACATTTCTGCCAGGTATTCATTTGGTTAGTGTATTCTTTAGTTCTATGTGCATTCTGGAGAAACCTTATCAGAAAACCTTCTATTTTTCCATAGGGAGTTATGCTCCATTGCGTTATTAAACTTGATTCACTGAGAAAATGAGTTTTGCTGCTCAGAATAATAGAAAAGGAAGTAATGCCAATCTGAGTAATGGACTTTATGCCCTGTGTTATATACCCTATTTTCTATTTTAATTGTGAATAGGCAAAAGTGGTGGCTTTTCCCTAGTAATTTTTAACCAGGTTCCTGTTCAGAAACAAAAAGTGCAGCTCGCTGCCAGAGCTCCTTTAATATTACATAAACACAATCCTTGAGGCTGAAGCACATCTGACTGATTTTCAGTTTGAAAATATAAAACCTGTTTTTGGAGTTATTTCTAAATAGAACTTGTCTCTAATCCTAATGTAACAGAAATGTACGTGATATTACATTAGAATTAGAGATGAGTATTTTTGGGCACATGAGAAATGGCTTAAAACTTTGGGAAATGGTTTTAATTTAACCACTAATAAATAAGGGGTATAAATTTAGGTTTCATCTGCATCCATAGACATTCAATCCTAAATTTGCTGAAATTATAGATATTGTAATGTCTTCCTTCAAATGGTGAGTTTCTGTGACTCTCCTATTGTCTCCAATCTATTTCTGAGCCATAAGAATTTTGAATAGCTTTGAAGATCAGAATTACCTTGGAATTTAATTATCTTTTTTCCTGACTTGAGCACTTTGAGCATTCCTATTCAGGATATGATTTATTGAAAGTTTCTAACATGCCAGGTATTCTCTAAGCATTTTTAATGTTATTCTTTATTTAATTTTCACAATAAATTATAGGTACTACATTAATTACCTTTTACAGATAAAGAAACTCAGGCAAAGAAGTAACTTGCCTAAAGTCACAAAACTAATCAATGGTGGAACCAGGGCTTGAACCCTGGCAGTCCACTTCCAATAGTATATTCATAACTATTGCAGTGTCTTTTTTATAGCATTGTAATCGTAATTCTTGGCATTAAGTGAAAGGCTGCAACCTGGACATTGGACTTACTCTGTGCTACTTTAATGTAATAGTTGTGAAGACTATAAGAATTTAAGAAACAATCTAACATAATTTTTTTTATTATCTGAAATTGTATATTGTCTGGAAAAGTGGATAAAGCTTTTCTTGGTAACAGTTTTTATGTAACTAGAAGTTAGGTAGAAAGAAATGAGTATTACAGACTCTGAAAGTATCCTCATAGACATTGAAAGAACCAGTAAAATGTAAAAAAGAGGTGGCTTAGATTAAGCGAATGAGAGCTATAATAAGAGCAAGAATAGAGAGTGAGAGAGAGAAAGCAAGAGTTCGTTCACAGAGGATTTGGGCCATTAGATAGGAAAAATATTTTTCAACAAGAAATAGTAATTTACTTTTGAGACATCAGATTTAAAAGCAAAGAAACTATTTAGATACTGAGATTTGATCAGCATATTTTGTCATTGGGTCATCAACTGCCTGGGGGGGAAGATGGGTGGTGCTGGAGGGTATATTGATGTATTTTTAAATACTCATTTTACTATATCATCATTAACAACATATTCAAAAGAAGTCTAAGAAGTTAAAGACCGAAAATAAAGGGATGAGATTGGGAGGGGAAAACATCGTGAGGTGAAATTTAAACATTCCTTGTAAATGAATTATATGATTAGTAGAATAATTAGGGGAATGGATTGTAATTTTGTAAGTGTAAGTTTAATACCTTTTTAATGTTTAAGTGCTCTTTCATTAATCCAAAAATAGATCTATATTTTAATGTAGAAAATTTAGTGTATAATTCTACATAATACATTTTCACCAAGAAACCTTTTTCAGTGTTAGCAAAATGATCAGTTTGTGGATGCCATATAAAAAGAAAAATTAAAATAATTCTTGATAATTCTTTTAATTCAATAACATGTCTTACGTATGAAATTTGAAAGGTGCATTAGTCTCCAAAAAATATAATACATAAAAGTTTTTTAAAATCCAGACATTAATTTTATAATTTAATAATAATGATCACTGTGTGGATTATTATACAAATTGATATGAAGCTTATGATTATGTGTGGTCTAATAACATGGTTATTACACTTTTTACATTTTTTTAATCTGACAAATTTGCCCAATGTAGATTTTTTTAAAAAAATCAAAGTGACTATGATAGGACTCATTATATTTCACAACATAATGATCAACAGAGACTGTTTCCTGTTACTTATTTTTGTATTCCTGTCTTCATTAGTATTTGTCCTAAATCCTGTACATATGTCATTTTTTTACCCTATTTGTTGATCCAGAACTTTTAATTCTTCTTCTTAAAAAATGTTATTTGCTCAGTGGATGTTTTTTGACAGCTTGGACTAACATTGTCCAATGGAAATATAATGCAAGTCACATATATAATTTTAAATTTTCTAGTGATAACATTGCAAAGTAAAAATAAACCAGATTAATGTAGTAATATATTTTATTTAATCCTGTGTTTCCAGAGTATTATCATTTTAATATAGAATCAATATAAAATTACTAAGAAGGATTTTTTACTTTTTAAAAATACTAAGTCTTTGAAATGTGGTATATGTTTTGTGTTTGCAGCACATCTCAATTCAGGCTACCTACGTTTGAAGTTATAGCAGCATGTGGCTAGGGGCTGCCATATTAGATGGTACTACATAGACTTTAATGAAGTCCATGTAATATACATCATAAGTAACTTTATATCAGATGAAATGTTTGTCTGAATTTAATAGAAGTCTAGAATCTACTCCTTATAAAATGGGGAAAAGCTGGTCAGATATCTGTATTATTTTGTGTATAAATTTGCTCATGGAACACCAATAAGGCAATGCGCTCTTTCAATCTAGAGAGAATATGTCAGTCAAATATTAAAGTGGCAGCCAGAGCAACAAAACAAGACCCTGTCTCTATGAAAAAAATACAAATATTAGCTGGGCATGGTGGCATGTGCCTGTAGTCCTTGCTACTCAGGAGACTGAGGCAGGAAGATGGCTTGAGCCCATGAGGTTGAGGCTTCAGTCAACTATGATCATGCTACTGCAACTCTAGCCTGAGTGACAGTGTGAGACCCCTGTCTTAAAAAAAATAAAAAAACAGTGGAAAATGCTTTACTTGCTTATAATGACATTTTGTTTTACTAGCTAGAGTATTTCAGACAGTTGTGGTGGTAATGATATTCACAGATTGGGCACTTCAGGGACTGGTGTCCTCTTGCGTCAGAACTCTGATAGCATTTTTTACTAAATTCATCAACTGAAATTAATTCTGTAAGAAACACCTCACAAATCTATGAAGCATACAGAAATGTGGTAATGCTCTGTTGAGCATGTAACCAGTTGACATTAAATTAGGTATCTCGAGCTAAACTAGAGTAGAAGAAATACAGTTATCTGTTCCTTTTATTGAAACACATTGACAAGGGTCTGA
Source organism: Macaca fascicularis (assembly GCF_037993035.2). Classification (NCBI taxonomy): domain Eukaryota; kingdom Metazoa; phylum Chordata; class Mammalia; order Primates; family Cercopithecidae; genus Macaca; species Macaca fascicularis. The sequence goes on along the minus strand of NC_088385.1, from coordinate 37,150,816 downwards.
GAGTTAGAGGCATTGCTTGACCTTGGTATTAATAATCAGTTGAAATGTATTCAATTTTCAACAAGTTAAACCACAATACTAAAATCATTTCTATACTTCTCACTATCTTTTTTTTTTTTTTGGAGATGGGTGGATCACTATTTCTTTAAAAGATGTGAAGGAAGAATATTTAAAGCTTACTTTAACAATTGAAAAGCTAAAGTGCTGAGAGCCTTGTCTTGGTTACAAAGCAATCAGTAGCGGTATCCCTGAAAAGCTTCAATTGCTTGAAGTTTCTGCAGCTGAATTTGTAGCTTAACTTAAAATTCAGGGAGCACTAGTGGAACAGTGCTGCCTTAATACCATGTGGTTGTGATGTGGGACTGATTGTAAATGGGCCACCAAGTAGATTGCTGCCTACCAGAAAAATGACATTTTGATGAAAAGGCTGTTAGGGAACTGTCCATCAGAAAATCCCCGCTTGTGAACAGGGAGGTAAAAGTTTCATTTTTACCACTCTGTATTTTATCAAATGCAGTCATTTCAATAATGATATTTATTATAATTAAATGCAAACTTCATTTGTCTCCAAAATGCCATACAAATGCTGTCATTTTCTGTTGTTACCTTAGAAGACATTTGATCAATGCATTTAATGTTTTCATTCTGGGATTATGCATCATCATGACCAAGTGATTCCTTGCCTAGTGCTTGAGAATGTATTTGTGAGTTGTCTAAAACATTAGAACTCATTTAGAAGAAGCATTTGTAAACCTTTTATATTTTTCTTATTTTGTTTCCTCACTTACTCTATGGAATCTTCCCTTAACCGTAACCTACAATTTGCTTGCAGTTAACCCTGAATATCCTAAACCTGTATTTAATAGGCAAGTTTCAGCCTCTTTTTCCTGTTCCCTTACGTATCACTTCTTTGAGACTTAAATGTTGATAAATGAAATTTCATAATCAATGTATGATTCACTGACATATCTAGTCTTCCACCTGCTAAAAATACAGGTAATTATTTCTCTCAACTGTAGCTTGTGAATTTTTTGTCGCCTTTCACTTCAGTCTATAATTCTTGCTCTCAAGAAAGACTGATTTAATTTTATATGTATCTAGTATACCTGAAGTGGTAATCAGTTTTTAACTTCTGTACATCTTCATGTATTTATGACTCAATAGAATTATGTTAATTCATTTATGAAGAAATTGTTACTGAGCACTCATTATGTGTTCAACAGTTTGCCAGGTAACATGACTTAACTAAAAACTTCAATCTTTATACAAGATTTTAATTTTATTTAATGTGTTTTATATATCTATCTATATCTATATCTATTTCTGTATCTATATCTATATCTATCTCCACCTGCCTACCTTGAATAGTTTGGGATTCTTTCAGATAATGTTTCAGAGGAAAGGCTTTTTCTCATTTTCAATAACATTTTTAAGAAAATTATATTCAACACCAGCCCTTTACTGGAAGATCTTTGCAGGATTTCGGAAAGTGGTATTTCAGCCAGTTTCACTATGCAGTTTTGGTGTTTGTCCTGTGCTCTTCTATCCCACATATTTGCCCGGCCTCACCATTTGGAAAGCCCTTCTGTGTTCATTTTGCCTGTTGATATTCTGTTCAGGTTCGATTTCAGTGCTGTCATTTGTATGAAAGTTTTCCTTATATATTGAAAGTCCCTCTCTCCTGTGTGTTTACTTTGCCACTTTGGAATGTTTATCAGCATATCTATCACATTATGACTTATACTGAAGTTATTTGTTTCTGCTTTGTCCTTCATATCACAGTAATCCTCTCTTATCTCTGGGGGAATATGTTCCAGGACCCCCAGTGGATGCCTGAAACCGTGAATAGTATGGAACTCTTTATATAGCTGTATTTTTCCTATACGTACATACTGACGTTAAAGATTAATTTTTACCTTGGTAAGAGGTGAACAATAACACAAAGATAGAGCAATTATAATATACTGTAATACAAGTTATGTGAATGTGGTCTCTGTCAAAATATCTTATTGTACTGTATTCACCTAACTTACAGGTCGTAGTTGACAGCAGGTACCTGAAACCACAAAAAGTAAAACCGTGGTTAAGGGGGCAGGGGTAGGGGAGACTTCTGTAATTATAAACTACCTGAAATCAAGGACTGTGTTTTGTCATATTATTCCTCACAATGTAGATTATAGTGCCTTTAATGTAGTAGTTTCTTGCTATGTTACTTCAGTAATACAGAAGAGAGGACTTAAAATAGAGCTCTGATATCTTTCTTTTTCTTTTTCTTTTCTTTTCTTTTTTTTTTTTTTTTTTTTGGAGATGGAGTCTCACTCTGTCTCAGTTCACTGCAACCGCTACTTCCCGGGTTCAGGTCTCAGCCTCCTGAGTTGCTGGGATTACAGGTGTCTACCACCATGCCTGGATAATTTTTGTATTTTTATTAAAGACAGGGTTTCACCATGTTGACCAGGCTTGTCTCAAACTCCTGAGCTCTATGATCCACCCGTCTCGTCCTCCCAAAGTGCCAAGATTGCAGGCATGAGCTACTATGCCCTGCCAGCTCTGATATTTTTCTGTATCAACACTCAGTCCTCCATCAATACTTATATCCCCTTTATTTTAAATCATGAAATTACCTTAAATAACATTAGAGGTCTTATTTCTCTGGTGAAACTAAAGATAGTGAGTAATTAATTTAGATGTCGTTTACTTAGTCTTGTTTTCACAGTTTGCATGTATCTTAGATGTTATATTCAGGAATCTATCATCTTTCTTGTCATTCAGATTGCTTACTTTTTCTGCTTTAGTCCTATCTAAATACCGATAACTTTCACCAACAGGAGAATTATCAAGTTCAAATCATCAAATACATTTATATTTTAAATTTTTATTTTTAATCACCTTACTATTTAAATTCATCTCCATTAGAATGTCATCAGTCAAATTTGGAATATAAATTAAATTCTAATTCTGGTATAAGGTGATATTAGAATCTTATGGCTAGAAGAGGCCTTTAGAGTTAACTCTTTATTTACCAAGAAGAGACTGAGCATATTTATTGATAATTGATCCTGAATGAGTTATTAATTTCACCACTAAATCTGCCTTTTCTCTCTGAAGTTGTATTCTGTTGTGAGGTTACCAGAGGTGATATTGAAAATATTTTTCTGCCATCAAAATAGATGGGAGCTATACGATGGGAATAGGGTCCTGGAAGGTCTTTTCTTTGCAGGAGCCAGCTTTTTAATTGCTGGATTATGGGGTGGCCCAGGGAGTCCAGGGGAAGGTTTTGGGAAGCTGAGGTAGTAGCCAGGCACACAGAAAATGGTGAGCAGTGACTAGTTATCAATGGGAGGGTTGATAGATATCTTTGTATTTTTATATTTACGTTGGCTTTACTGATTTACATCCCTTGAATATAAGGCCTATGCATTACTATAACTCCAACATTGCAGACTGGAAAGAACATAGTCATATTAACCCTGCCCTTGCTCTCATCCACTAAATCCAATCAATTGCCAACTCTCACATCTGTTAGAAATAAATAATTAAATGTTGCCTCCATTGTCACTAGAATGAATGAATTAATTTCCTGAAGTTAATTATGCAATTATTTATACTTTTATGACATGAAAAGATGGAATAAACACAGATGTTTATGAAAAGAGTATAAATATTTGTTACCAGGCTAAATTTATTTTGCAACAGTATCACAATTTATACAACAAAATACTGAAGATGAATTTTTAAAAAGTAAACAGATACTGAAAGAAAAGAATAGTAAAGAGAGCAGCATAGCAGTAGAAAAAAGTTTTTACAATGCAGCCTGGTGAAAAAGAAAATAAATCAGAACTAACGATAGCTTGAATAATAGAAATGGTACAAAGTGATAAAAGGGACTATTGTGAATTAGACAAAATACTCTAGGAAGCTCTGGAATGAGGGCAAGTGGGTGGACCTGAGGTTTTATAAATGTCTGTCAAAAAGTCTGAGTTATAAATCCAACTTTCCAAAATAAATAATTTTTTTATCTCCAGTGCCACTATTGCTGAATTAGGATTAACTCTATCACTGAAAATGAACTCAATTTATCTGAAAGTCCTAGTTTTTAATTTGGCTTGTAGGCATAATGTAGTATCAAAATTCCTAGCTTTCTAACTCAACATCCCACAGCAACTCAAGCTGAGAATTGCTATATGAAGTCCACAGATTTAAATATATAAAACTTTATAGGTAAAAATATCATATAACAAAAAGTTAAAGGATGATTAGAAAATAAATTGCAACATATATAGTAAAATAAGATTTCTTTAATTTGTAAAGAGCTCTAGTACAATAAGAAGATGCCCATACCTAATTACAAAGAGGCAAAGACTTTGACAATTTTTTTAAAAAAGGTGAATAAATATTTTAAAAATGAAATGTACTAGTGTATTAGTCCATTTTCATGCTGCTGATAAAGACATACCTGAGAATTTACTCTAGTGGTCTGTTTTCATGCTGCTGATAAAGACATACCCGAGACTGGGCAATTTACAAAAGAAAGAGGCTTAACTGGACATATAGTTGCAAGTGGCTGGGGAAGCCTCACAATCAACGCAGAAGGCAAGGAGGAACAAGTCACATCATACATGGATGACAGCAGGCAAAGCGATAACTTGTGCAGGGAGACTCCCATTTTTCAAAACCATCAGATTTCATAAGACTTATTTACTATCAGGAGAACAGCATGGGAAAGACCTGCCCACCAGGTCCCTCCCACAACACGTGGGAATTCAAGATGAGATTTGGGTGGGGACACAGCCAAACCATATCATCCTGCCCCTGGCCCCTCCCAAATCTCATATCCTCACATTTCAAAACCAATCTTGCCCTCCCAATGGTCCCCCAAAGTCTTCACTCATTTCAGCATTAACTCAAAAGTCCACAGTCCAAAGGCTCATCTGAGACAAGGCAAGTCCTTTCTGCCAATGAGCCTATAAAATCAAAAGCAAGTTAGTTACTTCCTAGATACAGTTGGGGTATAGGCATTGGATGAATGCAGCTATTCCAAAAGGGAGACATTGACTAAAACAAAGGGGCTACAGGCCCCATGCAAGTCCAAAATCCAGCAAGGGAGTCAAATCTTAAAACTCCAAAATGATCTTCTTTGACTCTATGTCTCACAGCCAGGTCATGCTAATGTAAGAGATGGGATCCCAGGTCTTGGGCAGCTCCACCCCTGTGGCTTTTCAGGGTACAGCCCCCTTCCTGGCTGCTTTCACGGGCTGGTATTGAGGGTCTGTGGCTTTTCCAGGTGCAAGATGCAAGCTCTCAGCAAATCTATCATTCTGGGATCTGGAGGACCATGGCCCTCTTCTCACAGCTCCACTAGGTGGTGCCCCAGTAGGGACTCTATATGGGGGCTCCGACCTCACATTTTCCCTCCGCACTGTCCTAGCAGAGGTTCTCCATGAGGGCCCCACGCCTGCAGCAAACTTCTTCCTGGGCATCCAGGGGTTTCCATACATCTTTTCAAATCTAAGCAGAGGTTCCCAAACCTCAATTCTTGACTTCTGTGCACCTGCAGGCTCAACACCATGTGGAAGCTGCCAAGGCTTCGGGCTTCCACTCTCTGAAGCAGTAAGTCAAGTTGCACTTGACCCCTTTTAGTCCAAGCTGAAGTGGCTGGGATGCAGAGCACCAAGTCTCTAGACTGCACAGAGCATCACAGGGACCCTGGGCCCAACCCAGGAAACCATTTTCTCCTAGGCCTCTGGGCCTGTGATGGGAGTGGCTGACATGAAGACCTCTGATATGCCCTGGAAACATTTTCCCCATTGTCTTGAGGATTAACATTTGGCTCCTCCTTCCTTATGCAAATTTCTGCAGCCTGCTTGAATTTCTCCTTAGAAAATAAGATTTTCATTTCTGTTACATTGTCAGGCTGCAAGTTTCATGAACTTTTATGCTCTGCTTCCCTTATAAAACTGAATGCCTTTAATGGCACCCACATCACCTCTTGAATGCTTTGCTGCTTAGAAATTTCCTCTCCCAGATACCCTAAATCACCTCTCAAGTTCAAAGTTCCGCAAATTGTTAGGGCAGGGACAAAATGCTGCCAGTCTCTTTGCTAAAACGTAACAAGAGTCACCTTTATTCCAGTTCCCAATAAGTTCGCAATCCTTAGCATGGACCTTACTGTCCATATCGCTATCAGGTTTTGGTGAAAGCCATTCAACAAGACTCTACGAAGTTCCAAACTTTCCCACATTTTCCTATCTTCTTCTGAGCCCTCCAAGCTGTTCCAGCCTCTGCCTGTCACCCAGTTCCAAAGTCGCTTCTGTATTTTTGGGTATCTTTTCAGCAACACCTCACTACTGGAACCAACTTACTGTATTAGCCTGTTTTCAGGCTGCTGATACAGACATACCTGAAACTGGGCAATTTACAAAAGAAAGAGGTTTAATTGAGCTTACAATTCCACATGGCTGGGGAAGACTCACAATCATGGCAGAAGGCAAGGAGGAGCAAGTCAAGTCTCACATGGATGGCAGCAGGCAAAGAGGTAACTTGTGCAGGGAGAGTCCCATTTTTCAAAACCATCAGATCTTGTGACACTTATTCACCATCACAAGAACAACATGAGAAAGACCCACTCCCATGATTTAATTACCTCCCACAGGGTTCCTCCCAGAACATGTGGGAATTATAGGAGCTACAAGATGAGATTTGGGTGGGGACACAGAGCTCAAACCATGTCAACTAGTAATCAACAACAACAAAAAAAGAATTTAAAACATATAACTTAATATATAACAAATAATATTTAAACTAATGTAAACTATTTAAACTAAATAACTTTTTAAATGAAATGGGCAAATATTTTAATATATATTACCCAGTGCTGTTTAGGGTGAACTGAGATAGGTGTTTTTATATTTTTAAGGTATTATAAATGGGTACAAATTTTCTAAAACTTATTTAGTTACATGTATTAATATCCTTAAAAATACTGTTATGACTTTTATCTAGTAATTTTATTTGCAAGAATGTATTCTAAGGTAATACCAGAAACCTTAAAAAGGCTTGTGGTAAAAATGTTCAACTCAGTTATTTATGATAGAACAACACTGATGTCCAAATTAAATTGTGGTACTTCTATCAAAAAGAATATTATGTATCTATTAATAGTATTGCGTCTGGGTGCAGTCGCTCATGCCTGTAATCCCAGCACTTTGGGAGGCCACGGCAGGCAGATCACTTGAGGTCAGAAATCGGAGACCAGCCCGACCAACATGGCAAAACCCCATCTCTACTAAAAATACAAAAATTAGCTGGGCGTGGTGGCTCATGCCTGTAATCCCAGCTACTCAGGAGGCTGAGGCAGGAGAATCGCTTAAGCCCAGGAAGTGGAGGTTTAAGTGAGTGGAGATCGCGCCATTGCACTCCAGCCTGGGCGACAGAGTGAGACTGCCTCAAAAAATAAATAAATAAACAAATAAATAAATAATTACAACAGTATTACTTTCTAGGAATGCTTACTTATTTGGGAGAATGCTTTTTTTTAATAAAATGAAAAGTGAAAATTACAGAGTACTTTATACTAGTACTGTCTAATAGAAATGTAAATTACATCTATTCTAGTAGCCATATTAAAAATGTAAATAGAACCAGTTAAAATTAATTTTAATAATATATCTTACATTGATATCAGAAGTATTAAACATTATTAATATCTAAATTATTGAGATATTTTTCTTTTTTATGTACTATCTTTGAAATACAGTGTATGTTGTACATACTTACAGGAACACTCAGTTCATACTAGCCACATTTCAAGGACTCAGTGAGTGCAAGTGGCTAATGTCTACTAGATTGAACAGTGCAGCTTTATACAGTGTATCTGGAATATTTTCTTAAAATATATACATGGAAAAGATATATTGACCATCAGAAAGATTATCCCTGGATGGTGGGATGAAATACACTTTTTACCCCTTTTTTTATGCAGTTCTGTATCCTCAACATTTTTTCCCAGGAGCTTTAAAAATATATTCAGAAAAGAAGGTTTTAACCAACTGTCTAGAAATGTCCACATTATAAATAAGCCAACTTGTCATACCAATTCTCCATTCCTATAGGTGGCTAAATAACTTAAATTCATAATCCACTTCATACTCCTTTACTTGTGGTATTGAGACACAGATAAGTACGTAAGCAAGCAGAGACTTCACCTCGGTGTGAGAGAGACACAAAATGGAGAATAAGCAGTGACACTACAAAGGATTCTGTGTAGAAAATCTTTGGCAATAGCTACGAATATTGGTGATAGTAGTTTGATTAAACTGTTCGTAGAGCATATAGTGTTTTATTACTGAATCAGGATCTGCTTTTCTTTAAAAATTAATTCAGAAAATCTGGTTGCTTCTGAAAAGTGTGGGAAGATCAGATGAGAGTAATTCTATATGCCAATAATAGAGGCTTGGATTTTAGTGTGCCTGATCTGAGGTGGCCTGCAGATCACTCATTTGTCCCACGTTTCTTATTTCTCTTCATAAAAACCACATCTTACATTTTTTTCTCATTCATTCGATTAAGATATATTACATTTCAATCTTACTAGTTCAGGAGACCAAAACCATCTAAGTCATATGCAAATTCAATCACTTTTTTGATTCTAGTTCCTGTTTTAAAGTTGAGCAGTAACAAAGAGGAAACTTTTAATTGTACTTTATTCTCTGTAAAAATTAAGATAATACCTGCTTTACAGCTGATGATTTTGATTCAAGTTCCTGTTAGCATCTCCAAGATGTGTTAGTTTTTGTCCTTAAACCGAAAATATTTCTGTTCCTGTTACATTCGAGACATTTATGAATGATTTCTTATAAAGATGCTTTTAGCAAAGAACAGTCTTCTAATGAAAGAAAGCAGAGTTCTCAATATCATGTTGAGAAACTGACCCTTGTGTCAAAATGATATTTAGTCGTTCAACTCTGAAGCACCTCAGCATTGTTTGTTATTGTCAATTTTGTTATCATCTTATGTTGTCTAACTATCTTACAATTTGTAGCTTAAGAAAAAATTAGTATGGAAAAATAGTTTGTTTATATTGTAACATGCATGAGAAATATACTAAGGTTTCCAAAGAAAAAACGTGAAAGCCTGACTTCTTTCCCCCATTCATGGTAATCCTTTTGACCACCAAGTTACTGCATAAAATACTTCATTGATTAGCATGTTTGTGACTTTAGGTAATCTTACCACCTACATCTTAAAATATTTTTGATCTGTGTTCAAAAGGTTTTTTTTTTTTGTATTAAAGAATATTTTGAATATCTCTGTGATGACATTGTCATCTCCATCCTATGACATAGAATACCTTGACCTCTTTCTGTAATCAAGAACGAAATATATTGAAATTGTCCTACTGGTTGCCAGAAATACATATTGGCATATGGGCCACTTAATACATATTGGGCCACTTAAAGCAGTGGTTTTTACTGGAGGTATGCATAAGAATCACCTGGAGAGCTTTTATTGAAATAAATTCAAACTCGTGGGTAGCATCGTGAGACCTTGTCTCTACAAATAATTTTTTTTAATTAGCCCAGCATGGTGGTGCACCCCTGTGGTCCTAGCTACTTGATAGCCTGAGGTGGGAGGATCACTTGAGCCCATTAGGTCCAGGCTGCAATGAACTGTGATCACACCATTGCACTCCAGCCTGGGAGACAGAGGGAGACCCTGTCTCTAACAAACTTAGTAACCTCACTTGGTGAAACTTATGTTTTAACAAATGTTTTCTGAACATCTATTAAGTATGGGTCACTATACTAGTTACTGCAGGGGAATTTAAAGATGATTGCTATCCAGCCCATGGACTGAAGAAGGGTATGTTCCTGTAGAGTGTGCAATAAAATTCCAGGAACAAAATACCAGGTAGAGCATGGATGTTTCCTGAGAGAGGTATAATGTGATGCTGGATTTCAGGAAAGGATAAGTTCACATCTGTGTTGAAGTATCCCAGATGTGTTCATGATAAAGTATGATATGTGATTTATCTGAAAGGAGTGTAGGACTCAAAAAAGGGCAGATATTGTGGATGAAAAGTTCTGCTTTGGCAGTGTGGTTCTGAGTAGGTTATAATGTATTAGAGGGAATTCAGGAGAAATGCAGACATAGAAAAGTAGGTCAAGATCATATGGTAGAAGGCCTGTAATGACACACTGGGGATTATGTATTGAATCCCATTGAAATTTTGGAATCTTTGAGAAACTTTTTGACTCTGAATCAGGCACATTTTGGCATGGCCAAAGGTGTGGGAAAATATCTGTAGAATGAATTGGAATCAGACAGATACAGAAGTGCAAGGACTAGTTGGAAGGTTATGGAGGTCATTAGGAGAGTAATGAAAACCTGTATTACGTTGGTAGCAAAGGTAAGAGAAAGAATAACAAAACCATTGTTATGAATGCCATCTAAAGTACACTTTGAATATGCATAGAGCTCTTCCGTCTACAAAGTACTTCTTTTACATGCTTTTCCATATGATCCTTGCAAAAATCCTGATAGGCATACGTAACATATGGTCGTTCTGCTTTTGTTGATAAATGAATTGAAGTTCAGTTTCTTGCCCAAGTTTACCTATATGACGGCTTCAAAATGTGGAGCCTTCAGATTTCACATTTATGAGTTTTCATTTTTCAACATCACGTGAAGCTTGGGTAGTAGGGACAGTGTTAAAGGGATAACATCTATGGGTTTATAACAGCAACATTATTTTAATTGAAGTCTGATGTAAAACACAATTCTCAAAGTCTAAATGTAGTTGACAAGGAAATATATATAGTATTATTGATGGGAATAGGAGAGTAAGGCGTTGCTAACTTGTCAGTTTGGGGGTATAGAGGTAGATATAATGGACTTAGATTCTGAGTGGGTGAATTTAAAATTCTAATATTAGCCTTTCTTTAGTTCTGATGAGGAGAATACCAACTATAAATCTAGCAGACAGTTATAATCCAGACAATACTGGAATTCGTGATTACCTCATGCTAGAGGAATTGAAATATTTCAGATTACACCAACCTGAATCTATTGTGCTTTCTTATGTAAGGTTTAGTTCATGCTTCCTAACAGACACAGATGTTTCCAAGACCTCTCTGTGTTTTACTTTGGTTCCCTTTATCTGAAAACTGGATATTTCTTCTGATATTCAGAAGTCCAGAATCTTTTCTTGAAAGCACAAATTCTTAACCTTTAGCACTTGATGCTGATTATAATAGATACAACCTGAGATAATTAAAACCAAACAAAAATATGTTTAGCTATTTATTCATGTTATAGTCAAATCATGCCTGGAAAAGAAAATTTTATAGTTATTTATCTGGCAGAAACAAAGAGATGTAGCATACTGTCACTGCCAATAAAAATTCAGCTTTGATAAATACTCAGATATATTTCAGTGTTGCTTTTACTTATTTGTAATTTTTTTGACTGAATGACTGACACACACTTCTCCAGTATAGTGGAGATACTTTATGTATCTCCTAATGTACCCTAAATATTACTGTATGGCCTGAAGTTTGATTTTCTGCTCCCTAAATCAAGAATTTTGTCTTTGCTTTTAAAATTTAGTCTCTGGAGTTCAACTGTGACATTCTTGGTTACAGCCTGCTTGTGCACATAGTTTTAGATACTCATACTTTTTAATTTGTATGAACGTATGAGAGAAGTAAAATAAAGGCGTCAAGTCATTCTATTTAAAATATATAGGTAATTGTATATTTCAGTGATCTAAGTAATTGCCTCAATTATCCACATCATTACAAAGGGAAGCTATACTTTTTCTGTGGCATATACGATCTTTTAAAATATTTTGGATAATTTTTGCATTATAGATTTAACCAGAAAATATAGTCTACAGTAAGATTTATGCTACTAAAAATTAGAGCATTTTAATATAAAGCAAACACCACATAAAATCTTTGGTATTTCACCGACTTTGACATCGTCAAAGAAATTTAAGAGACTAACCCATTCTCTTCTACTTTATTAAATGTATTTCATGTGCATATTTAATGGTTGTAATATCATTATTTGGCATTAAAATTCAGGAAGAGGAAATACTCAGTAAATGCTTTCTGACTAATAAATAAGGTCATAAAAAGATTTACTCTTTTTGGTATCATAATTCTATGATTAATATTTATTATATAAATGTTATTTAAGAATATCAAATTAATGTGAGGTTTTAAATTTTCAGTTAAATTGTGTATTTAGTTAAGTACAAATGAAATAGTATTGTATATACTATGCTATGGAGTGTTTTAGAATTATTTAGACAACTTTTTCCTTCAGAAACCAAATATTCTAAATTTCTATATTGATGCACACATGAAATAAAATATTATAAACATGAAAAAATGTTTATGGATCATGCTACTTATATTGCTGGTTTTTCTTGTATTATACTATGATTACAACTCTAGGATAGACATGCAAACTTGTTAACTTACAATTTTTGAGTTTACATTGTATTGTATGTAGAACAAAATAAACATAGCCAACAAGAAAAGAAATTTCTGATGTGGAAGGATCAGAACCAAAGGAAGAATGCTTCCTATGGTTTATGTTTTAAAATGAATTCACAGTGGGATTTTTGTTTAAATCTATAGAAAAATATCCTTCTATTTAAGTCTTCACACATTGACAGTGCCTCTTTTAAGTCATTATTATCTAAACATATGTCTACTGTTATGTTTCCTAGAAGTATAGAATAAGATATTACATATGTAGAAAGAGTCTACCATATTGTAGAGTTTCCCTTATCTTATCATATCTGCTTTACAGCACAAACTCATTCTGAATATATCATAGTAGAGACTAAACGAATCAAGCCATTGGAATACATGTGTTAAAATGTAAATTTTAATCTCTAAAATTAATTTCAGCATATATTGAGATTAGGGCTACATTTTTATTTTCTAAGATAATACTTTTCTTCAAAGAAACCAAAATAAAATTTTGGTATCCCGTAATTAATTATATCAACTTTAAAAAAGTGAATAGGAAAATGCATTTTATGGTTTTGAGGGGGTGAAAAAATGTATTACAAAGCCTACTAAGTGACCCAAAGTCAGTAGAACCCAAAGGTAGAACCAACATGCAGACATTATTTTTGTGGGATGGCAAGGACATTTCTTTCATTTTCATAGAATATTCAAAGATTTTTATAATATGTTTTAGGAACAACTTACCTGCTATGCATATTTAAAAGAAGAGTTTCCACACACAGATATTATACCATCCAAGCAGCAGCTCACACAGCTTTTTAAATTCTTAGATTTAATGTCTCTGGGGAGCTCAGTAATTCTGAAACTTTACTTCATAGTTTTCGGGAGCCTCACTTGGTTAAAAAAGTATATAACGTGTGCAGACTTCTAACAAAAAGTCTTTTTTGAGGTGAACTATACTATTTCCATATTCTAATGCTTTGAGAATATTTATATTGTTAAAACCATTTCCAGAAAGTAACACTCTTCAAAAACCATATAAGGAATTATTGAAGCCTCACAAAATCTAGGAAGTTTGTTTCAGCACTTTGGGAGGCCGAGGTGGGTGGATCACGAGGTCAGGAGATCGAGACCATCCTGGCTAACACGGTGAAACCCCGTCTCTACTAAAAATACAAAAAAAAAAACATTTAGCTGGGCGTGGTGGTGGGCGCCTGTAGTCCCAGCTACTCGGGAGACTGAGGCAGGAGAATGGCGTGAACCCGGGCGGCGGAGCTTGCAGTGAGCCGAGATCGCGCCACTGCACTCCAGCCTGGGTGACAAAGCGAGACTCCGTCTCAAAAAAAAAAAAAGTTTTAAGAAAGTAGTTTTAGGCTGGGCGTGGCAGCTCATGCCTGTAATCTAAGCACTTTAGGAAGCCAAGGCGGGTAATCTCTTGAGCCCAGGAATTTGACACCATCTTGGTCAACATGGCGAAACCCCGTCTCTACAAAAAGACAATTAGCTGGGTGTGGTGGTATGCACTGTGGTTCCAGATAGTTGGGAGGCTAACGTGGGAGGATCCCTTGAATTGGAGAGTTGGAGGCTGCACTGAACCAAGATCACCCCACTGCACTCCAGTGTGGGCAACAGTGAGACTCTGTCTCAAAAAAAAAAAAAATAATAATAATAATAATAATAATAATTAATTTTGAGAGGTGAAAAGAGTAATGATGTAAGAATCCAAAGAGAACTTTATAAATACCAAATGGTAATAAGTAGTTATTACTTTTACGTTAATATTAAAATATGTACACAATCCCCCACTGGCTGAAAATTCTTTCAAATCAGAAAGGTCTGAGTTGCCAAATAAAATCTATGTCAAGGATTACAATACACTGTCACCTCTAAATTCAAAATTTCACTGAAGTGGTGGGATGATCTTTTAAAATTTCATAATGTACCTTTTTTGACTAAGAAGCCCTTGTCTACACAGCACAAAATAAAATTTGTGAGTTACTTGATTTATTTGAGGCAAATATTCTAGGCAAATTTGATGGGAGCTGGGATAAGTGCTTTTGGGACTTGAATTATCTAAATTGTCTCTACGTATTGATTGACTGAAAACGACGAAAGCAACAATTTACATAACGTTGTACTGGGTAGACGTATATTTTTGGGGTTTGTAAGACTATTAAATCTAAAACCCTGACATTATCAAAGGATGTTTTCCAACATGCATTTCCCCCGCATAGGTTTGAAAGAATTTCAATAGTAAATTTACTTTAATCTCCTCCTCTTTGTGACTTACCCTTTGCAGTTGATCCTTGTTGCCCTTTTTGGAGTCCCTCAGTCTGTCAGGAAGATAATGAACAGTATGTAGACTGGTGGCCAGAGAAAGCATGGAAACTGGTAGCCGGCTCCACAAGCAAGAATGGCGGGGGAGCTAGAACACTTGCGATGCCTTTTGGCAACTCTGGCACAACTCTGGGAAGTGGTGTCCCGAAATACAGAGAGGAGAGGATACGCCAGAGGCAAAGAAGGGACTGTTTGCCATTGAAAAGACCCTACCCTTGGGTAGCAGTGGAGTCTAGAGTGCAACTTGCCAACTTTTGCTACTTCAGGCTGGGGGTTTTGTGTTGTATACGTGTGTGCAGGAGAGAGAAAGAGAATGAGTATATGTTACTCATGGCAGATTATTTTTTTCTTTGTGCTTTCTTATCAAGATACGAACTTTGGTTCAAAACGTTATGGACTTCCCTGTTCCAGGCTTAATCTCTGTGAAAACGTGAGAGAAATTGAGATGAAATTATTATCTTTAAATGACGTATGGTGGTAGTGATGGCTGACAGAGAAAAAACATTTTTTGAACTACTGTGCTATATAGTAAAATTTTTATAAAGTAAAATTTTTTGAACTGCAAATTTAATTTGTCTTGTCTACTTATGACTGAAGTATATGTGTATATTTGTTTATTTGTTCCTTTTTTTTTTTGAGACGGAGTCTCGCTCTTTCGCCCAGGCTGGAGTGTGGTGGCGCCATCTCGGCTCACTGCAAGCTCCACCTCCCGGGTTCCCGCCATTCTCCTGCCTCAGCCTCCGGAGTAGCTGGGACTACAGGCGCCCGCCACCTCGCCCGGCTAGTTTTTTGTATTTTTAGTAGAGACGGGGTTTCACCGTGTTAGCCAGGATGGTCTCGATCTCCTGACCTCGTGATCCGCCCGTCTCGGCCTCCCAAAGTGCTGGGATTACAGGCTTGAGCCAACACGCCCGGCCGTGTATTTTATATTTGTTCTTGAATAAAGTATCTGTTACTAGTATGTGGGAAAGTAAGTGATCACTTTTAATTGCATTTATTTAGCCATAGACCAATGACATAAAAAGAAAAAGATACAAGAATACAGATTTAGTAGCACAGTTTTTTTTAACTTCAGTCTTTGTTCAGCTTTGAATATGTCATCATTTTATAATAATGCTGCTTTTTTGTTTTGCTTATAATAATAATTATTGTTACTATTATTAATTACCATTACTCTGAAAAAATTACAACTTACTGGCTTATAGTTTAAACTTTTGAAACAGGATACTGAGTCACACCGACTTCCTTTTCTAGAGATTAACGTTCAAGCTAAAAACTGAATTCAATCACATACAAAGTATGTGAGCGACATAAATATTTTAAAATCCATGAAACTGGACAAGATTTTAACCTTAGACATGATCACAGTAAAGTTTCTAACTAATATAATTCTAGATAAGTATCCAAGGTCATAACTGGATAAAGAAACTCCATTCTACTTTTTAATGGATTAAGTTACATTTGTGAAACATTGCTAGGCAAAAGTTATTTCCTGTTAAGAATTTTTTGTCTTAACTATTGTATGCTTTCTATTTGTGTAGGCAAATTTTAATTTGAATGGGGAGCTTTTCTTTGACAATATTCTAGTGCATTCAGCTTGTTAGAAGCAATAGAAACAGAATGAAAGGTATTTATATTTTAAAAGTATACTTTATGTGGAGTTAAAATTTAAATTATGTCTAATAGATACCCATGCAACTTAAATGACCTACCGTTATGAATATACTTAAAAATATGTATATATCCTGTTTTTTAAAAAAATAATTTGGCATAACTAAATAGGCATGCAATTTTGGCTTTAAATGTGATAAATTATTATATATAACATATCCTTAACTATGGCGTATAGCACTTGCTTTACCAATGTAAACCACAATAAAAATATTATCTTCACCTTAGAAAATGTGATTTGTTCTAGTCTTCTTGTATCTTTGTATAGATATAATCAAGAGGTGAAAATAAAATTAATAAAATATTCAATAATCATAATAGATGAAATAGTAACATACTGAAATTTAGGATTATATAAATGTACCATTTTATACATACACACACACACACACACACACACACCCCCAGCAGGACAATAGAACTTACTATATATACGTATAAAAAGATATTTATCTTTTAAAAATTCTGTCAATATTTGAAATGGACTAATGAGCAGGTGTGGATAAGACTGATAATATTAGCCTAGTTCTCCTGCTGAACTCTTAATTTATGAGAGTGGTTTTATCTATCTATTTCTGTCTTGGAGGCCCAGAGTACTATTGAAATCTACGTAGAGAGCAAAGGAAATATAAACCTCTTGAAGTGATTTAAAATGTCAGCAAAGCTGGAGATAAATCATCACTTCTACATTGAATACATTGATATACATCTTATATATAATGATTTATACTATTAATAGTAAAAACATGAACCAGGACTTTATGAATAAAAAATTATTTTTGCTCAAAATATGCTTAGAGTTTGTGTTTACTGGGGCAATTAATTAAAAATCATGCTAGTTCTGCATATTTAGCCATAAATCAGCTCATAATCTAGGAATGCTGAAAGATCATGTTTCTTACCTTTTTAAGAAACTAGGTTATCAGGATTTGAAGAAGTTAAAAGGAAAAAAAAAGGCTTGATTTTGTTGATGTTTTAACTATTTACTTCAAGAATCAGTGAAGGTTGTTGATGTTATTGTTATGCCCAGACCGTTTATTCCCCGAAGAAGACCACCAGAGTCCAGAGTCAAAGCTATGCAGCAAGGATCTTTATTACAGGTTCGAACCTGGAACTCTCCCTCGCTCGTGAAACGAGACGGGCAGGAGAGCTCCCCTACTCAGCTCCGAACAATGTTATATAGTCTAAGAAAAGTGGGCATAGAGTTATTATACAAATCAGATATATGATTGGCTAGTGTTTGAACAAGGCGATTTGGCTAACTATGATTCGTTCCTGCCATTTCTGATATTTTGGTTCAAACTTTGAGGCGGGAGAGCAGGTTTATGGCAGCAAGAGTTTATCTTACTTAAACACGTCTTGTGACCTTGCCTCAGAACTTACAAAATCTCTGGTATGTGCAAAACAAAATCTCTGGTATGTGCAGAAAACCAGGTACTCACAGAACTTACGAAATCTCTGGTATGTGCAAAGATTAGAGAGCAGAACAAGGGTGTAGCGGGTGGGGGGCGGGTACACATCTATCTTTGTGTCCTTTCATTATCATGTAAGAAATCATTCTTAGATGCTGAAAAGTTTGTCAAACACTATGCCTACAACAAAAGCAAAGAAAGCAAAATCAGGGAGAGCTAGTATGTTGTTATCTGGACCTATGAAGATGGCTTTTTGTGGTGATAGTAAGAAAGCACAAGTCTCATGGTGCATTTTACTTGTAATCATGGAATTAAAGGCTTGGTTCCAGTCACCTCTGAAAAACTCTGCTGCCCTCTGCCCACAAATACAGGTTGAAACAGTGAAAATGTCTGCAACCCATGCATTTAATTAGGATCATCGTAACTACATTTCAGTCAAATGGGCATTTTACTTTCGTGACTGCTCCATTTTCAAACTCACTATTTTCAAAAATCTTCATATGTGTTCCAGGACTTGAACAGAATTGCAAGACAGGGAAACATGGGAAATCACTGCTCTGAAGTATAAATGAGAGACAAAAACCTAAGCGTGATGTTCCCATGAGAAAGATCATGCCAATTTTGTTCCAAAATCCCTTTAGCATCCAAATTAGAGAAGTTGCCTTTCATATACAATTTGTGTACAAATCCTCATTTGAGATATCCTTTGATACATACCTGAAACATGTCACACTGTGATGTACTCCAAAGGGGAGACATGCCTTGTGAATTAAGCATACCTGCGTGAGAACACCACAAGCCACATGCGTGTGTAACTCCAAAATATTATGATACAACACACATCTGTTCATAATCCTATTACTTCTTTACAAATTAATTTGATTAAAACTTCTTTATTGAAAAAATGTGTGTCTGAAGTTATTGTCTCCATAATTAGATTGTATTCTAGAAGTGACTTTTTGATAAGTTAAATACCTTTCATAGAAAGAATCAAATGAATTCTCTGGGTTGATGTTTGAAATAGAAAGTAGGCATTACCTCCAATTTTGAGGTGAAGACTTAAGGACCCAGAGGTTGACTAACTCAATACAACATGGTGGTAGAGAAAGGGATGAGATGGATTAGGTATGTATTTGCCATTGATCCATATTATATGCAAAACTAGATAAATGTCAGGAAAATAAGCATTATCTATTGAAGAGTGGCCTTCAGGAAAATCTTCAGTTGTGCCAAAAAAGGCAATGTTCTCTTTTTTTCATACCTTTGTTGTAATTATACGGGGGCATTTTCATGGAAAATCATAGTTGTCCGCATTACTCTCAGAGTTGTTTTAAGGAGATAGAGAAGGTTAATATGTTTAATATGATTGGCACTTGTGCCATTCTTTTGGGCTGAATATAATTGATGTGAGGCAAATTTGTTAATATCACTGGCAAGGTAAAATCACGGCATGACTGTGCTATTGCCCTAAGTGTGTTTGCAAAACTCAGCTGCACCCATTGTGTAGCAGGTACGGAGGGGGATGCTGGGAATCCTGAGATGAAGTTAATACCTTTCTTGCCTTCAAAACATAGGTGAAGAGAGGAAGCACATGAATAGATGGGTTTAATACAATATAGGAGCTGTGATGAGAGATACTGGTTGTTTGCTTGTTTTATGTTTTTGAGAGCAAAAAAGAATGAAGCAGAAAAGGCTTCTTGATGGATATCATAGCTGAACTGTACAGTAAAAGATAAGTGATATAGGGGAGTAATACCCCAAAAGTAGAGGAGGATGGATAAGTTTGTAGACTGCCCTACAGGTTTCAGGTATAAATGTGACTATGCATAATACCGTTTTCCCACTATTTAGGAATACTGTATTCCCCAAAAATACAAGCATAGAAATGATCCTAATGAACAGATTTTATTCAACAGTTTAATCACGTTACTCAAGGACTAAGAGCCAAATTACTAGCTATAGTAGTAATCACTTTCCTCAAAATACCTCTTTAATTCATTCCCTCAGACTTTAAATAACACATACATGTAATAAAATGTATGGAAAAATATAGAGATGTAAACAGACACCAGCCAGATAAATGGCACTGGAGTAAACTTTATTTTGTAAATGCAGTCAGAGAGCTTGGGACTTATAACGTAGAATAATTATTTTAGTTGTGATTACATTAACAGGAAATAGCAAAACAGTATTATTGAATCACAAGGAAATTACTGGTTGTGATTTATTATCAAAGTATTTTTCATCATGTTTCTCTGTTTGTTATACTGCTTTAGCTCCTACAGTCTGTATCTTCTTCTAACATACTACATTTCACCATTGCACTGAATACCAGCATTTTGCACTTATTTCTCAGCAGTGTGTGTTCAACTTAGCACTGGCCATTAAATTAACTCAGAGGAGTAGAATATGAGTCTGCTCTAAACCACTGAATATTTAGCATGTTTTTTGTAGTTGCACAGGTCAAACTCAGTTGATAAAAGCTTTTTAGTGAGAACTAATACATGTTTACTCAATCCTTACCCCTCCTCCCCTAAACTGAGAAGGTACCTGAGGACATAGTGATGATTACTTAAAGTGAAGAAATTCTGAATTAACATGTTGTTATTGATAAAATATTTATTAACTATTATTGTAGAAAAAAAGTCAAGTGACTGTTATACATGTTAATATGTTATACCTTTTTAAAATAGCATCCTATTACACTATGGCCCTAGGAAAGTTTGAAGATTTTTAAATCATTATATTTAAAAAATATATATCCATAGATATGGACAATAATAAATTTATTAGTGTAGTCTCTAACTTTCATCCTAATTAATCATTTGAATAACAGGTGATTTAACAGTTTTGAGATATGAGTTATTAAAACTAGTATACCTGTTTGAAATGTTAATATTAGTGGAATAAATTAAACATTTGGATATTAATAAAATATAATTGTCCAGTATACATAATTTTGGATTAGGGAAGAATGTAGTTATGTGTTAGTCTTTTTAAATATTTTATAAATTATTAAGTTATATTCATAATAATATCAAGCATTTTTTTCATAATGATTAAACCTTTCTAAAACCTTTAAAATACAATTGACAAATATATGAAAGCTTATGTACCTTTTTCCTTTAATTTTAGTCATGATTTCATTGGAGAATTTACAACAAGCTATAGGGAACTTTCTAGAGGGCAGTCACAATTCAACGTATATGAGGTAAGAGCCATTTTATTTTACCATTGTTTTTCTCTAGAATAAATAAGTCTATGCTTTGAAAGTATGGATTCTGCAAAGCGTAACTGCCAAAGGTTAACTAAGTATCAATGTATGTAAGAATCTTTGAAGTTGTTGAGCAGACATTTTTAGATTCAATAATAATACTTCTTCAAGTCACATTTAAATGTTTTTGTTTTTTAATTCTTGTGTATAAAGCATTTTACTTTTAAAAATATAGATATGAGTTTATTGTTTCTTAAGCTTCAGCCTTTATGTTTTGCCTTTTTATCAACCTCCTCTTCCATCCCTTCCTAATAAAGAAGAAGATTAGGCATTTTAGTTGTCAGTGTGGCATTATAAAATGAGCTGTGGTCTGCATATATATCTGAGCACCTTCACTACCGTTTAGGTGGAGACTGAAGGGAATGACAAGGTAATATGCAGGCATTAAAGAAATTCAGGTTGTTAAAGCAGAGACATTGTAGTTATTTCTGCCTGAAACCACCGTGCCAGTTAATCACCAAATATGTGTTGAGCATATAGTATGTTCCAGCACTGTTGTTCCTTGAGCTATGGTATCTGTACATTTCCTATAACTTTAAAATTTAATATAGGTGGATACCAAAGGAGAATATCTCAGTATTTAATCAACAGTGGTAATACTTCCCTGCCAGGTTGATGCTAAAATTGGCCTCTGTTAAGTAGAGAGTGGAGAAATCTCCTTCTACCACTTTATTCCAGCCTTCCCTGAAACAATTTTATTAAGTAGTTTCTACATTTTATGTTCTATGTTTGGCGCTGGGGATACAAAGGTGAGTATAAATTTCAGTGTCTAATGGGAGAGGCAGATATAAAATATGTTTTGTATAGATTGATATGTGCTCTATATAGTAGTATACTTAGTGCTCTATGAGATTATTACAGAGGGGCCAAACTCAGCTCTCAAAAAAATTTCTCAGTCAGAGACAAAGATAAAGTAATACATTAGTCTATGTGGGTCTTTCAAGGAAATGATATTTAGGCTCTAAACAGGAAATAAGTCATGTAAGACTGCTCGTAATTATGTAAATACCTATTTTGTCTGCCTAACATCAAGGCTGAGGAAGAACACACGTGCACACTAGTTCTCCTTGTACTTAGGCATCATCTGCTGCTGGTCAGCATATAATACTCCAGCAATTAACCACTTTTAGTTTCTCTAGCTTTTATAGCATTTTCTCATCATTGGTTTCAGTCAGTCCCCAGACTCTCTTGTCCAATAAAGCTTGCTAAATGACAAGACTGGTGCCACATCTCATGAGATGACAAAGAAGCTTAATAATGTTTATGTGTTCTTAAATACCCTGTAAGGCCATGACTTCAAATATAAATTTTTTTTATTATACATATTTTCAAAAGAAGACATCAGTCTGAAGAAAATCTAGGAGACCATTATGAATTATGTACAAGTAATTTTAGGAGTTCAGTGGACAATCTTTGGTCCAATACGTTACAAACTTTATTATCTATACTTGTGCAAGGGATTCAGGTTTATCAAGTAACCAAAAAATTTTTCAGCCATTAGTTCTTCAAATAATTATTTCTGCCACTTTCTCTTTCTCCTCTCTCTTTTTGGTACTACCATTCTACTTACCTTGTTATGCTTAATGGTGTCGCATGGCTCTCTTGGCCTCTGTTTTTTTCCTTTTTGTTGTTTTGGTTTTTGTCCTTTTTTTTTGTTTTGGAAACAAAATCTCAATTGACATATCTGTAAAATTACTGATTGAAGGGGTGGCCTGCCCCTCCACACCTATGGGCGTCTCTCATCAGGTGGAACGAGAGACTTGAGAAAAGAAATGAGGCACAGAGACAAAGTATAGAGAAAGAAAAAGTGGCCCCAGGGGACCAGCACCCAGCATACAGATGACCCATGCTGGCCCGGGTCTCTGAGTTCCCTCAGTATTTATTGATCATTATCTTTACCATTGAAAAGAAAAAGGGGAAGTGGCAGGACAATAGGGTCATAGTAGGGAAAAGGTCAGCAGAAAGACATATGAATAAAGATCTCTGTGACATGAATAAGTTTAAGGAAAAGTGCTGTGCCTTGATGTGCATATGCAAACATCTCCATAAACACTTTCAGTGCATAAAGAGCAGCATTACTGCTAGCATGTCCCACCTCCAGCCCTAAGGCGGTTTTCTCATGTCTCAGTAAATAGAACCTACAATCGGGTTTTACACCAAGACATTCCATTGCCCAGGGATGGGCAAGAGACAGATGCCTTTCTCTATCTCAACTGCCAAGAGGCCTTCTTTCCTCTGTTACTAATCCTCCTCAGCACAGACCCTTTACGGGTGTTGACTGGGGGACAATCAGGTCTTTCCCTTCCCAGGAGGCCATATTTCAGACTATCACATGGGGAAAAACCTTGGACAATACCTAGCTTTCCTAGGCAGAGGTCCCTGCGACCTTCCGCATTGTATGTGTCCCTGGGTACTTGAGATTAAGAGAATGGTAATGACTTTTAACAAGCATACTGCCTTCAGGCACTTGTTTAACAAAGCACACCCTGCACAGCCCAAAATCCACTAAACCTTGAGTCACCACAGTACATGTCTCTGCAAAGACAGAGTTGGGGGTAGGGTTACAGATTAACAGCATCTCAAGGCAGAAGAATTTTTCTTAGTACAGAACAAAATGGAGTCTCTTATGTCTACCTCTTTCTACATAGACACAGTAACAGTCTGTTCTCTCTTTCTTTTCCCCACAACTGATTATTTATTCTACCAGCTCAAATGTTCCGTCAAACTCTTCTGGTGAATTTTTTGTTTCAGTTGTACTTTACAAGTTGAGAATTCTTACTTGGTTCCTTTTTATATAATTTTGATCCATTTTTGATATTTTCTATTGGGTAAGGAATTGTTTCATACTTTAATCCTTCAGACTTGATTTCCTTCTTTCAATATATTTATAATAGCTGAGCTAAAGATTTTGTTTAATGAATCCCATATCTGCACGTCCCCAGGGAGAATTTCTGTCAACTTCTTTCTTCTATGAATAGAAAAGTATGGGCCATACTTTCCTGTTTCTTTGCATATCTTATTTTTGTTGTTGTTGAATGCTGGAAACTTTAAATAATATAATGCAGCACATTGGGAATCAGATTCTCTACCTTCTCCAAGGTTTGTGTTTTTTGCTCTTTGTTTAGTGATTTTCATGGACTAATTGTATAAAATTATTCTTTGTTGTGTGGGCTACTGAAGTCTTTGCTTGGTTAGCTCTGTGGACAGCAGATGTTTTGACAGAGATTTGTGTACATTTGGACATTCCTTATATGCTCCAACGAGGTAAAATCCTGCCTTAGCTTTCACTTGTTGTTTGAGCAGAGATTTGTGGTTGAACGGAGAAAAGAATTCCCTAGATCTTTCCTGGGCATGTGTACACCCCTTCAAAGGGCATAGGCTTCTAGATTTCCAGCAATATACCAGAGATTTTAAAAGCCCCCTCTAAACATCTCATTCCCTCGATCTTCCTTTTTGGTTTTTGAGTTAGCCTCTTACTTGCCCCAGATTATATCATCACCTCCAGCAGATATGCTATTGTTAAACACCTGCCACTGTCTGCTTTCAACAAATGTCCTGGAGATAGGGCATGTCCCTCTGAGCAGGCTTTGAGTTAAGTCAGATAACCACAAGCCCAAGCCCTATGAATGGAGCTTTTCCAGAAAGCTTCCATATAAGTCAGTTAATGACAATTCTCTAGAAAAGACACTTTTTTTAAAGTTTTGTTTTTAATTGACACATATTAATTATCAATGTTAATGGTGTACAGTGTGGTGTTTCAGTACATATATACATTGTGTAATGATCAAATCAGGGTAATTATCATATTCGTTACCTCAAACACTTTTTGAAGAACTTCATATCCATTCCGTCCCCTCCAGTGGCTTTTAGACTACATACAGAGCTGGGAAAAGTAGGTTTAGAGTAAAGCAGGTTAAAATGACATAGTGAGATTTACTCTTTTTCTTGATTGAGTGATCACTGATTGTTGCAAGCCTTTGATTAATTTCCAGATTCATGAAAAAATTTGATTTTGACAATTTTTGCTAGTGTTCTCATTGTCTTTATGGATGAGCAACTTTTCAGAGAGCCTACTCCATCATTCTAAAGTAACTTCCCTAGTTCATTATTTAGTTTTAGAAGTGACAAATGCTACTATGTTTATATTATATAACTTTATTATTGTTATATCAGATGTATTATTGGCGATTGAAATGGCCCTATATGATTAAATGAAAACATCTTTATGCAATTAAATTTAATTATGTAATTTAAAACCAAGTCATAAGGTAATTTTTCTATGACAATAGTATATTATGATGTGCTGACAGCAAAAAGACTCATATGAACTGAAAAATGCTTATGAAATTCTACTAAAAAGTTACTCCTAAAATTTAGGAAAAAACTCTTCTAAACCAAAGGCATAATGCCAGAAGAATGATTTTTAGGAAGAAAAATACTGAAATACAGTTTTTCAAGAAAAATGTATTGCTGAACTTTTTATTTTTAAACTTTTGATTGAATTAATTTTATTCACTGATTTCCTATATATTGTTCAGAGTGCTGTGTTCCTCAAATTATCTGGAAGAATTGAGGAATTCTTCAAACCTCGAGATCAAACATTACCTTTCTCCTCCAAACAACCTGCTCCATATTTAATACTATAACCATTGAATCATCTGAAAAATGTGTGATCTTGCCAGTGATGCTCAATATCCTTACTGTTGCATGTTTTCCTGTAGAATGTGTTCAGTTAGGGCTTTCTGAAATACACAGTAAATAATACATGGAATGAATGAATGACCAATTTCTCCTTTAGATTTTCTACTTAAATCTGAAAAATGTACTTTATTCTGTTTTCTTAGTTTGTTTGTTTTTTTTTTTTTTTTTTTTTTTTTTTGCGAGCCGTTTTCAATGGGGCTTCCTTATTTAATGATTCAATACTTCTTGCATAGAAAATTTAAAATAAGACCCTAACTGTTGCCTTCATTTTCTCACCTTACAACTCTATCCTGTAGACCAAGGGTCCCCAACCCTCAGAATGCTGACTAGTACAGGCCTGTGGACTTTTAGGAATTGGGCCACACAGCAGGAGGTGAGCCAAAAGCAAGGGAGCATTATCACCTGAGCTTTGCCTCCTGTGTTCTCCTTATAAGAATCTAATGGCTGATGATCTGAGGTAGAACAGTTATCATCCCGAAACCATCCTCCCCACCCCCATCCATGGGAAAACTCTCTTCCATGAAACCAGTCCCTGGTGCCAAAAATGTTGGGGACTGCTGCTGTAGACCTATTATATCATTCTCCTGTTTAAACATCAACTAAATAACATCCAAACTCCCTGGCCTAGGATTAAGGATCTCCTTAACATGGCCTCAGCTTATTTTTTCAGATTCACTTCTCATCTGGTTGTGTGGGTTCTCTGCCCCAGCCAACCTGGATCAGTTGCCTGTTTTTCTTTCTAGAATGGTGTATTTTTTTTTTTATTGAAGCCCTAGTTTAAATTAATAAATTATGGTTCAAATAATACTTATTCATAAACTATTTCATCTTCTTTTCCCTGTCAAATGCTTTCTCCATATTTTGGATTGAGATGATTTGAAGAAGTCTCTCTTCAGGCAATTATGTATTACATTTATCCTATTAGATTGGCAGGTCTTATTTATCGTAATATTCCCTATATCCCTAATGTCTTATGAAGTATAGAAGTACAACCTTATTTACTCATGGATCAAATAGTCAAAAAGCCAATCTTATGTCTACAAACCAGACCTTTACCAATTATTATGTAGCATGGGTAACTGGTGGAAATTACCATCATTATAAAGAAATAGTTAAGTTAATAGATCCTTTAAATATTCACACATTGGATGATTTGCTATGTTAGTGTATTTAATTTTTAAAGTTATGTCACTTGAATATACTTTAACAACCCATCATTTTTCTATAAAGCAATAATTAGTTAGGACATTAGATGTTAAAAGCCTCTATCATATCAAGAACGTGACTATAGTTATGGGTAATCAATATGTACAGATGAGAAGAATATTACAGACAAAACATTTTTTAAGATAGTCAGTATTAACTTTTGTAGGGAAGTTTTTGCTGAATGATCGTCCAAAGTCGTGCTGAAAGCATTTGTAAATGCATACATGCATAAGAAGTGAAGGCAGCAGGTTAAACTACACATTTGTAAAACTTCAATATAAAAATTCAATATAAACCGTAACACATTTTAATTGTTTTATCTGCTTTTTAGGTGGTGAATCCCAAAAAGAAAGGAAAAAAGAAAAAATATAGTAATTCTGGAACAGTAAGTCAAATTTTATGTTATTTATTAAAGATTAAAATAAATGAATAAGCATATATGGAGATGGCATCTTTAATCCTACTGGAAGCAATTAAACTGAGCTGTGTTTCACTCAGGGTTTTAATATGAGTGAACACAATAGAAAAATCAGCTTCCCAGGGGACTGATTGTAATGAAGAATACCTTATAGAAGGTATTGACTTGGCTTCTTGCAGATAATCCTAGGGGCTGCAAGGCCTCTGAGAGACGCTGAAGTTTTGTTATGAACTCTTCGTTCAGTGGAATCCGAGTGTAATGAATCAGGCAGACATAAAAAACACAAGTGGTAGTAAGAAATGCTATACTCTTTACAGGCTAAACTTAACTGTGACTCATTTTGTGGGATGTGTATGTGCTCATTCAAAAAAGTTGTCTTTAAAATTAACAACTCTGTGGGAATGATGTACTAAATCAGTATAGAAGATGCAAAGATGTGTCAAAAATTATAAAAAATCGGTGTCAACCTATTTTAAGAAAAAAATACTGCAGTTTTTTTTTTTTCTTAAGATTAACTTTTTTGGGGAGAAGCAAAATCTAAGTTTTCTCTCAGTTTTCTTTGAAAGATCTCTATAAAGCAAGACAGTTAAAATATTAGATGAGCTCATTACAAAACCATGACTGAAAACACACATTTCCTCTTGAAGGCTTTGTTCACTGATTTTGGTTTTTTGGTTTTAACCATTTTCCAACTCCTTTTCATCTTTCCTTTTATCTAAAATGGGAAGTAACACAATGTCCTTGTAGATAATTTTCATGCTGTTCTTCAACGGAAGTAAACTGGTCATAGAAAGACATTGGTTAATTTTTTTGGTCCCTTTCCTTCAGATAATTTTAAATGTAAGAACAATCAGTCCTAGCAGATGTTAATAAAAAATAATGTCTTTAGTGATTTTCAAAATGCAAAGAAATATGATTTTCTCTCTAATAGTTAGAAAAGTCTATTTGGGGTCACAAACAACTAGAAGGTAATTCTGTCTTTTTCTTTTTCAGGTAACTTTACTCTCTTTCTTGGTAGAAACAGAAGTTTCATTCCTTGACTACATTAAGGGAGGGTAAGTCATTTTCTGGAATTGTTTTGTTGCTTAGGCATTCCGTAAAATTTGTATAACAAGTGCTACCACGAGGTACCTGGCACCGAAATGATCACCTTTATTATATTTTGATGGCAAGCCTATTATAATTCTGTTTCAGATATAAAGTAAAAAATGTACATACCTAGAGCTGTTACTTTTGGGGCAAATTGTAACTTTTCTTTAACCAAGAGAAAATATTGTATGATTAATAGTTGTAAATAATGGCTATTATGTGCACTTTCATAGGATGTTTTTGTTTGCTTAACACATAGGACATTGTACATGCACTATTCATTATTTGTAATATAGGTGTAAAGCTTCAGGACCTGATTTAAATATATATACTAGGTTAAGAATATTAAAGGAATGTGCCTTGTCATAAAATCAGAATGCAGAAATGGATGGTGTAGTCATTTATTCAGTCCTACAGCTCTCAGACAGGAATACATTTCAGGAAAAAAAATAGTTGTAACCATTTTTGAAACTTTTCAAAACCCAGACAGATCCTGTGTTGGTAATGTACTGTTAGTTCTTATACCCTCGTAAACAGGGAAGTATTTTCAGTTTTGCTTCTCATTTTAACCTATTTCTTCCTTTTCTTAACCTGACCAAGCATCCCCTGTATTAGTCTGTTCTCACACTGCTATAAAGAAACTACCCCAAACTGGGTAATTTATAAAGGAAAGAGGTTTAATTGACTCACAGTGCCACATGTCTGGGGAGGCATCAGGAGACTTATAATCATGGCGGATGACCGGTGGTACAGGGGAAGCAAGGCATGTCTTACATGGCAGTAGGCGAGAGAGCGCATGTGAAGGAGGACCTGTCAGACACTTCTAAAACCATCAGATCTCATGTGAACTCACTCACTATCATGAGAACAGCATGGGGGAAACTGCCCCCATGATCCAATCACCTCCCACCAGATCCCTTTCTTGACACATGGGGATTGTGGGGATTACAATTTGAGATGAGATTTGGGTGGGGATGCAGAGTCAGACCATATCATCCCCAGAGATTTAAAACAAGCATTCATTGTCTTGCAGTATAAAATGTCTACATATTCTATTTTCCTTCACCTTGTATTTTCAATATGCAAAAGTGGAGCAAAGCAAATTTGAATGTGTTTAGTAACTTCATGATGAATATCACTCATATAAACCTCTTTCTAATTATGATTCAGCAACTGCCCCCCGCCCCATGAAGACTCACTGATAGAATGTCCTCAGGTTGAAAAAGGAGATGAAGGAATGGGGGTACCAAGGGAACAAAGATAGCTTCACAAAACCCTGAGAGCTTGCCTCTTGTTGCTCTTAGTTAAGGATACAAAGCAAACAAACAAACAAAGTACCTACTTAAATGAGTACTCTTTGCTATATGCAGGCATCCAAAATGCAAAGTTGGCTGCACAGACTGAGAAGCAACAATGGTTGTTTCAATAAAGTACAAAGTAGAAGAAAAAGTTTGCCAACTCTTAGTATTCCAATGTCTGTGCCTATTTTTATTTTTAGAAGATAGAAAAATATGATGTTGAATTTGTCATAAAAATATATTCCTGTAAAAACTCCTTAGTAGTAGTAGGTAATAGTGTTACAGGATCTTTGGGGTGTTGCTTTTTCTGGCATGAAACCTCTGGCTGGCGGTGCCTTTTCCTGAGTTTGCTCAGGCCTGCTGGGCTCGTTCCATCCACTTGGCCTAGCAGGCTGCACTTTTCTCACACTACCAGCCTGGGTCTCATGCCTGCCAAGGGTGTATCAGGCATGGAGTGGCGAGGGGTGTGTGAGCATGGGATCTAGCCACTGTGCAGTCTGGCATGCTGGCTGCTGCAGCAGGGCGGGCACCTACGGGTGCTGGCACAGGTGCCAGCTCTCTGTGAGGCTGTGGCTGGACCAGACGCACCACAAGCAGCTTCCCTGGTGGTACCTGGAAAGCTTGAAGATGGTAGGCACTGCAGGACCCCAAAAAGGAAGTCACAGCCTTGGCTGAGGGAGCTCCCAGGTCTGGGATCCCCCAGGGGCCACAGCTATTCTATCCTTCTCTATGCCTGCAACATGGTGAGCAGTGGGTATGTTTCAACGCTGTTTGTGTTGTAGTTCATTTAGCTCCGCTGTTTGGCAGGTCCTACGTTCTTCTCTTGCGACCAGGAAGAATGAGATATGCAGAGAAGTGAAGGGTGAGCTGAGATGAAGAGGAGTTTTATTGAGCAATAGAACAGCTCACAGGAGACCCACAGGGGGTAGCTCCTTTTCGCAGCCAGGCCATTCCTACTATTTAGCTCCTAGCAGAGCTAGGACCCTGGAGTGGGAAGCTCCTCTCTTCAGGCAGGTTGTCCTATCATCTGCCCAGCTCTCAATGGATAGGAGGCCTTGGAATGGGTTGCTCTTCTCTGCAGGCAGGCCCTCTCATCATCTCCCCAGCTCCGAGCAGAGAGAAGGCCCTAGAGTGGGTTGCTCCCTTCTGCAGCTGACAGTCCTGATGTACCTGCAGGTCTCTGAAGTGCTCAGCAGAAAGGAGGCCCTAGAGCAGGTAGCATCCATCCCCTCGGCCCAGGAATCTGTCTGCCTCCTGCTGCTGCTCTTCTTGGCACCTGGGCTCAGCCCTGACTTTGCTCCAAGATTAGAGCGGAAGCGAACAGCAGGGAGAAGCCAGGCAGTGGGAGGAGGCACTTCTCAGCCCGTGAGGGAGGGCAGGGGCCCTTCCTGGGTCCCCAAGGGTACAGGGATGCCTGAGTTTGCAGCTGCGGTTTGGGCAACTGCAGCTGTGTGGGGAAATGGGAGGGGGCGGCTCCTGCCTGCTTCATGGAGCAGAAGTGGCCTGGGAGTCCCGGGTCTGTAGCCATGGCTTGGACGGCTACAGTTTCCCCACTGGTGCTCCTGCCCCTACTCAGAAAAGGTGGAGATCCCACTTGTCCCCAGCTGCCGCACGCTCCCTGGCGCATGCAGCCCTGGCTACACCTCCTTGCTGCAGCCAGCATACTGGCAGCATAAGGCTGCCTTGAGCAGCTGCTGCCATCAATAGTTGATAAAGAAATGAGGTAAGTAAATGGACTTCCCTTAGCACCTTCTTTACAACTTAAAAAAATATTACTTGATATATCTGGTTATATTTTATATATAGAAATACTGATTTGTGGTATTGAAATGTTATAAATTTCTTTCAGTTTTTGTCTTGTTTTCTTTGTTTTGCTTTGTGATCATGTGAAGAGTATGTATGTGTATATATAACAGATATCCAGTACGTTTGGTCAGCAGTGCAAATCTAGCAATATTTGGGTGTGAGTCTATCAGTATAAAACATTTCAGAATCTGGTACCAATAAATCACTTTTACTGTTTGTTCTCAAACTCCTGTTGAAAATTCTTAGGGCTAATCAGAGCAAATGGGTTTCTACAGTACCTAGAGCAATGGCAGTCTTCATCACGCTGTCATATTTTTCTGTTGCTTACAAACCTTAGGATTCTTTTTCTTAGCTACACGCTTCCTACTTACAGCACTGCCTGTGCAGGAAGAAATGCTAGTTATTCTATAAGTGGAGCCCCAACTAACGGGGTACAGTTTGCTCCCATCCTGGCTTCTTGAGGCTTTTACAAGAACCAAGTTCTGATTTACAAATGGGGCCTGGGGAAATATAGTTTAAGTTTCACTACATAATTAATCTAACTAGACCTAAGATAATTTCTATAAAACTGTGTTATTTGAAAAGGACATGAAAAAATATTATTTGCATAGATTCCATTGTTTTTATACAAACACATATTATAAATGTATGTAATATCCTTAAAATGTATTACAGTTATACATTTAACTATTATTCACTATAATATATAATGTTTATAAGTAAAATACAGAGGTATTAACTTATTCTTTTGAATAGTGAAATCCAAATCAACAAGCAATAATAATCATCGTATTATGTATCTTTAAATGTATTTATATATCTTTGCCCTGAAGGACTTCTTAAAAGCAATTGGCACAATTGCTTTCCTCTTTTTTTTTTTTTTTTTTTCCCGAGACAGTCTTAACTCTGTCACCCAGGCTGGCAACACTGCAACCTCTGCTTCCTGGATTCAAGCAGTCCTCGTGCCTCAGCCTCCCGAGTAGCTAGCTGGGATTACAGACTTGTGCCACCACGCCCAACTAATTTTTGCATTTTTAGTAGAGAGGGGTTTCGTTATGTTGGCCATGCTGGTCTTGAACTCCTGGCCTCAAGTGATCTGCCCTCCTCAGCCTCCCAAAGTGCTGGAATTATAGGCATGAGCCACCACACCCAGCCAAATTGGGCACAAATATAAAATTTGACTTTTATGGTAAAGAGATCTAGCTTGGTCATGACACCCTTGTGTTATACAGTGACAGGCAAATCATTTAAAATATCTACACTTTAATTTCCTGTAGTTCACATGAATTGGATATTCTGAAGTTCGTTTGTAAAAGGATATAATTCAATTCTATCTTCCAGCTCTTCCATGACCTTAATGACATCTTATTTATTTTTTCTTCACTCTGAAATCATTGTTTGCATTTTGACAGAAGGCTTACTCTAACCTATCGACTTACTCTCGGGTGTAATTTGTGTATGATAATAGCTAACATCTGCTATTACTATTTTTTATAATCATGGGATCACACTATGTACAATACACTGCATTGTATGTTTTGATTATTAAATGTATTGTGTGTATATGCTAGTATGTCATTACTACCTTTTTGTAAACAGTTTTCCATTATATGATTGTACATCGTTTAATTTAAAAATTTCCTGTTAATACATGCTTTAGTGACATACATATTTTATTATAAACAAAGCTGCAACATATATACATGGTACTTGGCATTTTATGCACTTCATTAGTGCACTTGTGTATAGATATGCTAGCATATCTGTAGAGTTCCTTCCTAGAAATAATGTTATTGAATTTAATGATATATGTTTTTCACAATTTGTTAGATATTTCTAAATCGTATTGCTAAAAGACTCTAAGAATTTATACTCCCCAAATCTATGCAGGATGTTTACCATATCCTTACCTTTTCTGAATAGCGCCCCTCCTTTTTCATTTTCATTAATTTAATAGATATAAGTCCTTGTCAGTTTTCATCTGTAAAACCTTTTTATCAGCTATTTTCATGTTTTCTGTAAAAGCTCATGTCAAACCAGCTGTGTCTTTGGAAACAGACCTTTAAGAATTTTTTGTCTTCTGCTCCTTCTTCCCCCACTTCCACCATAAAGGACTGTGTATTTTCAAAGGAAGAAAAAACACAGGAAGATAGCTTGGAGCTACATTCCTTAGAGCTACATTCCTTTTTTAACAAGTCAGCTAAACATCTGCACCTTGGTCTTTGATCCCGCTCCTCTTCAGCATGCCTCAGGGGAGACTCTTCCTAAGTTAGCTCATCTGGCCTTTATGCCCTCTGATGACATTGCAAAAGAATAAAATAAACAAACACTTTGGGCTATCATCAACCAAACCACCCAAATTAATATATTGGAGGGCATATTTATTAGTACATTTGAAGATCTGTGGAATTATCAAGGTTAGCTTTTTTTAAAAAAAGATGCTCTTCCATAATACATAATAAGTGTGATATATCAAGGTAATTGGAACAAATTGCTGAATTTAATTTGTTTTTTATAATGAATCATAGTAATTCCTCACTTTTAACTTAAAATACCAAGATAAGAGCACTGATTACTGCATTTGTGGATGGTTTTGTTGCTAACTTAAGGTGGCATCATCAATTCAGGGACCTTTTTTTTTTTTCTGGCTTCAAGGCTTATTTCTTTATAATTTTGGGGGGGTACAGGTGGATTTTGGTTATATGGTTAAGTTCTTTAGTGGTGATTTTTGAGATTTTAGTGCACCCAATACGTAGTCTGTAATCCCTCACCTCCCTCCCAACATTCACCCCTCAAATCCCCAAAGTCCATTGTATCACTCTTATGCCTTTGCGTTCTCATAGCTTGGCTTCTGCATGTAAGTGAGAACATAGGATAGTTGGTTTTCCATTCCTGAGTTACTTTACTTAGAATGATCTCCACCTGCACCCAATTTGCTGCAAAATACATTATTTTGTTCCTTTTAATAACTAAGTAGTATTCCATGGTGTGTGTGTATATATATATATATATATATATATATATATATATATCACACTTTCTTTGTTTACTTGTTGGTCAATGGGCACATAGGTTGGTTCCATATATTTGTAATTGCAAATTGTGCTGCTATCAACATGTATGTGCAAGTGTTTTTTTCATATAATGACTTCTTTTCTTCTTTGTAGATACCCAGTAGTGGGATTGCTGAATGAAATGGTGGTTCTACTTTTAGTTCTTTAAGGAATCTCCGTACTGTTTTCCATAGTGGTTGTACTAATTTGCTTTCCCACCAGCAGTACAAAAGTGTTCCCTTTTCACCACATCCATGCTAACATCTATTGTTTTTTGACTTTTTAATTATGACTATTCTTGCTAGAATACGGTGGTATCTCATTGTGGTTTTAATTTGCATTTCTCTGATAATTAGTGATGTTGAGCATTTTTTCATACATTTGTTGACTGTTTGGATATCTTCTTTTGAGAACAGTCTATTCATGTCCTTTCCTCATTTTTTGATGGGGTCATTGTTTTTTTCTTGCTGATTGGTTTGCATTCCTCATAGATTCTGGACACTAGTCCTTTGTCAGATTTCATCATTTGCATATATTTTCTCCCACTGGGTGGGTTGTCTGTTTACTCTGCTGATTATTTCTTTGGCAGTACAGAAGCTTTTTGTTTAATTAGGTCTGATTTGTTTACTTTTGTTTTTGTTGCATTTGGTTTTGGGTTCTTAGTTATGAATTCTTTGCCTAAGCCAATGTCCAGAGTGTTTTTCTGATGTTATCTTCTAGAATTCTTACGGTTCAGGTCTTTAATTTAAGTCTTTGATCCATCTTGAGTTGATTTTTGTATTAGGTGAGAAATGGAGATTCAGTTCCATTCTTCTACATGTGGCTTGCCAATTTTCCCAGTATCATTTATTTAATAGGGTGTTCTTTTCCAAGTTTTTATTTTTGTGTACTTTGTTGAAGATCAGTTAGTTGGATCTGACTTTACACCTGGGTTCTCTATTCTAGTCCTTGATCTATGTGCCTACTTTTTACCAGTACCATACTGTTTTAGTAACTATAGCCTCGTAGTATAATTTGAAGTCAGGTGATGTGATGCCTTCAGATTTGTTCTTTCTGCTTAGTGTTTATTTAACTATGTGAGTGAGTTCTTTCGTTCCATATGATTTTTAGGATTGTTTTAACTCATTCTGTCAAGAATGATGCTGGTATTGAAGGGAATTGCATTTGAGTCTGTAGATTGCTTTGGGCAGTATGGTCATTTCACAATATTGATTCCTTCCATCCATGAGCATGGGATGTGTTTCCATTTATTTGTGTCATCTATTATTTCTTTCAGCAGTGTTTTGTAGTTTTTCTTGTAGAGATCCTTTACTTCCTTGCTTAAGTATATTCCTAGGTATTTTATTTTATTTCTTTTTTGCAGCTGTTGTAAAAGGGATTGAGTTCTTGATTTGATTCTCAGTTTGTCATTGTTGGTGTATAGCAGTGCTACTGAGTTGTATACATTGATTTTGTAACCCGAGACTTTACTGAATTCATTTATCAGATCTAGGAGCTTTGTAGATGAGTTTTTAGGGATTTCTAGAGATGCAGTCATATCAGTGGCAAACAGCAACAGTTTGACTTCCTCTTTTCCAATTTGGATGCACTTTATTTCTTTCTTTTGTCTGATTGCGCTGGATAGGACTTCTAATACTATGTTGAATAGAAGTGGTGAAAGTGGGCATTATTGTCTTGATCCAGTTCTCAGGGGGATGCTTTCAACTTTTCCCTATTCAGTATGGTTTTGGCTGTGGGCTTGTCATATACGACTTTTATTACTTTGAGGTAAGTCCTTGGCATGCTTATTTTGTTGAGGGATTTTTATCATAAAGGAATGCTGGATTTCATTAAATGCCTTTTCTGCATCTATTGAGATGATCATATGTTTTTATAAATTCTGTTTATGTGATGTATCACACTTATTGACTTATGTATGTTAAACTATCCTTGCATCAATTTAGGGGCCTAATTACCATAACCTTTCCACTGTCGGGTTATGCTCATGTTGAATCTGAATTGACAAGCAAAATTTGAAGTCATCAAAAGGGTGAAACATTATGATGTAAGATATCATTAACAACAATTATATTGATTTTATAGCTAGCTCTGATTAATCCAAATACTTAGTTGAGTTTTCCTGAATTTATTTTGTCCTCTACATTAATTTTATACAATATTTCTCTTAGACCAGATGCAAGGGAGCATGGGGATACAGAAAGAGTGTGAAACAGGCAGCTGTTGTGAACTGTTTAGCAATTGTGCTGAGAGTCAAACATTGCAATTAAACTCACAGAAAGAACTTAATGAATTGCAGTTTAAAATTTTATCTCTTCTTGTTTCTTCTCACAAAAAAATAAGGGAATCGAAAATTATAAAAATGTTAAGTTGGTTTTTTACTCATGAATCCAATTAGAAATTATGCAGAGTTAAGAAAAAACACATTTAACTACTAAACAAAATTGTTTTCATAGCCTTTTAATATCTTTTCCTTCAAAGGAACTTCTTTTTAGGCCTGGTTCTTAGTATTCAATATTATACACTTCCATTAGTTTAGTTATTATTGATGTAGGTATTTACATGAAAATACAAGCTTGATTGTTTGTGAAACCAGGTTGTTAGTTTGTTACTTTTCATTCATTGTCTCAATCCCTAAAATAGTGTGTTTAGCTGCAGTAGACAGATTTATGGATTCAGGTACACAGTGAGCAGATGAGAGAGATGCATTCTAAATCAACCAAAATCCAATTTTTATTCAAATATTCTCTGAAATACAAATCTAATTTTTAGATTTTTTTTTTTTATAAGCAGTGCCATGTTTTTTTCTGGAGTATGAGATACATTCTATGATTTGAAATAGTAAAAAGTTTTATTTTCTAAACAGAAGAATAAT
Organism: Macaca fascicularis; assembly: GCF_037993035.2. Taxonomy (NCBI): domain Eukaryota; kingdom Metazoa; phylum Chordata; class Mammalia; order Primates; family Cercopithecidae; genus Macaca; species Macaca fascicularis. The sequence continues at coordinate 37,113,194 of NC_088385.1, read as the reverse complement.
ATTCATGAAGGGGCTTTGTTATAACATAATAAACACTGATGGTCTCTTCTGGATTATTGACCTTGGTGTCGTCATTTTTAATCATACTCTGTACTTTTATCCTGTAGTTATTTTATTCCTCTTTATTTATTAAAAATAGTTTTAGATATTAAAATTTGAATACAATTGTCTACCTAAAATGTTTATTTAGTAATCTCTAACCTTTGACATTGAATACTTCAATTATCATTAATAAGGACAATGTCAGATTTCTTTCAAATTACATACTGTTAAGAAATCTAAGATAATTTCTTAGGTAGCATCATTATTATTTCAGTTATTATTATTTGTGAAATGGGTATATTCACTTTTACAGACTTGTAGAATACATACTTCCATATTCTCAGCAGCTCACACTAAGTATCTGAAGACAGAATTATAAATTTCAATTTGCTTCTTTTGCCTTTTAGTCCTCTATGTCTCTCAAGTGTTATGACACTTCACTTCCCCATCACCTTAACTCAGAAACAAATATCTACAAAGTTTCCCACATCTCTTTGATTGGCAGATGAAGGGGGAAAACAGATCACAAACTTCGTTGCACACTGAGTCCCTGCTAAGCCACTAGAATTTCATGTAACATGAAATCTTGGTCTATGCTTTTATCAGAAAATTGAGTGTGTTAGAAACTTGGAGGTCTACAGACTGTCATTTTTTTCCTTTGAAGAAAGGCCAAACTCTAATCCAGCCAGTCCAGGTGAGCTTATACTAATTTTCCTGGGTATCATTTTAATTGTTTATTTGTATGATTTGTTTGTTCAAAGAGACATAGTTTTAAAATATTTTTGTAGGTCTGAACACAGAGTGGCCATTGAGTAAGTATGGACTAATTAACCATTTGGAGCATGATTTTCTACCCTTTTTTTCTTCCAAATTTCTTAGCAAAATTAAAACATAATGAAAAAATATAACTTTAAATACAGAGTGTGACAAACTGGAATACAAACCCTCACATCTGTCTCTCTCAGACCTTATCAATTTGCGATCTTACTCTCTCCACGAGTCATACAGCAATGATCAGATAAAACAGATGGACCAGGCTTTCTGGAATAAGAAAACATGCTTTTGTATTGCCTCTACTAGAATTTGTCTCAGCTGAACTCTATATCTTCATTGTAGTTACTTGGAGGAAAGGCAAAATCAAGATTAAAAGCACAAACTGCTTGTTTTTTTCATATCTTAAGAGAAAGGGAGTATGAGAGAAGGTAATAGGAAAGAGAGTAAGTGGACAGGAACTTCTAGGAAAGAAATTCAGTAAGGAATAAATGTTTGGGAAAAAGTCAGCCCAGTTGCAAAGAAGTGGTTGCAGATAATTGAGGCATTGTATAGTAGTGGCAAAGAATTTGGGTTCTGGCATTAATTGTACAGTTCAGATCCTGGATCTGCCTCTTGCTAGCATAACCTGTTTTCATTTCTGTGAAACAGGAATATAAATAACAATGCCTATTTCATAGAATGGCTGTGAGGGTTAACTAAATTTCATATAGTTAACACTAAATGCTAGCTATTAATTTTATGGAAAATCTCAAAGTTCTAATATGTCTAAGCTCATCATATTGTTGTAGTAATTGCCCTAGTTATGAGAGACATGAAGAAAAAAGTATGTATTCGAATTTACAAAGCCAATGAAAATCACTTTCTTACAGTTCATTTCTGTTTGAGGATAACCCCAGGATACTTCTTTCAGTCCAGACAGCCCTGTTCACTCCAACCCAAACTCAACCCTAAATCTAAATCTTGTTTGAAAAATTTTTTAAAAGCACTATCTACCTATCATAAGCTAATCTTAAAGACTGAAGTGGGCCTCTTGATACTACTTATTGTAGAGGCTAGTTGAATATCAGTAAGTTCCTTCATCAACAGGCCCTATACAGATTTTTTTTTTTTTTTTTTTTTTTTTTACTTAAAAATACTTGAACAATTGAAATAATTCTGTAAAACATTTAACTTAGTTTTATAAAATTGGTGTCAGGCTGGGCATGATGGCTCACACCTGTAATCCCAGCACTTTGAGAGGCTGAGGCAGGTGAATCTCTTGAGCCCGGGAGTGTGAGACCAGCCTGGGCAATATAATGTGCCCGCATCTCCATAAAAATTAAAAAATATAATAGTTGGGTGTGGTGGCACATGTGTGTTCTCCCAGCTACTCAGTGGGCTAAGGTGCAGGGATTGTTAAACCCAAGAGGTTGAGGCTGCTATGAGCCATGATGATGCTACTGACGTGCAGTCAGCCTGGCAACAGAACGAGACCTCTTCTTAAAAAAAAAAAAAAAAAAAGTGTCATTGCATTGGATATGTTGCTTCAGGGAGCACATTTTGCCAGAACATGCAACACTATAAAGTTTTTTTTTCCATTAATCCAATTTCTTATTCAAAAATGAAATATACATGTCTAGGATTTTTATAATGCTTTTTGTTGTGGCACCCAAGTACTTTCATTTATCAAATTAGTGGAAAGCTAAACCCTGCGGTGCTGAGTAGGGTTAAATCTAATAAAAACAAAGCCATTCTGCCGTCTATAAATACTTTCACATGAAACATTATCATATCGAAACTGAACTCATCTAAAGTAAGATCTAGAAAACAAACTTTTAGGAATATTAAGAAGACTGTCATAAACATTGATTTGGTTAAGGTTTGATTCTCATTTTTGTACATTTAAAATGTATACTTGGGCTGGGCACAGTGGGTCACGCCTGTAATCCCAGCACTTTGAGAGGCCGAGGTGGGCGGATCACCTGAGGTCGGGAGTTTGAGACCAGCCTGACTAACATGGAGAAACCCCGTCTCTACTAAAAATACAAAAATTCACCAGGCGTGGTGGTGCATGCCTGTAATCCCAGCTACTTGGGAGACTGAGGCAGGAGAATCGCTTGAACCCGGGAGGCAGAGGTCACAGTGAGCCAAGATCGTGCCATTGCACTCCAGCCTGGGCAACAAGAGCAAAACTCCATCTGGAAAAAAAAAAATGTATACTTGGAAAGCATAGAGATGTCTAGTTACATACTTTATGATTGTGATTTCGTTGCCAGTTTATGTTATGCTGCAGATAAGTTTTTTCAGAGTCCTCCATTTCAAAGTCAAAGGAAACTCTTCAGGTATGTCTCATCATCAGGGCTAGCACTAATCTTGCCAAATATTGACACTCTGTTGGTATTGGGCAGTTTCATAGCTACGTTGCTTGGTTACAGTGTGCACTTTTAGCCACACACAGTGAAAACTGAAAGAATTGAGTGATGCAACAGCAATGAATTTTTGTAAAACTATTATTAATACTAGAAAAACAACTTTACATCTTTCCCTCCTGATGATGTGCTAATAATTTCCTCTTTAAACATATAACTTTTCTTTGAAACTTAGAAACTTTTGTAGGAACAAAATTTTATCATCTACGTCTGTGAAATTATTCTTTTGTAAACAACACACTTTGCTATTTCTAAAATAGTTTCATAGTTGAGGGCAATTAAAAGGTTGGGGGCTGGGAGCAGGAGAAACAGAAATACATAAAAACAGTAGCTCACCAAAGGCAGGAGGTAGTAGGGTGGGAAAAAGTTTGTCACTGACATTGCTTAGAATTGCTAGTGTATGGTGATATTAAAATGTAGTTTGCATATGCACAAGATATATTACTATATTTAAGTTCTGTACAGACAGTGTACCCCTCTACTGCCTGTACTGGTTGGAGCTTCATTGCCCCACCCTTGATACATCACTAACCCACATTACAGGAAGGACTAATGAAAGATAAATTTATGTTAATATAAAGAAGGAACTCTCTTCTGACCCAACAGAGAAGAGGATTATTGTGAACCAGGAGAAAATGGCATGGGTTACTCAAGGAATTCGTCTTCCAGCATGTAGAGTATTTGCTATGTGCAAGTACTTTAGAGTTTTATTTCTAACATTTAGAAGTCTCCTTCAAAGTGGTTGTTACCTATCTATCATGAGAAAACTGAGACCCAGAGAGTTGATAGTTTTGCAAGGAGTCACAACTAGCTAGCTAGTGGTGATTCTGGGATTCAAACTCCAGTCTATATGACTCAAGAGTTCACTATCTTCCTACTAGGCAGGCATTACGTCTCTGGCACCTACCTCATTTTAAATGGGATTTTGATGGACAGTGCTTACATTTTCGGTTTGGGGTTGATTATTTTGTTAGCTTATTTTGATTATGTCACATATATTTTCTAACTATTGGTTAGAAAAAAGATTAGCAATTTTGCATACCTTTTTGATAAGGTGTTCTTGAGTTGCACGAAGATAAGCTAGCCTCCTTGTGAAGTTGTATTTTGGAGTAGTATTATTGTGTGAAAAAATATAGAAATCAATCTTCAAAGTCTAGAGAAATTAGAAAGTTTTGTTGATTTGTAAAAACTGGATTCAGTAAGAATGAAGAATAAAAAGTTGAGGAATCATATCTCTTGTCTCCAGTTATTTTTTTTTACTCTTACTTTTGACATTTCACTGATCCCCAGGAATCCAGAGTGTGTGAAGGAAAGAAAGGATAGAAAATAAGGCAAAAGTCAAAGTTTACAATTACTTCATGCAGTAGAATTTTGTTTGAGGAAGTACCTAGATAACACCTAATAAGGTTAGATCATAAATTCATAGTGCAGTTTTGGGTTGGGCAGGTTGGGACCTTATTAGTGGGTGTGAAGGAAAGGAAATCTGACATGGGAAGGTCAGATACTGAGAAATAACCCGAACCTCTGGTAGACCCAGAAATTTGATAAGCATTATACAATCCAGTATTCAAAGAAGTATGCTAAACTCAGGTTCTGAAAAACTAGTATCAGTAATCGTGATAATAATGAATCAACTACTTAATGGGCCTTCTAAAGGACAGGTGCTTTTATGGTCCTCACAGCAACAATCCAAGGAAGGTTTTATAATTCTTTACAAGTGAGCTGCAGAAGGTCGAATAGTTTTCTCAAGGTCACATGAATCATAAGTGAAGGTATTTATATCTGAATTGCATTTGTGCATCTCAAAACCTGCCCTCATTCTAGGATATATTACTTGGCAAGATCTTAATTCACTGAGTAGTTCATGGGCATGGGATGCTAGAATTTTGAAGATGCAGCAAAGTTTGGAATCAGGCATCTGTCTGCATTGCCATTCAGGTAGTTGAACCACTTTTAAGAAAAGCAAGAAGACAAGACAGAAAAGGGCTCAGAGTTTAGCCCATGGTGAAAGAAGGTCAAGAAGGGTTAGGATGGATGACAATGTTTGAGGCAAGTGCACCAGGGCTTCAGGACGTGTTCCATAACCAAAATGTGAACTAGAATGCATATTGGTAAATCAAGGCAGAAGCATAGTCCTGATACCAACATGGAAAGAATGAGAGGAATATTATTGTTGGATGGGCATCCCAACTACATTTTTGAGTTCTAGATACCAACAGCTAGTGGATCTGAATCTGTTTGTCAAGATTAATTTAAAGAGGAGTGTGAGAAATTCATTGTATAATTTACGAAGTTCGCTTTGTGCAACTGAACCAGATTTGAAATTGGTAAGAAAGGAAAACAAGCCTTATGCACATCCCCATCAGAGTTTTGTTAGTTCTCTGTAATGAATTCATAATAACAGCTGTAGAAAACACGTGTAAGATGGTATTACCCTCTGTATGTGTACATGTGTGTCTAGTTTTCTTTGATACTCCCATATATACTTGTTTCCTGTGGGTCTTTGCTGTTCTAGTAAATTATTCTCAGCTTGACATCTGATTTCTCTGTCATTCACAGCTTTGGAAAGATGGTAGAGTAAAATAGGGACATTTTCCAAGTGCATATTTTAGTAGTACTAGGACATATGTATTGGGAAGTCTCATGAGATGTTAGTACTAACTCATGCAATTTGGCAGGCATAACTTTTTTATATTCTAAAATATAATGCTGCTAACTGGATTTTATGAAATCCTTCTGTCTTTTCTGCTTCTGAAACATAAAATGACAGCTAAAGTAACACTTCCTAAACAAGATGTTTCGAGGATTTAAATGTGATTGTTTATGAATATTCTGTCAGGAGTAATCTTGTATAAATTTGGATTTTTTTTTTTACTTTGACACATGATTGATTTTTTTCCTCTAACATTAGGCTTCAAGCAATATTAGAGAATGAAAAAGGGTAACAACTTGACTGACTGAAATGTTGTTTGGTTTACTTTCATAACAGATTGTTTATTAAAGTCTTCAAGAAACCTGTTTTATAACTTGAGGTTATAGTATTGCTAGGAACTTTCTTTAAAATTTTTATCAGTTATTATTTTCTAAATACATAGAGTATGGCACTTGATTTGATAAGTATGTATTATAATATGAATGGAAACCCTTAGGAATCATGGGGTTGAACAAACTGATGTTCACAGTAAATGTGCAGGTGAGTTTTAGGTTATGCTATTGATTTTGAATTCAGTGATAAAATGCTGTGTTATCTTTGTCATTGTTTTTTAACAATATAAAACTGGAGTTTTGCCCTGTGAGTTCAAGAATGGTGTTTCATTTGCTCCTGTTTCTCTTGATCCTACAGCACAGTGCTTGGCCGTTGGAAGGTGCTCCATAAATCGTTGTTGAACTGTGGTTTTCTAAGTAGAAAAATCTCAATGGTATGATAGTAGTTAGCCTAGTGACCATCGCTACCATGAGCTGCTTTATTTAGTAAGCCATGGTATTTTCCTTCTCAGCTGAATGCTGCTGCTGATTCAAAGTAATAAAGGCGAGAGATTCTTCCTGACATGCAGAATGAGACAAAGAATTAACCAAATCTTGTCATCAATCAGTCATCAAATATGCTTCAGGATTCTGCTTTACTCATTGAGTGTCTATGTTGCACTGTAATTACCAAATGGTCTTATTTATCATTTAGTGCTAAACGAATGCATCCACCTTTTATACTTAAGCTTAAGAGTATAAGTTTCCACATATTGGAAACCACCTCACTGTATTTACTGGGCAAGTGGACACATTTGTTTTATGATTGTTTCTAACATGTTCTTCAGGGTAGCCTAGGATGTGTAGCATAACCATCAACTTCCTAGAAGCATTGGTTGCAGATACAAGACTTCAGTAGTTGTAGATACAAAAAGTGCCCTGGATTTCAACAGTGCTCATTGGTCCTGCCTTTCGTTCTTCTTCCTTCCTTCCTTCCTTCTTACCTTCCTTCCCTCTTTTTTTCTTTTCTTCTTTTCTACAGTTCATTGTTTTGTTGTACATAGTCTACATAGTTTTGTAATGTAGTTTAGCTATTTATAGTTTTAGTAAGTGAGTTTAATTCTAAATATCTGCTCCTTTTTATTTTCATTTTTTAATAGTGTCTCACTCTGTTGCCCAGGCTGGAGTGCAATAGTGCAATTATAGCTCACTGCAGCCTCAAATTCCTAGGCTGAAGAAATCATCACACCTCAGCCTCCTATGTAGTTGGGACTACAAGTGTACACCACCCCACCTGGTTATTTTTTAAAGTTTGTATTCAGACTGGGTCCCAATATGTTGCCCAGGCTGGTCTTGAACTCCTGGCTTCAAGTGATCCTCCCACCTCAGCCTCTCAGAGTGCTGGGATTATAAGTGTGATCCACTGTGCCTGGCCTCTGCTCTCTCCTTCTTTTTAACGCTTATGTATGGGTCTTTAGTGAATAGCCATAACTTTTCTTTATAGCTTTGGTAGGCACAACTTTGGCTTTGAGAGGACCTTTGCATCTATGACTACTGAAGTCTTGTATCTGCAACCAGTGCTTCTAGGAAGTTGAAGGTTATGCCACACATCCTGGGCTACGCTGGAGAAAAAGTTAGAAACAATCATAAAACAAATGTATCCATTCGTCCAGCAAATACCATGAGGTTTCAATATGTGGAAAGCGTTGTGCAGATGCTGTTACAAGAGAGAGTTGAATCAAGATAATAATGTGTATTTTCCTACAGTGTATTGACATTGAACCAAAGACTGGACTTCCAAATTGATCTTTATAGTCTGTTAAAACATATATTCTTAAAGCTCAAAGTTATTTTTTATTCCTAATGAGGTGTTATTTGAATAAAATAACAAAAAAGAATATATACAGATTATTTTATTTATATATTTGATAACATATTTGATAGAAGGAAAAATTTGCCCAAGCATGAGATTATATCCAGATTTTTTTTTTTACCATTAAGAACATCTATGTAGAATTTTTTCCAGGATTGCAGCATAATATTAATAATAGAATCCATATCCTTTATTGTGTGCCTATTATAGCCAGGAAGTTTGCAAATATTTAACTGGAGAAACAGATTAGTATAGAGGTTATGATTATGGTCTTTGTAGTTGAATGTGAATTCAAATTCCAGTGTTCTTGTTTATTACTGGTGTGGAAATTATTAAGTTTTGTAAGCATAGATTTCCTTCTCTGTAAAAAGAAGATGATAGTATCTTCTCTTTAAAATTATTGTGTGGTTAACTGGTAGTAGCCATGTAACGTCACATTATATATAATGTGTGATATATATAATGTGAATATCTTATGATATATGTATATATATTATGTGTGTAAAATAAAACATGTATGTAATATCTCATGTTGTTTCCTTTCAGTTCTCACTTCATTTCTATGGTCCAGGTACCTGCCCTCCAAGAGTTTTGAAATTTGGCTAAGGTCACCAACTGGGTTGCTGGGACTCAAACCCAGTTCATTCAGATTCAAAATCCACACCCTTTCTAATCTACCATACTGCTGTGTGTCACAGTCATTTCTCTCCCTACCACAGCATGACAAAGCAGTGTGCTGATGGTGATTGTTCTTTTCAGTCCCTCAAAGGGGCTTTTATCTGAAAATGTTCTCCCAGAAGTCTTACTATATTCTTTTTTTTAAAATTTGTACTCACTTAGGTTCATGCTGGTTAGTATTATGCTCCAAATTAGCCTATATTCTTAGCCTATAAACCTGATTTCTGCTCTGAGAAAAAAATACCATATAACTATTCATATAAAGGGAATCTATACTAGTTTTTGTTAAATGTAAGCAAGAAAGGTTGTTGTTTCCGTAGGGGAAAAAAAAAACAATGTGTGAATTTGATTCAATACCTGCATTGCATTTAGGTCTTTCCAGGCTGGATATTTGGAGAAAGAAGGAAATATCACTATAGTTTTTACAAAGAGAACTACAAGGGACCCTATGCTGTAATAGCAGAATCAGATTGCTTTATTTAAATCCCATCATTATTTATCCAATAGTTCCAAACTTCAAAGTGTTAAATCAATTGTGCTGTGTGATCAAAAGTAATTTGTTGCTAAAAAAAAATAAGGTACTCGTTTTCAGATGATTTACTTTTAATTAAACATATTTTGTAGATTAAATGTGATTCCAGGTTATTACAGTATTTATAGCATTGTCATGTATTTGTGTTTGTATATTTTCTCTGGGAAGAAAGAGATGGAATTACATATAGAGTCATAGGTATGCTCAAAAAAGTGAATTTCTTATGTGAATGCCACCACCTCATTAGTTTCCATCAGAAAAAAAAACTAAACTAATTCAGTAAAATAACTTTGGGTAACAACCATGTGCTGAAATATGTATACACACACACACACATATATATACACACATACACACACACATATATATACACACACACACACACGGTCCCCAAGTTACAATAGTTCAACAAGATTTTTCTTTACCATGGTGCAAAATCAATATGCATTCAGTAGAAAGAAAAGCAGTATGATATGCTCTCCTGATGCTGGGCAGTGGCCACAGCTCCCAGTCAGCCACAGGATCACTGGGTAAACAACTGATAACTCCAAAGTGTACTGTGTTGCCAGATTATTTTGCCCAACTATAGGCTAATGGAAGCATTCAGAGCACAATAAAATAGGCTAGAGTTAACTATGACTTTCCTTAGGTAAGGTATTTAAATGCGTTTGTCTTACAGTGTTTTCAACTTATGGTTGATTTATCAGGATGTAACCCCACTGCAAGTTGAGGAGCATTTTGTAACATATTTCATCAATCACTACATATCTGTATTTATCTATATCTGTAAATACACCACACACACATGCACACATACACATACACATACACAAAAACACACAGAGAAATGCTGTGAGCAATGGGAGACTACTAGTGTCTGAAATACTTCATTTCTGAAGAAAACAAAAGAAAATCCTGTTTGTTTCTTTTTTCACCTTTTCTTTTAGATTCAAGAGTTACATGTGCATGTTTGTTACCTGGATATATTGTGTGATGCTGAGGTTAAGGGTACAAATGATCCCGTCACCCAGGTACTGAGCATAGTACCCAACAGTTCATTTTTCAGCTCTCAAGACATCCTTCTTCCTTCTCTCCTCTAATAGTCACCAGTGTCTGTTGTTGCCATCTTTATGTCCATGAGTACCCAATGTTTAGCTCACACTTATAGGGAAGAATGTGTGGTGTTTGCTTTCTGTCCCTGCATTAATTTGCCTAGGGTATTGGTCTCCAGCTATATCCAAGTTGCTGCAAAGGGCATGACTTTATTCTTTGTTGTGGCTGTGTAGCATTCCATGGTGTGTATGTACCACATTTTTTAATATCTAATCCACTGTTGATGAGCAGCTAGGTTTGCTCCATGTCTTCACTATTCTGAATGATGCTGCAATGAACATGGAGTGCATGTGTCTTTTTGGTAAAATGATTTGTTTTCTTTTGGGTTTATGCCCAGTGATGGGATTGCTGAGTCCAGTGGTAGTTCTAAGTTCTTTGAGAAAACTCCAAACTGCTTTCCACAGTGGCTGGAACTAGTTTACATTCTCACCAACATTGTATAAGCATTCTTCCCTTTCTTCCACAGCCTGGCCAACCTCTGTTGTTTTTTGACACTGTTGTAAGAGCCATTCTGACTAACGTGAGATGTTATCTCATTGTGCTTGTGATCTGCATTTCTCTGATGATTACTGGTGTGAAGCATTTTTTCATGTATGTTGGCTAGTTTAGAAGTGTCTGTTCATGTCTTTTGCTCATTTTTTAATTGGGTTTTTTGCTTGTTGGTTTAAGTTCCTTGTAGATTCTGGATATCAGACTTTCGTCAGATGCATAGTTTGTGAATATTTTCTCCCATTCTCTAGGTTGTCTGTTCACTCTATTGATAGTTTCTTTTGTTGTGCAGATGCTCTTTAGATTAATTAGGTCCTACTTATCAATTTTGTTTTTGTTATGATTACTTTTGAGGATTTAGTCATAAATTATTTCCCAAGGCCAATATCCAGAATGGTGTTTTCAAGGTTTTCTTCTAGGATAATTATAGTTTGAGGTCTCATACTTAAATCTTTAATCCTTCTTGATTTAATAATTTTTGTATATGGTGAAAGGTAGGGGCCAAGTTTCATTCTTCTGCATGTGGCCAGCCAGTTATTCTAGCACCATTTGTGAAATAGATGCTATTCAATAAAATACTATTCAGTAAATTTCCCCATTGCTTATTTTAGTCAACTTTGTCCAAGATCAGATATCTATAGATGTGCAGCTTTATCTCTGGGCTCTGTATTCTGTTCCATTGGTCTGTGTGTCTGTTTTTGTACCAGTGCTATGCTGTTTTGGTTAGTCTTATACTAAAAAGTCAGGTAATGTGATGCCTCTGGCTTTGTTCTTTTTGCTTAAGATTGCTTTGACTCTTCAGGCTCTTTCTGGGTTCCCTAGGAACTTTAGAATAGTTTTTCCCAATTCTGTGAAAAATGACGTTAGTAGTTTGATAGGAATAGCATTGAATATTTAGATTGTTTTGGGCAGTGTGCCCATTGTAATAATTTTGATTGTTCCAATGCATGAGTATGGAATGTTTTTTCTTTTGTTATGTTCTATGATTTCTTTTGAAGTGTTTTATGGTTCTCCTGGTAGATATATTTCACTGCCTTGGTTAGATTTATTCCTATATATATTTATTTTTTGTGTGTCACTCTTGTGAATGGGATTGCATTCTTCATTTAGCCCTCAGCTTGAACGTTACTGGTGTATAAACATGCTACTGATTTTTGTACATGATTTTGTATCCTGAAACTTTGCAGAATTTATCAGTTCCAGGAGCCTTTTAGTGTAGTATTTAGGATTTTCTAGGTACAGAATTGTATGGTCCGTGAAGAGAGATGGTTTGACTTATTTTCCCATTTGGATGCCTTTTATTTCTTTCTCTTGCCAAATTGCTCTGGCCAGCTCTTCCAGTACTATGTGGAATAGGAGTGGTGAGAGTGGGCATCCTTGACTTGTTCCAGTTCTCAAGAGGAATGTTTCCAGTTTTTGCCCATTCAGTATGATGTTGGCTGTGAATTTGTCATAGATGGCCCTTATTATTTCGCGGAGTGTTCCTTCAACGCCTAGCTTCTTGTGAGTTTTATCAGGAAGGGATGCTGGAGAAAATCTTGTGTTTGGGGGATTGTTAAATAGAATTAGTTTAAGGAATGACATTATTAGAGATGATTTTAGCAATGCAGCACTTTTAAGGGCATGCTAATTTCATGATTACTACAGAACAATTTTAGAAACAGATAAATTAATAATAAATGGTGGCATTGAGGCTGGAAAACAATTATTTGCATTTTGACTACTTTGTTATGAGTCACTTACTTAGTTATCATACTCCAAAATAGGAGCTACTTTTATTCCTGAGACTTTAGTTTTCATTTTATGTGACTATAAATATATGTAACTATAAATACATTTTTGCCAAGTTCTTACCATGTAAAACTGCCTTTCTGATGCTATGCAATATGTACTGTAATATATCGCTCTTAATTAACGTTTGAGAAATTAGTGACATTAAAACATATAACCCAAATGGAAAAGAAACTCCTTTTATCAGGTTGTTTCATTATTAATGATTCTTGTTTACTTCTATTTCAGGACGCAAATCAATTTCACAGTGGCTATTGATTTTACAGCATCAAATGGTGAGTGGTTTGGTTATCCCCTGATAAAAATCATCAGCAATTACATGAAATATAAATTTATATTTTCATGAGTGTTAATTTATTCCTATATTCATATACTTCTGAAGCTTTCCATATAAAATATACATAAATTTTTCTTTCTTTTTAATGTTGTGAAATAGTTCAGATATACAAAAGGCTAGAAATAATATAAGAAAAATGCTAATAGTATCATTCAGATTTATTATATATTGAAATATTATCATTGTTTTACATGTCTTTAAAAGAATACAAATTTTAGATGTACTGAAGCCTATTGTATATCTCTGACCCATTCTCCTACCCTCTGTTCTTTTCTTTATATAACTATAATTCTGAAGTGTATCAAGTGATAATCCTCATTTTTATAGTACTTTTGTATGTATGAATTTATATAAATATAATTCAACAATATCTGTCCTTTATAAAGTTGGTTCACATTTACTCAATTATTAATTTTTAATAATTATTCATGTTAACACATTAATATCTAATTCACTTAGAGGGACTGATATGTAACAGTCCATGTATGGATATTCATAATTTATGTATTAACCCTTTTAAGAAAAAAAAGATAGTGGACTTTTATGTTGAAGCGACTTTATTTCAAACAGAACAATCATTTGAAATTAGTTATTATGTATCATCAGAATGTGAACCTCATTATGTAACTTTTACCAGAAGTTGCCACTAGTTTATATTTGTCTATTTTTTCTTTCAAATGGCTTATTATATCTATGGATCCCACCTTATATTGTCTTTATTTCATATTTATCTCACAATGATTCACATTTTACAAAATAAAAGAAATTTTAGGGAAGAAAGTACCTTAGAAATCACTTAATTGAACCCTCCTCTTATACAAGTGAGGACCCTCAGATCCAGGAAATATTTTTACTAATAAACACACTTGGCTTGTTAGTTCTAGAGTTAGAACTACAGATAAGACCAGACTCTAATTCAGCTTTCACTGCATGTCACGTTCATTCTCCAACAGTGTGGTTTCCATTAATCATTTTTACTCGTGTTTTATTCAGCATAATACAGAACATAGAAATAATACCTAAGGCCAGGCATGGTGGCTCATGCCTGTAATACCAGCACTTTGGGAGGCTGAGGGGGGCGTATCACCTGAGGTCAGTAGTTTGAGACCAGCGTGGGCAACATGGTGAACCCCATCTCTGCGAAAAATGCAAAAGTTAGCCAAGCATGGTGGTGCACACATGAAGTCCCAGCTACTCAGGAGGCAGAGGCAGGAGAATTGCTTGAAGCTGAGAGGCAGAGGTTGCAGTGAGCCAAGATTGCGCCACTGTACTCCAAACTGGGCGACAGTGAGACTCCATCTCAAAAACAAAACAAAATAAAACAAACAAACAAAAAGAAATAATACCTAAAATCCAACGCTTTAAAATACTATATTTTGTTCACTGATAAATACTAGCACAACTATTAAGATAAGAAAGAATTTATTCAATAAAAAGACAAACATTTTTGATTTGAGAAGAAACATTGACTTGAGAAGAAACAGATAATCATAGTAGACCTATAACAAGTAAAATGACTGAATTAGTGATTTTTAGAAGACTATCCACAATGTTAATCTCAACCCAGGCCCAGGGAGCTTCATTGGTGAATTCTAACAAATATCTAAAGAGGAATTAATTCCAATTCTTCACAGACTCTTCTGAAATATGAAAGAAGGTTAATTCCCAGCTCATTTTGTGAGGTTAATATTATCTTGATACCAAGAGAATTACACACCCTAACAAAGTAAGATTTGTCCTTGCAATGAGAGGATTTTTAATATTGAAAAATCAAATAACATAACACACCTGTATTAGTCTTCTTTCATGCTGCTAATAAAGAGATACCCAAGACTGGGTAATTTATGAAGGAAAGAGGTTTAATTCACTCACAGTTCTATATGGCGAGGGAGGCCTCACAATCATGACAGAAGGAGAATGAGGAACAAAGTTACGTCTTACATGGTGGCAGGCAAGAGAGCATTTGCAAGGGGACTCCCCTTTATAAAACCATCAGATCTTATGAGACTTATTCACTATCATGAGAATAACATGGGAAAGACCCACCCCTATGATTCAATTCCCTCCCACCGGGCCTTTCCCATGGCACATGGGAATTATGGGAGCTACAGTTCAAGATAAAATTTGGGTGGGGACACAGCCAAACCATTATCAACACCCTTTCGATAGAAGAAAACACTGAAACCACACAATCATCTCAATTGATGCAGAAAACACATTTTACAAAGTCCAGTGCACTTTCATGTTAAAAACACTCAACAAACTAGAAATAGAAAGGGATTTCCTAATCCAATGAGGGAATCTATGTAAAGTCCACAAATAACATGATACTTAGTGGTGAAAAGCTTGACATTTTCCTCCTGAGATAAAAAACAAGACACAAAGGTATGCTCCCACCTCTTCTATCCAACATTATACTGGAGGTTGTAGCCAAGGCCATTAGGCAAGAAAACTAAATACAAAATATCCAGATAACAAGGGGAAAAATAAAAGTATCCTTATTGCAGATGGCATGATCTTGTATACAGAAAACCCTAAGGAATCCACTGAAAATCTACTATAACCAATAAATAAGTTCAGCAAGTTTTCAGGATAGAAGATCAATATATAAAACTCAGTTCTTTTATGCACTTCCAAGAAACAATTAGAAAATGAAATTCAGAAAACAATTTATCATAGTATCAAAAGGAATATTATACTTATGAATAAATGTAACTGGCAATTCTTCTTCTGGAAATATATGTAATACAGAATTACCTGCACTCACAGAAAATGCCATAGTTCATAGTAATTTGTAAAAAAAAAAAAAAAAATCAGAAAGCTTCATAGAGTATACCAGCTGGGTACTGGTAAAATAAACTGTGGTTTAGCCACAGAATGAAACACTATGCAGCCACCAAAAGGAAAGAATGAGGGAAAAGAAGGAAGGAAGGGAGGGAGGGAGGGAGGGTAGGGGAAAAAGAGAGAAGAAAGGAAAGTGGACCATTCTTTCTACTAATATGGAAATACTTCTAAGATATATTGTTAAATGAAAAGACCAAAGTAGAGAACAGAGTTATCAGTTATCAGTGTGCTGCCCTTTATGTAAAAATCGGGGCACATAACAATATAAATGCATAAATATTAGAAGTATACATAATGAACTAACGGAAGGTGACTAGCACTAGTCAATTAGGTGAGCTAAGAACATTGGAGAGTAACTTCTTTATGGAAGTCTTTTTATAGTATACTGATTGTGAAATTGTGAATACCTGTTCATAAAATAAACAAATATGGTTAAAAGAATGGAAAACAAGAGAAGTGCAAAACTTATAGTCCAACGACTCTGAAACAAGATAAGTGCAAACTAGTTTCTGAAAAAAAAAAAAAAAACATTGTTGAGATAAATTAAAAATCAAAATAAAGAGAAAAACCAGCCATGCTCATGGATTAGAAGACTCCACACTGTTAAGGTGGCACTATTCACCAAAGTGATCTACAGATTTAAAGCAATCTTTATCAAAATCTGAAAGGATGTTGTGGAAGAAATTCATATGGAAATTAACATGAAATTTATTTAAAGCAATCCTTATCAAAGTCTGAAAGGACTTTTTGGAGGAAATTCATATGGAAATTAATATGAAATTGCAAAGGACCCAAAAGAGCTAAAGCAAACTTGAAAAAGAACATTGAAGTAGGAGTCGTCATATTTCTCACTTTTAAAACTTACTACAAAGCAACAGTAATTAAGACGGTGTCCTATTGGCATAAAGATGATTATACAGATCAGTGAAATGGATACAAGTTTGCAGAAGTAAACCCTGATGTCTGAGGTCAACTGATTTCAAGAATAATACCAAAACAATGCAATGGGGGAAGACTGGTCTTCTTAGCAAGTGGTGCTGGGACAACTGGGTAGCCACATGCAAAAGCATGAAATTGGACTCTTCTCACATACAAAAATTAACTCAAAGTGGATCAAATACTTAAATGTAAAAGCTAATGCTATATAATTCTCAGAAGAAAACAGAGGGCTGCATCTTCATGACCTTGGATTTGGCAGTTGATTCTTAAATAAGACACCAAACTCATGAGCAACAACAACAACAAAATAGATAAAATGAACTTCAAAATCAAAACTTTTTATGCTTTGAAGGACACTATCAAGAAAATGAAAAGACATCCCCCAGAGTGGAAAAAATGTTTGCAAATCATACATCTCATGAGGGACTTGAATCTAGAATATATAAATAACTTACAATTCAATAAAAAAGACAAATAATCCAATGTTAAAAGTGGGCAAAGGATCTAAATAGAGATTTCTCCAAAGAAGAATATATAAAGTGGCCTATAAGCACATGAAATGATTCTTGGCCAACTTAGGCATCAGGAGATCCAAATCAAAACTATAATGAGATATCATTTCATACCCACTAGGGTGACTATAAGAAAATGGTCAAATAACAAGTGCTGGTGACGATATGAAGAAATCAGAATCCTCCTAACATTGTTGGTGGTTGTGTTAGTTCATTCACATTGCTGTAAAGGAATACCTGAGACCGGGTAATTTATAAAGAAAGTAGGTTTATTTAGCTCACAGTTCTGCAGGCTGCATAAGCATGGCACCAGCATTTGCCTGGCTTCTGGTGAGGCCCAGGAAGCTTTCAATCATGATGGAATGCAAAGGGGCATCCAGCATATTACATGGTGGGAGCAAGAGAGAGAGAGAGGAGGAGGAGGTACTATGCTCTTTTTAACAACCACCTCTCACATGAACTAACAGAGTGAGAACTCCCTCATTACCATGAAGATGGTACCAAGCCATTCATGGGGGATCCTACCCCATGACCTAAACACCTCCCACCAGGCCCCATCACCAACATTGAGATTTGGAGGGGACAAACATCCAAACCGTATCAGTGGGAATGTAAAATGGTACAGCCACATTAGAAAAACACTTTGCTAAGTTCCTCACATTGTTAAATATAGAGTTGCCATATGACCCAGCAATTTCATTCCTAGATATATACTCAAGAGACATAAAAACATGTATCAGCACTAAAACTCGTACGTGAATATATATAACAGCATAATATCCCAATTGTGGAAGCAACCCAAATGTCTAACAAGTGGTAAATGATAAAGAAAATCCATACAATGGAATACTATTGTGCAATAAACAATAATAAAGCACTAATACATGCATGATACAAGATAGATGATAGTTGAGATCTGTCAGCTAAGTGAAAGCAGCTAATTACAAAAGATGACATATTATGTGATTCTATTTTTATGAACTGTCAAGAAGAGGCAAATTGGAGACACAAAGATGATGATTCATTATTTAGGGCTAGGGTGGTAACTAATGGGTACAGTTTCCTTTTGAAGTGATGAAAATGTTCTAAAATTCACTATAGTGATGATTGCACATAACTAAGAATATACTAACCATCATTGAATTGTTCTTTGTTTTGTCTTATTTTGTTTTGTTTTTTGAGAGGGGGTCTCACTCTGTCACCCACACTGGAGTACAGTGGTGCAATCTCAGCTCACGGCAACCTCTACTTCCAGGGCTCAAGCGATTCTCCAGCCTCAGCCTCCCAAGTAGCTGGGACTAGAGGCACATGCCACCAACTCCTGGCTAATTTTTGTGTTTTTGTAAAGATGAGATTTCGCCATGTTGCCCAGGCTGGTCTTGAACTTCTGAACTCAAAGCGATCCACCCACCTTGGCCTCCCAAAGTGCTGGGATTACAGGCATGAGCCACCATGCCCAGCTGAATTATATATTTTAAATGGTTAATATGTAACTTATGTCATTACATCCCAATAAACTGTTAAAAATATTCTATTGAACTGTGATTTTCTTACAAAGGCATAGTACATCTCTAAAGCAAAATCAGATATAATTTTGATAATATTGGGTATAATAAAAGTATCTATATTGTCAGTTTGTTGAAAGGATTAAGTGAGCTATAGCATCAAGTGGTCGATACATGTTAGGTTCTATGTTATAATTATTATGGCTATTAGTTGGGCCCCAATGTTATTAACCTACTACAAATTCATTGTTTATAAGCATCTTTGCAGATACAGAGGAAATACAAACACTGTCCCAGACTCAAGGAGTTGACTCAATACTTTAAATTGCCTTTTTTTTTTTTTTTTTTTTTTTTTTTTTGGTACAGAACACAAGATCCATAACAGTATAAGAGAAAAGACAATAAGGGCTGGAATAAACAACGAGGGTTGTCTAGTATGTGTGAGACATAAGTTGGAGGAGGAGAAGGTGAATTTCAGGACAGGGTGGCAACTTGAGAGGTAGAGGTGGGAGGGAAAGTATCATTAGCAATAATGTGAAGAGACTGGCGTAGAGGAAGATGCTGGAAAGAGATAGGTGACATCTTTGTATGGGTACAAGGGGCCCAGCTATGCATGATAGGTTAAAATGTTTATATGTTCTGGGGTATTAATTGTATTTTTTTATTTACAGTTTTCATAGTGAAGTAAAAGTATTTGCCATACTCTCACCATTGGGTTAAAACTCTTCTATATTTGCGACTTTGAGAGTTGGGAGAAGTGTTTGTTTGTTTGTTTGTTTGTTTATGTTTGTTTTTGAGACAGGGCCTTGCTCTGTTGCTCAGGCTGGAGTACAGTGGCACTATCAGGGGCTCACTGAACCCTTGACCTCCCGGGCTCAAGTGATCTCCCACATCTCAGCTTCCTGAGTAGCTGAGACTACAGGCATATGCCACCACACCCAGCTGATTTTTGTATTTTTTGTAGAGGCAAGGTTTCACCATGTTGGCCAGGCTGGTTGCGAACTCCTGGGCTCAAGCTATCCACCCACCTCAGCCTCCCAGAGTGCTAGGATTTCAGGCATGAGAGTTGTGTTAAATAACCATTTAGTTTAGTAATGGTATTTTTTATCTGATTCCACTGGGCTGTGGATCAACTGGCAAAGTCCCTACTTTAGGAGGAAGTGTCAAAGAAAAAATCACACTGGACACATTAAAAAGGCAAGAAAGGCTTTAAGACCATTGCAAAGGAGTCAGGACTATTACAATAGAAGACAAAAATTGAACTCTACTCCAAAACAAAAGGTGGGAGTGTTTGTGCTTGCTGAGGTGAGCTACTGGAAAAGTCCTGGAGGACATTAGCACGGAACTTGGTTTGTGTGCTTAGGCCATCTCTGTTTGCTAATTGGTGCTTATTGAAGTTAGGCTTCTATCTTCTCACGGAGACTGGAAGATAGGGCTGCTGTTTTTCTTGATGTTTATATTTCAAAGGAATGCCTTCCGTGTCCTTGAGAAAGATACTCCTTGGTTATAGAAGATTTACATCTCAAAGGGGCAGAGGAAAAACTTACAATTGCAAGTTTTCTAAAGTGAGAGCTCTAAGAAAAGAGCAATCAGGGTCTTATAGTCAAGAAGAAACTTTCTACAAGTTTCGTGAAGTTGAGGGGAACATTAGGCCATTTTGGTCAGAAGATACTTTTTTAGTGATTTTGTTCTGTGGAGCCAGCCCCTGAATGCTGGTAACTCCTGGAAATAGATATTTAAAAAAAAAAAAAAAAAAAAAAAAAAGTGCAATTAATTGTTTTTAGGACAAAAATATTATATGTACAATTACCTGTCAGATAACCCAAAGGGAGATCTTTATTTTGTTTCTCTTTGGATCTCAAGTGCTTTTTATTATTTTTTTTTCTTATCAGAAAAACTATGCCCTGAGCCTTTTCTTCCTCAGGCAATGCTTTAATGTAAAATTGAGCTTTATGTGCTGTTAGGAGTCTAGTCTCATTTAACTTTCCATTTTCACTTAAGAAACCAAATGGACTTTCAGGCTGCCTTTATGCTGGTAATTAGGGCAACTTGATGTGAATCTCAATGTGTTTGAGTGGTAGCACATATTAATACATTACACTTTCTGTCAATTTCATCGCTATTCAAGTGCAACATCCTACACAGTATAAGCACTTTGAAATTCAGAACCTTCTGGATGACCCAGACCATAATAACTGTAGCAGTTCAACTTACAATACTATGGTGCTGTATTATTTTTAATCACTTTTAAACATGTAATCTCATTTTGTCCTCCTGGTAAACACAGTGGTAGGATTTATTTTATAGAGGCTGCCGTACAAATGGCAAGACTTGACTCTGGCCTCTGGCTCCTAGCTTAATGTCTAGTTCAAAAGTTGTGAAGAATTTTTTAGATCTAGATATTTAATCAGCCTGCACTTGAAAATCACTATGCTTCCCTTTTTTAAGTGCTAAATTGGGATATTTCTCAAATATTCAGTTTATATTGGTGATAAAACATTACAAAGCCTTCGTAATTATTGAAGTCCATTAAATCTACTGGGTCATCTTGCCATAGGCATAAGGATTCAAGCTAAAGGCGCATGATTTTGTTTAAAAGTTAAAGATTATAATAAAATAAGATTAACAAAAGTACTTTTATACTACCGGAACAAAAACTCAAAAATAGCCTGTGGCATTGAAAATAAGAATCATTTCTGAAAAATTCTGCATATGCTTTGGCATATCTTAGAACTTTCTATATGTCTAATATAATGTAACAAATATTCCTATGTTAATATCCATCCAAAAAGAAATGATTTGACACACTGTATATAGGCAGAAAGACATAATTTTGAATATTTCGTTCTGAAATAGACACTAAGAAAAATCTTGTTAAATGTATTTAGCCTAATTGCATATGTTTGAAATATGTGTTCTGTCATCAGGCAACCCTGCTCAGCCCACTTCCCTCCACTACATGAATCCTTACCAACTGAATGCCTATGGTATGGCACTAAAAGCAGTGGGAGAAATCGTTCAAGATTATGACAGTGATAAAATGTTTCCAGCTCTAGGTTTTGGTGCAAAACTGCCTCCAGATGGAAGGATATCTCACGAATTTGCACTGGTAAGAATTTGTCAAAAGGATTTGATGTTCTGAAAAATTAATGTTAGACCTTTTAATATTGCTTTGGTGCTTATTCTTTAGTCAGTCATGTAGCAAGCTTTTCTGACTGTAGCTTAATTTTGGTAAGTAAGCGACTTTGGAGTGTGAACTTAATGGGAAAAAGGACAGCTAAATAGCTTAGCCATAAATCTACCTGAAGTGCACCCACCTGATTTACAAATAGGGGGTCTATTTTGATTATCTATTGCTTGCTAACAAACCTTCCTAAAACTTGGAGATACCAAACAATGTCATTCTATTCTGCTTATGATTTGTGGCTCAGGAATTCAAGCAGAGTATAATGAGAGATAGCGCATTTTTGCTTTGCAGTATCTGGAGTCTCAGCTTAGGTGACTTGAATGGCTAGAGATGCCTGGAATTGGTGATTGGGGCCACATTTTTCAACTTAGTTCTGGCTGTCTGTTGAATTCCTTAGATCTTCTCCATGTTATGTCTTCTGGGGCTGATATGTCTCCTAACATGACTTCTTTGTTCATGTTCATTCATGTCTTGGGCCTGAGCTTGGATAGCTGAAAAACTGGGGTTGCCTGGACAACTCTCCCTTGTTTTATATATGGCCTGTCTCTGTAGTTATGGAGGGCTTCATAACTGTATAGTGGTCTCATTGTAGTACGATTTCTTATGTAGCAGCTAGCTTTTCCAGGGCGAGTAATCTAAAAGTCTAGGACAGAAACTCCAAGGATGTTTACATCATATTCTTAGAAGTACCAAAATGTTATT
Organism: Macaca fascicularis; assembly: GCF_037993035.2. Taxonomy (NCBI): domain Eukaryota; kingdom Metazoa; phylum Chordata; class Mammalia; order Primates; family Cercopithecidae; genus Macaca; species Macaca fascicularis. The sequence continues at coordinate 37,090,504 of NC_088385.1, read as the reverse complement.
TCTGCAACATCCTATTGGTCAGGCAAGTTACTAAGACCATCCCAGGTTCAAGGTAGAGGAATTAACCTTCACTTTTCAATGGGAGGAGTATCAAAGAATGTGTGGCTATTTGTAATGTACCATAATTTTTAAAATCTAAGAAAAGAAATAATTGTGTTAAACTTAATGAGGTTTATTAATTTTCCTTTCATATGTTTCTTCTCACCCTTGAATTTTTCCCTTTCTCTGTCTCTGTAATTCTCTCCTTTGCTGCCTTTCCTGCCTCTGTGGTCGTTCCTTGTAATCAAACCTATACAAATATACACTGGTTGAGCCTCCCAAATCAGAAAAGTAAATATTCCAAAATCTGAAACTTTTTGAACTCAACAAGATACTGAAGGGAAACACTCATCGAAGCAATTTGGATTTTGGATATTCAGATTTGAGAAGCTCAACTAGTAATTATATAAATATTTTAAAATCCAAAGAAAGAAATTCACAATCTGAAACACTCCTGGTTTCAGGTACGAGATACTCAACCTGTACTGTTAAGGAAGGATTTGTGCCTTAATTTTTTTTTTTTTTTTTTTAAGACAGAGCCTTGCTCTGTTGCCCAGGCTGGAGTGCAATAGTGAGATCTCGACTCACTGCAACCTCTGCCTCCCCGGTTCAAGCAGTTCTCGTGCCTCAGCTTCCCAAGTAGCTAGAATTACAGGCATGCATAACACCTGGCTATTTTTTGTATTTTTAGTTGAGATGGGATTTCGCTGCGTTGGCCAGGCTGGTCTCAAACTCCTGGGCTCAAGCAATTTGCTTGCCTCAGCCTCCCAAAGTGCTGGGATTGCAGGTGTGAGCCATTGTGCCCGGCATTAATTTGTTCTTTGAGCCCAATTAAAACACATATAGGATCCATATTGCTGTGGTTTCAATCTGGCCTCCCAGAGTTCAGGTGCTGCTAATGTAATAGTATTAAGTGAGGCCGTTAAGAGCTAGTTAGTCTGCAAGGGCTTCGCCCTCATGAATGAAATTAAGGCCCTTATAAAAGAGGCTTTACTCAGCTTGTCCTACCTTCTGCAATGTGAGGATACAGCCCTCACCAGACAACTGAACCTACTGGCTTCTTGATCTTGGACTTTCCAGCCTCCAAAACTGTGAGAACATTTCTATTGTTTATAAATTACCCAATCCCAGCTGTTCTCTTATAGCACAAACAGAATAAGATGAGAGATCAGACCTCTTTAAATCTATGAAAAATAGTCTCCCACATTGATGATGAAAATAAGAATGATTATGTTGATGATAATGTTTCAACTTCATTATTCCCTAATGATTATATTACTTTAAAATTTTCAAAGCACTTTTGTTTTCTTGTATAAGACAGACAAGGGTGAAGTAGGTTTTCAGTGAAATGGTATTTGACTCAATGCTGAGTATTTACTGAGTATCGAGTCACATACTTTATACTCATTATCTTATATAATCTTCATAAAATTCCTATGTGGTAGATACTTCATGCTGACGCATTGCACTGCTCTAGAAACTGCCAATCTCATTACCTGTGGTGAGAAAAGTTCACCAAGGAGTTGTATAATTCAACTGAGAGGCTCAGAAGTTGACCATTGTCCCAAAGGACAGGACTTGAACCCAGGTCAGTCTTATTTTAGAATTCATGCTCTTAACTACAGCTAAACCCCATCTTATAAAAGCACCTGTAATCTCACCTCTTGGATATATGCTTATATTAACACCATGATATATGTATCTTTATATAACTTTTTATATAAGATTTCATCTTTCTCAAATGTTTTAAGAGGAGAACTACACTTTTATTTTTGTATTTATTCTTACTTTTCTATTCCATCACCCACACGATTTCAGGAGAGGTTGCTGGAGGGCTTAATTCTTTCTTCCATGAAATAGGCCACATGCCAAACTCCAAGTGTCATAAAAATGAGTATCTGTTGGGATTTTGTTGTGTCTTAGAAAATTAAAGTCTCCCAGAAACTTATAAAACCATGAAAATCACTCATGTGATTCTAAGTCTGAAGTGCCTCAGGAAAAAGGTCAGGAGCTATTTTAATGCCTAAGAAAAGGAGTAATTGTGTTAAGCTAAATGAGAGGTTTATTAATTTTCTTTCCATACATTTCTTCCTCCACTAGTGTGTATTTTTTTTTTCCTTTTTCCTTCTCCTTTTCTGCTTTTCCTACCTCCACATTTACCCCTTGTAACCAAAACTATACAAATATCTACTGCTAAGGAATGATACATATTTTTTGTTATTTACACCATAATCTGTTCTTTGAGCCCAATTTGAACATTTATGGAATAGAGATCATACCCCTTTAAATCTATGAAAAGTAGTCTCTCAAATTGATGATGAAAACAATGATTGTGTTGATGATAATGCCTCAACTTTAGTATTACCATATGATTATATTACTCTAATTTTTTTCAAAGCACTTCTGTTTTGTTGGATAAATAAGGCAGATATGGGTTAAGTAGGTTGTCAGTGAGATAGTATTTGATTTGATTCTTGCTGAAATATTCTGTGTTAAGCTCATCTTAAATCACTGCAGTATCTATTGTCTAGGTACAGAAAATGACAAATACAAAAAGTTCAGTTTCATGACAGTCTGGCCTTTCATGAACTACCTGGTGTTAATAAACCCTCACGTTTCCATGGCATGAATTTGTGATATATATTCTCTAACATTAACCTGTTTATCTCACCAAATTCACATAATTCTTTTGGATAGCAAGGGAGTCTTCTTAACAACTTAAATTACCCCCAACGTGTAAGTTTTGCTGGCACAGATGTTGAACTTAAGCTTTACTCATTTGAAAAGGTCTCAGTAAATCCCAGCTTTTTATGTGAGACATACTATGGGAAAAGAAAAAGGAATGGGAAAGGAAAGGAAGAATTTCCTAGTATTACCATTTCAAGACTTATGGTTATGAAAAGAATGGGTCATTGCTCTCCTCTCATTATAATTCTTGATGACTCCTTTTGGGGTTATAACTGAAAACACAGTAGTGCGGAGTTCTGGTAGAGATATTTCTGATGAGCTTGTGGCCGGTGGTCCTTACAAGAAGGTCTTCCATGTGGACCAATAGAGAAACGCTACACCTGTCCAGGTGATTTCTCCTGGGAAATACCTAAATGCACTTGCATGCTTTTCACTTATTTTGGCATTTATACAAATGTATGCAATTTAATATTTATGTGTATGTATTTTTTTTTTTTGCCAAGTAGGCATCAGCAATTTAATAACCAAGAGTCTTTAACACTGTATTGCATATAAAACAGAAGCTCAATAGGTGTTTGTTTATCGAATAAAAGGAAGAATTCTCTCAGCTTTTTCCCACAGTAAGCAACAGTCACATTTCAGAGTAGAGCAACAGCCCCTAAGAGCTTCTTTTCAGTATTTTGTCAGCTTGTTAGCCCTGCTGAAAAGTGTCAAAGGCTGCAGGCGGCAACAGAAATGACAGGCTTCTTGCATGGAGCTGAGTCCACACTCTCAGCACAATCCCTGAGGGAGCTAAACGGGAGGAAAAATAGATAAGAGCTGGACACCCCTCCACACTTAAGTCTGAGTGGTGAGATTACTGATCATTTTAAAGTCTGATCTTTATGCTTTTCTATGTGTTCTACAAGTTAACATGTATTATTTTATAAATGGAAAGGTTAGTTAGGTTGTTGAAATATGAAATAGGGCGTCTTTTGCCTTCTTCATTAATAAACAACAAAATTAAATGTGCTTATTTAAAAAAAAAAATCCTATGTTTTACTTTTGTGTCAGAGCCACACCTGGACTTATTCTAATTTGTTTTAACAAGAAATAACTGATTCCCTGCATAATTACTTCAAGAAATGAGTTTTTAAACACATTTAAAATATTTTTATTTATTTCAATAGTTTTGGGGGAACAGGTGGTTTTTGATTACATGGATAAGTTCTTTAGTGGTGATTTCTGAGATTCTGATGCACCCATCACCTGAGCAGTGGTCACGGTGTTATCCTTCACCCTCCTCCCACCTTTCCCCACCAGCCTCCAAGTCCATTATGTCATTCTTATGCCTTTGCATCTTCATAGCTTAGCTCCCACTTGTAAGTGAGAACAGACAATATTTGGTTTTCTTTTCCTGAGTTACTTCACTTAGAATAATGGTCTCCAACTCCATCCAGCTTGCTGTGAATTCCATTATTCTATTCCTTTTCTTGGCTGAGTGGAATTGCATGGTGGGTGTGTGTGTGTGTATCACATTTTCTTTATCCACTTATTGGTTGGTGGGCATTTAGGCTGGTTCCATATTTTTGCAATTGCAAATTGTGTCGCTAAAAACATGTGTGTGCAAGTAACAGTCTTAAAACTCTTTTTATAACTCATTACAACTTTCTCATTAAGAAGAAAATCTCATTTTAGTAGCTGTAGATTATTTTAAATAATCCTGATGTAATCCAGAGCATATGCTAAAAAGAAGTCATAATTTTATGTGGTAAGATATTCTTATCATCTAAGACGTATGAGGGAACCTTAGAGCAACTTATTATGGCATTGGAACTAATTCAGAAATCATTAAACATTCCATGATGATGAATAGAACATCTAATGATTACCTTTACATTATCAAAGAAGAGAAGAATGGTGACCTTATAGTTTCAATTCCAGAGAAATAGTGGTAACATACAGTTTCATCAAAATGTAAACCTCCAATCAACATGTTAAAAAATAAAAGTAGCTCAGGACTACCCTAGTTTGTAACTGTTCCTTTAAGGTAGATATATAATACATTTTTATATGCCCAAAATCAGTAATGAACTTTAATTTTAATTAGCTTAATACCTTATCAGGGGAAAAGAGCACCACAGAATCTTAAAGGAATGTGAACTAGGTCGGCTCAGATGAACATCAGAACACTAACTGCTTTGTGCTAAATATTAAACTTATCTTTTTATTCTATTTTCAGCCAAGTCATTCAACCAGTTTTATAATGTAAAGAAGGCTTTTATTTTTATGCTTTCAAAAATGTATGAGGGTTAATAAAAATGTTTGAAGAAAAGACAAAATTAAAAGAAAAAAAGTGGATATATATCCCTCTCTCACGAATGATAAAATTGAAGTAGTTGGTAACATTTGACCCAGTTTCCTAAGATCCCCAGCCTTGTAGAAATCTTGGCATTTTGGCCAGGTGGGGTGGCTCACACCTGTAATGCCAGCACTTTGGGAGGCTGAGCCGGGTGGATCACCTGAGGTCAGTTCGAGACCAGCCTGGTCAACATGGCAAAACCCCGTCTCTACTAAAAATACAAAAATTAGCTGGGTCTGGTAGTGCATGCCTGTAATCTCAGCTACTCGGAAGGCTGAGACAGGTGAATCCCTGGAACCCAGGAGGCAGAGGTTGCAGTGAACCGAGATCTGGCCATTACAGTCCAGCCTGGGCAACAGAGCAAGACTCCGTCTCACACACACACAAACACATACAAAAAAAAAAAGAAAGAAAATGTAAAAAAGCTTGGCATTTCATAATTTTGTAGCATAATAGTGTGTAAGAAATTGAACTCTGGAGTTAGACTGCCTGGTTTAAATCTTAGCTCTCCTATTTGTGTTGCGTGACCTTGGGTACAGTATCAACATTTTCATTACCTTGGTTTCTTTATAAAGTGGGGTTAATGACTGTCCTACAATTTTAGGGTTATGAAAGTTATATGTAAATATTTTAGTATAAAACTTGGTATATAGAATTCAACAAATTTTAGTTATAAATTACCAGTTACTTGTGATTGTTCAGGTAAAAACATGTATGCTAAAATTATTGCTAACCCTATTTAAAAGTAGTGACTATCACTAGTGGATAAAAAATATATGTACACAATTTTAGATATTCCCCTTTGAGAAGTGGAGGCTATCTCCTTTTTCTCAAGTGTGAACTAGACTTAGTAACTCATTTCTAGCAAATGGATTAAAGTAGGAGTAATGATATGTAACTTCTGAGACTGGCTCATAAAAGGCATTGGGGCTTTGTCCTTGCTCTTTCTCTGGGATCACTCAATCTGGGGAAAGTTAGCTTCCATGTTATGAGAACACTCAAGCAACCCTGTGGAGAGTCCATTTGGCCTCCTGCCAACAGCCATGTAAGTGAGCCTTTTTGGAAATAGATCTTTCTGTCCACTGTCAAGCTTTCAGATGACTTCAGCCCAGGTCGGCATCTTCACTGCAACCTCATGAGAGATCCTGCTCAGGAACCACCCTGCTAAGCTGCTTCTGGATTCCTGAGACTTCAAAAATGTATGAGATAACAAATGTTCATTGCTTCAAGCCACTATACATAGGGTATAACTTTGGGGGTAATTTGTTACATAGCAATAGATAACTAATACATGGTCTTGTGTTATTTGTATAATTTGGACTAGGAAAATTAAACCTAATAATGACAGAGCATTTAAGGTATGAAAAAGCCAGCCTAGATGTTCAGGGTTAAAGTTGCCTCAGGTCCTGTCCCCAGAAAAAGAGCTTGGGTTAAAGTTGCCTTTCTGGGCGCTGTTCCCAGAGTAAGAGCTTCTTAACAGCAAGCTCCGTTTCCCTTGAATGACCTGGGTTGTTTTTTTATTCCTTTCCTTTTGCCTTGTCTTGATGTTTCCCACACCAAATTATATTCCCTCTGACACCTTCTCTACTTGGAGTTATCAGTTGTGGCCTGAAAATGTTCATGTGGCAGATATTTTACATTTTTCCTGCTATCAGGTAAAACTGTTTGAATTGATAACATTTATTTTTTCTAATTTTAATACATGTTCACTGCAGAAAAATTGGAAAAATAGCGAATAGGTTAAAGGACGAAAGGAAAGTTATCAGTTATCTAACCACCCAGAGGTAGCCACTATTAATACATTGGTTTTCTTCTTTTTAGGATTTCTATATGTTTATCTCCACATGTACACAAACCTGTGTAAATTAAGATACTATTAATTTTAAAGTGTTGTGGTGTTCAGCTTCTCTTATTTAAATTTTTCTTCTGCCATTTTTTGAAGGGTATAGATTTTTAATGACTGCACATATCATATTATGATCTGCATAATATATCATAATCTATTGTTGATCACCTAATGTATTATTGTTTTGCTATTGTAAATTTATAAATAAGCGCTCTTCCAAAAAATATTTATGATTGTCAATGTGTATTATTCTCTTGTCTTTTTTAATTGATCTTCACGGAGATTTACTTTTTTACTGTTGTTTTGTTTTGCCTATGAATTTCTACAGAATGGGAACCCTCAAAACCCCTATTGTGATGGCATTGAGGGGGTCATGGAGGCTTATTACAGGAGTCTGAAATCTGTACAACTATATGGGCCCACCAACTTTGCTCCTGTAATTAATCATGTAGCAAGGTAAGTAGAGAGTAGACAAGGGGCTTATTCTGATGTACTGGAACATGGTGAACTCGTAACATTGTTGCTAGTATGACTCCACACATGAAAGTTGTTTTCTTCTAATTTACCTCCAAGAAAGTGAGGAAAAAATGTACCTTAGAAAGAGTCTCTATCGAATGATCATGATACTTTGCTGAGAACTGTACATTAAAATCTCAAGTGAAGAAACATTTGCTGGGTTATGTTAGGAACTATCTTTGTTCAACTAAGGAAAACGTTTTCTTAGGAAAAGGCATCCATGAAGAAAATAACAAGATCAGTGGTGATGTAAACTGTGTAAATCATTCTTATTTAGTATCACATTCCATAGTAGTAATAAGTAGCATAGAAGTAATAAGAGACTGAATTCTATTAGATGACTACTTGAAGCATTCGGTGATATATAGGGCACATTATTTTAACTTCTCTGAAATTAATATAGTAGCTAATTTATAAATTCCCAGAGCTCTACCTGTGTATAGTACATAGTACTGAAATCAGAATATAATTGCTTATTACTCCAGGTACATGTTCTGAAGAAAATGTTAAAATGTAAAAAATAAATCTATATATACTTATCATTTTTCATTAATGCATAAATGAATTAGACAACACTGTTTAAATCCCTAGAAAGTTTGGCCTATGTAAATCCTATGACACCCTGACTTATTTTGAGATAATTAGAAATTGCATATCCTTTAAAACATGTAGCCAGAACTTGAAAAAAATTCTGTATTTTGGTCAGTTTATCAAGTACAAAGGTAATGTGAAACCCCAGTTCTCTGAAGGTTCTAGTACTTTACCACTTTCCCTAATGAATATTACTGGCAGTTTCAGTGTGTTCTACTTTTCATTATCTGGGACATGGACAAAATGCTAAAATATCCCTTGCACCCAGGGCTGACCCCAGTGCAACTTCCCTGTGGAACTCCGACTAAGGTTGACAGTGATACATTGATGACTGTTCTCTGAGTGTGACCCTTCAGCTTGAATTTTTCAGACAAAATCATCTGCAATCTCTACTAAAATATGAATTTTATTAATACATCTTAACCCTGTACACATTCAACCCCACAAAAAAATGGTACTTAGTCTTACCTATTTTACCTTTATTTCTCTGGCACCTGTTCTTTTCTATTTCTCTTTTTTTAATACAATCTTGGCTCCCAAAATTGATCTCACAATCCATTAATGGGTCATTACTTGCAATCTGAAAAACATATCCTAGCTTATTATACTAGCCAATGTAAGTAATGTCATATATACTGTCTCTTGATGGCTGTCAAATAAAGCAGAATATAATACCATGCTAATACAAGATAAAATATAATTGACGGCCACACTACCCTGCAGATCACTTTTTTATAAAAAGATAAGAGAAAAATGACAGGACTTGTGTTGTGTGAACTCATGTTGGTTATGAGAAATGTGCTCATCAATGCTTCCCAAGTAATTTCATATTTTTTCCTGGTATGTACATATAATAAAAGTTAAAATGATAGATATAAAATATCTAGGTACTTTTCTATATACATTTAAAATTAAAGGCTCCACAGTGTTCTATTGCGATTTTTTGTTTTATCCATCATTTTGTAACTTCTCGAATATAGGAGCAGCTGCTAGTGAAAGCTCTCAGACTCCTTGAAAATAAGCTATGATCTAATAATTTATTATTTTTTACATGAGAAAATTAAGAAAATCAGTAAGAGATGGCTATTTAAGAGTCATCTTTTCCTTCCAATATAACAGGAAGTTCCATGTATACATTTCTTAGTATAAGTCTACAGAAGGAATGCTTTTATCCTTTCATCTTTGAATTTTATGTTTAATTGTATTTTTAAGCTTTTATTGAGAAAGACAATTTCTGTCTCACCCAAAATTATCATTCAAAAACCTTAACAACTAAGTAGACGAGGTACTATTTTTTCCTCTATTAAGAGAAGCGCCGTAGTTATAGTGGTGTGTGACCTCTATTTATATAACATTTTTGCTTTCTATAACTCTTAAATGCTTATCAACAGTACTTAGCATCATACCCATTATGTAGGAGGTAAGTATTCAACAAATATCTAAAAAACAAATTCTGTATATGTTAATATATTATCATTAAAAATTATTTTTAGCAATGTCAAAACATATATATTCATACTTTTTATATTGGCTTGATACTTTTTTCCTTAAAAAGTATGTTTTCTATGTGGGTAAAAGCTCAGTTTTTTATTGTCATTTTCTATAAGCATTTTAAAGAATGCTTATTCTTTTTAAGAATAACGATTTTAAGCACATGTTTATTTTTAGGATTCATATATGTATCTCTGATCTGTTTGACTTTCTAGGTAATATTAATGAGATAACAATATTGTAAAATAGACAAGACTCAAAGTGTCAAATTTACAATAATTGAAGGTTTTATATGCTTTTTTTGAGGCTTTCAGCCTCAAAAATCAGCTTCTGATTTCTTGCCTTTCCAGTCCTCCTTTTCCAGAGCTGTCTTGGGAACAGCATTTCAAATGATGTAAAGTCCTACTCAACATCTGTTGATGCCTTGTCATACATTTAAGTGCAGACGGTTTAGCTTGGCATTCAAGAACATCCAGTATTCAACAACCAGCACTCACCCATCCAACCTCATTTCCACATTCTCCCAAATGTACTGCTCTTCAATCACAGAGAATCTCTGCTTCTTCTGGTCTATGATACCATTCCATGCATATGTCTATTACTAATTTGATACTACTCTGTGGTTACATGTAGATCTTTACCACATTGAAGGGAAGAATTATTCATTGTGACGTTCATATACATGCACATATATACATATAAAAATATAAACCACAGTACTTTGGATATACTGAGATATCTGTACGTGTTTGCTTAATTAAATTATCTGAATACCATATGAGGCTTTGTTTGTTTGTTTGCTCTGTCACCCAGGCTGAAGTGCAGTAGCATGATCTCGGCTTACCGCAACCTCTGCCTCCTGGGTTCAAGCAATTCTCCTACCTCAGCCTCCGAAGTAGCTGGGATTACAGGTGCCCGCCACCATGGCTGGCTAATTTTTGTGTAGTAGAGACGGGATTTCGCCATGTTGGCCAGTCTAGTCTCGAACTCTTGACCTCAGATGATCCGCTCGCCTCAGCCCCCTCAAGTGTTGGGATTATAGGCGTAAGCCATTGTGCCTGGCCAAGTTCATTTTAATTAACAAAGTTATGATAGGAAACTAAAGAACCTTTTTGGTTTTCAGACAGAATCTCTCTCTGTCACCCTGGCTGGAGTGCAGTGATGCAATCTCAGCTCACTGCAACCTCCACCTCCCGGGCGCAAGCGATTCTTGTGCCTCAGCCTCCCAAGTAACTGGGATTACAGGCATGTGCCACCACACCCGGGTAATTTTTGTATTTTTAGAAGAGACAGGGTTTCACTATGTTGGCCAAGCTGGTCTCCAACTCCTGGCTCAAGTGATCCACCCGCCTCAGCCTCCCAAAGTGCTGGGATTACTGGCATGAGCCAGTGGGCCCAGCCTAAATACTCTTTTAAATGATAGTGCTTAGCCAATCTTAATGCCCTGTGGAAATGTGATTGTGATTAACACCTACTGTATCAGTCAGAGTTCTCCAGAGAACAGAACCAATAGGAGACATATAGACATGGACATAGATAAAATATAGAGATACTTTTTTTTTTTTTTTTTTTTTTTGAGACGGAGTCTCGCTCTGTCGCCCAGGCTGGAGTGCAGTGGCCGGATCTCAGCTCACTGCAAGCTCCGCCTCCCGGGTTTACGCCATTCTCCTGCCTCAGCCTCCTCAGTAGCTGGGACTACAGGCGCCCGCCACCTCGCCCGGCTAGTTTTTTTGTATTTTTTTAGTAGAGAAGGGGTTTCACCGTGTTAGCCAGGATGGTCTCGATCTCCTGACCTCGTGATCCGCCCGTCTCGGCCTCCCAAAGTGCTGGGATTACAGGCTTGAGCCACCGCGCCCGGCCGAGATACTTTTTAAGGAATTGTCTCACGCAATTGTAAGGGATAGCAAGAATGTAATTTGTAGGACAGGTTGGTAGATTGGAAACTCAGGTACGATTTCATACTGCAGCGTTATGTGAGTATTCCTTTTTTTCTGGGAAACCAGTTTTTGCTCTTAAGGCCTTCAACTAATTGGATGAAAATCCTTTACCTAAAATCATTTGATGGTAGATGTTAACCATATCTACGATCTTTGATTAAATAAGTGGGATTTATAGTCTAGTTGACACATAAGCATCATCATCCTACTTACCAAAACAAAGAAATATATTGCCATTATGTTGTAAATTGACAACAAATTTAAATTCTGAGAAATAATTTTAGGGCCTTTCAGATATGAACTTAATACTGTGTCTGATGTCTAAAACACTATGTTTAAATTTTATTATTAATCACAATAGAAATAAAAATATTTTAAAATAATGTTTTTTGTGGAATGCGATTTGAACAAAATGGAGTTTTAAGCATCCCCTGATTAATCTGTTTCCTCTTGTCTGTAGTGTGAACTATTTTTACATTCCTGTTAACATTTTTAAAAATTTCTATTTATCTAGAATTCTTCATCAATAATTTTAAGTAATTTGAAATAAATTTAATGTGTTGGTATATTATACCAGCTTAATATTTCAAAAATAAACTAATATACTAGTGAAAATTTCAAGTATCTTTTCAGATTATTATGAACATTTCACTTGATTTAAATATATTCATTATTTCCTGTTAGTCTTTTGTTTCCTGTGCCTAATGAGTTACTGGTTTTGAGGCTGTCACATTGCAATTTTTAAAGGGGATCTATCAGTTTCTGTCTTTTGGCTATTTGAATTTTTTCTGTTTTTTCTTATATTGAGAACCTTCTAAAATCCAGATAACTATCCAAAATGAATTTTCATTTTTTAGGAAATAACTTTTTATTTTGGAATTCTCATAACTAATTTTCAAATTAAATAATGTATTATGCTTTATTTATTCAATCTGTGCAGTCAACAATTCTTATGGAGCCCATGATCTATCTCTAGCAACATGTTCAGTGCTATAATATGGATTATCTATTCCTCTTCACAACAACTCTAAGAGGTGACAGTAGTGTCATTTGCATTTTGCCGATGATAAAATAGATACATAGAGTGGTCATTTGTGGTGGAGTTAAAATTCAAACCAGAATAAGCTGACTCCAAATCACTATGTTATGATGCCTTACATCTTTAAGTCTTTTTATCTCTGCTACAGAGGTAGACACACAAAAGAAAATGCAACAAAGCTACCTATCTATGTGGATACAGTGGTCTCTTCATTGCCCAGTCAAAAGTATTTTAGAGGTGACTCTTGGTAACAAAATTTACTCTGCTACTTTGTGTTGAAATATTTAAATGTATTCCTTTATTCATTGTTAAGTTTTAATCCATTGTGCAAATCATAATTGAACGACTTAAATAAAAAATCCCTAAGTCAGTTTCTTATCTTGTCTTCTTGCCCTCTCTATTCTTATGAACTAATAATAAGCTAAAAGAATATTCCCTGAATCTGAGCCAACCAGATATGAACTTTTACAGAAACAATCCCAGAAACTTCTTTCAAAGAAATGCAAAAGAAATGTGTTTGAATTGTGCAAAGTTAACCTCTCTCTCAGATATATCATAGTAATATTAAGATATAAATTATAGATAGGCTATATTTCAAAAAAGGCAACTGACTTTTAATAATAAGACTTAATTATGCAATTTATAAAAAGATTCCCCATCAAGTTCTTTTAAGAAGCAAGCTTCTCTAATACCTTTAAAATATAATTTGAATCTGTGAGGCTATATATCAGTGTCACCTCCTAGAAAAAGTACTGAGGTGTGGCCAGCTTATACTTTTTACTTCATCCATTTCTGTAGCATGTTAATTATTTTATCTTAAATATATAATATTTTCAAAATAATAACTAAATTAGAATAGATGGTAGTACTTTAAAATAAAAGGCTAAATAGAATAAATGGTAATACATTGATTTTTTTTGAAATTTAGGTTTACTTGCAAATTGCAACAATGTGCCAACATGTAGAACAAGTGCCATAAAAGTAACAACTGGTTTTAAAAGATTAATTTGTGGTGCTGAAGGTGATAAAGACTAAAATGGATTGGACAGCACTTAAAAGTAAAATGTAATTGATTTTCAAATTAAGTATGCCTAGCAGTAGTGACAGTCACACAATAAACTCACGTATCTTTCTACAGCCTTAATGTTTTTCAAAGTTAAGAGATATAAAATATTAATACAAGCATATATTTATCATAAAATAAAGTGTAAAATTTCCATGAATTTTTAAGATAATACAAACTTCAGAGAAATTCCAAGTTTACTGTCATCTGCTTTAGGCTGTATCTATAACTCTCTTATAGTGTGAATATATTCTTGCCCTTTTCTTAGATATACATTCTGGTGTATCCAAAGAAAATCAGTTAAGCCACTGGAAGCGGTATTTTATATGACTGCATAGTAGTCAGCTGTCTGTATTTTTCTTTAATCTGATAGATATTTTACATTTTAAGAGTACCATTTGGTAAGAAAAGCATGAAAGCCATACTGTTGTACTTAAGAAGGTTTTCACTACTATTTGTAGTCTTCCATTATTCTCATGAAATATAAAACCCTGTGTTTCTGAATCATAGTAAGAAATGCTTTCTTAAAAAATAATGGATATTTAAAAATTAAAAATTGAGATCTTGGGGAAAATTGTTAGACTTCTTTTCTTTAAAACAAAAAAAGTTAAACATGGAATGGGAGAATAGGTTTATAACTGCTTTGGACAGTTTTCCAATGGTTGTGTTACTATAAATTAACACATATTCTTTAATGTCCAGGATCAATTGTTCAGCATTATGGCAATATTTTTCATTCTGTAGTACATTGTGGAACCTGTTCAACATCCTGCTTACAGGGTGTGATGAGCATGCCACTTACTATACTTACTTTATCAATCTTTAAAATTACCAGTATTTTATTAGTGGCATGGACAAATCTTAGTATCTCTAGTCCGTGGGGAAAGTCGTATTTTTCTTCTTTATATGTTTTTAAATTCTGCTGCCCAAGAAATAAGTTGTGCCCTGACATATGTTTTATACTACTTGTTTGTCACCAGCTTGTTCAAATGGGATTCACTGCGCTCCTAGAGATTGTAAAGGAATTTTCGTTAATCCTTTAGGTTGTAAGGGAGTTTTTACTTGGTAACTTTTAGAAATACAGATCAAGGTCTTCTTTACTATCCTATCTCCTAAGAGAACCATAATGCTTACTTAGCACCAGACATGAATTGCATGCCAGTCAGGTGCAAAAATCGTAAAAATTAACTCTATTGAGAATATAATCTAGATACCTAGAATGTAGAAAACTAGAGGAAAAGAGAAATATAATGAAATGTAACATGTTAATAAAATTCACCTCCAAATTACTGAGTATTATTTGATGAGAATTCTGACAAACTTCAAGTACTGGAATATGTTGTTATCATATACATAATTTTGTGCTTTGAAATAACTCTCCATGTCATCTTTCATAGATTTAACATACATTAAGACTTGACTGTGAATGTGTCAAAAATATTTCTTCTATTGTGTAATTTTATTGAGGTGAAATTTTCATAATAAAATTCACCATTTAAAAGTGTACCATTCAATGACATTTAGTACATTTGTAATGTTGCAATCATCACCTCTATGTAGTTAAAAAACCAAAAGCATTTGATTATTGCTATCATTTATACAATGCTTATATTGAGTACCATACATGCAATCCTTTATTAATTCATTCAGCAATATAAAGATGTAAGTGTTATTATCTCAATTTTAAAGCTAATAAAATAACGTTCACATAGCTTAGGTAATTTACTGAAGATCACTTACATAATGTGTTGCTTAGTCAGGATAAGTCTATTTCCAAAAGCTACGCCCATTCCTTTGTACTAAATAGCCACTCATCTAGCACATCTTTTATTAGTAAATGAACTTCTAAGGCAACCAGATATTTCTATGTGGCAGCATGCACTAACATTGCGATTATTCTAGTGTGTTTCAGATAATTGAGAATTTGAAAGTTTGCATAAGATACACCTCTAACGTGTTCAAATATTTTATTGAGATTAAAATGTTTGTTAACTATTCCAAATTGTATTTGCCAACTATCACGTATAGAAAACTGTTTTACTGGCCGGGCGCGGTGGCTCAAGCCTGTAATCCCAGCACTTTGGGAGGCCGAGACGGGCGGATCACGAGGTCAGGAGATCGAGACCATCCTGGCTAACACGGTGAAACCTCGTCTCTACTAAAAAATACAAAAAAAAAAAACTAGCCGGGCGAGGTGGCAGGCGCCTGTAGTCCCAGCTACTCGGGAGGCTGAGGCAGGAGAATGGCGTGAACCCGGGAGGCAGAGCTTGCAGTGAGCTGAGATCCGGCCACTGAACTCCAGCCTGGGCGACAGAGCGAGACTCCGTCTCAAAAAAAAAAGAAAAAAAAAAAAAAAAAGAAAACTGTTTTACTTTCCTTACCTTTTCGTTGCCTTTCAGATACGCTTCTTCTGTAAAGGATGGTTCCCAGTATTTTGTGCTTCTGATTGTTACAGATGGTGTTATCTCAGATATGGCCCAGACTAAGGAGTCCATAGTTAATGTAAGTGGGGGTCACTCCGTATTGCACTGGCTACATGACAACATGGTGCTACTTAGAGAGAGACTGGAGTCTATTTTAGTTAACGATAAAATAAAATCACCACACCTTTTCAGCATATTGCGTCCTTAACCTTATCCAGACAACGCATATTACATCTTACCACTGTTCCATGGGGATCAAGCTAAGGGGTATGAATATTTTAGTTAAAAAAAATTCTTGCCGAAAGAAAAAAACAAAGATAATAGCATAATTTTCACAGGCATGGGTGTGTTTGCCTCTATTAGTTTGATCTATTTGTATACAATCTTGTGATTTATACTGGTTATTTCTTAACATTTGCATTCCAGTTAGAGGAGAACTATGATAGCTAATTGCTATTTCTGTAGAACTGGATAGTGACTGATTAAAAAACCATCCTGCTGATTATAATTCTTAATTGTTTGTTTTTTTAGGGTTATTTGATCATTTACTAATCTATAAAATCTATATTTACTAGATGGTAATCTGTAAAGTAATAGTTTTTACTCTCTAGTCTCTAAGTTTAGCAATGTTTGGCACGAAGTGGACATTTGATAAATATAGGCTGCAGGAATGAATTTCATTAATATGCACTTTAAAATATGGACTTAGTAATTTAGGTTTAACTAAGAAGGCATGAGGCCCTGAGGAATAATTAGTCATATTTCAGTGACCTTCATAGCGAAAGATGTGGTTGCTCTAGTGTTCTATCTATCTGTTGCTGGATCAATCTCACATTCTTACTATTAAATTATTTAAGTGATGATATATGATATGTTATATGGAAAAAACATGTTATAACATGAAATATTTAGTCTCCCTCAAAATCCTCAAGGATATTTAGTGCATAACAGTATTAACTTTCTGTAATGATCATTTGTGTTCACTCATTTACTGTGAAAATTGTTTTTTCTAACCTTGGGTATAAATGAGGTAGATTATAGTAATACTACTATTTTATGAATCTGATACCACTTTCCCCTTTAGCAACTGAAAGATTTTTTGAGGAGAAAGAACATGAAAAGAGGACAAAGATACCCAAAGTCAGCTTAGAAAGGTTTTGTCTGAGAGTAGCAAGTGGAAGTAGATGCTCCTTACCTTCTATTTGATCTTACCCAGGGCTGGTCATTTCCGAAGAATGTCCCACTGTATTAATGTGTGCAGAGAGTTTGGAAAGGATAAGAATGGAATTGAGTATATTATTCTGTATTAACAATTTTGAATATGTTCACAAATTATTTTAATGAACATCTGTGAAAAAAATATTAAATAAAACTCTGGCTATATTTGCTTCTTAATTATTATTTTTTCTTTTTTAATTTTGTTTTTTAGACAGCCTGTTGCCCAGGCTGGAGTGCAGTGACACGATAATAGCTCACTGCAGCCTTGAACTCCTAGGCCCAGGTGATCCACCCCCCTCAGACTTCCAAGTAGCTAGGACTTCAGGCACACACCACCACACCTGGCTAATTATTTTTTGGTGTAGATGAGGTCTCGCTATGTTGCCCAGGCTGGTCTCAAACTCCTAGCCTCAAGCAATACTCCTTCTTTCGCCTCCCAATGTGCTGGGATTTCAAGTGTGAGATATCATTCCTGGTCTTTCATTATTTTCTTAAGAACTCAGTTTCTTAATTGAAACCTAATTGTGTTTTCTCTTTGAAGGCCTCAAAACTTCCAATGTCAATAATTATAGTTGGTGTTGGACCAGCAGAATTTGATGGTGAGTAGTAAAATTTCAATAATATTCCTTGGGAATTCATTTAATCTGATGTAACATGCTCTTAGGTTTCTGCCATTCTTGTCTCTGTAGAAGGATGTGACTGTGTATTTGGGTTTGTATATAATGTTCCTGTGTCCATAATTAGATATATACATAGATAGCTCGTGATGATGTCTATTCAGGTGTGCCCATTAAAAGATCCTGTCTTTTGACTAGGATATTATCTCTCTAGTTTATAGATTATTTCAACATGTAGCTTTCCATTTCATTAGAGATAGTTTATACCTCAAAATAATATTTTCTAAGACTGACAGAGTGATAAATTGAGTTTTTGTTCCCAAGGCAAAACACACTCTGGGTTCACTAAAACCCTTTAAAGATGAGTGCTAAATTAATAAATCATTAGGTTGTGAAAAGAAATGTTAACATAAGCATAATATGCCAATTTAATGGGTTTTCAGGCTCTAGCTAGTTGATAGACATTAGCCTTATAAATAAGGAAGTTGTGTCATATGAAAGAGCAAAGTAAAATGAAAATGGAGCTGACCAGCTGAAATTTAATGAGACTTTACATAATTATGCTAAATTGGCATGCTGGGTAGTTTTTCATTTAGGCTCAAGCCTTGTTCAAATGCCCATTAAGAGACAAATGTTTGTGTTAACGAGTGATCTGGGTAAATGTTTCTAGTCATCTGATAAATTCCTTTAAGAGAACTCTGTGCCAGACAGCAAGTACGCAGACACATAATATTCACCCGGTTCAGGTGTTTTATATTAATAATGGCAGCTTATTTAGCTTGAGGCTTTGGAAATGAGAATGGTTTTAGAATTATTGAAACAATCTTTGGTAAGTTACTGGTTAACTTAGGCACATAGGTGGCTAACTAGAGTGTAATTATCACTGGGGTGATTCTTATTTAATGACCAGTCCCTCCTCCATGAGGATAACACAGAGCTGTCAGTCTCAGGTAAAGCACCACAGGCAAGTTGTATTGCTGACCCTGGAGTCCCTAAATTCTAATCTTGGCTGGTCATCCTTTCTAGCATTATAAACTTACAGTTTCAAAAGCAAGTCATTTATCACTCACTGACACTGCTTCTGCTGATATTTTCTCTATCTCTATTAGCATCTACTTGAGTTGTACTTCAGACATGAATTTCAGATACCTCTCTGGAGACAGGAAGGCTAAGACATCTTTCCTGTCCATGCTTTGCACACTTGATAATCTGCATTAATTAATGATAGACTGTGATTCACAAACTTCACCAATTGGCTAAAATAACTCACACTTTCTTCTTTGACTACTATTTGCTTTTGCCTTTGAAGGATATATCTTTCATGGGTATATCTCAGGTCTCTCAGACTCCTATGGAAGTCCACCATTAGGCATATGACCTCAGAGATGGTAAACTTCAATCAGTTCTTTTTCTTTGAGAGCCCCCACACCTGATTCATAAATGCAAAGCCACTGACCCTTCCTGGTATATATTTCTGGTAATATATTTCTATACAGAGCAGCAGACACAGCCGTTTGGCTACTGTCCTTATCCAATAGCCACAGGTATTTATTTTCTTTGTTTCTTTAGTTCCCAGAAAATTTGTTCGGGTTTTAAGGTATGGTAATTCATCATTTCTTTCTCTGAGGTCCTGAACTAACTGAAAAAAATATATATTCAAGAATCATTCTGATCACTCTATCAGCCTTATTACTAGCAATGCAGAATTTGAGAACTTGGGTTAACCTGTGAATAATCACATTCCCATTACTTCCCCCCCCCCGCCCCCCCGCCAGATTAAATTATCTCATTCTTATCTCCAGGACTTCTCCTTATAGAAAGAGGCAGAGTTTTGCTTATTAAGCATGCCACTGAGAGAAATTACACTTAAATGGTGCTGCTCCAAATGAGAGTGATTCAAGCTCAGTTATTTCTCCTAATCTTAGTAATCCTATTCCTCTTTCCATGCAGAAAGGTAAATGAAGATTGTAGATGAAAAGGGAAGTTGCCTTCCCAGAAGTTAGAGTGAAATTTTCCTCTGGAAACATGGGAACAGGGAATTAGGCTCCTGTAACACCTGGTTTCTGTTTTCACCATGATGGAAGTTTTAATGGGATAGAAAAACTTAGGGCCCAGTACTAGAAAAGTAGATTATTCTGCTAGGAGACAATAGATGCTTCTCTGAAGTATTTTTCTTTTTTTCCTTTCAAAACACATCTCTTCCTGGCTAAAAAAAAAAAGTTCATATATTAAACTCATGTTTAATATAGAAAAATATCTGACTAGTCAAATTGTTGCTGTCCTATCAGAGGAGCCTCTCATGGCACTTCCAAATCTACTCTAGAGTAAGTGTATATATCACACATATATGAACTGACTGACGGAGATCCAACTCGCAAATTGTATTAGTCCATTTTCACACTGCTATAAAGAAATACCCGAGACTGGGTAATTTATAAACGAAAGAGGTTTAATTGACTCACAGTTACACATGGCTGGGTAGGCCTCAGAAAACTTAGAATCACAGTGGAAGGGGAAATGGGCACATCCTACATGGTGGCAGGAGAGAGTGAGAGCATGTGAGAGG
Source organism: Macaca fascicularis (assembly GCF_037993035.2). NCBI lineage: Eukaryota > Metazoa > Chordata > Mammalia > Primates > Cercopithecidae > Macaca > Macaca fascicularis. The sequence goes on along the minus strand of NC_088385.1, from coordinate 37,070,129 downwards.
GCAGGAAAGAAGGCTATTTATAAAACCATAAGATCTTGTGAGAATTCACTCACTATCACAAGAACAGCATGGGGGAACCACCCCCATAATCCAGTCACTTCTCTCCCTCTACATGTGGGGATTACAGGTCCCTCCCTCAATGAGAATGGGAATTACAATTTGACATGAGATTTGGGTGGGGACACAGAGCCAAACCATATGACAGATTTCATCAGCTAACCACATAAATCCAACATCTACACATTTTTTAACCTGAAAGACATTGTTTGCATGGGCAAGAAATACAATATTTTGCCATCTGTCCTTTGAAGGTAGAGGAAATAAGAATAAACTGTTAGATTGAGTATTTAAATTTAACTCTGTATTTTGATAAGACCATTTGAAAACTATCTACATAAATTTCCCCAGTGACTCTTTTTCACTCCTGAAAAAAGAACCTTTATTGTGAAGAAAGATTTCTCAAAGCAAGATTTCTTTATACTTAAAAGGCAGCCAAAAAGTCAAATTAAAGCAGCATCTGGCTATCTGCTTTGATTCGAGTTGGACGAAGGGGATAAATAAAAGGGTTTCTAACTTCATTGTGTCTCCCATGGGTAGAAAGAAATGCAGATCTGTCTCATACACCTTTCCAGGAAGGGGTAATGGTGGGAGACTGGGGTTCATAATCTCCGTCTGCTTGAGGACCAGATGGTCTGCAAACCTGAAGAGTAGACCTGACCCCTCCACCACTTACACACCATCTCTCTTGTTTCTCTCAAAAGCATAGCCTCCACTTCTTGCTGTCTACAGTGTTTTAAACCATGGGACATGCTGAAAAGTGGGAGATATTTTATAGGACCTCATGCTAATACAGTATTGCCTAAATGACTGTCCTTTTTTTCATTAATTGGAATGAAACAAAGACCAATGGGGATTGTAGAGGATTGTGGAAAGTGAGACCTAGATTATCATCTAATCCTTGTTTCCCATTTTAGCATGAGTATAGGGTAATTGTTGTAAATTATTAACATGTTAAAGAATAATGGAGAAGTGTTTGTGACCACTGGATGTTACCATTGGTGCGTATTTATGTCCCAAAGTAATGTGAAAATTGTAAAAGCAAATTTAGATATAAAAAGAATTAATTACTGAAAATATTTGAACATAATAAGTTATATTTACATATCCAAGAAGTAAGGGAGATTAAAACATGTCTTTTGCATTGGGATAATTATCTTATTATTGATAATATAGTTTTTACATAATTATGATATATATTGTACACCTTGACAAATTATTGAACAGTAGCTCTCCGTTCATTTGTATACTCGCAATGTTTCAGCCCAAGCATTGACTCATGAACATGTGTAGAAAAGTAAAATTGAAAAGAATGTTTTTAACCCAAATACATTATCTAAGCACCGAAGAAAAGAGTAAAGAAGTGAGGATTGTATGCTGACTGAGCAGTATTGGAGTCAGGTAGAGAGGTGATGAGGCCAAAATTATAATTGTAAGTGGCTCTCTGGAGTCTGGTGAATGTCATATGTATACAAAATGAAATAACAGTAATAGAATTATACAAGCACAAATTAGCATTCCTCATGTAATTAATTATTTAGAGAATTCTCACTGAAAACTTAATAAACCCTAGAAAATGTTCTTAATTGCAGCATGGCATTACTGTATCACCAGCTGTCCCATTATATCGCAGCACTTCCAAATACCAACTGATCTAGGAAATGTCAGAATTATTTCTTAATCAACAAAAAAATTGTACTTCAGAAAAATCATACTTTATCCAATCAGTATAAGAGCAGAGAAAATGCCTCTGTTTTTAAATATGTTTGTAAAGTAAAAATTGGGCAGTGTGTGTATGTGCATGTGTGTATGTGTATGTGTATGACTTTGCCGTAGTCTCAGTAAAAATAAAGTTCAACTTGTAATTGAAAATTCTATGATGATTAAGGCCAAGCTTCTTAAATTAGAAAGAAAAATTAAAATTTGATGGATTAACATCACTTGCTCAGTCATGGAACCATATAATCCGAAGTTTAGAACTGGTAGAATGGAGAGAGAGACTCAGAAACAGTTTCACAATGACTGGCTCTGCTCACCTTTCAAAGAGTCACACAAGATCTTGGCTCACTTTGTCTGTAAAATGCACACTTAGTCAAGTTTTGTGTGAGAAATGAAGACCTGAAGGGATCAACATGCTTGCTTTCTTTTCATAGGACATTTTGCTACTTCATACATCTTGATTTCCTTACTGTCCACATTGTTTTAGTATTTGGCTGAAATGTACTGAATAAATGATCATATTTTCTCTTAAAGCAATGGTTGAATTGGATGGAGATGATGTAAGAGTCTCCTCTAGAGGAAAATATGCTGAAAGAGACATTGTACAGGTAAGAAATAAATCTTTTCCTACTTTACTATTGCTAGAAAATATCACTGGGATATTTTAACAAAATTAGAAGCTAGAAATATAACAGTTTTTTTAATGATGCTTTTCTATTTATTAGTCTCAACAAAAACTAAATATATTTTAATCTGGTAGATACTCAGAGTAAATAAATTTGGTAAAAATATACCAAAAACTTTGTATGTATTTTCATACTTCCCTCATAGATTATGGTTAAGAAAAAATAACGAAACAGATTCTAAAATATGTCATATATAAAAAAATTATATCTACATATAGAAAAGGCTAGAATTAAGAAAAATACTTAACTAAAGCCTATTATTCTGGAAGTGAATATAAACAATCAGTAATTAAATGTAATTAAAATTTATAATTGAAAACAAGGTGTTAATTCAGCTAAATAGTTGCATAAAATTTCCATATTTTTTAGTATGTCAGAATGGAAAACAAGCTGTGAAGTATATCTTTTTGGATAGGAAAAGGAAGAAGGTCTCAGTACCATTTGAGCACATGGTATCAAAATTTTAAGGGAGCAAACAATGAACTTTAATATTATTTCCTAAATAGTAACATATATATTCACCCATAATACAGTCATTAATAGAAAATAATTTGTGATTGTAAGAATTGAAGAAAGAGCAGAGAAACACAAAGGGTGGCTCCACAGTCAACAGGTTTATTTCAAACCTCGGAGGGACTTTTGACTGAATTAGGTCAGAAGCCACACTCTCTTACAGACCAAGAGTTTTTAAGGATTCAGGGTGGGAGAGTTTATCAGAGGCTTGGATTGCTTCTGTGTCTCTTTGTTGTGCTTATCTGGGAGGGAGAGTTGTGTGTCTGCTCCTATACATCTTTCTGCAACTTCAGGCATATCCTTCCGAGTCTGCGTTTAGCTTCCCTATCTTAGCGCACCTGAAGGGAAAGGAATGTGTTTACTAAGGCCCACTGTTTTATTGGGCCCATTGTATAAGGGTAAAGTTTGGCAGTTACCTGAGAGACTTTTCCTCCCACCTCCCTCTGCGCCCAAGCTGTCTTATCTGTGTTTTATTGTCTGCTCTTTGTGGCTGCTTGTAGTTAGAAGAGAAGTAATTTCCTTAAAATGCATGAGGCTAGAAAGAGAGCTGGAACTTACAGTGGCCGTGTTTGTCCGAGATGACTGTGCTCCTGCTCTATCAGGGATCATACAGAATTTGGTTCTAATTCTGACTTTTCCACTATGATAACTTGGATAAGCTTTCTATATTTCAGTGTTTTGGGGAATAAATAGAATTGTGAAGATTAAGTGAGATCATGCATATAAAATACATTCCTGAAATAGAACTTTTAGACAAAAGAACAACAAAAAATACTTGAAATAATTTGAGGAAGTAATAATATAAAGTAATCTGTTAGTATGATAATATAAAGAGTAATGTTGATAAAGATTCAAAAGTAATTATTCTTCATTAGCCAGCAAAATTAAATTTTAAAATAAAAACTTCTGTAAAATAGTTTTTTTTAAAAAAAGATAATTGAATATGATGTAAGCTTTTCAACCTAAAGAACTTGATACAGTAAAAATCACATTCACATAAATGATTAGGTTAAAAGCAGCTGAGAAAAGGAACTTGGTGATATTGTCATTTGCTTAAGAAGCTCATTATGTGTTTTTGTTTTTTCTTTTTATTTGTTTTGGTTTTTTCTTTTTTTTTTTTTTTTTTTGAGACGGAGTCTCGCTCTTGCTCTGTCGCCCAGGCTGGAGTGCAGTGGTGCAATCTCAGCTCACTGCAAGCTCCGCCTCCTGGGTTCACACTATGCTCCTGCCTCAGCCTCTTGAGTAGCTGGGACTACAGGTGCCCGCCACCATGCCCGGCTAATTTTTTTGTGTGTTTTTTTAGTAGAGACGGAGTTTCGCCATTTTAGCCAGAATGGTCTCCATCTCCTGACCTTGTGATCCACCTGCCTCGGCCTCCCAAAGTGCTGGGATTACAAGTGTGAGCCACTGCGCCCGGCCCATTATGTGTTTCTTTCATAATTAGACACATGATTATTCACCTTAACCTCATCAGCATAGTTAAAGGTCTAAGTAATTACACTTTATTTAAAATCTCTCTATAATATCCTTTCAGTTTCAAAAAAATCGAATTACTGCATGGAAGTATGAATTTGAAGTGTTTAGAATGTGTTATGTTGCTGTCCTAATGCATTTTTACCAAGTTAGCAGAGGCAACCTCATATCTCATAGTTCCATTTAAATGATGCTTAAGAGAAGCGTGGTATTACTTTCTTCATTAGGAAATAGCTAAGATTGCTCACATGATTAAGGTTCCTTTTAAGAAGGCCAGTAGGTTATGTTAGTGACAACCTATTTGCATTAATAAAAATTGTCCTTGATCATGAAACTAATCAATCAATAGATATATTACATTGAACAGAATATTGAGATAGGTCACCGATGATCTGTGAAACTATACGTTTGTCACTGTGGTCTTGAACAAGTAAAAAAAATTTCTCTGTCTTTGTTTCATTATTGGTAGACTCCAAATTCTTTCATCTTTGCTCCTCCTTTGATGTTGTGAGTCTCAAAGGAAGTAACAGACATAAAATACTTTGTTATTTACCAATAGCATAGGTATATATTAGTATAATTATGTAAGTTTTTGCTTCTTGAAAGTCAGAATCACGCCTGTATTCCCAGCACTTTGGGAGGCCAAGGTGGGAGGATCGCCTGAGGTCAGTAGTTCAAGACCTGCCTGGCCAACATGGTGAAACCCCATCTCTACTAAAAATACAAAAAAAATTACCTGGGTGTGGTGGCAGGCGCATGTAACCTCAGTTACTTGGGAAGCTGAGGCAAGAGAATTGCTCGAACCCAGGAGGCGGAGATTGCAGTGAGCCAAGATCATACCATTGCACTCCAGCCTGGACAACAGGAGTGAAACTCCGTCTCAAAAATGAAAAAAAAAAAAAAAAAAAAAAAAAAAGCTGAAGGATTCTGACTTCTATCACCATAAAGTAATACTGGGATCCCAAAGATTTTGAACACACCTGAGGATACAGGTGAACACTCAAGGGACTCTGCCATGTAAAGTTGAACTGAAGAATAGTGAGGTCTTAACATTTACTGAACAAGAAATTAAAATGTCCCTAGGAAATTAGTGGCACCCTTAATGACAGTGGCATCTTGACTTACATTCCTGCATTGACTTAGAGATTCAATGTACTCTTTTCTACTGTCATGGAGAAGTTTCTAAGTGGTGGTCAGTACTTTACATATCAGATTGATCATTTACATTCACATTGTGTAAAAGAATTGGCACCTCCTCTCTCACCTTGAATAAGGCTAAACATTCCACCATCAGAGTTTTCCAGGTTCTACCAGTCACTAAAAAGTTTTTAAAGCAAATTATTTTAAAGGAGAGAAACACTCTTGAATATTTAGAATAGTGGGGTTGCAAGTGTACATGCAGGATAATATTTTCAATCTTCCCATGGTCAGAAAAAAACTGTAAACCAATTCTCTAAAATATTATCAGATAATAGGGTCTATTTCTGCTTTTCATTTCTCACTGTTTGAAGTGAATCCAGTTTATACACACAACACAATTGAAATTCCAGATTTCTCAAGTGGATAAAGAAAACCCTAAGGTGGCAAATAATAGTATGTAGCTGAGGTTCAGCAGAAAATTGGGGGTAGTAGATAGGGTTTTATTATTATAGTAAATATTAAATACCTTCCTTTTCATATAATGATATTTAACCCTTTATTAAGTGTTTCATGTGCTAGGCAGGCTAAGAGCTATAGCATTATATCACTCAGTCCTTAATTTACTTTATGTGACAGGTACTTTGATTATTGCATTTTACAAAAAAAAAGGACATGAAGCTAGCTCAATTCCTCTTGTCCACAGTCACCCAGCTAATGAGAAGTGGACGAGGATTTAATCCTAAAATGTCTGATTCTAAAATTCTTAAGATGTATTCTGTATAATTTTGATTCTAACACCTAAACATGGCATTTAAGATTATCCGTGACCTGATTTCAGGCTCTTTTTTTTTTTTTTTTTTTTTTGAGACGGAGTCTCGCTCTGTCGCCCAGGCTGGAGTGCAGTGGCGCGATCTCGCTCACTGCAAGCTCCGCCTCCCGGGTTCACGCCATTCTCCTGCCTTAGCCTCGGGAGTAGTTGGGACTACAGGCGCCCGCCCCCTTGCCCGGCTAATTTTTTTGTATTTTTAGTAGAGACGGGGTTTCACCGTGGTCTCAATCTCCTGACCTCGTGATCCACCCGCCTCGGCCTCCCAAAGTGCTGGGATTACAGGCATGAGCCACCGCGCCCGGCCTTCAGGCTCTTCTTTAGCTAAATACACACAGAAACAGACAAACACACTGTACTTTATCTTAATAAACTAACTTCACATCACACATTTCCGTGGTTCTTGCTTTTATTTTCACTTGTCATTTTATCTGGAATACTCTTCCTCCTCATCTGTGCTGATTGAAATCCTATACTTTGAAATTTCTCAACATAGAGCCTGTCACACAGCTCTCTCCAAAGACCTCACTCGCCACACCTGGATGAATTTTCACTTTGTCCCCATATTACTTTTTATCTTCCTAAAAATACCTGTCATTGTTTGTCTTAAAGTTATTTACAGATAAAAAAAAAACTGAAGCCAGCCCCAGAACAAAAGTTATTTAGGTCATAAATTGGTAGATCCAGATTTCCAAGAGTGTTCTGGTTCTAAAACCGGTGTTACTCCTATTATAATGCACTGTCCTAAAAGACAAAATTTTAATGAAAATTATTAAGATCTATTACCCTTTTTATATTACCGAAGTGGCTAATGAATTCAAGTCAGATCCATTTGAGTTCAAATAGTGATTCTGACATACTCAGAGCTGATCCTGGATAAGTTCATTAAACTTTCTTTCAGTTTCTTCTTATGTGCATTCAAAGTATATAAGATTCTTGTGAATATTAAATGACATATTGTGCTAAATCTCCTAGCAGAAGACTTCCCAAATACCAGTTGCTCAATAAATGATTATCAGTACAGTACATCTGTGCAGTCCAGTGGGAAGGCATTTTTTGTCACTATTTCATAGTAGCTGTGCCCTAACATATGACAAGGTAGTAAGTTTTATGTGTGATTAAGTCTCATGGTCTCATTATTTAATTTCATGTCACTATAGTATAAATAGTAAGCAGGATGGTTATAAGTCTAAAACTTAGGTGACTTATTTTCTTAAGTCAATATACATAAAGGCTTTCTATTTGTTTATGCTATGGATTGGCCATTGTGTATAATGCAGTGCCATTCCCCCTGGCTGCATGTAGCTGCTGGGCCAGCCTATCATTTCCTTAAAAATTATATTTAAATCATATTTTCCATTAAAAGAATAATAACCTTGAGGGCTTAGACTTGAAAATCACTAATGGAGCTCTGCACAGTAGGAACAATCCAGCAAAACTGAGCAGAGCAGCAACTAAAAGCCCATTTGTCCAAACTAATTCAAACTTGTTTTTACGAATAGGCAAAGCAAGCAGTTAGAGCAGCCATGTGGAACATTTTCCCTATGCTGGTGGGTGCTGAAAAAAGACGTAAAGTAACAAGTATACCATACTTCCTATAGAATAAAATGCATTTATTGGTATTCTTTATATGAATGTGATAAATTAGTACAAAGAAAAATTGATTTATTCTTCTAAATATTATAAGGGTCCAAATTACCGTGTGGTCAACATGCATTCACAAATGTGTGGGAATTATTCTGGACAAGAGGTTCCCAGGTACAGGGATCAGAAATGATGGACTAATAGAGGTAATAAACAGAGTGGCCTAAGAAGTTGAGTGGAAACCTGTAAAAATAAAAGGATATGAGCAATCTTCCAAGAAAGAGGGCAATTTTGCCATGAAAGTTTTAAGATCTGAAATAAGAGGTATAGGAAATTTCTGAAGTCATTGTCTTTTCTCTCATTTATAAAGTACCTTGTGACATGACTGAAGAAATAAATGTTCCTTTGGAAAAGGTTTAGTTTAGGCTAGTGACTTTTTTTTATCCTACTCCAGATATAAGTGTGGGATGAAGGATACTCCTGTTTGATAACCCTGACTTCTATGACAGTTGTTCTCAACCTGTAGGCAGTGCCCCCTAATGTCCAAATGGAATATCAGACTCTGTGCTTACCTAACAAACCTAAGCTAAATGTGATATATACTCCCATTCTAGTTTGAAATTGAGGATTTCTTTTTTACCTGTTATTTATAAACTGTTTTAAAGAAGAGTAGAACTGTGTGTATTCTAAGAACAGTGATGATTATGAGCCTTAGCTTTGAGGTTCCAGAGTGTCATAAAATTCTTAAAAGTGAAATTCAATTTACCTCAATTAAAAAACATCTGCATATCCTGTGGGACTTGCTGAAAAGGTGAAACAACAGTGTTTTAAAATTTAAAAAGGCCAGGAATTACTGTTTTAGATGAACTGATACTGTATTCAAATTTGAAAGAGATAAAATTGATAATAATCTTCATTAAAGTTTGATATGAATATAAATTGAAAACTATTTTCAAAATTGCTTTATATTGACTATATAAAGGTGTAAGTTAATGAATAGAAAAGTAATTATAATGATGGCTTTCATATATAATACATATTACAAATTGAACTGCTACTGTTTAAGCACTTTAAGTTTTAACTTATTTAATACAAAACAATGAAATAGGTATTATTTTATTGACATAATTATACATATTTCTAGGGTACAATGTGATATTTCATTACATGTATGCAATGTGTGATTATTCTATCAGGGATAGCATACCCATATCTCAGACATTTATTTTTTTGGTCGGGGACATTCAAAATTCTGTTTTCTAGCTATTCAAAAATATGCAGTAAATAATAATTAACTATGGTAACCCTACAGGGCTAGAGAACAACAGAATTTATTCCTCCTATCTAGCTGTAATTTTGTATCCATGAACCACAGTCTCCTTACTCCTCTTTCCCGACCTATCCTTCCCAGCCTATAGTAACCGCTTTTCTACTCTCTATTGCTATGATATCAACTTTTTTAGCTTACACATATGAGGGAGAACATATATATTTATTTTTCTATGCCTGGCTTATTTCAGTTAACATAATGTCCTCCAGGCTTATCCATGTTGCCACAAATGACAGAATTTCATTTTTTATGGCGGAATAGTATTTCATTGTGTACATATGCTACACTTTCCTTATCCATTCATCTGTTAATGGACACTTAGGTCAATATCATATCCTGGCTATTGTGAATAATGCTGCAATAAACATGGGAATGCAGCTATTTATTTGACATACTGGTTTCCTTTCATGTGGATAAATACCCAGTAGTGGAATTGCTGAAGCTTATGGTAGTTCTGTTTTCCATAATGGTTGTAATAATTTACATTCCCACCAACAATGTATGAGTTCCCTTTTCTCTACATCCTTATCAATATATGCCATTTTTGTCTTTTTGGTAATAGCCATTCTAACTGGGATGAGATGATATCTCACTGTGGTTTTGATTTGCATTTATCTGATAAATAGTGATTTTTCCGCATTTTCTCATTACTTTTGGCCATTTGTGTGGCTTTTTTTGAGAAATATCTGTTTAGGTCACTTGCCCATTTTAAAATCAGATTCTTTGCGGGTTTTTGGTTTGTTTTTTTGTTTTGCTATTGTTTGAATTCATTGTATATTCTGGATATTAATCTTATTACATGAATAAAATGTTGTCTCTTCACTCTCTTGATTACTTCCTTTGCTGTTGAGAAGATTTTAGCTTAATATAATGCCATTTATGTAGTTTTACTTTTGTTGCCTAAGTTTGGAGGCCTTATTCATACAATTTTTTGCCTACTCATGTCCTGATGCATTTCCCCTATGGTTTTTTTCTAGTAGTTTCATAGTTTAGGATCTTACATTTAAGTCTTTAACCCATTTTGAGTTGATTTTTATATGGTGATAGATAAGAGTGTAGTTTCATTCTTCTGCATGTGGATATCCAGTTATCCCACCACCATTTAATGGAAAGGGTGTTCTTTCCCCAGTGTATGTTCTTAATGCATTTGGCAAAAATCAGTTGGGTGTAAATATGTGGATTTATTTCTGAGTTCTCTATTCTGTTCCATTGGTCTATGTGTCTGTTTTTATGCCAGTGCCTTCCTGTTTTGGTTTCTATGGCTATGTAATATATTTTGAAGTCTGGTAATGTGATACCTTCAGCTTTCTTCTTCTGGCTCAGAATTGCTTTGGCTATTTGGAGTCTTATGTGGCACCACACATTTTAGGATTGTGTTTTTCTATTTCTGTAAAGAATGTCTTGGCATTTTGACAGGTATTACTTTAAATCTGTAGATTGCTTTGGGTAGTATGGTCATTTAAAAATATTAATCCAATCCATGAACATGAAATTTTTATTTTTGTGTGTCTTCCTAAATTTCTTTCATCAGTGTTTTATAGTTTTTTATTGTAGAGAGCTTTCACCTCTTTGATTAAACTTATTTCTAGTTTTTTTTTTTTTTTTTTTTGGCTATTATAAATGGGATTGCTTTCTTGATTTCTTTTTCAACTAGTTTGCTATTGGTATAAAAAAGGTCACTGATTTTTGTATGTTGATTTTGTATCTTACAACTTTTCTGAATTCACTTATTACTTCTGACAGTTGTGTTGTGGTATTCTCAGGGTTTTCCTTATATACAATCATGTCAAATGCAAACAGGGATAACTTAATCTCTTACTTTCCAGTTTGGATGCTGTTCATTTCTTTCTGTTGCCTAATTTCTCTGGCTAGGACTTCCAGTGCCATGTTGAATAAGGATGGTGAAAATGGGCATCTTTCTCTTGTTCCAGTTCTTTGAGGAAAAGTTTTCAACTTTTTTCCTTTCACTATGATATTAGCTGTGGGTTTGTCATATTGGCCTTTACTGTGTTGAGGTATGTTCCTTCTGCACCTAATTTACAGATAATTTTTATCCTGAAGAGATGTTGTATTTTATCAAATGCTTTTTCTGCATCTATTGAGATGATGTGTTTTTTTTTTTTCTTGCTTTCATTCTGTTCATATGATGTGTCACATTTATTGATTTGCACACATTGAACCATCCTTGCATTCCTGGGATAAATCCTACTTGATCATGGTGTATAATCTTTTTGATGTGCTGTTGTATTTGGTTTGCTAGTATTTCGTTCAAGATGTTTGTGTCTGTATTCATCAGGAATACTAACCTGTAGATTTTTGTTGTTGTTGTGTCCTTTTCTGGTTTTTGGTATTAGGGTAGTTCTAGCCTTGTGGAATACATTTGGAAGAATTCATTCCCCTTCAATTTTATTTACTTATTTATTTTTATTATATTAAATTCTAGGGTACATGTATACAATGTGCAGGTTTGTTACACAGGTATACATGTGCCATGTTGCTTTGCTGCACCCATCAACTCATCATTTATATTAGGTATTTCTCCTAATACTGTCTCTCCCTGAGCCCCCCACAGGCCCTGGTGTGTGATGTTCCCCACCCTGTGTCCAAGTGTTCTCATTGTTCAATTCCCACCTGTGAGTGAGAATATGCAGTGTTGTTTCTGAGGCCTCTGTTCTGATCCATTGGTCTATAGCTCTGTTTTGGTACCAGTACCATGCTGCTTTGGTTACTATAGCCTTCTAGTATAGTTGGAAGTCAGGTGGCGTGATGCCTCCAGCTTTGTTCTTTTGGCTTAGGATTGTCTTGGCAATGTGGCCTCTTTTTTGGTTCCATATGAACTTTAAAGTAGTTTTTTCCAGTTCTGTGAAGACAGTCATCGGTAGCTTGATGGGGATGGCATTGAATCTACAAATTACCTTGGGCAGTATGGCCATTTTCATGATATTGATTATTCCTATCCATGAGCATGGAATGTTCTTCCATTTGTTTGTGTCCTCTTATTTCATTGAGCAGTGGTTTGTAGTTCTCCTTGAAGAGGTCCTTCACATCCCTTGTCAGTTGGATTCCTAAGTATTTTATTTTATGTGTAGCCATTGTGAATTGAATTCACTCATGATCTGGCTGTTTGTCTGTTATTGGTGTTTAGAAATACTTGTGATTTTTGGTTGGTAGGCTATTAATTATTGCCTCAATTTCAGAGCCTGTTATTGGTTTATTCAGAGATTCAACTTCTTCCTGGTTTAGTCTTGGGAGGGTATATGTGTCAAGGAATTTATCCATTTCTTCTAGAATTTTTAGTTTATTTGCATATAGGTGTTTATAGTATTCTCTGATGGTAGTTTGTATTTCTGTGGGATCAGTGGTGATATCCCCTTTATCATTTTTTATTGCATCTATTTAATTCTTCTCACTTTTCTTCTTTATTAGTCTTGCTAGTGGTCTATCAATTTTGTTGAGCTTTTCAAAAAACCAGCTCCTGGATTCACTGATTTTTCTGAAGGGTTTTTTGTGTCTCTATCACCTTCATTTCTGCTCTGATCTTAGTTATTTCCTGCCTTCTGCTGGCTTTTTGATTTGTTTGCTCTTGCTTCTCTAGTTCTTTTAATTGTGATATTAGGGTGTCGATTTTAGATCTTTCCTGCTTTCTGTTGTGGGCATTTAGTGCTATAAATTTCCCTCTACACACTGCTTTAAATGTGTCCCAGCAATTCTGGTACATTGTGTCTTTGTTCTCATTGGTTTCAAAGAACATCATTATTTCTGCCTTCATTTCGCTATTTACCCAGTAGTCATTCAGGAGCAGATTGTTCAGTTTCCATGTAGTTGTGCGGTTTTGCATTAGTTTCTTAATTCTGAGTTCTAATTTGATTTCACTGTGGTCTGAGAGAGTTTGTCGTGATTTTTGTTCTTTTACATTTGGGGAGGAGTGCTTTACTTCCAATTATGTGGTCAATTTTAGAATAAGTGCAATGTGGTGCTGAGAAGAATGTATATTCTGTTGATTTGGGGTAGAGAGTTCTGTAGATGTCTATTAGGTATGCTTGGTGCAGAGCTGAGTTCAAATCCTGGATATCCTTGTTAACTTTCTGTCTAGTTGATCTAATATTGACAGTGGGGTGTTAAAGTCTCCCATTATTATTGTGTGGGAGTCTAAGTCTCTTTGTAGGTCTCTAAGGACTTGCTTTATGAATCTGGGTGCTCCTGTATTGGGTGCATATATATTTAGGTTAGTTAGCTCTTCTTGTTGCGTTGATCCCTTTACCATTATGTAATGGCCTTTGTCTTTTTTGATCTTTGTCGATTTAAAGTCTGTTTTATCAGACTAGCATTGCAACCCCTCCAGTTTTTTTGCTTTCCATTTGCTTGGTAAATCTTCCTCCATCCCTTCATTTTGAGCCTATGTGTGTCTCTGCATGTGAGATTGGTCTCCTGAGTATAGGATACTGATGGATCTTTACTATCCAGTTTGCCAGTCTGTGTCTTTTAATTGGGGTATTTAGCCCATTTACATTTAAGGTTAATATTTTTATGTGTGAATTTGATCTGTCATTATGATGTTAGCTGGTTATTTTGCCCATTAATTGATGCAGTTTCTTAATAGCATTGATGGTCTTTACAATTTGGCATGTTTTTGCAGTGGCTGGTACTGGTTGTTCCTTTCCATGTTTGGTGCTTCTTTCAGGAGCTCTTGTAAGGCAGGCCTGGTGGTGACAAAATCAATCAGCATTTGCTTGCCTGTAAAGGATTTTATTTCTCCTTCACTTATGAAGCTTAGTTTGGCTGGATATGAAATTCTGGGTTGAAAATTCTTTTCCTTAAGAATGTTGAATATTGGCTCCCACTCTCTTCTGGCTTGTACGGTTTCTTCTGAGAGATCCACTGTTACTCTAATGGAATTCCCTTTGTGGGTAACCCAATCTTTGTCTCTAGCTGCCTTTAACATTTTTTCCTTCATTTCAACCTTGGTGAATCTGACAATTATGTGTCTTGGGGTTGCTCTTCTCAAGGAGTACCTTTTGGTGTTCTCTGTATTTCCTGAATTTGAATCTTGGCTTGCCTTGCTAGGTTGGGAAAGTTCTCCTGGTTAATATCCTGAAGAGTGTTTTCCAACTTGGTTCCATTCTCCCCATGACTTTCAGGTACACACATCAAACGTAGATTTGGTCTTTTCACATAGTCCTGTATTTCTTGGAGGCTTTGTTCATTTCTTTTTACTCTTTTTTCTCTAATCTTGTCTTCTTGCTTTATTTCATTAATTTGATCTTCAATCACTGATATCCTTTCTTCCACTTGATTGAGGCGGCTACTGAAGCTTGTGCATGCATCACAAAGTTCTCGTGCCATGGTTTTCAGCTCCATCAGGTCATTTAAGTTCTTCTCTACACTGTTTATTCTAGTTAGCCATTCGTCTAACCTTTTTTCAAGGTTTTTAGCTTCCTTGTGATGGCTGAGAACATCTCCTTTAACTCGAAGAAGTTTGTTATTACTGAGCTTCTGAAGCCTACTTCTGTCAACTCATCAAAGTCATTCTCCATCCAGCTTTGTTCCATTGCTGTCAAAGAGCTGTGATACTTTGGTAGAGAAGAGGCACTCTGGTTTTTAGAATTTTCAGCTTTTCTGCTCTGGTTTTTCTTCCCATCTTTGTGGTTTTATCTACCTTTGGTCTTTGATGTTGGTGGCCTACAGATGGGGTTTTGGTGTGGATGTCCTTTTTGTTGATGTTGATGCTATTCCTTTCTGTTTGTTAGTTTTCCTTCTAACAGGTCCCTCAGCTGTAGGTCTGTTAGAGTTTGCTGGGGGTCCACTCCAGACCCTGTTTGGCTGGGTATCACCAGTGGAGGCTGCAGAACAGCAAATATTGCAGAACAGCAAATATTGCTGTCTGATCCTTCCTCTGGAAGCTTCGTCCCAGAGGGGCACTGAGCTGTATGAGGTGTCTGTCAGCCCCTACTGGGAGGTGTCTCCCAGTTATGCTACACAGGGGTCAACAACCCACTTGAGGAGGCAGTCTGTCCATTCTCAGAGCTCAAATGCCATGCTGGGAGAACCAGTGCTCTCTTCAGAGCTGTCAGACAGGGCTGTTTAAGTCTTCAGAACTTTCTGCTGCCTTTTGTTCAGCTGTGCCCTGCCCACAGAGATGGAATTTATAGAGGCAGTAGGCCTTGCTGAGCTGTGGTGGGCTCCCCCAGTTCAAGCTTCCTAGCCGCTTTGTTTACCTACTCAAGCCTCGGCAATGGCAGATGCCCCTCCCCCTGCCAGGCTGCAGCTTCGTAGGTTGATCTCAGACTGCTGTGCTAGCAGTGAGCAAGGCTCCGTGGGCGTGGGACTCACCGAGCCAGGCACGGGAGAGAAGCTGCTGGTCTGCCAGTTGCTAAGACTGTGGGAAAAGTACAGTATTTGGGCAGAAGTGTCCCCTTTTTCCAGGTACAGTCTGTCACAGTCTGTTATGGCTTCCCTTGGCTAGGAAAGGGAAATCCCCCAACCTCTTGTACTTCGCAGGTGAGGTGATGCCCCATACTGCTTTGGCTTGCCCTCTGTGGGCTGCACCCACTGTCCAACCAGTCCCAATGAGATGAACTAGGTACCTCAGTTGGAAATGCAGAAATCACCCATCTTCTGCGTCTATCACACTGGGAGCTGCAGACCAGAGCTGTTCCTATTCGCCCATCTTGGAATGGACCTGAAAGGCTTGGTCCTGACCACCAAAGAAATACTTTATCAGCTCCTGCAGTGTCTATTCTTCCATCTGTGCATAGACTTGCGTGGCCATTATGGAGGATCCTTTAAGCTAGGTTGCTGGCCAGTTTCTTTCCTTCAATTTTAAAAAACAGTTTGAGAATAATTCATGTTAGTTCTCTAAAAGTTTGGTAGAATTTGCAGTGAAGCCATCTGGTTTTTATTTTCTAGAAGAAGAAACAGGCAAAGAGTAGAAAATAACCTGCTCAAGATCATGCAGGCAACAGGCAGCAGACCAGGCTTTGAAACTAGGAAGTCTAATTCCAAAGTTTCTGAGAATAGGGAGGTAAAAACTTAAATGAGTTTAATGTCCATAATGCGGAAGCAAGGTAAAGAATTAAAAATATGAGACCAAAGTTGAGGTAAAGGTAAGATAAAAGCAGGGGAGATCTCCCCTTTCCACAGAGAAGCATCAGCTGCTTGCCAACATTTCCCTGAAATGTATGCATTAGTTACATACATTTTCTATAAAAAAAAAAAAAAGAAAAACTCTTCAAAAAAAGTCTAAAGACCACTGTATGTATATTAACCATACCAACATTACTAAATGTTAACATTTAAAGCATTATACCTTCTAGAATAAGAATGAAGTAAATTATAGTTACAATTAGATATATTTTCTCATTAATCGCTAACTATGTTGATTCCTGTTTTCTCTTTTCTAATTACAGTTTCAGAGAGAAAATTAACCTCAATTTATTTTTTTATACCTCTTTGATTTTTTTCTATTAAAAATGTCAAATCTTGTCCATAGCTAGGGAATAAAGACTTCACAAAAGTTCTGATTCTCCTCATTCTCTTCTGAAGTGAAGATCGCATTTATTGTTAGTTTTTCTTTTCCCCCGCACCCTTAGCAAGCTTTCTTGCCCTTAGTAGCAGAAAGATATGTCACCTTTTAAATACCTATTTCTAAAAACTGCCCTGAGCTTTCCTCCTGGAAATAGGGTAAAGACAAATAAGATAAAATTTTAGTCATATACATGTGCTTGTTTGTAATGTCTTATTTTAAAAAGAAAGGAATAATTTTCTTCTCTTCTTTTAAAAGAGAGTACCTTCACTGAATGAAAGGCAGTATACCTAATCTTTGATTTCTTAAAATTTTTCTTGGTTTACCTGTAGCAACCTGACCGTTTTAAATGCTGCCTTCCTATAATGATTGTTTTCCAGAGGCACATATTTAATAACTTTAAATAAAAAGCAAACTTATTTTATTTTCCAAATAAATGTAAAATGGTATTTTACAGCATGAGACAGGATTTTTTGTCTTCATCCAGAGAAAAAATGATTTAATTCAAATTTTTATATATTGTACTCAAATTGTTCAACATATTAAAATATCTTCACTTTGCCTTTTCTCTGAAGACCTAGAATTACTGTGCTCTTAAATTATCACAACATTCACAGTTCCAATCACTTCAAAGTTGCGTCAAGCATCATTATGCCCCTAAGGGAAAATTGAACTAATGCCCTCAAACAGCACAGTGTTTATTAACTTAAGTAACCATTTATAAATGAGAGTGGAATCAGGCAATCTATTACAGGAGCATTTGGTGTTGAACTGATAAGGGCTCTCAAATAATTACATATATAAAGATATAGTAATCATTTTTATTAAGGGTGGTGCAAAAGTAATTGCGGTTTTTGCCATTGCAAAACCGCACTTTACTGCAAAAACCACAATTACTTTTTGCTCCAACCTAATATGTGTTGTTAGAATGATGATATTTCAATAAGAAATATACCCAAATCTTATGCCAAGATCATTTTTACTATCTTCCCAAATAATAGGTATTAAAAAATCAACATATGATGCAAAACTCAATGTACTGAATATTTCAGCTTTCTATGAATATGAGCTATGTGAATTCTGTATTCATATTCCATGTGATTTTTTTGTTCTTAGAAATAATTAAAATACTTTAATGTGTTTAGGACTTTTTAACAATGTACACTATTATATTTTACCCTGAATTGGGTAATACTCGTTTCTTATCCAGAATTGGGTAGTATTTTTATATCGGAAGCTGAATTAGGCATGTATTAACTCCATTTGAGAGGAAACCAAGCCCCAAAGAGGTTAAATGATCCATCCTGTTGGGATTCAGGCTAGGTATTGAACCCAAAACTGCAGAAGACATTTGGCAACATAATAAGCATATTAGGACTAAGTGACATGAGTTATTGGGGGAAAAACATAGAAAACGATTGTGTTCCTTTTGAGATAAAGCATATATTAGGTAAGTTTAGTCACTTATAGCTATTTGTAGTGTATTGAATTCTTTTTTTTTTTTTTTTTTTTTTTTTTTGAGACAGTCTCACTCTGTTGGCCAGGCTGAAGTGCAGTGGCATGATCTCGGCTCACTGCAACCTCTGCCTTCCGGGCTCAAGCAATTCTCCTGCCTCAGCCTCCTGAGTAACTGGGATTATAGGGGTGTGCCACCATGCCCAGCTAATTTTTGTATTTTTAGTAGAGACGGGGTTTCACCATGTTGGCCAGGCTGGTCTTGAACTCCTGACCTAAGGTAATCCGCCCACCTCGGCCTCCCAAAGTGCTGTGATTACAGGCATGAGCCACCGTGCGTGGCCTATTGAATATTTTAATAATGTATAATTGTTATCCGTCTCTCCATTACTCTCAGTTTCCCTGATTTTCCTATGACCAAATGTGTACATGTGTTGATTTTTTTGTGTTTATTATATAGCCTGCTAAAGTCTGTGAAGTAACTTTCTTTCTTCTCTGTTTTAGTTTGTGCCATTCAGGGATTATATTGACAGAAGCGGAAACCACGTATTGAGCATGGCTAGATTGGCGAAAGACGTCCTAGCTGAGATCCCTGAGCAGTTTCTCTCCTATATGAGAGCCCGAGGAATCAAGCCATCACCTGCGCCTCCCCCATACACCCCACCTACACATGTGTTACAGACTCAAATATGACTGTGCTCTGAAATGCTAATGTCACTACAAATCAGAACTGCTGAGTTAATGCTTTGTGCCTGGTGCTCTGTGATGAACCAGGCAATGGGATACTTTTCTCAGTTTGGTTTCAGCAGTACTGGTTAATGTGCTTTCTTGGATCCAAAATTAAATCTATTCCTAAACCAAAACTGTAAATATGGTTGTTGCATGAGCAACAGAAAAATTGTTTAAATGCTTGAAGCAAAGTACGGATGTCTTCTCTAAATCTTTTTTTTTTTTTTTTAACAGAAACAGCTAATTTCCAATGTATTGTTGGAAAAAAGCACAAACTATGTTTTTAACTCAAATATTGTCTTCGACTGCTATGTGTATAGGAAAGCAGTCTCTGTATCAATGTTTACATGTTACTACTTTTTAAATTTCAATACTTTTATAACCGTTCTTAAGAATAAGAGTTTTGAATACTGAATCCTTTGTCTTCTAAATTGCAATAGCTATAATCACAAGAGCAATATCTCTTTGAATGACTGTCTGGACAAACACAATTGCAAATAAGGGAAGGGAAAAATGATTTTCTATTTCTCAGTAACTGGATTGTCTTAAGAAACTACATCTGCTTAATAATCAGTTTCTCAGCAATGTTTGCTGAGTTTGGGAGTCTAAGCCTAGCAGATGTGTCTCCTGGTTGAACATGCACTTTTCATGGAGTTTGGGTTCTAAATTTAGACCGCAGTTGGTTTGTATTTTGTAACACTAAGTAGAAATTAGAAAAAGTCAAACATTGTGAGCTATAAATGCACAGAAAATGCTTTGTAAAAAGTAGCATCCTGATATAATAATGCTATTTAGAAAGACTGAAACCAAGACTATTTAACTGTGAACCATGTAGCAGATGTTTTAAACTTTTTATTCCATTATATCTTGTCTAGATATTTTAATTCAAAGGGATACTGGCTCTCTTGATTGGGATTTCTTGTTATCACCATTCCATGTTGCCACGCAAGGTGCACAGGCTGGAAGTCTTTTGTGAAATTCTCAGTTAAATATATACAACTATGTGACTTAGTGCACAACACATTTGTGAAATAACCTACTCCTATATACTGACCTGCCTGTCCACAAATAATTGTAAAGAGTTTTTGCATGTACAGTTTTTACAAGAATTACAGTTTTGTGAAGTTGTGTCTAAATTAAAGCATTTCTTTAGTACAAATGGCCTTAAATTCTCACAGAATTCCTGGAAATGATTGTGAATTGCCTTCAAATAATGGAAAAGTATATTTATTTGTGTGTGTGTGTGTGTGTCAAAAATGTAACTGCTTTATAATATTTTTTCCTTACCTATATATTCTATTTAATACTTGGTTTATTTCTACTGTACATTGTTTTCTTTGTCCCAAGTTGACCTAGGGTGACTTTTATAAGCATGAAACTATTTTACTGGAAAGAATATATACATCCACATATCTAACAGTATCAGTGTTACATAACTATGTAATACTCAATTGTCCATTTTTAATTATGTATTAAAATCTTTAAATCATTACTATTTGTTTTGTACATTTCATGTATGAATGACAGTAGAGTTTGATGTCTTCATTTACTGATCTTATTTATGCCAGTACAGTGTATAACCTGCAGATTTTTAAATTTACCTTTATCAACCCATAAAACAAAAATAAATAAGATCAATATTCTTTTCTTCTTGTCAAACATTAGTTATTTTTTTGAACTGTCCAGAGAAAACAAAAGTTACACAATTCCTTGTATAAATAATAGTTTGCTCAAACCTAGTGGGAGTAAATGGCCAGGAATGAAGCAATTTCTCTTTACAAATGTTATCATTTATATGGCTGAGAATGATAATCAGAAACTTATGTGATGTTAATGCTATATATAAGATTAGAAAATACTTAAATCTTGTATCTTCATTGCAGAAATGTAGTAAACCAAGAGTGGAGGGATTAAGTGATGTATCCAAGACTATATAACTAGAGAAGAGCTCATTACCATTGTGGAAATATTTGTTATAACTTAAATTTTGTTAGGTGCTATGCAATAGGAAATCACAGAGACATGTTCCATAAAGGCAAATGCATAGTAATAGTTGTACATACAAACTGGTTATCAGGGATGTTCACACAGTAATGAGCAACAAGAAAGGTATGTATTGAGAAGGGGTGATAGATTCAAGTCATTAAACCTGCTGCAGAAGTCAGTCTTCAACTGGTGCCCTCAAGAACCCCAAAGACTTTGGGCACTGTCCTATCTTTCTAATCTCATTTCCTTCCTTTCTAATGAAAGCCTCTAATTATCACTTGAACTCCAGGATGAACTCTTGGTGTTATTTTCAAGTATCTCCATCATCTGATTTTGCCCAGTTATGTAATACCAATTCCCATTGCTTCTCAAATGAATATTAAAACTAACCAGGCCTACCTCATTCCTTTTCCACAACCACTCTGAGTTTACCTGGAGTCGTCTATAGTGTTCATACTCTGTTCTTTCATCAGGCCCTCTCCTCTGGTCTTTACCTGAGGATATCCTTTGCACTTTCCATCTCAAGCCCCAGCTCCTCTGAACCTTGTTCTTTAAAACTTCAATGCTAACAATAATAATCAGTACTTTCTATGAGCTCATCTTTGTATTGCATTTTAGCATATTAATTGCCTCAGATTATTTCCAAACTATTTTACTTTATCTGGGGCATCTTGTCTCTCCATCCTTATAGAATAGTATTTAACGGCACCTAGATATAGGTAAATTTTAAAAACTTCCCAGTTTATTGTACTGTGTAGCTAGAGTGTGAAATTACTGCAACTAAAGACTATTGGATGACTCAATTACTACTTTTTGAATTATCTCTTCCAACATGCAATATCGAGAAAAAAGAAGGGGTGGATATGACTCTGGTGGTGGTGAATGTGGAAAGAGAGGGGATTTGGGATTAGGGTTGGAGCATAGGTTGTTTTGTTTTTCGGGCTCAGGGAAGATAACAGATGGACTCATACACTTTTTTTTTTTATTACTGTGTCATCATCAACTTAGGAAATAAAGACCTCTCACAAGGATGAGGTGGATGTGGTTATTTCTTAGAAGACCTGAAATGCAAAATATTTTACTGAAGAGCATACCTTTTTCTTTCAGCTTGTGTGAATTTTAGTTATTTAATGCCTTTGTGTTACATATATCTGTAATTGAGACAGTGGCCAGATTCTTCATAAACTCAGAGTAAAGAATAATTTTTGTGATTAGCACAAATCACATACATTTACTGATAAATAAGCAGCTGAGTTGAGGATCAAATAGGTTTCCTTTGAGTGCATGTGGAGTATTACCTATGAAGATGGAAAAGATGGAAATCTACTTGCAAAAAATCACACTAGTGCAGAGCTTTCTCATCAGTGTGTTACAGACGATTTACAGATTTATGCCTTGCAGATGGGCTACAGGTATACACTTTGGGGTGGTGCATAGTACCTGGGGTAATTGGAGCTCCCAGCCTCCATCATGTTCATTGGCTAACCTCAGGATATTTTAACAAACATTCCCATTTTTAATGTGTGTCTTGAAAGGTAGGGAAGCACTGCATTACAGAGATTATTTCTTAAATAACCTCTGCTTACAGTTCCACCTTCATTTTTTCTACTTACATTCCCTACCATATTTATACTAAAATTAAATTGAAAGATGATTCACATACAATTCCTTGACAAATGTATTGTAGCAAATAAAGTTCAGAGAAATAAGACATGAATGTCCTCATGAGAATTTTTTTTTTTTGCGTTAATCTTGTTTATCTTTTTACAGTGTATTATAGAATTCCTGGGAAAATTTTCTTGCCTTTTTCACCACCTTCTTCATAAACATCCTACCACTCACGGAAATAGGTGTATCACCAGATGACCCAGAGGACATCAAAGCATAGAGTCAAAGGGATTCAACCTTGTTATTGCCTTAGAATAAACACAGTTCTAGAAGACATCCTCTTCTCCCCACCGTGACTGTTCCCCTCACCCCACTTTCCCACCAAGTATAATTCTGTTTGCTCTATCGAAACCTGAGCATCGTTTAACAATAGGCAGTCTTTCATTTTACAAAATACTGGGATGTGCTGAGATCAGATACGTGGGTCTTAAGAATAAGCACATTTTAAAAACATATTGACATAATTCTTTGCACCAAATTTTTTTTCTAAAAAAAGCTTTCTTCATCAGATCTTAGTTACTTAGATATGACTTTGATAAGGGAAGACTTGGTATATCATAAACATACACATGGTTTAAAGGGCTTTCTTCAGAAATGTGAAAGGGGAAATAGAGAAGCAACAAACAAGTATTTTCTTATGAGTTATTGCCGAAGCTATGTTTATAA
The DNA here is from genome assembly GCF_037993035.2 of Macaca fascicularis. Taxonomy (NCBI): domain Eukaryota; kingdom Metazoa; phylum Chordata; class Mammalia; order Primates; family Cercopithecidae; genus Macaca; species Macaca fascicularis. The sequence continues at coordinate 37,046,775 of NC_088385.1, read as the reverse complement.
CTCTTAAGAGATGATTATCCTAGCAATGCTCACCTCCTAGATTTCAGATTTTTAACCTGGAATAGGAGATACCAAGTAGAAGTACTTCCCCAACACAGAGTATCCCATAACAAAATTATTTTTCTTTAAATGGATATGACCCCCAGCCCTGGCTACCATTTTACTGTATAGAATCTTACTTCTTTAAGCAAAATATGCTAACATAATACACAGAAGTCTCCAAATATAATGTCTGTACTAAGATTATCTCAAAGACATAATAGTTCTAATTCATATCACAAACTTCTAAGCAATATTTGAGGCAATATATTCACACCTCATCAGTTAGGGTTATTGCTTACCTCATACTTCATCAGCGCACCCCCAACCCCAACAGCTAACCTTGCTCTTATTTTCTGGGCTTTAGAGATGCTCTGAATGTCAAACTCTAAGAGGAAAATGACCACTGAACTCTGACTATGGAAAGAGCAAAAGCAAACTAATCGAAAGATTTGCTCATTTAGTTTTAAAGCAATAGTGGCCATGACCTCATGATTTTCTCACCACAAAGTTATTCACCAATATAATTTCCATGAAACAGGCCTGCTGGCCATTCCTAATGTATTTAGATAAGCTGATTTCATACAGATGGGATTTGCTATCAGTCAAATGGGTGGATATCATTGACCTCACAAATTAAGGGGAAGGATAAAGGAATAAATATGCTTAGGGTTGGTTTAAAAATAGCTACCCTTTCAAAGATCTTTCTCTCCTTATGAAATAAGTGAATTAAAAGAAGTTATAAGACCGGTTCAGTAATTTTGACAGAGAACAACCAGTTTGTTAACCCTTACATTTTCTACAAGATAATGCTGACAAGAAACAATAAATAAAGCACCTTTCAAATCTTTAAAACAATATTTAAATCAGAATCTGCTTAAAATTCACAAAATTACTTTACTATCACTTTCTACCATGGCAAAAGGCATACACTGTAATTTAGACATTGGCAAATTTGTCATGCACTTTAGATGACAATTCTGCACCAGATTTCAAAGAAAGTGGGTGATGCCTGAGAAAACGAAATGACAATCACTAGAAACCACTTTGGGTCATCAAGCATCAATTTTAAGTCCCTAAACATTATATGGACCTAATGCATCTCCTTTGAAAAAAAAGATCTGTGACATTGGTTTGCAAATCTTGAGATAGGTCATCAGATCAGTCTTGAAAGATGAATTACAGGTGACTTTTATCTTTCATTTATTTTCTGAGGATATCCTGTTGTTTTCAATCGATTTGAAACCTAAATCCAAAGTTATATATGTGCTTGGTATCTTCTATAGGCTGGTTATAAAATTGCTGGAAGCTTCAATGGAAGGAGTGTGACTCGTCAATGCCATCTACTGAGAGTCAAAAAACCTTAGTTTCCATCTTGGCAGTCTGATTTTGGGAAAATACCAAGTAAATGTCCAAACTTGATTTTTACCATTCATATAATATGGTGATATTTCCAAGGGTCCTTAAAACACCCTCCTTCTGCAATTCTCTCAGAAGGACAGAGGTTAACTTTAATTGGAGCACACCTGGCAACTTGGTTGTTTAATAGCGAGGTGGGACGAGGTTATTAAATAAACTTAATATACTGAGCTATCAAAGTACCTTCTTACAGATGGTGCAGCAAGTGAAACACCTGAATTTCTTCTTTTACAAGGCAGGTTATTAGCTTAGCCATTACTCTTAGTCCCGCATTCTCAATACATTTATTTTCATCTGAGAACCCAGAGGAGTAGGGAAAGATGGGAGAAAATGCCAAAGTCCCATTGCTCTGCAAAGGTCTTTGATTGTCTATCTATGTGCCCCCATGCTTGTGTCACTCAAAAGAGGACTTCTGGACACGCACCTCCTAGTGATGGTCTGGATGCCCCGCAGGTGTTTTCTCTATTCTCCTTAAGGACTTGCCTGAAAAAAATACAAAGGCTACTCAAAACAAGTGTTTCTTATTAGGTAATTTAACTTGATTGATTGCAAGATCTCTGCCTCAAATGCTCATCAAACTCTCTTGGCTAGCTGCTGCTTGTTCTTCAAGTCTTCCCTTTACACGATTCCCTTATAAAGTCCTTCCTTGAAGACATGGACTGGATTGAATCTCCATGTTCTGCCTTCCCACAGCACCCTGCATGTATCCTCCTGTCATTCATCACATCTGTAATTCCTGGTCTGTTGGCTGTATTTCAGTTTTGCCCATGAACTTCAGGAGAGCAGGAAGCAGGCAAGTCTTGTTCACTCATCTCTCTCTGTAACACATAACCCAGGGCCTGGCTTTCGGTAGGTCATCAATTGAATTGTGGAAGTGAATAGAATCAAAATATTGGTTACTAAGAATGTTTTATTAGTAACTTGGTATTTTAATATTTTAAGCCTGAATTTCAGCCAATTCAGATTATCTGTAAAATTTTAAAGCAGCACCAAACCTCACTTTTCCCATATTTATTTTTCCCTCCTTCTAAACCAGAACCGTGAAATTGAATGAAAACAGACCAACAGCTTCTCTCTACCTGTTTTCAGGGATAATTACCAGAAAAATGGTCAAAAGGCTGACAGCAGCAGGAGAGAAGAGATTAATAAAGCTTCAACACAATCTGATAGCCTGTTGGTCTTGACTCAGGACAAACTGAGGAGAAAGTATTCACAAGATGCCGAGATCTTATGTTATGTCAGCTCTGAAATTTCCTTTGACTATGCATGCTAAACAAAACAATACAAAACAAAACAAGATAATATGAAAGATTCTTTTAAGGATATGTTGACCCATATTCTCTCTTAAAAAGTGAAAGTGACAAGCATTTATATTTAGGTAGTAGAAAGGTATTCTAAATCCCTACCTTTGCATTTTAGCTGTGTCTGTGTGTATTTCCAAGCGGATTGTGCATGTATGTGTATGGGAGTGAATACATGCCTTCGCTTATGCATGTGCCATCATATATGTGTAGGTATCAGTAAAAGTGGAGATAATAAACAAGGGTGGGGGTACAGAAGAAACAGCAATGCTGTGCAAGCATTTACTGCCTTTTCTGGTGCTGATTATATACCCTGGAGGAAGTACTGATGACCTGCACAGAATGTGGACAAGAATTCAGAAGGTTAGAACTTTTCAACTGCATTCATAACAGGACACATTGACTTGCAAATCCTACTGTGATAATATTTATGATTTTTAATATATTCTTACATCATCTGCTTAGCAACAAGCGAGAAAGATTTAATGAATATGAATTTGTGGGAAAGGAATGTGGAGGACTGTAGTTCTTACATATTGATATTTTAGCTCAAAATTCCACCCACTAGTTAAGACTGAATTCCATTTAACTTTCTAAGAAGAAATGAATAAACACTCCAAATCCTACCTGCATCCTCCATTAGATAATCTATTTTCTATAATCATCGGTATAGTAATGACTTTGCTTTAGCATGTAATCACTTAGAAAGCACTATCTCACATGTAATCTTCTATCTTCACCTGTCAAAACTCTGCTCACTCACCAATCCTCAGCTCAAAGGCTACTTTTCAACACAGCTTTACTGCATTATCTTGATGACTAGAGCAATCTCTCTCTCTCTCTCTTTTTTTTTTTTCCAGCCTGTATATAGGCATTCTACTCTGCCTCTGTAGGGGCAGATTCTGTGTTTCTGTGGGAAAGTCTTATGGCCCTAACCCTGTAGAAAGTCAATCTGTTTGATTGAGGTTAATTAACAGGAAACCCATCTGCCTAAATACATGAGTCACCTTCCCCTATACGTCCTTTGTCAGAAATAAAATTCATGCTTCATCTTCCATTTGCGTTGCTCCTTTGTCCTATTTTTATTGCTTCAGAGAAGCAGGGATGATTTCTCTGGACACTCAAAGACCCAAACAATCTCCCAAGGAGTCCCTTGCCTGCATTGTTGCTCATTATCCTGCCTGGTTCTGTGTAGTCCTCCTTGACTAGAGTTTCCACTGCCTTACAAGGTAGAATCTACAAAGCTTAGTTTGTTTTCTTAACGCAGAGCCTGGGGCCAAGACCTGGGTACATGTAGTTCATTAGGAAGGCAATATCCCAGGGCAGGAGTAAGCAACTTGGGAGAGGGAGAAAGTAGGGAAATCTATTATAAGAGTAGTTTATCAAGCTCACCACTGTAGGTAACAAAGCTCTCACTTGTCCCCTCAACTTCTGAGCATAATGTGTTCCCTTCTCAGAATTGTCTCCATGAGGACCAACTGGAAGTATTTATCTTTAAGTTCCCATCTTCTATTGGTTAGGGTTGCCTGCACTTTCTGGGCTGCCTATGTAGGCATGAGGAAAGAGCATTCGAGTTTCTGTGGCATGAGAGTGTTTCCAGGGTGAAAAGTTTAAAAACTGCAGTACCTGCTTGAGGTAAGACACCATCTACAAAAAGAAGTTGGAGTCAGTATGGAAGCCAGCCATGGCTGAAATGGGACATGAGGCTAAGAGAGCGAGTTGGGTCATTAGAGTCACCTGAAACACATGAGCTTCAAGCCCCCATTGAGCTGTCATTACCTGTATTTCCAGCCTCCTCTCCTTCCACTTCTTACCACACAGAAGGCAAATTGCATTAAAGTACATGCGGTTCTACAAATACTCCACTCCATTTCATACTTCATGCATTCCATATGCCAACTCTTTCACATTCTCACTCCTACTCAGCTTCCAAAGCCCTGCTTAGGTGTCTCTGCATAAGAATCTCTTCCTCCTTTGTTTTATGTAACTTTTTAATTGAAGTAAAATATATTTAGAAGTACAAAAATTATAAGCACATTGCTTTAGGATTTTTCACAGAGGAACATATCTGTGTAACAATTTCACAGATCAAAAATACAACATGATCAGCACCCTAGCATCCTGCTTTTGTCCCACCATAATCACACACGCCTCCTCAAAGTAATCACTATCTTGATTTTCATCACCATAAGTTATTTCTGTCTTATTTTCAAATTTTATATAAATGGAATTAAACAATTTGTATTAATTTCTGACTTCTTCCATCCAATATTTTGTTTGTGAGATTTATCCAAGTACTTGTGCGTAGCAAAATTTTTTCTCAATTCTGTTTAGAATTTACCTGTGTTAATATATTACAATTTGTTTTTCTCCTTTCATGAACATTGGGTTATTTTTAGCTTTGAATATTATGAAGAAAGCTTTATGACCAATATTGTACATTACTTTTAATAAAAATACACATCCATTGCTATTAGGTATATACCTAGAAATGTTTATTGCCTTAGAGCTTATTGGTCTGAAATTAGCATATCTAAACCTCCATCCTATTACTTTTGGTTTTTCTTATCCTTACATCTAAGGTTTATTTAGGGGTGGCAGGATTTACTTGAGTTTGCACTTCTGCTTCTCTAGGAATTATGGAGGTTTGCCTGAAGTCATGCTGTAGTTGGGTTAATCTGTCTAGTCTGAAGTTATTAGGGGGCCATTCTGCCACAAGTCATACTCTCCATTGGCAATGATAATGGAGATAATGTTGTACCTACGTTTACCAGATAAAACACATCATGTTCAGTTTAATTTGAATTTCTGATAAACAAATTTACTCCCATCTACAGATGTGCCTCTAACATGCATATTTTCCCACATACATGTCTGTTTTCCTCACCATATTGTGAGCTTTCTGAGGATAGGGACTGAATCTTTGTGTTGATTATCCACAGGCACACGTGGCCTAGCAGACATTTAGAACTCAAAAAATACAAATTAAAATGAACTGAATGTCCACTGGGTGGAAACTATAAAAGTAGACCAGAACCATATGGATAAAACCTAACTCCAAAGAATGTTTTTTTGTGTGTGAGACAGGGTCTGACTCTGTCACTCAGGCAGAAGTTCAGTGGTGTGATCTTTTGCTCACTGCAACTTCTACCTCCCAGACTCAAGCAATCTTCTCACCTCAGCCTCCCAAGTAGCTGGAACTACAGGTACACAGTTATTTTTTTTCTTTAAATATTTTTTCATAGAGGTGGAGTTTTGCCATGTTACCCAGACTGGTCTTGAACTCCTGAACTCAAGCGATCCACCTACTCAGCCTCCCAAAGTGCTGAGATTACAGGTCTGAGCCACTGTGCCCAGCCAGAAGAAAATGTTTAAGTATACTAACTTTAGCAGGAGAAGCATAAAGCTCAACAGAGATTTCAGTGACCTGATCCCTTTTTGATATAATCAGTATTGTAAATATCTCAGAGACTGTTTCTTCCCTGTCTTATGATGGAAATCATTTCTCCATGTAAAAAAAATCAAGTCAGTAGAAGATATTTTTGGCATGAAATGTTATTATAGGTTATCATAAAATAACTCTGAAAGCCTCAAACTTCTTTCAGTGGATAAAGACCTTTGCCTACCAGACACCAACCAACAAACCTTATTGAGTTTGCATCTGCTCTGCCGTATGCCTAAGATTTCTACCCCCCATTTCTATGAAGCAATATGAAGGACCAATTAACTATTTTAGTAACTTCAGTACATTCATGTTTATGCTTTGTCTTACAATGTTATTTATTTGGCTATTGTTTCCTAGATACGTTAATAAACTCTGAAGAAATCATGTTTTGGGGAACAATAGACACTGGGGACTACAAGAGAGATAAAGGAGGGAGGAGAGCAGGGTTGAAAAATTACCTCTTGGGTACTATGCTCATCACTTGGGTGACAGGTTCAATTGTACCCCAAACCTCAGCATTATGCAATATACCCGTGTAACAAACCTACATATGTACCAGTGAATCTAAAATAAAAGTTGAAATTTTAAAAATAAAAATACTATTTTTATTGCTTTTAAAAAAGAAACCATCCCTTCAGAACCTGAAAACATTCTCATTCTTAAAGATTGAAACTGCTATAACTTATATTCCATCAAATATTGGAAAAATAATATAAATATGGTATATAGACTTATGCAACTCTAGATGGAAAAATCAGGATTAGTTGTAAAGTTGTAAGAAAGTATATTTTGTATCGACATAGGAAATATTTTTTTAAAAACTTAGAATCCTTCAATTACAGGATGGATTGACTTAGAGGATAGCAAGTCTTCTCTTCTCTTACTATTTAACAGCAGAGCTGGATGACCTCCTGGGATGTTATAGAAATACATTTTTATAAGATAATTGTATTGGTCTGTTTTCATGCTGTTGATAAAGACATACCTGAGATTAGATAATTTATAAAGTAAGGACATTTAATTGACTCACAGTTTCACATGGCTGGGGAGGCCTTACAATCATGGTGGAAGGCAAAGGAGGAGCAAAGTCATGTCTTACATGGTGGCAGGCAAGAGAGAATGAGAGCTTGTGCAATGAAATTTCCCTTCATTAAACCATCAGATCTCATGAGACTTATTCGCTATCACAAGAATAGCACAGGAAAGACCCACTCCCATAATTCAGTTACTCCCACTGGGTCCCTCCCACAACACGTGGGAATTGTGGGAGTTACAATTCAAGATGAGATTTGGGTGGGGACACAGACAAACCATATCAATAATCTTAAAGTTTTCACCTAAATCAAGTTGCTCTGTTATATTCATCAAGTTATATTTCTTCTAACATAAAACCTATACGAATAAATATGTAAGCTATTATTGTATACTGATAAGTATGAGGAAGAAAATAGGTTGAGTCATATAATAGAAAATGTTTGTAATATGGTTTGGTTTTGTCCCCACCCAAATCTCATTTTGAATTTTAATGCCTGTAATTCTCACATGTCATGGGAGGGACCCAGTGGGAGGTAATTAGATCATGGGGGCGTTTTTCCCCATGCTGTTCTCTCGATATCGACTGAGTTATCAAGAGATCTGAAGGTTTCATAAGCATCTGGCATTTCCCCTGCTAGTTTTTATATTCTGTAGTGCTGTCCTGTGAAGAGGTGCCTTCTGCCATGATTATAAGTTGTCCGAGGCTTCCCCACATGTGGAACTGTGAGTCAATTAAATATTTTTTCTTTATAAATTACCCAGTCTCAGGTATTTCTTCATAGTAGCATGAGAAACAGACTAATATAGTTTGGGTTCTTACTTTAGACTGGGCAATCAGGAGGTCAGCTGAAATCTGAGGACAAAGAATCAGCCATTCGAGATCTAAGCGAAGAACATGCCTTGAAGACGGAGTAGCTAGCAAAAAGACCCTGATGAGGGAACAATTTGTCATGGGAGCAGATCAAAAAGAGGGTGACTGTAGCAGGAGCCTAGTAGGCAAGGGCAGGAGTGGCTGAGAAGGAGGTGGAGAAGCTCTCACGCCCCATGAATTTCTGAAATTCATCAATGGCGTCAGTACATTCAAGAAGATGCCACATCACACTCTTCACATCTCCTCTTTAAATCCTTCACCAAACCTTCTCTTGAGGTTTGGCCATGTCCATAGGTAGTGTCATCTCTCTGCAAATAGTTTCATTTCATACTGTGGTCAATCAATGGTATTGTCAGATGCCCACACCCACTCAGAGTCCTGCTGTAGACTGGATGAAATTTCCCCCTTCTCTTGTAGTAAATTCTATTAAAATGTGTTATTTTTATTGTCTCAAACCCATTTATTTGACCTCTATATAAATCAGTTTATTTCTTTGATAAATATTTTAGTCAACAAATATCTATGTAGTGCCTAATGATACGTATCAGGCAAAATGAGATTGGGCATGAGTCTAATATGGGAGTGGAACAAGCAATAAATCTCTAATGACAAACACCATGTTGGACATAGAACCATGGGTCCCTCTGCTGACCAACATGTTGCTGTTTGATAAAACTGGTTATTTCTGGCTTCTTTCTTCAGAAAGATTTTCCTCAAAGAGATGCCACATTACCTCCCATAACTAGACTTTAGTGGTTCAATCCACCCATTAACCAGACGATGCTCTATTAGTTGAGCCTAGGGGCAGACTTTGCCTAGACTATTAACAGTCTTAAACATGTTAATGTTTGTGAAATAATAAACTTAACAAAACACAACGTTCTAAAATTGGATTGTGGTGACAGCTGCAGAACTCTGTAAGTTACTAAAATCAATGAATTTTACGTTTACAATGAGTGAATTTTATGGCATATAAATTATACTTTGACAAAATTTTTTTCTAAATCCAGAGGACAAAATGCCAGCTATAATCCATAAGAGCCAACATTTTAGGAGAGATTAATCTAAAAGAATTACTTCCTTTTTAACCTGAAGTTTCAATTACTACAGATAATATAAAACACTATTTACTCTATAAACATCTTTCGCTTGGTTTACTACATCTACCTGATCTCTTCCATGGCACTTTCAACAACAAACTTTTGATCAACAAATTTCTGAAAGGTATAGCAGCTCACCAAAATTCCCTCTTTAGCCCACTACTCTTCTTATTGAATAATTAAAGGATAAGGTTTGCAAAAAGAGGCATTGGCCAGGATTTTTGGACAGGACCCTGGCGAAGAGTCTTATGCTGGCCTACTTTTAGGGGCAGAAAGAATTAGGGAACAAAGTAAAACTCACAAGGAGATTAATGAACATTTTTAAAGTTCAAATAGAAATAGGTAAAAATAGTTCAAGTTCAAAAAATAGGTAAAAAACAAACGTGTGTCAACACATCTACAGCCATCTAATCTTTGACAAACCTGACAAAAACAAGAAATGCAGAAAGGATTCTCTATTGAATAAATGGTACTGGGAAAATTGGCTAGCCATAAGTAGAAAGCTGAAACTGGATCCTTTCCTTACTCCTTATATGAAAATCAATTCAAGATGGATTAGAGACTTAAATGCTAGACCTAAAACCATAAAAACCCTAGAAGGAAACCTAGGTAATACCATTGAGGACATAGGCATGGGCAAGGACTTCATGTCTAAAACACCACAAGCAATGCAACAAAAGCCAAAATTGACAAATGGGATCTCATTAAACTAAAGAGCTTCTGCACAGCAAAAGAAACTCCATCAGAGTGAACAGGCAACCTACAGAATGGGAGAAAATTTTTGCAATCCACCCATCTGACAAAGGGCTAATATCTAGAACCTATGAAGAACTCAATCAAATTTACAAGAAAAAACAAACAACCCCATCAAAAAGTGGGCAAAGGATATGAACAGACACTTCTCAAAAGAAGACATTCATACAGCCAACAGACACATGAAAAAATGCTCATCATCACTCACCATTAGAGAAATGCAAATCGAAACCACAATGAGATACCATCTCACACCAGTTAGAATGGCAATCATTAAAAAGTCAGGAAACAACAGGTGCTAGAGAGGATGTGGAGAAATAGGAACACTTTTACACTGTTGGTGGGACTGTAAACTAGTTCAACCATTGTGGAAGACAGTGTGGCGATTCCTCAAGGATCTAGAACTAGAAATACCATTTGACCCAGCCCTCCCATTACTGGGTATATACCCAAAGGATTATAAATCATGCTGCTATAAAGACACATGCACACGTATGTTTATTGCGGCATTATTCACAAGAGCAAAGACTTGGAATCAACCCAAATGTCCATCAGTGACAGACTGGATGAAGAAAATGTGGCACATATACACCATGGAATACTATGCAGCCATAAAAAAGGATGAGTTTGTGTCCTTTGTAGGGACATGGATGCAACTGGAAACCATCATTCTCAGCAAACTATTACAAGAACAGAAAACCAAACACTGCATGTTCTCACTCATAGGTGGGAATTGAACAATGAGATCACTTGGACACAGGAAGGGGAATGTCACACACCAGGTCCTATTGTGGGGAGGGGGGTGAGGGAAGGGATAGCATTAGGAGATATACCTAATGTAAATGAGGAGTTAATGGGTGCAGCACACCAACATGGCACATGTATACATATGTAACAAACCTGCATGTTGTGCACATGTACCCTAGAACTTAAAGTATAATAGTAATAAAAAAAAAAGTGTGTCAAAATAACAGTTTGGCAGGATTCTTGCTTGGTCCACAGCCAGCATCCTGATAATAATTTTTCCCGTGTTGGTATGTTAGTTAATTTATGGAATTTCACAGTTGTTTGTCATTGCTATTTTTCATTGGTTTCCTAAACAATGCAGAAGTATTCATTTATTTTTAAACAAATAGCAATGAGATAAAGAAAAATCAAATAAATTAAAGTTGAGATTTACAATTTTTAAAAATATATTTCCCTTTTTGTTCTAATCCACTTTCAGCCAATTTTGCCAGCTATCATTTTTGGCAACTTTTTCATAAAATATTACATTGTATAACTTACTTGAGTAAATGCATGGAATTAATAGAGTATTTTTTGAACAAACATATGGTCTATAGTGAAGGCAGTTAGTCCCATTTCGATATATAAGTGCTTCTATGATAATTAAAAGAGTCTCATCATCTCTCGGCTAAATATTATATGAAACCAAAGCTTCCCTGCTTTAGGTGTTTGTGTTGCAAGACAGCTATAGTAGAAAATAATCATGTCTGGAAGTGTACCATACTGGCAATTAAATTTTAATGACCCATGAAAACCCCAATATACCTTTAGTTATTTTTTTTCCTCAATATTTGAGAAGACCACGGAGCATTTGCTGGGGATTAAAGTCTAATACCACTTTCCGGCCAAATCAGTTTCAAGCCATTTACTTCAGCTACTTATTACACCCTTGGATGTAGCTCAGACTGTTTTCCATTTACATTTTGTCTTTCTAGTGCTAAGACTTTTCTTTCTTTTCTTTTCTTTTTTTTTTTTTTTTTTTTTTTAACATAGATCTGCTCCGCTGTCAGAATGATTTCTGCTGGTGCTTTGCATACTCTTCACTTTAGTTAAGGTTTACCATTTATCAAATGTGACCTACACATGTTATCATATTGTTGGATTCTTGCAACCACAATTCTCCATCTCCCAAAACTGGTTAATGCCCAGTTCGTCCCTGGGTTGTCAACTTTCTGTAATATTATGCCAATTGGGATTATGTTACCTCCCTGCTTAAATCCTTCAATAATTCCCCACAGGTCTCAGGATAAAATCAAAACCCCTTTGCTTGCATACTCGTCTCTCAATATATGCGTAAGTCCTGCCTGCGACTTCAGGCTCATTTCTCACCAACATCCCCACACAACCTTTGTTTTCATCGTTTGGAACTTTCTATAGTTCCCTTGGACATCTTGCTAGTGAGCCCGCAGTTTTCTGCTTCTCAGTCTTCACTTCTTTCATCCAATTGACTCTTACTCATTAACAAAACATGGCTTTTTATTCTGCCATTCTCTTGTATTTCTTGATCACAGTGTTTACAATATAGTGCTGTCATTGTTGAGTTAGTGGTTGTTCTCCTCTAATAACACGCTTCTCGAAAAGAAATACCAATTATTATTTGGCTTTAAACCTCAGATCCTATTAAATGTTTGTTCATACTGGATATTTGATGGTTTCAAATGAATGAATGAGTGAACAAGTAATATGTGTTGGGCTTGGTTCAATTAACTGAATGAATACAGTTGCCACTTTATGGGATGAAAATCCTAACGGTCATTATAATGTCTTAGAAAATAATTCTAATGGCATCAACTAAATCTGCATTTTCCCATATGTCTTAGAGCTATAACCATTTTTACCCCAACAAGATGAGCTCAAATCTCTTTCTCATCTTCTCAGTTCTCCCCTTTGCTTAAAAGGTCATGGAAAACGCCTATTTTAGTTTTAAACTCAATGTCCAAATCATAAAATTATTGAGTGAACCAGTTGTTAAGTAGCCATGTGTTAAGCCAATAGTTCTTATTATTCATTAAAATACAAAGACAGATATTTGGAAGCATCCGATATACAAAGTCAGTACAGTTTTGTCTGTGCTTCAATATCTGATTGATACAAATTTCTTAAGGGATTCCCCTGAGACAGGATTGAAATACACTGTTAAATGAGAAACTGTTTATAAAAACACTCTCCCCAAAACTTGCCTTGTTCTTTGTCTTTTAATTGCCTTAGTCAATACACTTTCTTAGTCAATATACCTTCTCATATACCTCATAGCTCAGGATGGTTTGTTGAAAATCCAAATTGTTTATTTTCCATACCCTAGCACTGTTCCCAAGTACCATATATCCAGGAATAATGACTTGCAAGACAGACAAAAGCATACTCTAAAGCTTCTCTGTTCAATGTGAATTCTTTCCTGATGAGGCCCAATTGGGACTTGAGAGTTAGAACAAGTTATTCCCATTGCCAAAATTGAGGAAATCATCACTGGCTCTGTAAATAGTAACACACATGCTCAATTCAGAAACCAGAAATCACTTTTAAACCTTTCTCTCTCCGCATATCCTGTCACACAATCCATCCTGTCTCTTCTGTATTTTAACTACCTCTCAAATCCACCAACTTTCTCATTTTCCACTAGCACCATCCTGTATGAAACCATTATTATTTCTGACTTCAATCTCCAAAAGCACTCTGACAGCAATCTAACTTACTTCCCTTCCATCTCAGTGGCTGCACTTCTTTGTCCACACTATAGCCAGAGATCTCTAACAGTCTGATCACATTGTTCTCCCTCATTAACTCCATCAAAAGTTTCCTGTCGCTCTTAGGAAAAAGTCTGCGGTTGTTATCAGTGCAGGTTCCAGTTTACATCTGCAGCTTTAAGACTTATCCATCCTACCTCTCTTCACTAATTCCTTTTCAAACACACACACACACACACACACACACACACACACACACACACACACACTCCTAATGCCTATGATCCACTCAATCTTTCAATTTCTTGAGTGTGACATATTTTTTTCTTCTCTCTCCATTGGTGAGAACAACATCCCATTAGGTGCTACCAAAGTTCCTTGTTAGTGCTTCTGAAGTACCCTGCTATATTATGTTGTACTGTAATATTCTCTTTTTTTTTTTTTTTTCTTTTAACCAGAGAGTCCAGTCAAGGCCTGATACTGGCTGATATTTTTAAGGCTCTTATGGGATTAAAAAAAAAATGACTGTATTCAAGGTTCAGAATCCATGTTGGTTGGATGGCTTGTCATCATTTATATAGTGCCCTGAACTTAATAGAACAATTAAATTTATCTTCTCTATAGCCAAATGGCATAGATTTTTTTAATCTGCATATCCAGAGGACTTATTCATAAATAACTATGGAGACTGTGATCAATAACAGCCTCTGTTAACATCCAACACCAATGAAAGAAATCCTGCTTTAAACCTTCTTAGTTTAAAATCCAATTTGCTATGACATTTTTTTTCCACATATATCATGCACTCTCTGCTTTGAAGGGGTTTGAAATATGATTATTCATCTAAATAATGTCCTGATCACAGAAGTCAATAAGTGTGAAGTTCTATGATGACTCCAGGAAGTGCTGCATTACTTCAATATCCCAGACAAAGTTAAACTTTTTAAATAAAGAAAATAATTAACATTTTCAATGTATGAGAAGAAAGGTGAGCCGAGAAAGGTGAACAAAATCTCCCTTGAATGACTGGTAGAGAATAATTTTTTATGCTCTCTCTTGTTCCCCCTAGGACTCTTCTTTATGCATAGTAGTTATTTAACAAAGACTTACTCAATTGAAGGCCATAGTACATATTAAAAATGAATAATCTTTTGTTGTAAATTTTAGAATAGAATGTATCTTCTTGTGTTGGAATCTTCTGTTTACAGAAGAAAAACAAAAGCTGGTCTGTCTGTTCCAGAATATGTTTCCTTAAAGCCTTCATTTGATTACGTTGCATTTAGCATGAGTGACTCCAAAATGGAGTGATCCATTTTGGTTTCGTCTAGTCTGTCGGGGCCTAGTGCATAAGCTCAGTCCAAACAATAGCCTCCCATAATTTTGTTTTTAAATTTTCCCCCTTTTGGTCATGTTCTCACTTTAGGTGAGAGTATGACCGAAACATAGAGTCTTAGCATCACTCTCAGTCACCATCATTTTGGATTTCTGGTCTCAGCACATCATTCATAGGTTACAGTGCCCTCAGGATTACACGTTTCTTTGAGCTCTTGCCATTCTGGTTGAAGAAAGACCATTTGACATTCCAGAGATGGCTTCAGGCCAACATTTACAACCTTTGAGAGAATACAGTGCACTAGGAAGACTACTATGGCCATTAGGAGAATAATGCCAAAAGTTTGGACTATGCTCCTTAGCCAGAGGCCCCATGAACCAAACCAATCAGAATCAAATAGATCAAAGAATGCCTTACATAAAGAATCTATTTGCTTTAGTCAAGCAGCCTGTTCTTAATCCCCTACAACTGAATCTCTGTAACATCCGTTGTATTTTTCATGGGCGATAAGAAGTGTTACTAAACCCACTGTTCTGCTATTTCCTAGTGAGTTTTAAGACTAAATAAGTACATTTATGATGGTGATAGTGACATCAATGATTAAACTTTTGGTCAACACCTCAAAATTGAGAGGATAACTAAAAGGGGGAAATTGTTAAATCCAGTTCAGCCTAAAGAGGCCTCCTTACGTACTTTAAAGTTTTTCTGTACATAGTGAATTATAACCTAAATGGAGGTATAAACAGATTGTAACTTACTCTTGTACCAATCACTGAGTTTTGGCCAAAGGGGACCAAATGTTCAAACCATGTTCAAATAAGGCAAATGCCAAAATGTAACCAATCCAGCTGTTTCTGTACCTCACATCCATATTCTGGACATCATTTTCCTTTTCCTATCCATAAATCTTCTTCCATCATATGGCTGTACTGGAGTCTCTCTGAGCCTACTGTAGCTCAGGAGGCTACCCCATTTGTGAACTGTTTTTTGCTCAATTAGACTCTGTTAAAACATTTTTTAAATTAAATACTTTATATCAGGAATCATTGTTATAAAATATTCATTGCCTCCCAATTACTGATTAAATATATTTTTCCAGACTATTCTGCCTAGTATTCCTAAAAACATCCCACTGAAATTCTACTCTTTTAACCTTGCCCTGTTTGGGACTGCATAATCTATTTGGAAAAGAGAGATAACTATCTGAAATCACATTTGTGCAGATATTAGTGTCAACATCACTATATATGTTCTGTTTATTCTATTGCCTATTTAACCTTTTGGATGAGTTGAGTGGGTAATGAAGCCTTATCTGTTTAATCCTATGAGATGGGTTGACTCTTGCTGTCCTAACTTCCATATCTTTTATCTCAATAGAGGCTGTTTATTCATTTGTCAAACATTAAGGAGAACCTATTACCTCTATGTTTATGAAGCTGCACAAGTAATGGAGATTCAATCGTGAGCAACAAAAGCATATTCCTGCTCTCATGAAACTTACTTTCTAGTAGAAGTGACAAAGAACAATAATGAAGTTCATAAAACTGGCCCCTGACCTGATCCATTTTAAAATATCAGTGACACACAGTCATTATTGTTTAGATAATTAGATTGTGAAAAATTTTAAAAAAAAGGAATTAACTAGATAATTTGTGGGAAGAAAAGAGCAAGTTTTGTCTAACTTACTCAGACCTGCTCTTAACATCTTTTACTTGGGAACTATAAATTCTCAACATAAAAGGGACCTAGTTCTTTTTTGTCAATGTCATAGAACATTACATCTATGTTAGTATTTTAACAAAAATTCTACTACTTTTTTTCCTTTAGGTAAATAAATTCCAGCAAAACTATTTATAGCTCATTCATTTTTCTAAGCATGGGGGATTTATAGATATAAAGAGATACAGTGCTTTTCAATCAGTACCAATATCACCAGTACCAAAATCTATGATGGAATACCCAGTTGCAAGATATTTCTTCTCTTTCATGTAGATGACTATCTGTGCCAAAGCAAGGATTATGTAATTGCTATAAAAGCACTCTTATGAAGCCTCCTGGGAAAAAAAATAGGACACATTTAACTCTGGTTAATTAGAAAAATCTTTAAACTTCTAGGTTTTTATATGTTTATGTGAAGGAGAGGATAGGCATAAAAACATGGAATAAGCACACCCTCTACAAAACAGTAGTTTATTGCTAAACAAATACTACTTTCCTTCATTGTTTCAGTAGAAGATTGTGTCTATTTTTCAATCACAATCATCTATGAGAAATATTGAAAATGCAGCAGCCACCGAGGCACCCATGTAGATACTTAGAATCACTAGAATCCACATGCTATTAATGGACACAGTAGATCCTGGTCTGTATTGTCATAAATTTAGAACCACACCATTCCTCTGGGATGTCCTTCTACCTGCAGAATCTAAAAATGCATATTCTGGGAAGGGCCCATTATATAGGGAGACATTTGAAGCTTTTCCAGTAGAACTTAATTCTTGTCATTTACTCATGCATGAAGTCATCGAAAATGTATTTGTTGAGTGTCACTGTAAGCAAGCAAGTGTCAATATAAGGAGATATCACAGCTTTCTTAAAATAATCAAACCTGGATTCTTCCTAAAGTGAAGGGATGCTCTTGCTTATCTTTCCTTTGAGAACTGTTCTCTAACTCTTGCTGCCACTGTGACAAGGACCTTTGGATTTCTTTACAGGCTAAATGACAGTCAGTGTAAACGCATCACAGCATACAAAGATAAACAGTGTGTGGCTCCTGCCTTCAAGAAGCTCACATTCAGGAGGATGATAGAGATAAGAAAGCTGATAATATCAGGAGACTGTATTATAAGTAGATATTTAAGGAGGATTAATAGAGCACAGAAGATCTTCTAATTATTGTATGTCAAGTAAGGCTCCCTAAAGACAAAGGGACACTGAACCTAATTTTTAAAATGTGTAGAAAGGAGTAGAGCAAATGAACAAGCGAGTAGAGGAAAAAGGATACGGGCGTTCCAGTACATTTGGCACAGTCATGGAACAGCACAGCATTTAGGGAAATACAAGTACTTGGGTATGAATGGAATAAATGGCATATTTAAGGAAATAGGATTAAGTAAGTTCAGAGAGGTAGATAGAAGAATATTTATGAAAGACTTTACATCTTAGATTGAGGAATTTGAATTTTGTCTTTGAAGCTTTATGGGAGGGCCACTGGGGATCTTGAGCAGGAAAGTAAAATGATTCTATTTAAATAGCATGAGCTCAAGTTTAATGAGTCTAGAGGCACAGAGATTTGGAAGGGAGGTCATTGTAATAATCTCGTCAAGAAATAATGAGAACCCAAAGAAGTGACAAGAGTAACGATTGCTAGAAGCGAGAGGACAGAACAGTTCTGAAAGCAATCAGGAAGCATTTTGTGACTGACTGGGTTTTAGGGATGAATGAAAAGCAAGAATGTCAAATGCATTACAGGTTTTGGTTGGGAGAACTGGCTGGACAGAGAACAAACGAAGTCAAACCTATATTTTCAAGTTTAAAATATTTGTGATATCTCTATATGCAGAAATCCAGTAGGCTACTCATATAAAGGTGTGAAACAGAGTAGGACATCCTGGGCTAGAGATGAATATACCAGTATGTAAGGGTTTTTGGTGCTACCATTAGCCAGCTACACTGTCAAAAGAGGTTATAAAATGTATCATTTAACTAAATAAATGTGTTATCATATTAGCATTATTGTACAGTATTTCCAGACTTACTGAATCTAAACACACTGAATTAAATTAAATAAAAAATGTATAATTTTTAATAACTTGTCAACCTAAAATGTGGGTTTCTTAAAAAAATTTTACACAGGACCACACTTTAATGCCATAAGATCACATCATAAAAGAGGCTATCTGATGACAACATGGAATAACTGGAACAAGTTACCACTCTTCCTGCTTTATAATGTTATCATGCATGAGATGGGGAAGGGCCATTATTTGATGATGACCTATTAACTCAAAACACAAATGGCCTTGTTTACCATCCCAGAGAGTTTAGATTTTAGCCACATGATAGGGAGCCATTAAAAGGTTTTACAAGGAGAATAACAATACCAGACTTAATATTAAATAAAGTTAATGCTAGCAGCAGTAGAAATGATGAGATGGAAAGAGGAAAGTTGTGGTCAGGGAAGAATTTGGGGGAGTTATTTCAAGAATCTAAGGGAAAGTTTGGATCATACACTAACAATAGAACAGATTATAATTCCAGGAACTGAAAATAATAATAGCATTAGTAGTAGTAATAGTATTTATTGAATACCTATCATATGCCAGGCACTTTTCTAACCCTAACATTAAGTAGTATTTTACTTAATTCTCATTAGCACCCTATGAAGTAGGCATTAAAATTTTTCCCATTTTATATGTGAGGAAACAGATACCAAGAAACAAACACACTCTATATTATACAGCTGGTAAGTTATAGAGTTAGAATTTAAATTTAGACTGTGTGATTCTAGGGTTCTTGCTCTTAATCATGATGCTTCAAAAAAATCCCTGACAGAAAGAGTGGAAATCCATGGGTCATTCTGAAGGCATAAGGCTTGTGTAGCTGTTATGGGTCATCATCTGAAAATTAAAATTCCACCCAAACCACTCAGATAGCATGTCAATAAACACCAAAGAAAGGAAGAAGCAAAAGAGTTATCTGTATACATCTTTGAAAATTATTGGATTTCCAAAATCATTGTATCCAGTGTCAATAACACTCACCTAGGAGTTAGAAAACATATTAGTTTCACCTAGCTGAGTGACCAGATACGTGCTAGACCTTGGTCTCCTAATATACCAGATGTAACGGCTGGATTAAATTATTTTCCAAGCCTTTTCCAGGACTAACACTTGACTATTCTCAGTGTTAGCCAAGAGGGTGCTACAAAGCAGCTATTGGTTTGGCTAAGCAGGCAAAGCGTTGGTGGTCGTAATATGCTTTTCAAACGGTAGCTTGTACTGAACAATAGGGGTGAATGCATTTGTCCTTGTCAAGAATTAATTGTCTCATTCTGTGGCCACCTTCATCTCAGGCTATTGGTTTACTTTGCCTGGACTTCAGTTATTAATAAAAATATAAAATTTGAAAGGTCAGGGTCAGTCTCTACAAAAACATGCCTCATTGATGCAACTTAAAAGGAATTCCAAGGCCAAAGAGAATGATCACCAAGGGGTCAGGATCTAAGTAAAATATCTAGATGTCACGCATTGAGCAATAGCAGAAAAACTCAATGTATTTGCTTGAGACTAGGAGTTTTTCAATTCCTTTTTTAAAACATTTGAATAAAATCAACTGGTTCAGATAAGCTTATAGTACACACTAAATCTCTACCTCCTTTATTTAATTTGTGTTCCTTTTCAGAGGGTAACCTCTATTTGCAGTTTCTTTCATGTTGTTTCACAAAATCTATTCTTTAACAAGCATTTAAAATCTCCTTCTCTTCCATACACGTTTAATTATACTTGTTTTTCTGAAACTTACCTTCATTAATGAATATATTGGACATCTCTTCGTATCTACGCACAGAAATAAACATTATTTGCCTGCTGATGAGCCATATTTTATTTACCAGTACCATATTTTCTTGGCTCTTTGGCTATACCACAATTTAATAAACTGTGTGCTATTAATTGGCATTTAGATTTATTCAGATTTTTACCACTGCAAATAATGCTTCAATGAAGTTACTTTGTACATTCATGTTTGCATACTTAGGATAAGTTCCTAGATGTGAAATTATGGAACTATGGTTAATTCGAAGAGTTCTTTACATATGAAAAATGTGTGTGCTTTCTTTACAAATATTGAAAGTAATTTTCCTAGATATTAAACCTTTTTCTTTATGGTATTTGGCTAAAGAAATTTAAAAGTATATATCCAGTAAAAATTATTTCTTTGTAACTTTGATTTATTTATTTCAGGTAGAAGGGACTTTATCCACTCAAAGATTATTGCCTTTGCTTTCTCTAGTACTTTTATTTTTAACATTTGAATATTTGATGCATGTGAAATTTATTTTGCTGTAATAGATGACAAAGGAGACCAGGTTTATTTAGTAGTCAGCTCTTTTCACAACATTTATTGAATACTTTATCTTTTCCCAATGACATTTATATGACAAATTTTATATATAGTATATTTGGGACTGTTTTCTTTTATCTAATTTCTCTGTGTTTCTCTGTATCAGTATGAATTTTCTTTAATTGAAGTGGCATTTTAATATGCTCAAATATCATGTATGATTACAGTATTCCTTTATTCCATTTTTCTTCCTCTTTTTTAAAAATTGGGTTAAAGATAGCAGAGTTTGATACTGAGGCTAGATGAAAGATGTACTTTATTTTTAAAGTTTGAGACTCCTAAATGCCAGATTAGACTTATCAGCAAATACAAACATGTATGTAGATTTGTCATTTGTGATTACAATACTTACTTCAGAGCCTCTGTCTCCTACACTCTTATAAACAGTATTATTATAATTTGTCAAAGAATGAACATATTTAATATGTTGAGTTTGGACATATGCAGACTTTTGGGATAACATCACCACAATGAAGGTAATAGACATTTCTAGCATCTCCCAAAGTTTTTTTGTGTCCCTTTGTTTTGTTGTTGTTGTTGTATTGTGATAACAATGCTTAACATGAGTTCTCCTCTTTTAACAAAATTTGAAGTGCATATGTCTGTGCTATTAATTATAGGCACTATGTTGTACAGATCTCTAGAACTTACTCATCTATCCTAACTGAAACTTTATAAGCATTGAACAACTTTCTGTTTCCCCCACCTGTCAGTCCCTGACAACCACTATTATATCTTCTTCTTCTATGCGTTTCACTATTATATTTTCCTACATGTTTTGAATTAATTCAGCCATTACAATACAGGAGGTTGCATCTTCTTTGGCCAGTTCTTATGCTGATACAAATCGCAGAGTATATATTTCATGGGCACAACACATACATGTAAAAGTTCAAATAGTTGATAGTTTTGCTTTTTAATAATTCGTAATATTCAGCACTTCTAACTATGATTAACATGCAAGATCTTATTACTTAAATTATATGTCATATTTACTATATCTAGTATATTCTAGAAGTTTTTGCATTTGAAATGTGATTTTCTTTGTGTTTGGTTGGTCCTATAAAATATTCTATTTCTGATCAAGTTTGCTTCAGTGACTGCATCCCTGGTGGCAATTGAAAGAGAAGCAGCAAATGTGAACATCTTAATCTTTACAAATTAATGCCACTGATAACCTGTTTTGATTACTACTTTAGACCCCAGTGATAGAAATTTTCTTTATGCTACCAAATTTAGGCACATACACAGAGAGAGCTACTAAGCTGCCAATACCAAAGGCTTAAACCTTTCATTAGCACAATAAATGAATCTGAACCTAGTATAGACTGTGCTGCACCTCTACAATTTCCTGATGCACTTTGGAAATAAAGAAGTGGGAATGCAATCAACATAATAATTTGGCCAAGCTCTGGATGAGAGATTTCAGAGTTAATGTAGAGCATATTTTTAAAGAATAAATGTAAAATGATCTGAATCTAAAGAAAGGTAATTTTGATAACAAGTTACTTGAAATAAGTATTCACCAAATTTAAAATTCTTCTAGAAAATAGTTCATGTTGTCATAGGGGCATTTTGAGCTTAAATCAAAGACTGTCTAATAAACAATGCTGATTACCAACCAGGGAACTAGAGGGTATATTTACAGTGCTGCTCTACCAACTTTGGCATTCTCCTAATCTACATGTACTGTACTATTTAATTGATAATTGGAATTTGGAGCTGACCCTTGAAGAAGTATGGAGATTGGTAGTACAGATAAAAGTAAGACATATGTCTTAGGAGAATGATGATAACAAACTGGAAGCAAAATGTATAAAAAATGTATATAAAGTAAATTAGACTAAAAGAATTGGAAATCAACCTATAATCTGTGGTTTAAACTTTATGTATTGGATGGTTTTTGCTTTTGTTAAAGCGTTTTCTATGCCATCCCATTTTTGCTGGATGGGTGGGTTGGGATGTGAGATGCTAGTTGTATTATCAAGGGAACTTAGGTTGAGTACAAAGGTTAGGAATATTTGGCTGGGATTAACTGAACATATGTATGTATAAAATTGAAGTATGAGGAGTTGAGGCAGAAGCTTGGGGAAAAGTTGCATAGAAGTCCAGATTACTG
Organism: Macaca fascicularis; assembly: GCF_037993035.2. Taxonomy (NCBI): domain Eukaryota; kingdom Metazoa; phylum Chordata; class Mammalia; order Primates; family Cercopithecidae; genus Macaca; species Macaca fascicularis. Next base: position 37,023,767 of record NC_088385.1, on the reverse strand, counting down.
CTCCATAGAAGGCCAGCAAAAGAGGAGAAATCTGTATGTAAACCATCAGAATGGAAACCAAAAAAATCTAAACAGGTTCAAAGAGGGAAGTGGAATGTTGGTGAAGTAATATGCATATATTTCCTTAATCCATAAATGGTTGTCATGGCTTTTTATAAGGAAACATTAAAGACATGGACACTCTCCTGGTCCTGACCTGAAATGCCTAATTTCAACTCTGTCATTCCATTATCTACCAACTCAAACCCAAACCCATCCTTTAAGGGTTGGGTTTAGTTGTATCTCCTCGACAAAGTCTTCTGTAATGACAAAATTCAGGGATTCTCAATGATGGCTACACAATTAAATCAATAGTGAGGTTTTTGACATTTGTTTTTAGTAGCAATGCCCATACCTGATCCTAGGTAAATTTTATCTGGCTCGTAGGAGGTAAGTTCTAGGGTATTTTATAGTGGCATATTTTTTAGAATTTTCCCCAAGTACAGCCCGGGGTAAATTTAGACTTTACTCATCTCTCTCCCTTTTGCTATGATAATGGAATCCCGGATTTTTAGTTGAAAAAATGGCTCCTATCTACAGTAAAAATTCTATTTTCTAGCTTTCCTTGCAGCTTTGTGTAATCATGTGACCAAGATCTGGCAAAATGTATACAGGTAGAAATGTCATGAGATTTTCTTTTTGCAATCATCCTATATTTTGTTACCTAGAATACAGACACAATAATTTGAAGCCATGTGTGGAAGAGCAACTTGATAGTAAGATGTCCATGACATCTTGAGGAGGCATGCTAACTTTAGACTGCCTTTCAGATGTTGTTAGAGAGAAACAAACTCCTATTTTAATTCTATGTCTTTTTTGTCATAGATATCTTAAATCTAAAAAACAAATTAACTTCAAAGTAGAGTGCTGCACACAACTAAAATATTTGACATTGTTTTGATCATATAATAAGTAGCAAAGGCACAGATATTGCCAACTGTGAAGCTAGTGGCTCTTATTGTACTATGGCAATTAAAAAAAAATATAGTTAAACTGTTGCCATTGATGTCTTGAAAGGTAGTTCACGTATCCACTGAGATTGTAGCATTATGACAAATAACAGGAACAATTTAGAATATGTCATCTGTGTGGGATGGTTCATTCTTATTTCAATAAATTAGGTATGGAGCAAATATAATTGCTAAAATAGGCACTTTCTACCTATAACCAGAATTTAAATTAATAGATAATCTGTAATTTGAGGCTTTACATGGTTAAAAAGCCAACTACTCTGTACCCCAATGTCTCAGTTCATTTCGTGCTGCTGTAATAAAACATCAGAGACTTACTAATTTAGAGTGAACAGAAATTTATTTCCTCACAATTCTGGAGTCTAGAAAGTTTAAGATCAAGAGGCTGACATCTGGTGAGGGTCTTCTTGCTGTGTCATCACACGGTGGGAAGCAGAAGAGCAAAGAGAAACTAGAAGGGGCTGAACTTGCCTTTTTATATTGGCATTAATTTCACCATTCTGGCATTAATATCCCTCATGGTTTAGTCACATCCTAAAGGTCCCAGTTCTCAATATTGTTATAATGACAATTAAATTTCAACATGAGTTTTGGGGAGGACAAATTTTCCAACCATGGTATACAAATCAAAACAGTAGTAAATGATGGCTGCAAATGCACTAGTAGGTGGTAAGACTGAAGCAGATTTTTAAAGTAGCTTCCTTTAGGAATTCTCTGCTAAACATGGGAGAAACAGAAAGAAAATTAAAGATTTTGCCTTCCTACACAAACCCGTGGTTTCAGATGGCCTCAAGCTATCCTCAGTTTCAATGAGAAGAGGGAATGGGCAGAGCCCGAAGCTCAGTAAGTAGAAGACTAGGTTCCAGGCTAATAAAAGATGTCTAATGAAATGTTTGAATTTGGTTACTTACACATGGAACTCACCAGAAACAGTGAAATCAGTTGAAGAGATGAGTATATTTGTGAGAAAATTGTTTTGCTAAAGAAATGCCTGAAATAGCCTATTTTATTCCTAAAACAATCCCTTAGACCTTAAATATCTAACATTAACTGGGTCCCCAAAGTATGCAGTTCCCAAGAACGGCATCCAAAGCAACTTCCAGGAGCAGATCCAAAGCCCATGGAGGGCTCTGAACAAGGAATTTCATTCCAGAGCAAGAATAAGAAGCTACCAGATGGGCTCATAAGAAACTTATTTGATTGTGATAGAAGGAGGTCTTTGCAGTGACTGCCAGTAGAAATCTGATAATGTTAATAAAGGAGGAATGGCTGCATGTTTTTCCCTCTCCTTTTTTCCTTTCTATTCTCATATTCTTTTGTGGTAGACAGAAAAATGGCTCCCCCAAAACACCTGTGTCCTAACACCAAGTACCTGTGAATATACTACCTTATTGAAGTGGGACTAGGGCTTTTCAGGTGTGATTAATTTAAGGGTCTTGTGATGGGAGATTATCCTGTATTACACAGGTGGGCCCAATGTAATGACAGGGCTTTTATGAGAGGGAGCTATGAAAGTCAGAGACAGAAGGCGATGTGACAATAGAAGCAAAGTCAGAGAGAAAGACAAAGAGAGAAAGACAGACTTGAAGATTTTATGCTACCAATTTTTTTTTCCTGTTTGAGACAAGGTCTCACTCTATCACCCAGGCTGGAGTGCAGCAGCACAGTCATGACTCACTGAAGCCTGGACATCCTGGGCTTAGGCAATCCTCCTACTTCAGCCTCCTGAGTAGCTGGGACTACAGGTACAGGCCACCATGCCCAGCTAATTGTTTGTATTTTTTCTTTTTCTTTCTTTCTTTCCTTTTTTTTGAGATGGAGTCTTTCTGTTGCCCAGGCTGGAGTGCAGTGGCACGATCTCGGCTCACTGCAACTTCTGCCTCCCAGATTCAAGTGATTCTCCTGCCTCAGCCTCCCAAGTAGCTGGAACTACAGGCACGTGCCACCACCCCCAGATAATTTTTTTGTACTTTAGTAGAAACGGAGTTCCACTGTGTTGCCCAGGCTGGTCTCGAACTCCTGAGCTCAGGCAATCCGCCCACCTCAGCCTCCCAAAGTCTAGGTGTGAGCCACTGCTCCTGGCCAATTTTTTCTGTGTTTTTTCTAGAGACGGGGTTTTGCCATGTTGCCCAGGCTGATGTCAAACCCTGGGCTCAAGAAATTCTCCCACCTTGGCCTCGCAACGTGCTGGAATTACAGATGTGAGCCACCATGTGCAGCCTGTTGCTGGTTTTGATGATGGAAAAGGGAATAAGAACCAAGATCGCCTCTAGAAGCTATTAAAAGAAAGAAAATTAATTCTTCCCTAGAGCCTCCGAAAGAAACACAGCTCAGCTGACTCTTACGATTTTAGCCCTGTAAGTAACACCCTCCAGAAATGTATGATGATAAATTTGTAGTATTTTTAAGCCACTAGTTGGTGGTAGTTTATTGTAGCAGTAATGGGAACCTAACACATCTCCAACATAGTTCCAATAGTACTTAAAAATTTCCATGATACTTCCTCCAAATATTTCAATGGATGAGCTCTAATGTTTAATATCCAATATATTTTATACTTAGGAATATACAAAGATACTCTCTGAAACACACACACATTTTACAGGTGTATTAGTCTGTTCTCACACTTCTATGAATAAATAGCTAAGACTGGTTAATTTATAAAGGAAAGAGGTTTATAATTGACACAGTTACACACAGCTGAGAGGCCTCAGGAAACTTACAATCATGGCCGAGGGCAAAGGAGAAGCAGGCACCTTCTTCACAAGGTGGCAGGATGCAGTGAGTGCAAGCAGGGGAAATGCCAGATGCTTATAAAAACATCAGATCTCGTCAGAATCACTCATTATCATGAGAATAGCATAGGGGAAAACACCCTCGTGATTCAATTACCTCCACCTGGTCCTGCCCTTGACAAGTGAGAATTATGGGGGTTACAGTTCAAGGTGAGATTCTGGGGAGGGACACAGAGCCAAACCATATCAACAGGTGAGAAGATTTTTGGTGTCTCTCTTGCTGTTTTTTCTGTTCAGGCAAACGTACTTATTTTCACTGCTTATCGTGCTTTAAAACAATTCTGAATTTTGAAGAGATATGAAACTTTATTTCTTCTTTTTACAATGATCTGCTTTCCCTTTAAAATTATATCTTATTGTAGGTCAAACATGGGTCAGAATTTATCTCCTGCATGAGAACTTTCCTGAATAACCTGGGAGAATAGCCTGACAGTCCTGGTGGTCACTTAAGCAAGTCACTTAGCATATCTGAGCTTTATTGTCTAATCAAACATTATAACAGTCAGTTTTGTTTAATTTGATTGTATTCGTACCACGGATTAAGCAGTGCTGTATTTCATGTAACACTATAGGGACTTAAGTGAACTTGGAAGTGAGCAGGAAGAATATTTTGTGGGAGTGAAAGCCAATTCAATCAGGTAACCAATTGAGAGTTGAAGGCAATTTAGCTTTCTCTTATCTATGTGAGTAAAAATAAGACTTTCAAATGGAAAATAAGTACATTATTTTCTGCTTAAAATGTATTGGAAGATCTGCTCTCCACAGACCACAGTGAGCAGAAAGAAAATGCTATTAAGTCCTTAGTTCTGTTGTCTGTTTTTGAAGAAAACCTTGATTGTAACAATGATGAAAATGGTTTCCAATGAATGTCATTGACCTCTTCCAGGAAAATTAGATTTAGGAATTGTATTGGTCCATTTTTGCATCACTGTAAATACCTGAATCGGAGTGATTTATAAGAAAAGAGGTTTAATTCACTCACAGTTCTGCAGGTTTTACAGGAAGCATGGTGCTGGTGTCTGCTTCAGGTGGGGGCCTTGGGAAGCTTAGAATCAGGTGGGGGCCTTGGGAGCCAGCATGTCCCATGGTGAGAGTAGGAGCAAGAGAGACAGTGGGGAAATCTCCGACTCTTTTAAATAATCAGGTGTGAACTGAGTGAGAACTTACTTATCACTAAGGGGCTGTCGCTAAGCCATTCATAAGGAATCCACCTTCATGATTCAATCACCTCCCACCAGGCCCCACCTCCAACATTGAGAATACCATTTTAACATCAGTTTTGGAGGAAACAAATATTCAAACCATGCCAGAAATCACACTTAACCTCCTTTGTCTCTTTTAGCAATTGTATGTATGGTATCCTCAAGTTTTCTGTGTTGCTTTTTTCCATACAATTAGTTTGATGTTGTGTGTTTTATTTTACTTTTTAATAGTTTATTTTGCTTTTTCTGGAATATTTTAGCTATGTCTCTGTGTCCACTCAATTTAATGGCATTAAATTGGAAATAGAATTTTTCTGAGATGGAAGAGGACTCTGGCAGCTTTAAAGAGTATTAGATTGCCTTAGCTTTGATGAGCAACTTTAATGTTCATAGTATTGGAAACACTTTGGAAGATTAGTTTCAACAAGTTCACAGTAGTGTCAGTTGAAGTGCCCTGATCACAATTACTAATTCTTTTCAAAGACTGATAAAGTGATGCTCCTCAGGATTCTATATGTTACCATCCACTAGACATCTCAAAATAGAAAACAGTCAGCATGAAATAGAGAAAGTGATATCTGCTCCAATGACATTAATGTTTTTCTGAGAGCATGACCAATCTCATTCTGCAATACAGTGCCATCAAAGGAATTTAGTTCTGGTTTATTACAAGATTCTTTCATTTTATGGGCTATTCATTGCTTCAAAAAACACAAAAATAACCCTATTTCCAAAACACAAAACTTCTTTTCTTTTTTTAAGACAGAGTCTTGCTGTCACCTAGGCTGGAGTGCAGTGGTGCCATCTCAGCTAACTGCAACTTCCACCTTCCATGTTCAAGTGACTCTTCGTGCCTCAACCTTCCAAGTACCTGGGATTACAGGCATGTGCCACCACATCCAGCTTATTTTTGTGTTTTTAGTAGATACGGTTTTATCATGTTGGCCAGGCTGGTCTCGAGCTCACAGCCTCAGGTATCTGCCTGCCTTGACCTCCCAAAGTGCTGGGATTACAGGTGTGAGCCACCATGCTTGGCCCCAAATAAAGCTTTTTGATAGCTAAAGCATTGCTATACGAAACGAAAATTTTGGTACTTTCCCATTTATTAACTCTTTCCTTGACTATTGCTACTATCTGGAACCTTCTGCTATATTTGGCTTTGTTATTATTAGGTTGGTACAAAAGTAATTGCAGGCTTTGCCATTACTTTTAATATTTTAATATTGTGTGTGTGTGTGTGTGTGTGTGTGTGTGTGCGCGTATCCCTTGACTGTTTTCTCCTGGATACTTAAAAAAAGTAACTAAATAATACAATATTCATTAGAGAAAAGGTCTATGAGAGAGGAAAAATGGAAATGACCAAAATGTCCCAAAACAGAGATTTAGTTAGTTAATTTAAAACATTTAGGACATACAAATATAGTTAGTCTTCAGTCAATAAAAATGAAGCAATGGGCTGGGCACGGTAGCTCACGCCTGTAATGCCAGCACTTTGGGAGGCCGAGGCGGGCAGATCACAAGGTCAGGAGATCAAGACCATCCTGGCTAACATGGTGAAACCCCGTCTCTCATAAAAATACAAAAAAATTAGCTGGGCGTGGTGGTGGGTGCCTGTTGTCCCAGCTACTCAGGAGGCTGAGGCAGAAGAATGGTGTGAACCTGGGAGGCGGAGCTTGCAGTGAGCTGAGATCACGCCACTGCACTCCAGCCTGGGCGACAGAGCGAGACTCTGTCTCAAAATAAAATAAAATAAAATAAAATAAAATAAAATAAAATAAAATAAAATGAAGCAATGAAAGATCAATGACATAGGAATATGTCTATCCTAATTATTAAATTTGAAAAGGAGGTTAAATATGTCAAACTCCGTAAACATGGTTCTGTTCCGTACTGCCACAAAAACTCCTCATGAAAACACTGCACTTCTACAGAAAACTACTGAATTCTCAGGAAAAACACATTAGAAAAATATACAGCCAAACTCACCAAAAGAAAACAAAAGGGAGGAGATATTTGTTCATTGCTGCAAATGAAAGGGAAACATAAAACAGAACTTTTAGCTGTGACTGAAGTCTCTTGGAGGTATGAGAGCTGAGATAAAGTTGAGAGATCAGGATATTGTTACTCATATTGGAACAAAAGCTGTGCTTTTGGCTTCACACAAGATATTTAGCTGGAATGGAACCCTCTTCAAAGAAAAGAAAATAGATGTCACTATTGGCTATAATGTCTATGAAAATTGGACTAGAAAATCCACAGGTCCAGGAGAACATCAGGAATCATGTCAATTGCTCAGAACCATAAAAGGTAAAAAACAAAACCTTGAAGAAATGAAAACTCTAATCCCAAATCACAGGCTGTGAGGTTTGAATGTTTACCACCCATGTGGTAGGAAACAAAAAGTTAATAATTTAACATTGGCCTACAATAACTAAGACTCCCACAAACAAATCTGCCCTCACTGAAGATGAGATATAATAAAAAAAATTAAACTCCACATGAAAATTAATTACCCACCTCAACAAATGTGAAAAATAATGTATGAATAGCTAGGAATAAAAGAACAATACAAATATGACTATGGAATGTCAATGTTTAACATTGTTTAACAATATTAATTGCTTAATGTTTAAAGAGGTGCAAGAAGGATAACATCCATACTGAGAGAGGTATGGGAATTGTAAAAGACTAAATGTGAAACAGAGACAAATCAAATATCTAAGAATGAAAAATATAATTATTAAAATTATGAACACAAAGGACAAATTACACAGAACAGTAAATTCAACTAACAATGGATAGTATATAGAAAAATCAATGTAGTGATGTATATAGTGAAACAAAGGATGAAAATACAGACACGAAAGAGAGTAAATGAAGGTCTAATATACAGTAATAGGAATTCCAGAATTAGTAAGAAAAAAGGTTGGAAAGATCATAGTCAAGAGAAGATAATAGTTGATAATTTTCTAATAGTAACATTATTAGTTTTCAGATTGAAGACATTCAAAATGCCTGATGAGCGAAAACAGAGTCATTTATATGTATGCATCTCACTAAAACTGAAGAATATCAAAAAGAAAGATAAAATTTTACAAGTAAATTTTCTGCTAGTTTCTGTTTCTCCTTTACAACTGTAGCTCCAATTACATATGTCTTAAACTGTCTTATACTATCACATAGGTCACTGATGTTCACTTAATTTTTCTTTAATCTTTATTCTTGCAGTTCTCCAGATTTAAAATTTTCAATTCTGTATCATTGAACTGCACTAATTCTTTCTTTTACTTTCTCCAATTTGTTGTTAAGCTGTTCAATTAATTTTGCTTCACTTATTATATTTTTAGATTTAGAATTTTTATCTGGCTCTCCTTTATACTTTTTATTTCTTTGCTATGACTCCTCATTTTCCCATTCATTAGGACTGTATTTTTCTTTTTCTTTTTTTTTAAGATGGAATTTCATTTTTGTTGCCCAGGCTGGGCTGCAGTCATGCAATCTCGGCTCACTGCAACCTCTGCCTCCTGGGTTCAGGCGATTCTCCTGCCTCAGCCTCCCGAGTAGCTGGGATTACAGGCCTGTGCCACCACGCCCAGCTAATTTTTATAGTTTTAGTAGAGATGGGGTTTCACCATCTTGGACAGGCTGGTCTCGAACTCCTGACCTCGTGATCCACCCGCCTTAGCCTTCCAAAGTGCTGGGATTACAGGTGTGAGCCACCGTACCTGGCCCTGTATTTTTCTTTTTAAATTTAACTTTTATTTTAAGTTCAGGGGTATATGTGCAGATTTGTTATACAGGTAAACTTGTGTCATGGGGGTTTGTTGTACAGATTACTTTGTCATCAGGTATTAACCCTAGTAGTCATTTCTTATTTTTTCTGATTCTCTCCCTCCTCCCACCATCAACCCTCTACCCTCTGGTGAGCCCCAATGTGTGTTGTTTCCCTTTGAGTGGCCATACCTTCTCATCATTTAGCTCCCACTTATAAGTGAGAACATGTGGTATTTGTTTTTCTGTCCCTTTATTTCCTTGCTAAGGGTAATCGCCTCCAGCTTCATGCGTGTTCCTGCAAAAGACATGATCTTGTTCTTTTATATGGCTACATAGTATTCCATGGTGTATATGTACTACATTTTCTTTATCCAATCTATCATCGATGGGCATTTAGGTTGATTCCATGTCTTTGCTATTGTAAATAATGCTGCAATGAACATACACATCCATGTGCATTTATGTCAGAACAATTTATGTTTTCAGGTATATAACCAGTAATGGGATGCTGGGTCGAATGGTATTTCCATCTTTAGATCTTTGAGGAATCGCCACACATTTTTCCATGATGGTTGAACTAATTCACACTTCCACCAATAGTATATAAGCATTCCTTTTTCTCCACAACCTTGTCAGCATCTGTTATTTTTTGACTTTTTAGTAGTAGCCATTCTGACTGGTGTGAGTTGGTATCTCATTGAGGTTTTGATTTGTATTTCTCTAATTATCAATGATGTTGAGCTATTTGTCACACGATTGTTGGCTGCATGCATGTCTTCTTTGGAAAAGTGTCTGTTCGTGTTGTTTGTCACTTTTAATTTTTTTTTTCTTGTACATTTGTTTAAGTTCTTTATAGATGCTGGATATCAGTCTTTTGTCAGATGCATAGTTTGTAAAACTTTTCTCCCCTTCTGTAGGTTGTCTGTGAACTCTGTTGATAGTTTCCTTTGCTGTGCAGAAGCTCTTCAGTTTAATTAGATCCCATTTGTCAATTTTTGCTTTCATTGCAATTGCTTTTGGTGTCTTCATCATGAAGACTATGTCCTGAATAGTATTGCCTAGGTTGTGTTCCAGGGATTTTATAGTTTTGGGTTTTTAAGTCTTTAATCCATCTTGAGTTAATTTTTGTATATGGGATAAGGAAGGGGCCCAGTTTCAATCTTTTACATATGGCTAACCAGTATCCCAGCACCATTTATTGAATAGGAATCATTTCCCCATTGCTTGTTTTTGTCAGATTTGTCAAAGATCAGATGTAGGTGTACAGCCTCATTCTTGTCTAAACAGTGAGCTGAAAGCTCTCTACAAAGAGAACTACAAAACACTGCTCAAAGAAACCAGATATGACACAAACATGGAAAAAACATTCCATGCTCATGGATAGGAAGAATAAATATTATTAAAATGCTGATACTGCCCAAAGCAATTCATAGAATCAATGCTATTTCTATTAAACTATAACCGACATGATTCTCAGAACTAGAAAAACTATTTTAAAATTCATATGGAACCAAAAAAAGAGCCCGAATAACCAAGGCAATCCTAAGCAAAAAGAACAAAGCTGAAGGAATCATGTTACCTGACTTCAAATTATACTACAGGGATACAGTAACCAAAACAGTATGGTACTTGTACAAAAACAGACACATAGACCAATGGAACAGAATAGATAACCCAGGAATATACTTTTCTGTAAACCCTGGGTCTATTTATAATAGCTGCCTGAAGGATCTGGTCTCTAGAAGGCTGGAGCATCCCAGTATCACTGCTACTGGGAAATCAGAAAAGTAGTCTCTGGACACTGCACCTGCTGTCCCTCTCTACCACATGCACAGAAGAATTGGCATTTTGATATGGATTGCATGGAGTTTGTAGATTGTTTTGGATAGTATTGTCATCTTAAGAATATTGTTTTACAATACATAAACATAGGATGTTATTCCATTTATTAATTTATTTATTTTCTTTCATTCCTTTCAGCAGCGTTTTGTAGTTTTTGGTAGCATTCTGCCATTTCAGTTACCCAAGGTCACCAAGGTTCAAAAATATTAAATGAAAAATTTCAGAAATAAACAATTCATAAGTTTTAAATTACAGGCCATTCTGAGTAGCATGATGACATCTTGTGCCATCCTTCTCTGTCCTGCCTGTGATATGAATTATCCCCTTGTCAAGTGCATCCACATTTTATACACTACCTGCCCATGAGTCACTTAGTAGCTTACTCAGTTATCAGACTGACTGCTGCACTATTGCAATGATTGTGCTAAAGTAATCTTTATTTTACTTAATACTGGTCCCAAGGTGCAAGAGAAGTGATCCTGGCATATTGTTATAATTGTTATGTTTTATTATTTGTTATTGTTAATCTCTTACTGTGTTTAATTTATATTGTGGGTGTGTACTTACAGAAAAAATCATTTTGTGTGTGTGTGTGTGTGTGTGTGTGTGTGTGTGTGTGTGTAGGTTTTATTGCTATCTGCACTTTCAGGGATCCACTGGGGGTCTTGGAATATGTGCCCTATAGAAAAGTCAGGACTAGTGTACAAGTATTTTACCTTTTGTGTTGGGTTAACCCCTAAGTATTTTATTATTTTAATTCTTTTGTAGATGGAATTGTTTTCTTAATTTCTTTTTTGGATAGCTTATTAGTTCTGTATATATCTGTTAAAGACACTCATTTTATTGTGTTCTCTATTTTTTTTAACTTATCTTCTGTCTGGTTGATCTATCTATTATTGAGAGTATGGTATTATAGCCTCCAACTATTATTAGTGCATAGACATTCAGCTATTTTTGCATGTGGATTTTGTATTTGATGAATTTGCTGTATTTTTTTATTATTTCTTTTTTCCTTCCTTCTTTTCTTTTCTTTTCTTTTCTTTTCTTTTCTTTTCTTTTCTTTTCTTTTCTTTTCTTTTCTTTTCTTTTCTTTTCTTTTCTTTTCTTTTCTTTTCTTTCTTGAGAAAGAGTCTCTCTCTGTCACCCAGGCTGGAGTGCAGTGGCGCGAACTCGGCTCACTGCAACCTCTACCTCCCAGGTTCAAGCAATTCTCCCTGCCTTAGCTTCCTGAGTAGCTGGGATTACAGGCATCTGCCATCACACCGAGATAATTTTTGTATTTTTTTTAGTAGGGACGGGGTTTGCTATGTTGGCCAGGGTGGTCTTAAACTCTTGACCTCAGGTGATCCAGCTGCCTTGGCCTCCCAAAGTGCTGGGATTACAGGTGTGAGCCACCATGCCTGGCCTGTTTCTTATTTCTAACTGTTTTCTTGTGTAATCTTTGGGGAACTCTACATGTAAGATCATATCATCTAAGTACAATGATAATTTTATTGTTTCCTTTCAAATTTTGATGTATTTTACTTCTTGTTTCTTGCTGAATTGCTCTGGCTAGGATTTCCAGTACCATGTTGAACAATAGAAGTGGTGAGAGTAGGCATCCTTGCCTTATTCTTCATCTTAGAGGAAATGATTTTGGACACTGAGTATAATGGTCACTGTGGCTTTTCCATAAATATTCTTATCTTTTCTGTTACTGTGGTTTATACCATGTGGTTTATTCTGTTAATGTGACATATTGTTATAATCATTATGTTTTATTATTTGTTATTGTTGTTAATCTCTTATCTTACTGTGTTTAATTTATATCGTGCGTATGTACATACAGAAAAAATCATTTGTGTGTGTGTGTGTGTGTGTGTGTGTGTGTGTGTGTGTGTAGGTTTTATTGCTCTCTACACTTTCAGGGATCCACTGGGGGTCTTGGAATATGTGCCCTGTAGGAAAGTCAGGACTAATTAATTTTTGTATAATGAACCATCCTTGCATTCTAGAAATAAACTTCACTTGGAGTTTTGTATTCGTGTGCATCAGGGATATTGGTTTGAAGGTGTTTTTTTACTTGTAATGTCTTTTTCTGGCCTTGGTATCAGGGCAATATTGGCCTCATAGAATGAGTTAGAATGTATTCCCTCTATTTCGAATTTTGGAAAAATTTGAGAAGGATAGATGTTAGTTCTTAAAATGTTTGGTAGATGCTATGGTTTGAATGTGTCCCCCAAAGTTCAAGTGTTGGAAACTTGATCCCCAGTGCAGTGTGTTGGATAGTGAGACCTTTAAGAGCTGTTTAAGTCATGATGGCACCACCTTCATGAAGGAATTAATGCTTTTATCGAGGCAGTGGGTTTGTTATAAAAGGGGGAATTCAGTCCCCCTTTCTCCTTCTTGCCCATGTGATGTCTTCTGCCGGGTTGTGATGCAGCAAGAAGGCCCTCACAAGATGCCAGCGTCTTGACCTTGGACCTCTCAGCCTGCAAAACTGTCAGGAGATAAATTTCTGTTCTTTGCAAGTGACTCAGTCTCAGGTATTATGTTTTTGTTTTTGTTTTTGTTTTTAAATTATACTTGAAGTTCTAGGGTACATGTGCGCAACGTGCAGGTTTGTTACATATGTATAAATGTGCCATGTTGGTGTGCTGCACCCATTAACTCGTCATTTACATTAGGTATATCTCCTAATGCTATCCTTCCCCCCTCCCCCCACCCCATGACAGGCCTAAATAAACAAATACAGTAGAGTGTTATAACAGCACTAAATAAACAAATACAGTAGAGTTTACCAGTGAAGCTGTTTGGTCTAGAGCTTTTACTTTTTTAGGAGTTTTTGATTACTGATTAAATCTCCTTACTATTTATAGGTCTATTCAGATTTTCCATTTCTTTGTTATCCAGTTTTTGTAGGCTTTATGTTTCCAGGAATGTGTTCATTTCATCAAAGTTATCCGATTTGTTCATATACAAAGTAATCTCCCATAATTCTTTATATTTCTGTAGAATTCAGAGTCATATATCCACATTCATTCCTTATTTGAGCTTTCTCTCTTTTTCTTAGTCAATCTAGCAGTAGGTTTGTCAATTTTATTAATGTCTTTGAAGAACCAACTTTTGGTTTTATTTATTTTTCTCTATCATTTTTCTATTCTCTATTTTATTTATCTCTGCTCTGATCTTTACAATTGCTTAACTTCTAGCTTTACATTTAGTTAGGTTTTTCTTAATCGTTCCTAAAGTTTTAAATCTAGGCTATTGATTTGAGATTTTTGTTTTAAATATTAGCTTTTATAGCTATAAATTTCCCCTTCAGTACTGCTTTCACTATGTTCCATAAGTTTTGGTATGTTGTGTTTTTATTTTCATTCATCTCCATATGTTTTCTAATTTGCCTTGTGATTTCTTTTGATCCATAGATTAAGAGCGTGTTGTTTAATTTTTACAAATTTTGTGAATTTTCTAGTTTTTCATTTGTTACTGATTTCTAACTTCATTCTGCTGTGGTAGAAGACACTTTGTATTATATCTCTTTTTAAATCTATTGGTATTTAATTTGTAGCCTAACATATGGTCTGTCCTGAAGAATGTCCCATGTACACTTGCATATTTTTGTTTTTGTTTAGAAGGTTCTGTATGTGTCTATTAGAGATAACTAGTTTTATTCTGTTAAGTTCTCTATTTTTTTTTTTTTTTTTGCCTGTCTTCCGTCTGGTTGATCAATTATTTTTTTATTTTTATTTTTATTTTTTATTATACTTTAAGTTCTAGGGTACATGTGGATAACGTGCAGGTTTGTTACATATGTATACTTGTGCCATGTTGGTGTGCTGCACCCATCAACTCGTCAGCACCCATCAACTCATCATTTACATCAGGTATAACTCCCAATGCAATCCCTCCCCCCGCCCCCCTCCCCATGATAGGCCCCAGTGTATGATGTTCCCCTTCCCGAGTCCAAGTGATCTCATTGTTCAGTTCCCACCTATGAGTGAGAACATGCGGTGTTTGGTTTTCTGTTCTTGTGATAGTTTGCTAAGAATGATGGTTTCCAGCTGCATCCATGTCCCTACAAAGGACACAAACTCATCCTTTTTTATAGCTGCATAGTATTCCATGGCGTATATGTGCCACATTTTCTTTATCCAGTCTGTCACTGATGGACATTTGGGTTGATTCCAAGTCTTTGCTATTGTGAATAGTGCCGCAATAAACATACGTGTGCATGTGTCTTTATAGCAGCATGATTTATAATACTTTGGGTATATACCCAGTAATGGGATGGCTGGGTCATATGGTACATCTAGTTCTAGATCCTTGAGGAATCGCCATACTGTTTTCCATAATGGTTGAACTAGTTTACAATCCCACCAACAGTGTAAAAGTGTTCCTATTTCTCCACATCCTCTCCAGCATCTGTTGTTTCCTGACTTTTTAATGATTGCCATTCTAACTGGTGTGAGATGGTATCTCATTGTGGTTTTGATTTGCATTTCTCTGATGGCCAGTGATGATGAGCATTTTTTCATGTGTCTGTTGGCTGTATGCATGTCTTCCTTTGAGAAATGTCTGTTCAGATCCTTTGCCCACTTTTTGATGGGGTTGTTTTTTTCTTGTAAATTTGTTTGAGTTCTTTGTAGGTTCTGGATATTAGCCCTTTGTCAGATGAGTAGATTGCAAAAATTTTCTCCCATTCTGTAGGTTGCCTGTTCACTCTGATGGTAGTTTCTTTTGCTGTGCAGAAGCTCTTTAGTTTAATGAGATCCCATTTGTCAATTTTGGCTTTTGCTGCCGTTGCTTTTGGTGTTTTAGACATGAAGTCCTTGCACATGCCTATGTCCTGAATGGTACTACCTAGGTTTTCTTCTAGGGTTTTTATGGTATTAGGTCTAACATTTAAGTCTCTAATCCATCTTGAATTAATTTTCATATAAGGAGTAAGGAAAGGATCCAGTTTCAGCTTTCTACTTATGGCTAGCCAATTTTCCCAGCACCATTTATTAAATAGGGAATCCTTTCCCCATTTCTTGTTTTTCTCAGGTTTGTCAAAGATCAGATGGCTGTAGATGTGTGGTATTATTTCTGAGGACTCTGTTCTGTTCCATTGGTCTATATCTCTGTTTTGGTACCAGTACCATGCTGTTTTGATCTATTATTAAGAGTAGGGTATTAAAACCTCCAACTATTATTGTAGAACTATTTCTTTCTCCTTTAAATTCTGCTCAGTTTTGCTTTCTATATTTTGGTGACTTGTTATTAGGCATGTGAATGTTTATAATAATTATATTTTCTTGCTATACAAAGCTTTTATTAGTATACAATATTTTCTTTGTCTCCTGTAAGTTTTTTTATTTAAAATATATTTTGTCTGATAGTATGGCCATCCCTACTCTCTTTTGATTACTATTTGCATGAAATATCTTTTTATATCTTTTTACTTTTAACCTGTGTGTATCTTTGGATCTATCGTGAATCTTTTATAGACAGCATATAGTTGAGCTATCTTGTTTTTTACCCATTCTGCCAATCTCTGTCTTTTGATAGGAGAATTTAATTCAATTCATTTAGAATAATTACTGATAAAAAAGAACTTGCTTCTGTATATTTGGTACTCATTTTCTGTATGCTTCGTATCTTCTGTCGTTCATTTCCTGTATTATTGTCTTCTTTTGTATTTAGTTAATTTTTTCGTATTAAACATTATAGTTGCCTTCTCATTCTCTCTTGTGTGTATTATGTAGCTACTTTTTGTGTATTTATCATGGGTATTATATTTAAAATCCTAAAGTTAGTGCACTGTAATTTAAATTTTTACCAGCTTAACTTCAAAATCCTATAAAAATTATGTTCCTATACATCTCTGGCCCCATTCCCTTTCCACTATTGATATCACAAAATTACATCATTGTATGTTGTGTATCCAAAAATATAGACTAGTAATTGGTTTTTAATACACCAATCTCATAAATTATGTAGAAAACCAAAAGTGAAGTTGCAAACAAAAGTTGAAATAATGTTAGCTTTGATGATTGCCTATGCATTTACCTTTACCAAGATCTTCATGTCATCATATGGCTTCAAGTTCCTGTCTAGTGTCCATTCATTTCTTTTTTTTTCCAATTTGACTCATTTTATTAATGTTTCCCACACAATCACTCGACTATTTAACGTAAGTTTCATATATTCTATTGCATCTAAAATAAATTCCTAAAATACGGACAGATTCTTAATAAAAATAAAAGTTATAGAAGGAGGGAGACAAAGAAGTTCATTTTTTACAACATTTTTCTTCAGTGTTCAGATTAATATCTTCCCTTTTTTGTCCTTAAAATAATTATATGATTCTAAATCATTTCCACGAAGTGCAATGCTACAATACTATCTCTTGTCTCCCTTCTTTTCCTCTCCCCTCCTCTGCCATTCCATTCCTTTCATTTGTCTTTCCTTCTCAACACACACACACACACACACACACACACACACGGTCTCAGTTGGTAGAGGAAGCCAGAAGATGAGCTAAATATTTTAGAACAGGAAGGGGCTCTCTCCCTTTCCTCATATCACAAATCCCAATCATGTCCTTTTATTTGAAACTGGAGGACTCGCTTTACCACTGATTGCAGGGCAAGTCTAGTGGTAATGAACTTCCTCTGGGGAACATCTTCATTTCTCCCTCACTTTTGAAGGGCAATTTCATCAGAGATAGGATTTTGCTTACTGTTTTGGTATTTATGAAGAGACTATGGAAACTATAAATGTTCAAAAAACCCAAGATGTCATTGTTGGTAAACAATGCTAGTACATTTGAATTTTTGTTAGATCCTAAAAATAATAACTTCTATGACAGAAATTTCAGGGACTTCCTATACTAGGTTTTGTAAATACTGGGATGAATTAAGTCATAGCTACATCTGCAGATCATGACATATAGACCTCACCAGGTGTCATCAGTAATGTGATGTGTTCCAACTAAACAGCTGCACACAGATATTTATTGATCCTCAAATGAATCAGCATTATCAGTTTGATCAAATATTTGCAGAAATTCAAGAATCAGTGGTTTGGAGAGAGTAAGAGCAAAGGAAGAATACACCCTGAAATGAGATTTATAAATGCATTTACCAGTAGATACTTGAAGCCTCTGGTAGATTGGTTACAAAGCTGACATGGATTTGTAAACCAGCAAGATCCAGATCTAGTCACAGCTCACCTCACTCAAAATATTCCTTTATCCTTTTACTCAGGCTGGTGAGATAGCCAACAAATCAACAGCTCAGAGTGAGAGTAAGCACAATAAAAAAAGCAAACACTAAAACAAAACAAAACAAAAAAAAAAACAAAAAAAAACCCTGAGACATTTATTTTTAGTGATTATTTCCACCTGGCAGAACACAAACCTCTGAGAGAAATAAATCCTGCCACTGCTAAGACCAGTTAGCTATGACACTTGTCAAAGGTCACAACAGAATGCAGGGAGATTTCTTTATTTTTTGCTTTATTACAGAGGGATGTGGATACTCCATTCCTCTAAAGATGTTATTTTAAAGATTAAGAAGCTGTATTTTTCAATGTCATATTTTAATACAGTGCAGGGGAATGCATTTCTCTTTTTATGGGAATCCAACATACATACACATACACACACACACACACACACACACAATCAAGGCATAAATTCACTGACATTTTCATTTAATGTGACAAATCTATGTTGTATAAATTATTAGAGGGAAAATTTCCAGATATATGAATAGCATAATAGGCTTTCATCTTCTTTTTCTCTCAGTCAGAACCTTCTTGTGAACAAAGGACAGTTGAACAGTAATCCTTCTGAAAACAGAAAAAATTATAATCTCTCTAACCTGATTTTCAATTGGAAGGATTGCATAATATGTAGAGGGACAGGAAATTATTACACAAACCTCAAAGAAAATATCTTCTTAATATATTCCAGGAAACCACAAAATTGTTTAATTGAAATTTGCAAAATACACCGTAATACTAAAAACATGGTTATCTGTAATATTCTCCTGGATCTGGCAATATAATAAAGCTAATGATCACACACTTTATATTCAAGCAGTTAATAAGTGTTAGTGAAAATAGCAATTATTTATTGGATATTTATTAGAAGAGGTCAGTACTTTATACACATTCTGTCTAATTCTCACAAAACCTTGTAATATATCATAGTCACAATTTTACAGTGAAGACTTCCTCAGTGTCAAATAGCTGGTGTCCTGGCATGTCCAGCAATGTTACATGTAGGAAATAGAAAGCACATTAGGTGTTTTAAGCAGAAAGAAGTAGAATAGAATGAATAATGATCCCTACAAAATTGTTGAAAAGTAGAAGAAATGCAAGTCTGGACGAGAACAACTAAGGACCCTTGGTTTACAGATCACAACTGTAGTTACAATCTAGAGGTGAGGAAGCTATGATTGGTGCTTCTGCTACTATTGCTGACATGACCGCCTCACATGCAGCCACACACTTGTGCTATCATAACACGGTTTTTACCTGTGGCAGGCACAGTGAGATTGTCTCCATCTTATTTTTACTTTCCCAATATTGTGTGAGTAAATCTCATTGGCAAAACCAAAGCACATCTAGAATTTCATTTGTAAGGGAAGATTAGAATCAGCCCCGATCATGCAAAGCAAAACATAAGAGAATGTAAATGGATGTGCGCCACTTTATAACACAGTCAACCCCCTTTTAGCTCAGTGTTCATATATACGCTTCTATCAGTAAAGTTTCTAACACCAAGGATGACAAATATAAAAGTAATTGAAACTTCTTATGTAACATAATGCAACACCCTCATGTAACTTACATTATCCCCAACAGGAAAGATTTTATCTACCTCTGTGTCTATCTTGTAGTGATGTTCACTATTTTTTACACAGTAATTTAAATTTATTTTTGAAAATTTTATTTTATTGTGGTAAGAACACTTAAAATGAGACCTACCTTTAAAAAATTTTAAGTGTACATTATTGTTGACTATAGGTACAATGGTGACCAGCAGCTCCCTGGAGTTTATTTATTTTGCTTAACTGAAACTTTCTGTCTGCTGATTAGTAACTGTATTTGTCCATTTTCATGCTGCTGATAAAGACATACCTGAGACTGTGAAGAAAAAGAGGTTTAATTGGACTTACAGTTCCACATGACTGGGGAGGTCTCAGAATCATGGTGGGAGGCAAAAGGCACTTCTTACATGGCTGTGGCAAGAGAAAATGAGGAAGATGCAAAAGTGGAAACCCTTGATAAAACCATCAGATCTTGTGAGACTTATTCACTACCACAAAAGCAGCATGGGGGAAAACACCCCCATATCGGGTCCCTCCCACAACGTGTGGAAATTATGGGAGCACAATTCCAGATGAGATTCGGGTGGGGACAGAGGGCCAAACCATATCACTAATTCTCCATTTCTGCCTTCCCCTATCCCTGGCAACCACCATTCCATACTTTCATATTATAAATTTGACTATTTTAGGTACTACGTGCAGGTGGAATCATGAAGTGTTCCTTCTGGGACTGGCTTATTTCAATAAGCATAATTTATCTATATTGCCACATATTACAGATTTTCCTTCCTTTTTAAGGCTATATAATATTCCACTGTGTGTATATCCTACCACATTTTCTTTATCCATTCATCTTTCAATGGAGATTTAGGTTGTTTTTATAACTTGGCTACTATAAGTAGTGTTGTAATGAACAGGGGAGTGCTAATATCTCTTCAGGATCCTGATTTTTATTTTTTTGGGTAAATAGCCAGAAGTGGAATTGCTGGATCATATGATAGTTCTATTTTTAATTTTTTGGTGGAAATCTTTATACTGTATTCCATAGTGGCTGCACAATTTGCGGTCCTACTAACAGTGGTGCAAGTATTCCAATTTCTCCACATTCTTGCCAATACTTGTTACCATGTGACTTATTAAATAGGCATCCTAGCAGGTGTGAGGTGATAGCTCATTGTGGTTTTAATGTGCATTTCCCTGATGACTATTGATGTTAAGCATTTAAAAATATATCTTTTAAAATCAGGTTATTAGTGATTTTGCTATTGAGTTGTGTAAATTCCTTATATATTTTATAGATTAACCCCTTATCACATATACTGTTTGCAAATATTTTCTTCCATTTCCTAAGTTGCCTATTCATTCTGCTAATTATTTTCTTTACTGTGTAGAGATTTTTAGTTTGATGAAGTCCCACTTGTTTATTTTTGGTTTTATTGACTGTACTTTTGGTGTCAAATGCATGAAACCATTACCAAGACCAATGTCATGAATGTTTTCATCTTTTTTTTAGTAGTTGCACTGGCTCAGGTCTTATGTTTAAGTCTTTAACTCATTTTGAGTTGATATTTGTGTACGGTGTAAAGTAAGAACTGAATTTCATTCTTTTGTATGTGGATAGCCAGTTTTCCAATACCATTTGTTAAAGAGACTATCCTTTTTCCAGTGTGTATTCTTGGGAGTCTTGTTGGAGATCAGTTGACATTATATGTGTGGGTTTATTTCAGGGCTCCTTATTGTGTTCCATTGGTCTATATAGCTGTCTTTGTGACAGCATCATACTGTTTTGATTATTGTAGCTTTGTAATATGTTTTGAATCTAGGAAATGTGAGGCTTCCTGATTTGTTCTTCTTCCTAATTTGACTATTCCTAGTCTTTTATGTTTCCATATGAATTGCAGAATATTAAAAAAAAAAAAAACTTTCTGTAAAAAATGCTATTGGAATTTGATTGTGGTTGCATTGAATCTGGAAATCTCTTTGGGTAGTATGAACATTTTCATAATATTAAATGTGTCTATCTGTGAACATAGAATATCTTTCCACTTGTTTGTATCTTCTTTTTTGCATAAAAGATTTGTAGTTTTTGGATTGTTAGTGTACAGAAATACAACTAAGTTTTGTAGGTTGATTTTGTATCATGCAACTGTACTGAATTGTTTATTCATTCTAATAGTGTCTTATGGAACCTTTAGGGTTTTCCATATATAAAATCATATCATCAGCAAATGGGCAATTTTCCTTCCTTTTCATTTGAATGTCTTTTTTTTTTTTTTCTTTTTCTTGCCTAGCTGTTCTATCTCTGTCACAATTACACTTTCATGTCCTATAATTTGGGGAATAAATTAAAATTATATTTTTTACCATTACTAGATTGCTTTTTCACAAATTAGCAAGGAAAGGGGAGAGAAAGAAAACCTTTGTCCACTAAAGAAAACAGTACTGATAATAATGGCATATCCAATGTAGTTTAGTTATAGAGACATTTCAGGCTTCTTAGTGACACCAATACTCTATCTTGGGGGTACTAAAGGCAGCTGTCTTACACCTATGTAGGTGAGATAGTAGAGAGAAAGAGAAAAATGGATTCCCTTAGACCTATTTCTAGAAGAAAGTTTTGAGTCATGATATCATTGTACTTATCACATTGCATCAGGAATTGAGCCAAATGTGGCCTGTATGCAGGCTAGCAGGTCCAAAAGAAAAAGATGAATGGCAGAACTCTATATGCTTGATTCTTTTCCAATTACAAAGGCCCTCTTTCTTTATGAAGGATTGAATTGGAAAAGATGGTAGAAATTATCTCCCCATTTAGTTCAATCACTGGAAGCTCTTACCCTAGAATACTAGATGAAGAATTGCAGCAGAATGAGGAGAGAATGATTCTTATGCATCAATTATAAAAGCAACATTTCTTGTATACAAAGTTTTAAGACAAATTATTTGCTAATATGAGTAGTGTCATTCATCATCAATGGAAGGGCGAACAGGAAGACTATGAATTGATAACTCTCCTGTTTAATAAAGACAATTCAAGTAGTTACTTTGCTGGTGTTAGAGACTACAAAATAAATGCTATATTATTAATTAATTAGCAAGAAAAGATTGATAATTGCATTCCATTAGAACAAAATTAAACTTTAAGAGTTTAACGCTACTTATATAAATAGCAGATATCTATTTCTCTATATAAATGTTATATATTCATATAAGTAACAGATATCAATTCTATATATATAAATAACAGATTATATATTTATACAAATAACAGATATCTATATAATTTTTATAAATAAATTTACAAAGTGTTTATGATAATTTTAAAAGTCAGTAGAAATAGGTTTCTCTTAACATTTTTTTGGGATTTGTGTTTGTTGTATTTCTGAATTATATTTTAAAACTAATTCTTAGTCTTCAGTTCATTATAAAAGTTTCTGAAAAGGTATGCTTGTTAAAATCCTGCCTTATAAAATACCTGGGTAAATAAATCTTTGAAACCTTGAAAAAGCTTTTCTACTCCTCTTCCCATGAGTGCAGACTGGCACAACTTCAAATACTCTGACTTTTTCACTTACCTTGTAAGACATCCTGTCCCCATTCTCTATATCTCTTTGATATAATCCTTAAAACAGTTCAACTTCTTGCCATCAGCTTTAGTTCCTTTAGCACTTCCATTGATAATACTTGCAACATCTGAACTCAGACTAATATCACTCATATCCTTCATTCTTTAGCATTTATATGGATGTTTTATGGTTTAGAATTATAACATGTATGGCATCCAGCTATAATGATGTATCTATTATTTTAAATGAGCTAGATATAAGCAAGGTTTTCAGCTCTTGCTTGCTAATTTTAAGAAAAATTTCCATACTCTGAAGCTATGATCTGTTCTTCCAATACATTTTGATGCAAACGAAAAGAGACATGAAATTGTAAGTAATAATGGAGATCAATCAATTTCTTTACACAGCTAAAAATTGGAAATATTGTAAATAGATGCCACTCATCAAGAAACTGTTCTGGTACTGATGAGATATTCTTATATTTCTTCATCAGATTCATATGCGGTGCTTTGGCTTTATCAAAAGCCATACAGTTTCAAAGCTTTGTTGATTAATTCCATATGTCAAGCAACTATAACACTCATTATACTTTTAATGTTTATATTGCTCTTACATTCATTGTAAACAATGTTGCCAGCTGTTGATAATTTTTTTAAAAAATCTTCAAATTGGCTCAGAGAAAGCAGGAAGCAGTGATGCAGTTTAAAAATTGATAAATAGTTAGCTAACTTGATAGATGAATGAATAGGTGGGTAGATAGATAGATTGGATAGCAATAGAGAGGCTGAAGAAAATTTCACTCACCTGACTGCCTGTGGAGAAAATCATGCATTTTTAAGAGAAAGATTAATAAATCATTGTGGGTGGATAGTGAACAGTCAGGAAGTAAGTTCATTATCCCTAAATAACCATTTCTTTTTCTTTTTTGATAATAAAACTTCAGATTTTAACTGGACTCATGATTTCCCAGAATAATTTTCCAGGTTCCTTTGAAGCTTATTGTGTGGCAAAATAAGAAATATTGGCAAAAGGAATTAAGTGGAAGTTGTATGTGCAATTTCTTGGAAGCATTCTTAAAGAGGGATGGAGAAGTCATGCTTTTCTTTTGGTGCTTTCTCCTTTCTGCTGATTGAAATACAGATGTCTGCAGTTTGAGTAACCATGTTGAAACATGGGATGGGAACCATGCACCAAGGAAAGGATAGCAGAGCAATAAGATTTGGGAGATTATTTTTTATTATAACTGTGTCATACCCTACCAGCCTGGGATTAATATAAGAAGTTTTTCTTATAAGAAAATAAAATAAATTTATACCTTCTTTAAAGTACTGTTACTGTGCATCCTTTTGTTATAGACAGCATTCTGAAAGCCTAATTAATCTTGTGAGCCACTGAAAACGTTTTCAAGTAGCAAAATATGATTGGTAAACTGTCTCCTATGAGTATAAATTTCTAATTCATTTCATATTTTTTAAAAAAGGGCAAATTGGTGGGACATGGAGATGTAAGTTTTGGAGGCAGAGGCCAAGAGGACTTGATTTATTTGTGTAATAGAGAAGAGAGAAAATGTAGGTTTTTAGAAGAAATCAAGGGAAAAAGTAGAGTAAACAAAGGGATTGAGGAAAGAGAGGAAGAGTTAAAAAAAAATCATACAAATAAATCCAAAGAAACAAAAACATGAAGCTCATGTGGCTGGACAGATGAAAGAGATTTGGGGACACCAAATGATATAAAAGAAACTTCTAATATATTTGTTTTGGCTCTGCTGTCAGTTTTCTATGTTTTCCCTATACAATCATTTGTGAAGTCTAGTTAGCTCACAAAGATGCATCTATGTATATATACATTTACTTTTTTTCTTTGGGGTTGAAGTCATGGTGATTCAGGGAAAAAAATAAGTCTATATGCAAACATATAAACAAATATTTAGTTGGCTCATTAATAACCGAGATATCCTTCATCTTAACCAGATAAATGGTTAGTCTAGAGTATAAAGAAACAAAAGAAGTTTGTGTGCCAGAGGCAAAGCGAAGAAAATATTTTAGAGGAACAGCAATATATTACGGGAAATATTGCTGATAAGGAAAATAAAAGGAAATTGAAATTGACTCTATAATGTGGCAAGTTGGAGGTCATTGGTGACCCTCACAAGCACAGTTCCATAAAATGATAAATAGCTTGGCTGAAGAGCAAGATAGAATGAGAAAAGAAGAATTAGAAACAGTGAATATATCCCAAACTTTGGAAGAATTTTATTGTGAATTGGAGCATAGAAGTTGGGGTGTAGCTGGAAGGGGATGTGGGATTAAGAGATTTGTTTCTATAAGGTGAGGAAAAGTAATAACACCTTTTAATACCGATGAGGATACTCAACCTGAGAGGGAGAACTGATGAGTCAGGAGAGTAAAGGAAGACCTGCAGTAGCAGTAACCTTGAGTTGAGGTTGGAATCCAATGCATAAGTAAAATTGGTCCCAGTAGGAGTATCAGTCATTGATCCATGGTAACAGGAGGGAAAACAGATACAGATGAAGATGGCTTAGATATGTTTGATGATGGCAACTTATGAAAGTAACACTTACAGCACTTACTACATCTGACATTATTATTATTTATTTAGTTGTAAGGGCCATCTCTTACATTAGATTGCAAGCTTTCTGTGGGATTGGAAAATGTGTACCTATTACATCACTATATTCTCAGCACAAAGAATAGTACTCAGATTTTAATAAATGCCCAATAATGGATGAGTGAATTAATAATACCCCCCCCCCCCCATCACACACTCCACTTCACATTGTGTTATGCTTCCACCTGGTTAGGATGTGAATATTAACTGTTAAGGGTCATCATTCTAGGGATTCCAAAATTCTAAGTTATTACAATTCCCCAAATTTCATAGCATATTCATTATATAAAAAAGATAAGGCTGTCTGAGTTTCTGTCATGTTTATAACCCTCTGTTAGATAGAAAGAAAGCCACAGCAGTTACTTTTCACTTTTACTTTTTTGTGCTTCATGAGTCTATTCCCTGGACCCACTGGATTGGACCTAAAGGCATACAGTAGAGGCTCTTGAAATGGGTTTTGCTCAAAAGAGAACATCTTTTACTGGATGTAACAACCAAGCACCCAAATTCTTTTCCTTTTGGAAAGCATGAATGAAAGACACAGAAAGATTAAGGAAAAATTTAAGATACAAACAGAAGGCACTAAAAGCCATTGGGGAGATAGCAGTGGGACAAAACAAAGGTATCCAGAAGCAAAGGCAGATAATACTTGGGTCAACATTATGGTGGTAGCACTTGGGTAAGGAGTGAGGAGAGGTCTTTCTGGGAGCTTGCTGGGTTTAGAGGTTTGCTAGAATGACTATATTAATCTGAATGATGTTTCAGAGTCTTATGACATCTGGATGTGTGGCTTCAAAGGCTGTTTCTTATTCTTCTTTTCTGCAATAATACACCTTGAATTAAGTTAATGACTTAAAGTAGCACTTAAGTGACTCTGTTTTTTGCAGCCTGGAATGTGCAAGCATGTATTTATTATTTTTACTGAATTGTGTTCTTTATGGCACATTATCTCTGGAGACATGATTAAGCTTCATGTTTTTCTTATGAATGTCCATACTAGTGTCAAATTATTCAAACTATAAACTTGGGGATGATAGGGCCAATGTCAGTTAATTTGAAACATGAGGTAGAATGGTATAGTTGGATTATTATAGAATTACTAAATACCATTGGTATTTTTTTTATTTAAAATAATTATTTTCATTTCTTGGGTAGCTATTACTAAATGGACAGATGGGTATGAATAATGCATTTCAACTCAAAGTCGCTATTATTTCAATTAGATATCAAATAACTTTTTAACTAAAAATGTATTTACCTGGGAAATTATCTTTCCAGCTCTTGACTGCTTATCAGAGCATAGAAATTAATTGCTTCTTAACATCTTCCTTTTCTCTTTGAGACTTCCTGCTCTATGTCAATCCAATTTTATCCAACCAATATCAAACATGGCCTAATGTCTTGAGCTCTCAGCCCTTGTAGGTTAACTATATCAGAACTCTTCCAAGTCCTGCTATTTATGCCTGCATTATGACTTGCTTTTAATAGTCTTTCTCAAATATGGTATTTTATTTTATGAAGGCCCTGTTAATCCTTTTGTGGTTTCTTTCCAGACACCAAGCATCTCTTTTTCTTCTTTGATCTTTTCAAGCACCATCGAATACAGTAGGGTAGATTTTTAAACAAAAATTAAGAATGGTTTCAACACAAATAATTTTTGAAATTGATGATAATTTTAATACTACTTCTCTATCAAGAAGATGGAAAATACAATCATGATCACTTGTGCCCTATTTAACATTAGAAATAACTTACAGGTCCATTTCTGGATTGTTTACGGCAACAGTGAAAATCTTTCTATACTATTTTATTGGGTTTATTTAAAACCATACTATGAAGATCCTAAAAAGTATTCTTTGGGGGTGTATTTTTAAAAGGACATGGCCAGGGTAACGTAAGTGCTTTTTGATAGGGAACTTTCCTTTTGTGGCAAATATGGAGAGGAATATGATAACTGTTTAGTTTATACTTAAAGCTGCAGAACCTGGCCAGAAGGGAGTCTTCCTAATATTACTGGTGACCTCAACTCCTGATGTCCTTTAAGCCATATGTTGTTTATGGGTAGAGCTAAACACACTTCCATGACCAGATGTGTGAAATAGAGTAGTGGCCCCGAGAAGATGTCTACATCCAAAACTCCAGAAACTGAATATGTTGTGTTACACAGCAAAAGAAAATTAAGGTCGTAGAGGAATTATGGTTGCCAAACATCTGACCTAAAAATAGAGAGGTTATCCTGGGCTGTCCAGGGTGGACCCAATGTTCTGACGAGATTCTTGAAAGTGGAAGACGGCAGAAGAGAGGGTAAGAGAAAGAGATGTGATGTTGGAAGCGGGGTCAAAGAGTTGCCATGTTGCTGGCTTTGAAAATGGAAGAAAGGGGCCAGAATCTAAGGAATGTGGTTAACTAATGAAAGCTGAAAAACATGCAGAATAGATTCTCCCTTAGAGCTTCCAGAAGGAATACAGCTCTGCTAACACTTTGATTTTAACGAGATCTATGCCAAACTTCACACCTATAGTGAGATCTATGCCAAACCTCACTGCTATAGTAAGATCTATCCCAAACTTCAAACCTATGGAACTATAAGATAATACATTTGGGTTGTTTTAAGCCATTGTATTTGTGGTTATTTGTTATAGCAGTAAATAAGAAACTAATACACCAGCTATAGGTAACATAGCAACACTTGGTTACTAGAGTATTTCTGTGGTATGCTGACTTAGTAAATTCCTTAGTGGGGGTGAATTTTGAGTGCTAGGTCACTCAAATATTAAAGTTCAAGAAACTGAATATTAGCATTAACTGAGGATGGCTTTAGCTAGAAATACAAAGAATAGGAAATATGATAAACTAAGCACATGACTGCAGCTTGCTAAGAACACATTTGATATGCAGTTACCATGTGAAGTGTTCATTAAGAATAGTCTCTTCCTCCAAATTGTCTGAGATGTCAGGAACTAAACAGTTGCCCTTTACATGTTTTAAGATGTTTTAAAACTGTGAGCCTGTATTATTTTTACAGAATTTAAAAAATGGAGCCTGATTTCTCCACAAAGGAGAGGACTCCCAGGTGTTATGAAATTAAAAGTGGACATTCAAGATGTTTCAGTAACTTGTCATCACTTGTTGCTCATGTACTAGGTGCCATACCATGTTTTGTGGTTTACCATCTATTTCATCACATATGTATCACATATTATATACTAAAGCTGAATAAAGTTAGTATTCTTCCAATTTTAGATTAACACATCTAGGCAATACAAATACCTTGTTACAGATAGAACCAAGACTTGAACACATGCTTTTGTGCAATTTCAAATTCTTTCTATTACTTTATAGTGACTTATTTTGTTTAGCTTTACAAATATTATCTTTATCAACAAATATTAATGTGGCAAGTAAGGATGAATGTCATCAGGGTTATTTGTAATAAGAACTCCTTATTTATCCAGGAAGATTAAAATATCACTAGAAAAGAATAATGAAACTGGTGTAATGAATTTAGGTGAAAGTGCATCTCGTCATTTTGTAATATTAATTGTACAAAGCTTTCTCTAAATGTGAAATCTATGTTTTTAAAAGATACTGATTGACAAAGACCTCATTAGGTAGTGACAGAAATGATTCTGAGAAAATAGGTGCTCTCAGTCTAGCAGAGAAATGAACAAGAATTTTGGAAGATCCTGCTAATGTTAAGCACTATTTGCTATGTGTGTTGAATCTAAAAACTAAAAAAATATGCACATTTCAAAATTAAGGGGTAGAAATTGTTATGGCTTGAGTTTGGGCTAAGATAAAGTGTAACTGGCAAGAACAGAGAATACATGTTGAAAATAAAGAGATGTGAGGTTGAATAGATTAGGATTAGATTTTGAAGGATTTTTGAAAGCAGGCACGGTAGATCATAGAGATGTGGAACATAGGTGATTCAGTAAGGCAATAATAGGATGACCTGTTAGCAGCATTTAGGATAATCCATAGTAGGGAAACAGCTGAATGAGAAACTACAGGTAGGACCTAGTTGCAGTGGCTCATGCCTGTAATCCCAGCACTTTGGGAGGCTGAGGTGAGTGGATCATCAGGTCAGGAGTTTGAGACCAGCCTGACCAACATGGAGAAACCCCATCTCTACTGAAAATACAAAAAAATTAGCCAGGTGTGGTGCCACGCGCCTGAAATCCCAGCTACTCAGGAGGCTGAGGTAGGAGAATCGCTTGAACCCAGGAGGCAGAGGTTTCAGTGAGCCGAGATTGCACCACTGTATTCCAGCCTGGGCAACAGAGTGAGACTCCATCTCAAAAAAAAAAAAAAAAAAAAAGAAAAGAAAACTATAGGTAGGAAACCATTATGTCTCTAGGTCCTAATCCTCTCTGTTCTGAACAATATCATTACACATAAAGTTGGAAATCTTTGGTCTTAGAAATCCCTATAGCTCCTTTTTTTTTTCTCATTTTAAAAATATAGACTAAAATACTCAATTCATTTCTTTCACAAATAATTTTTATTTTTCAATTAAATATAAAATTGGGAAATTTTATCCTAAGAGGTACATAGATGTACATATTAATATAGCAATTCAGCAGTTTTACAATGCATTTCATGACCATTTTCCATCTAGAGATCCCAAATAACCCTATGAGGTGGACAAAGAAAATAGCCTCATGCTCATTTTAAACCCACAGTAACAGAGACTCCAAGATGTTAAGGGGTGAATTCAGGGTAAGAACCAGTCTGTTGTCTTTTGATTTCTCATCTGAAACTATCTTCATGGTAACAATCACTTTGGAAACGAAAATAAATTAGTTACAACCCCCCACCCTTGGATGTAATGTGAGCTCTCTGCTCTCTGTAAGCTGTCTAGCAAATCTGAAATGCATTCTTACCAAGGATTACAATAAATTTTGGCTGGTACTGAAACATCTGCTTGTATTTCCATTACTTGCATTCCAGTACTCATGAAGTTTATAATTTCTTTTAATTAAAAATTAATCATTGTTCATATGCATGCTTTGGAGATCTAAGTTCCTTCTATTATTTTCATATGAAATTGAAGACACTAAACAACGCAAACCTGACTGTGAGCTAACACATAGATGGTTTCCTTTGTAATATGTATGTGAAAGACTCCAGAATCTCCCCAATTTCCATTTGCTCTTTCACAGTGGCTGTTCAAACTGCTAATATGGGTGTGTCTGTGTTGACAGCAAGCCATTTTGTGTGTAAGTGCTTATAAGTGACAGGGCGAGGGTGAGGGCAAAGCAGTGTTTACCCAAAAGCAAGTATATAAGAGAAATGAACTATTAACAATGAGTATGGGGGCAGGGGACATGAAGCCATGAGATTTTTTTTTTGAGTTCTTATAAAAGTGAAGAAAGGAGAACTTCAATGAATTTGGCAGTACCTAAAATAAAATTATTTTATTTCTAAAATGAAAATTCACAAGTCAAATCTATGTATTCATGTTCCATTATTTGTAATATTGAGGAGTGGCTGTGTTTCGGTGTTTATCCAGCAGTGAAATCCCTCTTCAGAAGCTCAAGAAAGTTTTTCTTTCTCTACTGCGGGTTTAACAAACCGACTCATATTCTAATAGCTAATATTTCTGCATCCTCACTTTGTGTCAGGTATGTTCCGAGGGTTTTATGTACATTGTTTCAATTAATATTGCAATAGGTATCATAACAATCTCAAGAGGAAGACTGACTTTTTTAAAACAGAATAACTGAAGGTAAGAGAGGGTAAGGAATTAATGCGTGGTGACCCAGACAGGATGCAGTGGGGCCAGGATTTGAAACTCAAGTGCCTGACTCCACAACCACTCTTTTTACCAGGAGGTAACATTGCTGCCCCAAAGCTGTGACTATGGTAGTGCCAAATGAAGGGGAATACAATATCTTTGAGCTCTGTAGGTGAGATCTTTGCTTTTTTTTTTTTTTTTTCTGGGTATTTTGTAAGATCTTATTAAATATTTAAACTAAAAAACTTGTAACATGATTTTGGAGTCTTACCCTCATAATTAAGCATGTTGTTGATAAGCTAGAGAAAGCGGCCCACAAATGCAATTCATCAGGACAAGAACGAAATGAAATATTTGCTGAGTTATTTGAAATAACAGAAGTAAAAACAGAGTGGAACTCATATTTTGCAAAAGAAAAAAAAAATCAGGAAGTCAGCGGGAATGCCAGATGAAATGTTTCTTGATATTAGGAGGAAATATGTTACTTCATTCTGATTTTAGAATAGGAGTAGTGATCATCACCAACTCAACTAGTTTTCCTTCTCTAATTGTAGACTTGTGGGGAACTGAGGAAGGCCCAGCTGTACAAGAGTGACATTCTCTCTGCCTAAACTCTTCAGAAGTTGCCTTACGTTGACTGAACACTATCAGATGCAGAGCTTTCCACACCAAATTATGTATCTGAATTTAGGGAAAAGCACCCTCCCCTGGCATCTCCCTAACATATTAAACATGTTTCTATCTTTCCAAGCTGATATCTGCACAGGCAATGAGACCCGTTTTTTCTGTCTCCCATCTCTCTGTCTCTGTCATCTTATCATAAATCACTTGGCCAGAAGGCACAGGTTTTTGCTTTTCCTTCCCGTCTGTTCAGAACTTTGCTCCACAGTATATTGCTCTCCTTGTTGAGGTAGTGGCCATTCCTTCTCCCCTTTCTTAGAATTGTGATGAGACAAGAGATCTAAATGTGCTCATGGATATATTTTGGGTTATATACTTAAAATAACATAAAGCTGTTTCACATTTTTACTTCCCTCTAAACCTGTGTTTGAAGAAATGGTTGTTTTTGCAATTTAAAAATTTAATATGGAGAGAAGAGAATAAAACTAGGATGTTTTGAGGTAAAGCAAAAGATAGCTAAGATGATGATGTTTAGCAACATGAGTTAAAGCAACATAATAGCCTTATGAGGATACAGATAAATGATTCAGACATGAGCAGTCTGGAGCTCCAATTTAGATAGCAGAGAGAAGCTTAAATGTGGTTAGTACCAGGAATTATAGTTTAAGATAGGGTCTTAAGGCATCAATGTCCAGAAAGAATCCCAGTGTGTTAGAGGCTGGATGACCGTGGGAGGTATGGTAAAGAGAATGAATAACAAAGATTGTGCAATTAAAGGTCTAGGGTATGAATGTTGAGATAAAGGGATAAATTCATTCATCTGTACAAAATATTAAATCACCATAGTCATTATTGCACTTATTAAAACTGAATAAGCACTTAGGGAAGATAGCTGATTCCAAGCTGTATATTTTATGAGTGCCTAGGAAACAATAGGAGAATGCCAAAAAAAAAAAAAAAAAAAGAAAAAGAAAAAAAGAAAAAGAAAAAACAAGCTAGGTTTCTGCTTTGTAATCGTACTTCTTCACAGACAGGAGTAGTGTGCTGCATGGGGAAGATAACAGTATTAATAGATGACAGAAAGAAAGAAGTACCTCTCTCTTCTTTGATTCTGCCTTTTTTTCTGGCAAAGATATTAGAATAGAATAGAAACATCAGAATAAAGAATAGAACAAATATTTTGAAACAGAAATTGAAATCCAAGTTAGTCAAAAAATTGAGAGGAAACCTGCTTTTAATGAATTTAAATATTTGGTTCCAATGGATAATAACATAGGGGGCATTGAGCAAATTTGCAAAACTTCACTGATTGTTACAACAGTGTCACAACAAGTTGGGAAATGATGAAAAATTAAAAGCGCTCCAGCAAACTCCAAATATATAGGCAAAGTCACTGTCAAAGTCAAGAAAATGCTTGATATCACTGTAACAAAAGAATTATAGGATAGATTGTAAAAAGTAATGGTTTGGGCCTTCATTTAAATATAGTAACTAAATATCATTCTCTTTCTGGACAGTATTCACAACCAACAAGGATAAGTGAAACAAAATTATAAAATCTGAATAAATAAATAGAATCTATTTTTGGGAAAAACTAGAAGTCAACCAAAACTCCATATTCTCAAATAGCTGGAATGATGCTCAAAACAGTAGAAACAGAACAGGAGGACCCCTGAAAGAAAGTGGAGGAAACAAGGATCCCATTGGAAGAGCTGTCTTTGACTGTAGATTTCAGGAAGAACCAGTAAAAATACCACTATTTAAACTGAGAGGCCTACCCTGAAATGTACAACTGAAGTCCACAGTGTACCATATGAAGAGGAGCATGACAGAGTGCAGTCTTTCTATCAGGAAAGAAAAAAATCCACGGCTACTTACTCTTGTTGGTTGCAGAGAAGTCACAGCTAAGCAATTCTCAGGCAGATCATGGTCATGGGACGTGTCCCCTATCTCACGTGAAAATTCTGAAATAGCAAATCCAGAAAAATATACAACAACAAAAAAACTACAATACTGAAAAAACTTATCAAAATAAAGAATAAGTTTAAAAGGCAGGGTAGTGGGAGAAACAGAAAAAGAAAATGAAGATAAAGGATGTTGTGGCAGCCGTTGCCTTTCAGGTTCTGTGGTGCTCCCCTAAACCTAATCTCACCCATTTTGTGAGCAAAAGAATCCTAATTTAGAGTTGCCATGGTCCATCCAGCTGAGAAACTATGTCTCCCAGTTTCTTTTAAAGATACACATGACTCCTTTGGGTCAAAGAGATATGTAAGCAGAAGTGTTAGGTGGAACTTTTGAAGAATTACTTGAAAGGAAAATGGTACTTTCTTCTACCCCTCAGCCTCCACAGTTGAATTTCTAGCCAGAATGAGATACAATGAGTCAGAAAGATCATAGGTAATTTTGTGGGCACTCACCAGCTCCAGGCTACCGGATACCAATCTTTTTTTGTTTGTTTATACATGAATTGGGGATAAATTTTATTTGTGCTACAGTCATTTGGGGTTTTACCGTTACATGTAGCTGGAAACAAACTCACAACAGAAAAGTGTTCTCATGGAATGAGTAAAAATTTTCATTTGCCAAGACTTTACTTATTATTAAAGTACAGAAATAAATTAAACATTCTATAAAACAAGTGTATAAAACAAAAGTGTAAGTAGTCAAGGAGAAAAATGATATGATAGCAGCAGAAAATAAAAAGAAGTTGGCATAATTCAGGAAAGAAGTAAAAGGAAAAAATATAAAGCCATCACAAAAAGCAGGACAAATTTTGAGGATCACAGTGAGAATAAACACTGTAGAAAACAATTAAAGACATTGATGACAAATTAAATTGAAAGTAATAAAAGATTTTAAAAGGATTAGAGAAAATAATAACTATGGAGATCAATAAAATATAATACTCATAATTATTCTTCCATGAAGTTAACTGAAATGATTGAACAGAACAAATATTTAAAGATATAATTTTTAAAATAAAAGAGGATTTGAATGGACATACTGTTTCCCATGAAAACTTACCAGAAAATTAACAGAGGCACATCCTGGTAAATAGACTGCACTTCCAAGATAATGATGGTATTCTTTAGGCAACAGGTAGATAAAGTCACTTATGAAGAGTGAAAAAGCCAAGCTAGCCTTAGTCTTCCTTAGACATGAAGGAAGGCAGAGTAATACCTCTGAAATCTTCTAGGAAAAAAAGGAGCCAAAGATTTTATACCAAATGTAACTATATTTCCAGTAAAAAAAGTTACAGATCAATCGTTGTGATCATATAAGAACCAGGTAGTAAAATGTTCTTATAAGACTTTCTTAAGATCAACTTCACCTAACCAAGAAACAATTGGTTAACACTGTCTAAAAGTAAGACATAAACACATGTGTATTTTAGGGTAGTGGAACATAATATTGCTACTTGTAGGAAGCAGGATTAAATGCATCAGAACTTTTAGTTATCAAGTAAAATTGTAACAAAATAAAAACCTTCTTAAGATAGAAGTATACTAGCAAGGGGAACACAGTAAAGGATTTTATTAAATCTATACAACATATTTTCAAATACAACATATTTTCAAATAAGGTGCAAAAGATATTTCAAAGTATGATAGAATTTTACAACACTGTGAATTTACTAAATGTTGCTATATGGTTCACTTTAAAATGGTTAATTTAATGTTATGTGAATATCATCTAAATTTCAAAAGTACAACAGAATTAAGATCAAACATTCTCGTGATATTATTTAACCTAAATGGACTATGCTTACCTATTAAAAGAAAAAAATCTGAATGGATCCGCAAAGTGAAACCCAACTAGAATGAACAGAAAGACAGTCTAAAGCAAAGTGTCTCAAAAAGATTGATGTTAAAAAGAATTGACAGAACAAAAGAAACTATCATCAGAGCGAACAGGCACCCTACAGAGTAGGAGAAAATGTTTGCAATCTACCCATCTGACAAAGGTTTAATGTCCAGAATCTACAAGGAACTTCAACAAATTTACAAAAACACCCACAATCAACCCCATTAAAAAGTGAACAAAGGACATGAATAGACACGACTCAAAAGAAGATATTCATGTGGCCAAGAAACATATTTTAAAAAGCTCAAGATCACTGATCATTAGAGAAATGCAAATCAAAACCACAATAAGGTACCATCTCACAATAGTCAGAATGCAATTATTAAAAAGTCAAGAAACAACAGATGCTGGCGAGGTTGCAGAGAAATAGGAATGCTTTTAGACTGTTGGTCAGAATGTAAATTAGTTCAACCATTGTGGAAGACAGTGTGGCGATTCCTCAAAGATCTAAAACCAGAAATACCATTTGACCCAGCAATCTCATTACTGGGTATATACCCAAAGGCATGTAAGTAATTCCATTACAAAGATACATGTACACATATGTTCATTGCAGCACTATTCTTTGCAGCAATAGCAAAGACATGAAATCAATCCAAATGCCCATTAATGATAAACTGGGTAAAGAAAATGTAGCACATTTTACCGCTTGTGTACAGAATACTGTGCAGCCATAAAAAAGAATGAGCTCATGTCCTTTGCCAGGAGGTGGATGGAGCTGGAAGCCATTATCCTCAGCAAACTAACGCAGGAACAGAAAACCAAACATTGCATGTTCTCACTTGTAAGTGGGAGCTGAACAATGAAAACACATGGATGCAGGGAGAGGAACAACACACACTGGGAACTTTTGGGGGTGGGGTGAGGAGAGAGGGAGAGCATTAGCATAAATAGCTAACGTATGCTGGGTTTCATACCTCGGTGATTGGTTGATAAGTGCAGCAAACCACCATGGCACGTGTTTATCTGTGTAACAAACCTGCACATCCTGCACGTGTACCCAGAAACTTAAAATTTAAAAAGAGTTGACAAATGTGCCCTAGAAAATAAAAACAAACAAGGCAGAAATCATATTCACATGAGGCCAAATCCAATTCAGAGCAAAATGCAATACATGAGACAAAGCAAACTTTATAATGTGGAAAGTAAAGATACAAAAGTTATGAACACATTTTTAATAAACAATATGCCATCAACATTCATAAAAAAAACTAGTTACAATGAGAAATAGACAAAAAATTACTAATAATGTAAAATTTTGCTTCATTCCTTTTAGTTTATCACAGTCCAGGCAGGAAAAAAAAAGAGAGCCGGTACCTGAGATTTAAATTACACAAATAAAAGGGTAAATATAATTGATTAATACTAAATCCTGAAAAGAGAGAATAGACCATTTTTCAAGTTGCTATGGAACTTTTGCAATATGAAATTTTGAAATACATTTGCCCATGTATTAGAAAGAAATACTCAGTAAATGTCAAAAAGTAATATTAGATTATGCCCTCCCTTCACTGTGTAAAAATACCTAAAAAAATTAAAAAACAGAAAACAAAAGCATTAAAACCTGAAGGTTTTAAAAAGCTTTTGCATATAAAATTATGTATTTTTTAAAAATCTAAGTTGAAATGTAAAATATCCAGAAAATTATAATAGTGAAAATATTGCATATCCAATACATGAAATTTGTTAAGATGTGTTCAGAGTAAAATTTTCACCTTAAATAATTTAATCAAATGTGGCATTAAAGAATTCCAAAAAGAAAGAAGATAAATGAATTATGCATCCAACTTAAGAAATTTAGAAAAGAAATTGTTAAAGAAAGCAATAAAATAATAAAATAATGAGTTAATAAATGACAAAAGAGAAAAACACTTAAACCAATACATCCAAAAGTTGTTTCTTAAAAGAACAGTAATAAAATAAAGCAATACAAATGACTTTAGTTTTTTAAAGGTGAGCAAATGCATAGGTGAGCAAAGGAAGAAGTGATAATATAAACATAACCATACTGAAACAGTCTGAAGAGACTGATATGCTCACCCTTTTTAAACGTATTTTATGGACAGGGAAAATGGCAAAGTTTAAGTGAAAACAAAGACCAGAATGGTTATGCTTATAATAAAATGAGAAATTTCTCAAGATACTTGGTCCCACAGCTTTCCAAAATGCACGAAGCTCACATTGTGTTGAAGTAAGTTATAACAATCTTTTGAGAAACAAATATTTTCAAAATAACTTAAAATATTCTCAAACATAGAAAAAAACTTCTGAATTATTTCTATAAAGCCCCCCAAAATTGATATCAAAGCACAAAAGAATCAACTAAAAAGAGAATTAACACTTTTACTTATAAAGAAATACAAGTGGCCCAGCCTGGTGGCTCATGCCTGTAATCCCAGCACTTTTGGAGGCCAAGGCGAGTGGATCACGAGGTCAGGAGATCGAGACCATCCGGGCTAACATGGTGAAACCCCGTCTCTACTAAAAATACAAAAAATTTGCTGGGTGTAGTTACACGCACCTGTAGTCCCAGCTACTTAGGAGGCTTAGGCAGGAGAATCACTTGAACTCAAGGAGGTGGAGATTGCAGTGAGTTCAAATCATGCCATTACACTCCAGCCTGGCTGAGAAAGCAAGACTCCCATCTCAAAAAAAAAAAAAAAAAAAAGAAAGACAAGTGTTAAAAAATACTAAAACAAATTTGTGAACTAAAACCATGTTCCATAGTTGCTGAAAAGACAGTCCAAAATCCAACATGTATTTTAAAAATTGAATAAAATAGAGCAGATGAACTTATTTAACATGATAAAATATATTTTTCTCACATGACAAGCCAACATCTTTCTTTTTATCTTAATTTGTTAATTTTTTAATTTTTTATTAGTATACTTTAAGTTTTAGGGTACATGTGCATAACGTGCAGGTTTGTTACATATGTATACTTGTGCCATGTTGGTGTGCTGCACCCATCAACTCATCAGCACCCATCAACTCGTGATTTACATCAAGTATAACTCCCAGTGCAATCCCTCTCCCCTCCCCCCTCCCCCCTCCCCATGATAGGCCCCGGTGTGTGATGTTCCCCTTCTCGAGTCCAAGTGATCTCATTGTTCAGTTCCCACCTATGAATGAGAACATGCGGTGTTTGGTTTTCTGTTCTTGTGATAGTTTGCTGAGAATGATGGTTTCCAGCTGCATCCATGTCCCTACAAAGGACACAAACTCATCCTTTTCTATGGCTGCATAGTATTCCATGGTATATATGTGCCACATTTTCTTCATCCAGTCTGTCTCTGATGGACATTTGGGTTGATTCCAAGTCTTTGCTATTGTGAATAGTGCCGCAATGAACATACGTGTGCATGTGTCTTTATAGCAGCATGATTTATAATCCTTTGGGTATATACCCAGTAATGGGATGGCTGGGTCATATGGTACTTCTAATTCTAGATCCTTGAGGAATCGCCATACTGTTTTCCATAATGGTTGAACTAGTTTACAATCCCACCAACAGTGTAAAAGTGTTCCTATTTCTCCACATCCTCTCCACACCTGTTGTTTCCTGACTTTTCAATGATCGCCATTCTAACTGGTGTGAGATGGTATCTCATTGTGGTTTTGATTTGCATTTCTCTGATGGTGAGTGATGATGAGCATTTTTTCATGTGTCCGTTGGCTGTATGAATGTCTTCTTTTGAGAACTGTCTGTTCATATCCTTTGCCCACTTTTTGATGGGGTTGTTTGTTTTTTTCTTGTAAATTTGTTTGAGTTCTTTGTACGTTCTGGATATTAGCCCTTTGTCAGATGAGTAGATTGCAAAAATTTCTCCCATTCTGTAGGTTGCCTGTTCACTCTGATGGTAGTTTCTTTTGCTGTGCAGAAGCTCTTTAGTTGAATTAGATCCCATTTGTCAATTTTGGCTTTTGTTGCCATTGCTTTTGGTGTTTTAGACACGAAGTCCTTGCCCATGCCTATGCCCTGAATGATATTACCTAGGTTTTCTTCTAGGGCTTTTATGGTATTAGGTCTAACATTTAAGTCTCTAATCCATATAAGGAGTAAGGAAAGGATCCAGTTTCAGCTTTCTACTTATGGCTAGCCAATTTTTCCAGCACCATTTATTAAATAGGGAATCCTTTCCCCATTTCTTGTTTTTGTCAGGTTTGTCAAAGATCAGATGGCTGTAGATGTGTGGTATTATTTCTGAGGACTCTGTTCTGTTCCATTGGTCTATATCTCTGTTTTGGTACCAGTACCATGCTGTTTTGGTTACTGTAGCCTTGTAGTATAGTTTGAAGTCAGGTAGCGTGATGCCTCCAGCTGTGTTCTTTTGGCTTAGGATTGTCTTGGCAATGCGGGCCCTTTTTTGGTTCCCTATGAAATTTAAAGCCGTTTTTTCCAATTCTGTGAAGAAACTCATTGGTAGCTTGATGGGGATGGCATTAAATCTATAAATTACCTTGGGCAGTATGGCCATTTTCACGATATTGATTCTTCCTATCCATGACCATGGTATGTTTTTCCATTTGTTTGTGTCTTCTTTGATTTCACTGAGCAGTGATTTGTAGTTCTCCTTGAAGAGGTCCTTTATATCCCTTGTAAGTTGGATTCCTAGGTATTTTATTCTCTTTGAAGCTATTGTGAATGGAAGTTCATTCATGATTTGGCTCTCTGTCTGTCTGTTACTGGTGTATAAGAATGTTTGTGATTTTTGCACATTAATTTTGTATCCTGAGACTTTGCTGAAGTTGCTTATCAGCTTAAGGAGATTTTGGGCTGAGACAATGGGGTTTTCTAAATACACAATCATGTCATCTGCAAAGAGGGACAATTTGACTTCTTCTTTTCCTAACTGAATACCCTTGATTTCTTTCTCTTGCCTGATTGCCCTAGCCAGAACTTCCAACACTATGTTGAATAGGAGTGGTGAGAGAGGGCATCCCTGTCTTGTGCCAGTTTTCAAAGGGAATTTTTCCAGTTTTTGCCCATGCAGTATGATATTGGCTGTGGGTTTGTCATAAATAGCTCTTATTATTTTGAGGTACGTTCCATCAATACCGAATTTATTGAGCGTTTTTAGCATGAAGGGCCGTTGAATTTTGTCAAAGGCCTTTTCTGCATCTATTGAGATAATCATGTGGTTTTTGTCTTTGGTTCTGTTTGTATGCTGGATTACGTTTATTGATTTGCATATGTTGAACCAGCCTTGCATCCCAGGGATGAAGCCCACTTGATCATGGTGGATAAGCTTTTTGATGTGCTGCTGAATCTGGTTTGCCAGTATTTTATTGAGGATTTTTGCATCGATGTTCATCAGGGATATTGGTCTAAAATTCTCTTTTTTTGTTGTGTCTCTGCCAGGTTTTGGTATAAGGATGACGTTGGCCTCATAAAATGAGTTAGGGATTATTCCCTCTTTTTCTATTGATTGGAATAGTTTCAGAAGGAATGGTATCAGCTCCTCCTTGTACATCTGGTAGAATTCAGCTGTGAATCCATCTGGTCCTGGACTTTTTTTGGTTGGTAGGCTATTAATTATTGCCTCAATTTCAGAGCCTGCTATTGGTCTATTCAGGAATTCAGCTTCTTCCTGGTTTAGTCTTGGGAGAGTGTAAGTGTCCAGGAAATTATTTCTTCTAGATTTTCTAGTTTTTTTTTTGTGTAACGGTGTTTATAGTATTCTCTGATGGTAGTTTGTATTTCTATGGGGTCAGTGGTGATATCCCCTTTATCATTTTTTATTGCGTCTATTTGAAACTCCTCTCTTTTCTTCTTTATTAGTCTTGCTAGTGGTCTATCAATTTTGTTGATCTTTTCAAAAAACCAACTCCTGGATTCATTGATTTTTTGGAGGGTTTTTTGTGTCTCTATCTCCTTCAGTTCTGCTCTGATCTTAGTTATTTCTTGCCTTCTGCTAGCTTTTGAATGTGTTTGCTCTTGCTTCTCTAGTTCTTTTAATTGTGATGTTAGAGTGTCAATTTTAGATCTTTCCTGCTTTCTCTTGTGGGCATTTAGTGCTATAAATTTCCCTCTACACACTGCTTTAAATGTGTCCCAGGGATTCTGGTATGTTGTATCTTTGTTCTCATTGGTTTCAAAGAACATCTTTATTTCTGCCTTCATTTCGTTATGTACCTAGTAGTCATTCAGGAGCAGGTTATTCTGTTTCCATGTAGTTGAGCAGTTTTGAGTGAGTTTCTTAGTCCTGAGTTCTAGTTTGATTGCACTGTGGTCTGAGAGACAGTTTGTTATAATTTCTGTTCTTGTACATTTGCTGAGGAGTGCTTTACTTCCAATTATGTGGTCCATTTTGGAATAAGTGTGATGTGGTGCTGAGTAGAATATATATTCTTTTGATTTGGAGTGAAGAGTTCTGTAGATGTCTATTAGGTCTGCTTGCTGCAGAGATGAGTTCAATTTCTGGATATCCTTGTTAACTTTCTGTCTCGTTGATCTGTCTAATGTTGACAGTGGAGTGTTGAAGTCTCCCATTATTATTGTATGGGAGTCTAAGTTTCTTTGTAAGTCCCTAAGGACTTGCTTTATGAATCTGGGTGCTCCTGTATTGGGTGCATATATATTTAGGATAGTTAGCTCTTCCTGTTGAATCAATCCCTTTACCGTTACGTAATGGCCTTCTTTGTCTCTTTTGATCTTTGATGGTTTAAAGTCTGTTTTATCAG
Organism: Macaca fascicularis; assembly: GCF_037993035.2. NCBI lineage: Eukaryota > Metazoa > Chordata > Mammalia > Primates > Cercopithecidae > Macaca > Macaca fascicularis. Next base: position 36,981,237 of record NC_088385.1, on the reverse strand, counting down.
AGACTAGGATTGCAACCCTTGCTTTTTTTGGTTCTCCATTTGCTTGGTAAATCTTCCTCCATCCCTTTATTTTGAGCCTATGTATGTCTCTGCATGTGAGATGGGTCTCCTGAATACAGCAGACTGATGGGTCTTGACTCTTTATCCAGTTTGCCAGTCTGTGTCTTTTAATTGGAGCATTTAGTCCATTTACATTTAAGGTTAATATTGTTGTGTGAACTTGTTCCTGCCATTATGATATTAACTGGTTATTTTGCTCATTAGTTGATGCAGTTTCTTCCTAGCCTCGATGGTCTTTACATTTTGGCATGTTTTTGCAATGGCTGGTACCGGTTGTTCCTTTCCATGTTGAGTGCTTCCTTCAGGGTGTCTTGTAAGCCAGGCCTGGTGGTGACAAAATCTCTAAGCATTTGCTTATCTGTAAAGGATTTTATTTCTCCTTCACTTATGAAACTTAGTTTGCTGGATATGAAATTCTGGGTTGAAAATTCTTTTCTTTAAGAATGTTGAATATTGCCCCCCACTCTCTTCTGGCTTGTAGAGTTTCTGCTGAGAGATCTGCTGTTAGTCTGATGGGCTTCCCTTTGTGGATAACCTGACCTTTCTTTCTGGCTGCCCTTAAGATTTTTTCCTTCATTTCAACTTTGGTGAATCTGGCAATTATGTGTCTTGGAGTTGCTCTTCTCGAGGAGTATATTTGTGGCGTTCTCTATATTTCCTGGATTTGAATGTTGGCCTGCCCTACTAGGTTGGGGAAGTTCTCCTGGATGATATCCTGAAGAGTGTGGATGATATCCTGAAGAGTGTTTTCCAACTTGGTTCCATTTTCCCCCTCACTTTCAGGCACCCCAATCAGACATAGATTTGGTGTTTTTACATAATCCCATACTTCTTGCAGGCTTTGTTTATTTCTTTTTCTACTTTTTTGTTTAGATTTCTCTTCTCACTTCATTTCATTCATTTGATCCTCAATCGCTGATACCCTTTCTTCCAGTTGATCGAGTCGGTTACTGAAGCTTGTGCATTTGTCACGTATTTTTTGTGTCATGGTTTTCATCTCTGTCAGTTCGTTTATGGCCTTCTCTGCATTAATTATTCTAGTTATCAATTCTTCCACTCTTTTTTCAGGATTTTTAGTTTCTTTGCGCTGGGTATGAAATTCCTCCTTTAGCTCTGAGAAGTTTGATGGACTGGAGCCTTCTTCTCTCATCTCGTCGAAGTCATTCTCTGTCCAGCTTTGATCCGTTGCTGGCGATGAGCTGCATTCCTTTGCAGGGGGAAAGGCGCTCTTATTTTTTGAATTTCCAGCTTTTCTGCCCTGCTTTTCCCCCATCATTGTGGTTTTATCCGGCTCTGGTCTTTGATGATGGTGACGTACTGATGGGGTTTTGTGTGGGTGTCCTTCCTGTTTGTTAGTTTTCCTTCTAACAGTCAGGACCCTCAGCTGTAGGTCTGTTGGAGATTCCTTGAGGTCCACTCCAGACCCTGTTTGCCTGGGTATCAGCTGCAGAGGCTGCAGAAGATAGAATATTGCTAAACAGCGAGTGTACCTGTCTGATTCTTCCTTTGGAAGCTTCCTCTCCGGGGTGTACTCCACCATGTGAGGTGTGGGGTGTCGGTCTGCCCCTAATGGGGGATGTCTCCCAGTTAGGCTACTCAGGGGTCAGGGACCCACTTGAGCAGGCAGTCTGTCCGTTCTCAGATCTCAGCCTCCGTGTTGGGAGATCCGCTGCTCACTTCAAAGCTGTCAGACAGAGTCGTTTGCATCTGCAGAGGTTTCAGCTGCTTTTTTTTTGTTGTTGTTGTTGTTTAGCTGTGCCCTGTCCCCAGAGGTGGAGTCTACAGGGACAGGCAGGACTCCTTGAGCTGCTATGAGCTCCACCCAGTTCGAGCTTCCCAGCTGCTTTGTTTACCTACTTAAGCCTCAGCAATGGCGGGTGCCCCTCCCCAGCCTCGCTGCTGCCTTGCGGTAGATCACAGACTGCTGTGCTAGCAATGAGGGAGGTTCTGTGGGCATGGGACCCTCCCGGCCAGGTGTGGGATATAATCTCCTGGTGTGCCCGTTTGCTAAGATCCTTGGTAAAGCGTGGTATTGAGGTGGGAGTTACCAAATTTTCCAGGTGGTGTGTATCTCAGTTCCCCTGGCTAGGAAAAGGGATTCCCTTCCCCCTTGCGCTTCCCAGGTGATGGGATGCCTCGCCCTGCTTCAGCTCTCGCTGGTTGGGCTGCTGCAGCTGACCAGCACCAAGTGTTCGGCACTCCCTAGTGAGATGAACCCAGTACCTCGGTTGAAAATGCAGAAATCACCAGTCTTCTGTGTGGTTTGCGCTGGGAGTTGGAGACTGGAGCTGTTCCTATTCGGCCATCTTCGCCAACATCTTTCTTAATGGGAAAACATTAACATCAAAAAACAAAATATTTCTCATTATTGTTCTAAAGCTACTAACCAAAATGATTAGAAGAGAAGAATGTATCATTGGTATGAATTTTTGAAAAATATAATATTATTGCTAATATACAAATGATATGCTTTTGTTATTGGAAAATCACAAAGGAATCAAAACTATTTGTAAGTTTATTGCCAAAAACAAAACAATTACAAAAATTTAAGATACTTTCATAATAAGCAAACAAAAAATATACATAAATTAATAGTTCAGATATGTAATTAATAGCTAAATAGAAGATGTAATGGAAGAAAAGATCACACATAATAGCAAATAAAAGATATAAAAGATAAAATAGTAATAAATATAAAATGGTTATGCATTATTTACATATAAAATAATAAGCTCTCCAAGGTAGATATGAAGTGAAATAGGAAGCATCCATGTTCTGGGACAGGCACATGATAAACATGTAATTATATCTAATTCATGTATATATTAAATGCATTCCCATTACAATATCAAGTGTGTTGTTAATTTCAATAGATGAGCTGATCTTACTTTAATATGGGAAAATAAATATGAATAACTACAAAACTTTTGACAGAAAGAAGAAGAAAGTAGTGTAGTCTAATTCATTAGATAATATTTTATTTTTAACTTTAAATTTTATATTTTTGTGCAACATAATAGATATATATTTATGGGGTATGATGATTTGATACAAGCATGCAATGTGAAATAAACACATTATGGAGAATGGGGTATCCATCCCCTCAAGCATTTAACCTTTGAGTTATAAACAATCCAATCACACTCCTGAAGTTATTTTAAAATATACAGTTAAGTTATTATTGACTATAGTCATCCTGTTATGCTCTCAAATACTAGGTTTTATTCACTCTTGCATTTTTTTGTACCTGTAAACCATCCCCACTTCACCCTCCCACTACCCTTCCCAGCATCTGGTAACCATCCTACTACTCTCTATGTTTGTGAGTTCAATGTTTTAATTTTTAGATCCCACAAATAAGTGAGAACATGTGATGTTTGTCTTTCTGTTCCTGGCTTATTTCACTACATAATGATCTCCAGTTCCATCCCTGTTGCAAGTGACTAGATCTTATTCTTTTTTATGGCTGAATAGTCCTCCACTGTGTACATGTATCACATTTTCTTTATTCATCTGTTGACGGACACAGGTTGCTTTAAAATCTTAGCTGTTGTAAACAGTGCTGCAACAAACATAGGAGTACAGACAGCTCTTTGATATGCTGATTTCCTTTCTTTTGGATATATACCCAGCAGTAGAATGGTTGGATCATATGGTAGCTCAATTTTTAGCTTTTTTAGGAACCTTCAAACTGTTCTCCATAACACTTGCACTAACTTAAATTACCACCAAAGGGTTCCCTTTTCTTTATATCCTTGCCAGCAGTTCTTATTGCATGCCTTTTGCATGTAAGCCATTTTAAGTGGGATGAGATGATATCTCACTGTAGTTTTGATTTGCATTTCTCTGACTGAGCACCTTTTCATGTGCCTGTTTGCCATTTGTATGTCTTCTTTTGAGAAATGTTTGCTCAAATCTTTTGCCCATTTTTCGTTGTTATATTTTTTTCCCATAGAGTTGTTTGAGCTTATTATATATTCCGATTATTAATCTCTTGTCAGATGGGAGGTTGGCAAATATTCTCTCCCATTCTGTGGGTTGTCTCTTCACTTTGTTGACTTTATCCTTTGCTGTGCAGAAGCTTTTTAACTTGATATGATCCTATTTCTCCATATTTGCTTTGGTTACCTGTGCTCAAGAAATTTTTGCCCAGACCAGTGTCCTGGAGATTTTCCCCAGTGTTTTCTTCTAGTACTTTCATAGTTTAAGTTATTAAAGTATTTAATCCATTTTGATTTTTTTTTTTCAATATGGTGAGAGATAGGGGTCTAGTTTCATTTTGCTGCATATGGATATCCAGTTTTCCCAGCACCATTTATTGAAGAGACTGTCCTTTCCCCACTGTATGTTCTTAGCAGTTGTGTCAAAGATGAGCTCACTGTAGGTGTATGAATTTGTTCCTGGACTCTACATTCTGTTCCATTGGCCTATGTGTCTGTTTTTATGCTGGTACCAATATGTTATGATTACCATAGCTGTGTAGTATAATTTGAAGTAAGGTAATGTGATTCCTCCAGTTTTGTTCTTTTGACTCAGGATAACTTTGGCTACTCTGGGTTTTTTGTGGTTCCATATCAATTTTAGAATTTTTTTTTCTATTTCTATGAAGAATGTCATTGGTATTTTGATAGGAATTGTGTGGAATCTGTAAATTGCTTTATGTAGTATGGACATTTTACCAATATTGGTTATTCCAATCCATAAACATGGAGTTTTTTCCATTTTTGGTGTTCTCTTGAATTTCCTTTATCAATGTTTTATAGTTTCCCTTATAGTGATCTTTCACTTTGATTAATGCCTAGATATTAAATTTTATGTGTGGCTATTGCAAATCAGATTGTTTTAAAATTTCTTTTTCACATTGTTCACTGTTGGCATATAGAAATGCTACTGATTTTTGTATGTTGATTTTGTATCCTGGAACTTCACAGGATTTGTTCATTACTTCAAATACATTTTTGGTGGAGTCTTTAGGTTTTTCCAAATATAAGATAATATTATCTGAAAACAAGAATAATTTGACTTCTTCCTTTCCAATTTAAATGCCATTTGTTTCTTTCTCTCGTCTGATTGCTCTAGTTGGGACTTCCAGTACTATGTTGAATAACAGTGGTGGCAGTGGGCATCCTTATTGCATTCCAGATCTTAGAGAAAAGGCTTTCAGTTTTTGCCCATTCATTATGATACTAGCTGTGAGTCTGTAGTATATGGTTTTTATTATTTTGAGGTATGTTCCTTCTATTCTCAGTTATATAGGGTTTTTATCATGAAGAAATATTTTATCAAATGTTTTTCCAGCATCCATCAAAATGATCATATGGCTTTTATTCTTCATTCTGTTGACATAATGTATCACATTGATTAATTCGTGTGTGTTGAACCATCCTTGCATCCCTGGAATAAATCCCATTGGGTCATGAAGGATGATCTTTCTATGTATTGTTGAACTCAGTTTGCTAGTATTTTGTTGATGATTTTTGCATTAATACTCATCAGAGATATTGTCCTGTAGTTGTGTGTTTGTGTGTGTGTGAATGCGTGTGCATGTGTCTTTGTCTGGTTTTCTTATCAAGGTTAATACTGGCCTCATAGAACGAGTTTGAAAATATTATCTCCTCTATTTTTCAGGATAGTTTGAGTAGGATTGGTATTAGTTCTTTAAATGTTTGGTAGAATTTAGCAGTAAAGCTATTAGGTCCCAGGCTTTTCTTTCCTGGGAGACTTTTTATTACAGCTTTGATCTCGTTACTTATTATTGGTCTGTTCAGGTTTTGGATTTCTTCTAGGTTCATTCTAAGTAGGTTGTATGTATGTAGGAATTTGTCCATTTCTTCCTGATTTTCCAATTTATTGGCATGTAGTTGCTCATAGTAGCCACTAACAATAATTTGAATTTCTGTAGTATCAATTGTAATGTCTCCTTTTTTAATTTCTGATTTTATTTTACTTATTTGGATCTTCTGTATTTTTTTCTTAGTCTGGCTAAAGATTTTTCGATTTTATTTAATTTTGCAAAAAACAAAACTTTTTGTTTCATTGATCTTTTGTATTTTTAAAAATTTCTATTTATGTCTTCTTTGCTTTATTATTTATTTTCTTCTACTAATTTTGGGTTTGGTTTGCTCTTGTTTTTCTGGTTATTTAATCTACATAATTAGATTGTTTATTTGAAGTTTCTGTTCTTTTTTGATGAAGGCATTTATAGCTATAAAATTCCTATTTAGTACTGCATTTGCTGTATTCCATAGGTTTTGATATGTTGTGTTTCTATTGTTATTTGTTTGAAGAAAATTTTCAATTTCCTTCTTAATTTCTTAATTGACTCACTGGTCATTCAGGAGCATATTGTTTAATTTCCATGTGTTTGTATAATATTCAAAATTCCTCTTGTCATTAATTTCTAGTCAGATAAGATGCTGGATATTATTTCTTTTTTTAATGTTTTAATATTTGTTTTGATACCTAACATATGATTTATCCCTGAGAATGATCCATATGTTGAAGAAAAAATGTGTATTCTGCATATTCTGCAGCTCTTGGATCAAACTTTCTGTAAATATTTATTAGATCCATTTGGTCTATAGTACAGATTAAGTCTGATGTTCCTTTCTTCTTTTCTTTTCTTTTCTTTTCTTTTAGAGATGGAGTCTCACTCTGTTGCCCAGGCTGGAGTGCAATGGTGGGATCTTGGCTCACTGCAACCTCTGCCTTCCAGGTTCAAGCGATTCTTCTGCCTCAGCCTCCTGAATAGCTGGTACTACAGGGGCGTGCCACCACACCTGGCTAACTTTTGTATTTTTAGTAGAGACAGGGGTTCACCATATTGGCCAGGCTGGTCTTGAACTCCTGACCTTGTGATCTGCTGACCTTGACCCCCCAAAGTGCTGGGATTACAGGCGTGAGCCACCGCACCCAGTTAAGTCTAATGTCTCTGTGGATTTTCTGTCTGGAAGATCTGTTCAATGCTGAAAGTGAGATGTTGAAGTCTTCAACTATTATTGTATTGGTGCTTATCTGTTTCTTTAGCTCTAATGATATTTCCTTCATATATCTGGGTGCTCCAGTGTTGGGTGCATATAGATTTAAAATTGTTATATCTTCTAATTGAATTGACCCTTTATCATTATATAGTGTCGTTCTTTATCTCTTCTTATAGTTTTTGTCTTGAAATCTATTTTGTCTAATGTAAGTATAGCAACTCTTGCTCTTTTTGGCTTTTATTGGCATGGCATATCTTTTTCCATCCCTTTATTTTCAGTATGTGTCTTTATAGGTGATGTGTTTCTTATAGGCAACAGGTCAATGAATCTTGTTTTTAATCCATTCAGCCAGTCCACGATATTTTATTGGAGCATTTAGTCCATTTATATTCAGTATTATTATTGATAAGTAAGAACTTATTTCTGCCATTTTGTTATTTGTTTTCTGGTTGTTTTGCAGTCTTCTCTTCCTTTTTTCTTTCCTTCCTGTCTTCCTCTAGTGAAGGGGATTTTCTCTGGTGATATAATTTAGTTTCTTATTTTTTATTTTTTATGTCCATTGTATGTTTTTTGGCTTGAGATTATCATGAGGTTTGCAATAATGGGTTATTTTATAACCCGGTATTTTAACCTGATAATAACTTAACATGATTTGCATACATAAACCAGCAAAAAGAAAACTAATAAAAACTCTACGCCTTACCTTCACCTGTCTGCTTTTTAACTTTTTGTTGTCTCTATTTATGTCTTATTTTACTGGCTATGTCTTGAAAAGTTATTATTTTTGATTGGTTCATTGTTTAGTCTTTCTACTTAGAGTAGTTTCGACACCACCATTACAGTGGTATAATATTCTGTGTTTTTCTGTGTACTTACTATTACCAGTGAGTTGGGAATCTTCAAGTGATTAATTATTGCTCATCAGTGTCCTTTTCTTTCTGATTGAAGTACTCCCTTTAGCATTTCTTGAAGGACAGGCCTGGTATTGATGAAATCCCTTAACTTTTGTTTGTCTGAGAAAGTCTTTATTTCTCCTTCATATTTGAAGGATGTTTTCAACAGATATACTATTCTAGGGTGAAAGTTTTTTTCCTTCAGCACTTTAAAAATGTTATGCAACTCTCTCCTGGCCTGTAAGGTTTCCACTGAAAAGTCTGCTGCCAGAATTATTAGAGCTCAATTGTATGTTATTTCTTCCTTTTCTCTTGCTGCTTTTAGGATATTTTCTTTATCCTTGACCTTTGAGAATTTGATTATTAAATGCCTTGAGGTAGTCTTCTTTGGGTTAAATCTGGTTGGTGTACTATAACCTTCTTGTACTTGGATATTGATATCTTTCTCTAGCTTTGGGAAGTTCTCTTTTATTATCCTTCTGAAAACTTTTTGCCCCTGTCTCTTTCTCTACCTTCTCTTTAAGGCCAATAACTCTTATATTTGCCCTTTGAGGCTATTTTCTAGATCCATTGTGTTTTATTTTCTTTTTTCTCCTCTGTGTACTTTTAGTTATCTTATCTTTAAGCTCACTAATTCTGCTTAATCTATTCTACTGTTAAAGGACTATGATGCATTCTTCAGTAGGCCAATTGCGTTTTTCAGTTCCACAATTTCCTCTTCATTCTTTTAAATTATTTCAATCTCTTTATTAAATTTATCTGATACAATTCTGAATTCCTTCTCTGTGTTATCTTGATATGCTTTGCGTTTCCACAACACAGCTATTTTGACTTCTCTGTCGGAACAGTCACACATCTTTTTCCCTAGGATTGGTCCCTGGTGTTTTATGTAGTTTACTTCATGAGGTCATGTTTTCCTGGTTGGTGTTGATGCCAGTATATATTCTTCAGTGTATGGGCATTAAAGTTTCAGGTATTTATATTGAAATTGTCACTGTCTGGGCTTACTTGTAGCCATCCTTCTTGGGAAGGATTTCCAGATATTTGAAAGGCCTTGGGTATTGTAATCTAAGCTGTATCTATGTTTGGGGGCACCCCAAGCCCAGTAATGCAATGGTTCTTGCACACTCGTAGAGGTACCACCTTGATGATCTTGGACAAGATCTGGGAGAATTCTCTAGATTACCAGGCAGAGGCTCTTGTTGTGTCCCCTTACCTTTTCCCAAACAGAGAAGGGGTGGAGTGACACAAGCACTCTTCTGCCCACCACTAGTATAACTGGGCTGGGTCAGACCTGAAGCCAACACAGCTCTGGGTCTCACCCAAGGCCTGCTGTAACCACTCCCTGGCTACTGCCTATATTCACTCAAGACCCTGGGGATCTATAGTCAGCAGGTGGCAAATCCAGCCAGGGCTGTGTCCTTCCATTTAGTGTGGTGAGGTCACCAGGACCTGGATGAATCCAGAGGTGCTGTCTAGGAGTCATGGCCTAGAGTCAAAACCTTAGAAGTCCAACTGGTGCTCTATATTTTGAAACTCAGCTGGTACTCAAACCACGAGACACAGTCCTTCCCCCTCTTCCTTGCCATTTCCAAAGGCAGAGAAGCCTCACCCTGTAGCCACCTCCACCCCAGGCCACAAGGAATACTACCAGACCACCAGTCAATGTTCCCTTAAGGCCCTAGAGCTCTTAAATCAGCCTGTGGTGAATGCTGTCTGGCCTGAAACTTACCCTTCAAGGAGATGGGCTCCCCTCTGGCCCAAGGCAGCTCCAGGAATGCTATCCAAGAGTTAAGCCCTAGAATTGGGGAACCCCAAAAGCCCACTAGGTGCTCTGCCTGTCTCCACCCTCCATAATCATGCTGGTACCTAAGGTTGAGGACAAAGTCTCCTTTATGTTTCCCTCTGCATTTCTCAAGCAGAAGGGGTTTTGTCCTACAGCCAATACAGCTAGTAATATACTAAATCTCTCCTGAAGCCAGCAAATCTTAGAGGCTCACTCAAGTCTCTTGATGTAGTACCTGGGTATCTCTGCTGGTTTTTCAGTGCCCAAGGGCTCTTCAATTAGCAGGTGATGAATCCTGACAGTAATAGGTCCTTTCCTTCAAGGTAGTGGGTTCCCTTCTGGCCCAGGGTTTGTCTACAAATGTCATCTGGGAGCTAGGGCCTGGAAAGGGGGCCTAGCTGGCCTCTGTCTGGTGCTCTATCCTAATGTGGCTGAGCTGGTATCCAAGATGCAAGACAAAGTCCTCCCACTCTTCCCTCTCCTCTCCTTAAGTTGAAGGAAACGGTCTCTTTTGGAGCCATGAGCTGGCTCTTCCAGGTCACTAGGGGACCTTTGCAGTCAACTTGTTACAAAGTGCCTAGTGGGTCTTTGAAGTAGCATCATATTGGGGGCTCAGCAGTGGTCTCTGTTGCTGCCAGGTTGGAAATTCAGACACCAGTAGTTAGATCTGTAGTGGGAGTCCAAATTGTTGGGCCAAAAAGAGACTTCTTTTTCCATCACTGTGGTCATTCCACTTTAGAGCCCATCATGTCAGTAGTGGGGGTGACTAGTGATGCTGATGTTTTCATTTGGCTTGCTATAACAAAATACTATAGACAGGCTTATAAAACAGCAACAACAGCAACACTTATTTCTCTCAATTCTAAAACCTGGAAGTCTGAGACCAGAGTGGTTGGGTTCTGTAAAAGCCATCTTCTGGTTTGCAGATAGTTGTCTTTTCATGGTCTCCTCACATAATTAAGAGGACAAGAGAGTTCTCTGTGGTTCCTTTTATAAGTGCACTGATTCTGTTCATGAGGGCTCCACCCTTATGACTTAGTTACCTTCCAAAGGCCCCACCTCATAATACCTTTATATTGAGTTTTAATATGTAAATTTGGGGTTGGAGGCACAAACATTCAGTCCCTTGAAGCTGGTTAATGTCAGTTGCCTGATTCATTTTGTTTACTGGGATGTTCTGTGCCACTTTAATGGTAGATGCTTTCTATGGGGTACTAACTTTAGTGCCCATTTAGAGACACAAGAATTGTCAGACTTTATGCCCACCCCCATATCACTATCCATATTCCTCTAACCAGACCTCCTTGTCCACCTTGTCTCATATTTTCCAGCCCTTGTCCTATAAGTCCCTTGATTAAAGGGCATGACCTTGCTTCAGGATTATAGGGACCTGAGTTGTCATTGACATCAATTAATACTACATCTTTTCTCACCATTGATATTTCCAGCACCATAGGCTCTTTGTTTCCATTTTTATGGTAGAATAGATGCAACATTTTTATTCACTTTGAAGGGGATAACCTTGTATGCTTCTGACTGCTAGATCCCTAAAATTATCACTAAATTGGTAATTCCCTGAATCTTTGTAGTGATTACCTCTCACCTGTTAGAGTGTTTGTGTCATTCCAAGGTCTCAATCATACTAGTCACCTCTTGTCCATCCTGTCTGATCAGCATCATGTCATCAGCATAATATACCCATGTGATGCTTGGTGAGATACCCACGAAGTTTAGATACCTTTGGACTATATTCCAAAGGAGATAGGAGAGTCAATATACTCTGAAGTAAAAAAAGAATTAAATATTTTTGCTTATTCTATTTTTTTCTAATCACAATAGAAAAAAAAATTCACCAAATGAATGACCACCTAACATATATTTGAGGCCTTATTAATCTCCTTCTGCAGTGATACCACATTTGACAATGTAAGTGTGATCCATTCTACTATTGGTTGAGTTTGTGGTAGTCTTCAGTTATTTGCTCAGATCCATCTGGTGTCTGCAGAGGGCCAGACTTATTAATTAAACAGAAATATAGTAGGTACAGCTGCCTGTGTTTTTTTTGTTTTCATGGTGGCATGAACCTCTCCCATCTCCATGGGATGCAATATTATTTTTAATTTACTATTTACACTAAAGAGAATGAGGAGCATTTGAGAGGTTTCTCTTTGGCCTTCTCCATTACACTAGCTCTTATTCCACAAGCCAAGGACCCAAATGAGTTGCAACTTCATTGTACACTCAGATGCTGGAAAAATAACCACTGTGTGGATCTACAGAAACAAATGGATTCAATATGAACTGGTAATGAATGGTCACAATGATGTTTTGGACTCCAGGTACCAACGTCAACCTAAAATTTGTACCCAACTGTCCTCTAAATATCTGTGTATTCCCCTTTCTCTTATATGCAGTTACCCAAGCAAATGGCTGTAGATCCCTTGTGGGATAAGGACCAAGGGAAAACATTGTCACATATACCTGCCAGAGGATTGCAGGGCCCTTCTTCCTAAGGGCTTAGGAACTGAGAAAGTTATTGTGCCTTTTCTTGTTGTTGTTAGAGCAAATACACTCTGCCTCCTTCTCTTCTATTCTTGTCTTTTCTGGCTGTAGATGTTAATCAGGATGCTGGTTGGCTGCCCATGCTCCAGTAATCAACTCCATGATTCCTTGATGGTCAATTCTCCTTGGATGTTGCTTCTACCTTGCTGGTCATTATGACAATTGTGTTATACTGGCTTCTGGAAGTTAAGAACTGCTACCTGGTCCCTATTACTTTGTGGTCCTATCATCCACATGGATAGTAATGATCTCTGTGTCCAACTCTCAGTCCTGGCTTACAAAGGACAGTCACCCAATGAACTTCTGAGTGGTCCTGGTGGCAGTCTCACCAGTGCATTCCTGATGGCCCTGGTGAATGTGTATTCTCTGAGTCCTCTCATGGACCATGATCCTCTTGAAAAATCCTCTTCTGGCTTCACATAATGTATTTATCTCAACATTCTCTCTGCCATTAGCTTCATTATTTCTTTCTCTATTGTCTGTAAGTACAACTCAGGCATTTCCACTTTACTCAGCATGAGTTGTTATTTTCTCTGTGCTTCTAGCAGTGACTTTGTCTTCCAGGACCCTCTGGTGTCTTTACCAGGATGTTAAATCATGTGTACCAAGTAAATGACCCCAACTTGATGAATTCTTTCTTATTCAGATTTGTGTTATTATCTCCTTGATTAAGCACCTTTAAAACTCAAACTAGGGTTTGTGAACTCTCCTGGATCCTTGCAGATACATCTATTTAAATCTTGCAATCTCTTTGGCATATAATCTCCTTTCCCCCAATCGGGTCCAGCACACACTAAGCTAGGTTATGCTGAGATTTTTGTTGTGGTTGTTATACTCCTGGAAGTCAGAAAAGAAGGTGGAAATATAGGGGGATTGGCAACTTTTGGGGTGGCTGGAGGCTCTGCAGAATCTTCCAGCTTGAAGTGTTATGCCCAGACCGTTTGTTCCCCAAAGAAGACCACCAGAGTCCAGAGTCAAAGCCAAGCGGCAAGGATCTTTTACTGCAAGTTCGAACTTGGTCCCTCCCTTCCACAGCATACAAGAGGGCCTCGAACAATGCGAGTGCTTGCTTTTTATAGCCCGATGTAAACAGGATATGTAAAGTTACAGGGGAACAAGGGAATTCTTTTGGTTACAACATTACAATTGGTTAACATTATACATTTAGCATTTTTTATTGGTTCCCGCTGTGCCCTTATTGGAGATTTCCCAGGTGGTGTTTTTCTAAAGTTGAGAGAGATATGGAGGAATGTGTTTGTGCTGGGCTCAGGAAGTTGGGAGATATATGGAGGAATGTGCCTGGTTTCTTTTCAGAAGAAATGCTAGCTGTTACTAAGGAGAGGTATTAGAGTTCTTATTAGATGCCTCAGAACCTGTGCAAGATGAGTGTGTTTTGCAGAGCCAACATCTCCAGAGACAGTAATCAAGATATTCCAGTTCCATATTTCAGGACTCATGATTGGGGCCCTGACCTGTCTTGGCCTAAAAGTCTCTGGAGCTCTGTGTCTCCATCAAACCCCAAGTGTGCTTTTTGGCTGTGGTCCCTCTTCTATCCTTTGTGGTGTTCCCCTACACTGGGATATTTTCCCAGATCACCATCTATGACATTCTTCAGGAATCAAGCTGCTGCCCTGAGCCAGGAGCCAGGTATACTCCCCTGACCACTCAGAACAGCTTTCATTTTGCACTGTGGGTGGTAAATGAGCCAGTCTCCAAATTTCATCTGACTGGCAGGCTTCTTGGACCACTCTTAGTACCGTATTGTAATTCAGGTTCTTTGCAAAGCAAATGCCAAATGGAATTGGATTGTGAGAGTTTCATTGGGAAAAACACCTGTTAACAATAAAAAGAAAGAATCAGGAATAGGCAGAGAGCACCTTCAGAGTGCACCACAAATCTGACACCTACTAAAGAAAAGGGGAAGGAAGAAATTGGGAGAAAGCGTCTCAAACTACAGGAAAGTTCAAATAAACTTTTCGCCGGAGGGAAGGTAGTTTTCGAGCTAGGATTGCTTGCACTAGTACTCCCCATTGTGTTCAGTCATTTACTGGGAAAAGCCCAGGAATAGCATGATCACTATGCAAATGAATTGGTAGATCCAGATGTGGGGGCTAGAGCTGTCAGTTAACTATTATTCCCAAGCTGAGAATCTGTGTGGCACATTTTCAAGGCTACCACATGCACCAAGTGTGACCAAGTATTCAACTGGGGTAAATACATAGTCTTAAAATTTGGATTAAAACAAAACAAATAATTCATTCATTTCTTACTAGGGTGAAAGACATAGTATGATAGAAGTTTATTTAATAAAAATCTCCTCAGATTTATTTATTCCTCAGGTTTATTGAAAACCTCAGGTTTCTTACTCCTCAGGTTTTCAATAATGCAACAATAGGGAGTAACTCCCTTAGACATGATTGGCGTCTTACGCTGCCCTTGTTGGAATATTGCATCCAATTCCCAAAGAGTAATAGCCCTCCTGTTCCTCATACTCATGAGATGCCATCGCTGGTTTGTTACAAGTTCTGTGTGACAACTATATACAGAAGAAAACCAAGTGAAATTTTGTCAAACAAACAGTTGAAGGAAATGGAATGTTTGATTGGCAGAAAAAAAACCACTGTCAAATATTTGAAGGCTGTCTTGTGGAAGAAAGAAAAGACTTGTTTTGTTTTGCTCCAGGGAGCAGAATTAATAACAATGAGAGGTAATTACAGGAAGGCAGATGATAGCTCAGTAAAAGAAAAATCTCTGTAACAATTAGAGTTATCCAACATTTGAACAGGCACATCAATTGCATGCTAGGTTCCTGATCACTGCCTGGATGACCACTTCTCAGGGATGCCCTAGAATTGACTCATGCATTTGGAAGGGACTGAGTCTGATCTTTTTGTTCCCTTCCAACCCAAATGTTTTATGATTCACCAGTTTAAATGGATAGAAAATCACAAAGCATTACTTGAATTTTCCTTTTTGGTCGACTGTAATCTCGGAAAATTTTGCTAATAGAAGAGGAGCTTGAAATATCTAGATCAAAAATTAGAGGTGAAACATTAGTTGTTGTGTGAACAGGTGGCATACACTTACTACTCTTGAAATATTAATGTTTTATGGCTTTAATAACATTTTTTCTGGAATAAACTTTAAAATCATTTGGTTCATTTTACAGATGAGAAAATAGGCTCTTACTTGATCATGTTCATGTATCAATTTAGTGGTTAACATCCTGAACATCAGATTTCAAATAAAAGTGAATATGTTCCCACAACACTGTGCTATTACTGTCACCTTTCTATAGAACAACGTTCTTGTTTGGATAGACCATTATGGGGCCAATAAATAAATAAATAATTTATTTGAAAGAGATGAATGATGAATTCCTTATTAATTTAACTTAATACAATATGTATTTAATCAGCACCAATTTTGTGATCTAACATTATTCTTAGTATTGTGGGGGATATATTGCTTTATTTTTCTTCTTTAGAAAGACATTTAAGTGCATACAGTTTCTTGTTAGAGACATGGAACACACATAGAGGAATATTGAGAAAAATTTTCTACACTCTACTTTTACAAAATCTGTTAAGTAAATGTTTAAGTACTATTGAAGGTTTGGGAAAATTCATGTTGTGTATGTGTGCATGTGTGTGTGCAAAGCTTAAAATAAACATTCTGGCTAGGTGCAGTGGCTCATGCCTGTAATCCCAACTCTTTGGGAGGCTGATATGGGAAGATTTCTTGAGCTGAGGAGATTGAAACCAGCCTGGGCAACATAGTGAGACTCTGTACAAAAAAAAAAAAAAAAAAAAAATTAACTAAACTGTGCCTTCGTTTTTGATCCAAACCCTTATTTTTCTGGGAACTGTTGCTTCTCCTCCCTCATGTCGTTTATCTGCTAGTTTCCTTTAAAGATGGGAGCAGCCATTTTTAAAAGAAGTGTTTTCTCTGGCCAAATTGATTCAGCCAGCACTTGCCACATAATGTATGCTTACCAAGTAGCTGTCTTTCCTGGCAATGTTGGTCTTGGGAAAGACAGAGTTAAATTAGATCAGTTTCTCTCATGTTGGTTGAAGTTGAAATTTGTAATTTGGAAATCCAATCTGGGCCAGGGTGTTTTCCACTATGTAGAAGGAATAGCAAAGAGAAAAGAAAAAAGGAACAGAGAGAAAGTCAGACAACAGAGAAAAGCCCTCAGCACTCAGACCCTGTGTTCCAACTGCTCCTCAGTGGCAACAGTCCTCCCCCTCTTTAGTCTGGTTTTTCATTTACTCTCTGGATTCTGGTTGTTCAATTACTCCTTGGATTCCCTTGAATTCTGCCAATAAATTATCTCTTTTTTCCCCTAAAGTTAGTTCAAGAGGAATTTCTGAAATTCACCATAGTAAGGTCCTAAAAAAATAATAAACTATATCTGAAAAACAAAGGTGGCCTGGTGCGGTGGCTCATGCCTGTAAATTCCAGTACTTTGGGAGGCTGAGGTGGGTGGATCATCTGAGGTCGGGAGTTCGAGACCAGCCTGACCACATGGAGAAACCCCGTCTCTACTAAAAATACAAAATAGCCGGGCATGGTGGCGCATGCCCGTAATCCCAGATACTCAGGAGGCTGAGGCAGGAGAGTTGCTTGAACCCAGGAGGCAGAGGTTGTGGTGAGCCAAGATCGCACCACTGCACTCCAGCCTGGGCAACAAGAGTGCAACTCCATCTCAAAAAAAAAAAAAAAAAAAATGACCCAATATATGTCACATAACCAAGTAGACACAATGCATCATAGTGGAAAGACTGTTGACTAGAAGTGAGAAGGTTTAGGTAATGGCTCCAGCTCTTCATTGACCAGGTAAGCTTTGATCCATTTTAAGATTCCTACTTGGCTAATCTGAAAAGTCAGAGGACAGGGTGGGGTTTTTAAAACTTTCTTGGTGGAAAACTCTCTTCAAATAAAATAAAACAGATAAATCAATGTATTAATCAGAGGGAGGATTCTCTGGTTTGAATGTTTTTCCCCTACAAATCTCACATTGTAATTTAATCCCCAATGTAGCAGTATTGAGAGATGGGGCTTTTCAGAGGCTATTGAGTCATGAGAGCTCTGCACTCATGAATGGATTAATCCATTCACAGATTAATGGGCTAAATAGATTACTGGGTTATCATGGGACTGGGACTAGTGGCTTTATAAGAAGAGGTAGAGGGACCAGAGCTAACACACTCAACCCCCTTGGCATAGAATGCCCTGTGCAGCTTTGGGACTCTGTAGAGAGTCCTCACCAGCAAGAAGGCCATCACCAGATGCAGTCCCTCGACCTTGGACTTTCCAGCCTCCATAATCATGAGAAATAAATTTCTTTGTAAGTTACCCAATTTCCAATATTCTGTTATAAACAACAAGAAATGGACTAAGAGGAGAAGAGAATGGGGACAAGGGGTCTAGGTCCTCTATCTTACTCCCCACAAAAAGCTTCATGGAACAAATAGAAAAAAGCACTAGACAATGTCTAAATTCCAAATCATCCCTAACATACTGTGATTTAAAGAAGTAAACAATGAGGAGTTTTAGTTAGGAAAGGTAAACTATTGGTAAATTCCAATGAGGAAAAGCAGGAAAAAAAATCCTGAGGTGGAACTAGTAGCTAATTATACTCAAAAGCTGCTTTTGAGAAGTGAAAGTTCCCAGGCAGGTTCTCTTGAAACATCCACAGGGAGAATGACTTCATTTTCTCACTGATGGCCTATTAGTTTTCCCTTTGGAGATCAGCTGAAGATTTTTCCCACCTGCCACTTGTAAAGAAAAGGCAAGTGATGCCTGATGACAATGTAGAAATGGGATCATCTAGACAAAAATAGAATGATTATTATGATTTGAATTCTCAGATCAAAAGTGGAAAGAAATTCTGAGGATTCAAAATAGTTAAAGGCATAACTAAAAAAAAAATCCACCTTCAGGTCACTGAAGGCAAAAGAATTGGTGCTCACCTGCTGATAATCGCTAATTGAATTTTTTGACCATAAATGTACATTGATTTTTCTCCCACTTGTTTAAAGAACACCACATATGTTATTTTAAAAATTATATGCTGAAAAGTGGCTTTAGTCCTCAGTTTATAAAAGCACACATCCTTTAGAGAAAATAGGTTTGCAATGCTTCCCCATTCTGACAGATTCATTTTCCTTCATGAGAGACATTGTATCTAATTTTATTTTGTTTGAAACGCAATCTAATCCTTACGTTTCAGTTAGTCTTACATTTCAGTCAGTCCTACAAGTCCTGAGTATATTTGGTTCTATTCAGGTAGCCTGAAAACCTCAATAGAATAGGCTCTTTCACAAGCTTAAAAATTTTTCGTATCTCATTGTTGAACTGGAAGAGTAATACCTTGTGTTTTCATTTTTTCCAACATCTTTTCTAAATGATGGTAGCAGTTTGTAGGTTTTTTGTCAGATATCCTGGAGATAGGAGAAAGTTTTAATGCAATAAAACTTTAAAGCAATACCATAGACAGCAATAGTCCTTTCATAGCAGATGGTAAAAACTGCTGCAAAAAAGAGATTGAGAACAATGCCTAAGGTTAAACAGCAAAATCTGGGCCATGTTTAGGCTTATAATTTTTGTATATGAATTTCTCATTAATAGTATATGTGAGCTTCCATTGACTCTCAGAAAGATGGAAAGATCCAAGAAAACTGAATCTGTGTTAGATTTGGATCCTCAAAACTTAATTTTTTCCATATTCTACACCATGGTCTATGTTGTGATAAGAACTATCATTCAATCTGTCAGTTAGTCAGTGTTTTTAATATTGTTGAAAATGTGTGCATAAAAATGCTCATAAAAATGAATATGAATGTATATGAATGAACTTTGTAGATGCATATAAATATAGTGTGCACATATTACATACCTGCAATGTACAGAATATATTTCTTTGATTCTAAAATGAAACTTGTTTTTTGTTTCAAACATTTCCAAAATTGGAATGTACTTAAAATTGATGTTGTCCTAAAGTTGCTATTAAGTAGGCAACAGTTGTGATTCATCAATGACTGATCCTGAGTAGAGAGCAGATCTAGTTTTCCATTCTACTATTCTTTGAACTTCTCTGTATCTTTAAAAATTTTCATAATAAATGCTTTGGGGAAATCTATTTAATTAAATAATGTAAATCAATCATTAATTAAATTAAGTAATTAAATAAACCTATTTAATTAAAATCTTTGTGGCACAGGGCATAATGTTTCATTGAAAAATGTGGACATCAATAGCTCTCACTATAAAAGTATTTTACAAAATTGAGACTCTGAATATGCAGAAATTTTAGGAATACCTTAACCATTTCTTTTTGCTTATCTGATATATGAGACATATAGTTTTAAAAATCTGAAAGAGTTCTTTCAAAAAACATAAAGTAACAATTCTCAGTGACAAGAAAGCATTATGTCAAAGGTTAACTGGCAGTGACTTTTTTTCATCTTGGTGCTCCTGAAAATAACGGTGAATTGCACAATATGAAACACTGTTAGGAATATTTCCAAAGCTACATGTCATAAAGAATTTATAGCCTTAACTTTCATATCTGAGTGTTAAATAAATATACTAGCTACTTAATAAACATCCATAATGTGCTAAGAAGCTTATGTATATCATTTGACTTAATCCTTAAAAAATTATTTTCTTCATTTTACATATAAGGCAACTGAGTCAGAGAGACAGTTAGCTTGCCAGTTGTTCTATAGTTATGGAAGTAGTGGAGCCATTATTCAACACTCATGTCTACTCGGCCCAAAAAACTATCCCATTAAAAAAAAAAAAAAAAAAAGACTTTCCTGCTGTCTGTGAAACGGGGGAAAAAAAAAAAAAAAAAACAACTAAAAGAATATAAACAATAAAAATGTTTTAAAACCCCCAAACAATTCAACTAATATTGCAGATAGTAGGTGGAACAGTCTTAAAAACAAACAAACAAACAAATAAACAAAAAACTATGATGCAGGCAAATAAAACTTTCAACTTCCAAAGTTCCCTCTATTCCCTCTAGAGCAGTAAGTAGTTTACAAAACTGGCAACATATTAGAATTATCTTGTGTGCTTGTAAAAATACAGACTCCTGAGTTTTATATCTGTAGAGTTCTCTGATTCAGATTATCTCTGAACCTCTGATTCGGTAACCTTGCAAAAGGGACTCAAGGAATCTGTTTATCTCAATGTTTCCAGTGAAAATTTGGTACATAGTCAGGTGTGAGTACCTCTGCTGTAGAAAAAAAGACATTTTGTAAATGTTAATACAGCTTAGGTTCAAATTCCAGCTCTACCACTAGCTGTTGAGACCTTTGGCAAGTTACCTTGGTACTCTGTTTTGATGTATTCTTCTCTAAAATGGAGCTAATAATAGTAATACCTTATAGGGTCATTGTGAAGATTAAATAAATTAAATGTATGTGGCATTCTTAGAACTGTTCTTGGCATAGAGTAACAACTGAATACTTGTTGGCTACTGGTAGGTGTTTGACATAGACTTTCTTCTTTGTGAACTCATGGCTATTAAAAAGAAAGGCACATAATAGAGCAAAATGAAATAAATACTGTAGAAGTTTTTACGTGCACTCTGCATAACGAGAAGTTTATTTACCCTTCCAACTAAAATGTCTGAAAACTAGACAAAATATATGATGAAATATTTTTCTAAACACTGGAAAACAGAAAACAAATGACAGTGATCCCTGATTGACGGAGACAAAAATAAGGTGAGATCTATCATTGGTACTGTTTACTGCCTGAAAGAACTTTCTAGACATGGCATAAGAAGGGGGAATCTATGCAATGGAAGTAATTAGATCCTGGGGTGGCAGGGATCATGTGGCAACACTGAACCACTCAAGGCGAGGTGGGTGTGTTTACTATACAGGACAGCAGAGACAAAGCAGCAATTAGAATAGTCTGACTCATGCAAACCTATCACATTGGCTAATTGATGTTACAAGAAAAACTTTGGACTAACTGAATTTAGCAGAGTTGATCTGAGCAAAGAACTGCTCATGAATCCAACAGCCCTCAGAACCAGAAACGGTTCAGAGAGCTCCACCCAACAAAGTCGGCAGGCAGTATTTATGGACAGATAAAGGAAGTGGCATACAGAAACAGCTTTGTTGGTTACAACGGAGCATTTGCCTTGTTTGGTCATGATGTGATGAGATATTTGCTTTATATGAATGCGATCTGGTCAGTTGGTAGCCTGTGATTTGCTGAAGCTCAGCTGCTTTAATTGGCTAAGACTCAGCTACTTCTTAGGAGAATATACTCTCAAGTTACATTGCAGTTTGTTTACATAAAAATTAGGTTGTAGTTTGCTGGCATTCCATGTAAATTAGCAGCTTTAGGACAAATGGATGTGGTATAATAGATATGTAATTAGGAAGGCACTACCTGAAATTGGACAACTGAAGCACTATAGCCCCCTTTTGGAACATTTCTAAAGGACAGTGGTGAAAGGAATTTCAGTGGACAGAACTTCCAGCAGTGCACCTGGTTGTTTACTTTGCTTGGAAGAAGACATGACTACATATGCAATTATATAACTATTGACTAGGGGGTCAGGGACTTGGAAGAAGCATAATTGGAAAACTGGTATCAGGAAAGAAAAAGTGAAATTGTGTTATTTACAGATGACAGGATTGAGTATGTAGCAAATCTGATGGAATCCACAAAAAAGCTACTAGAACTTATAAGTGGTTTACCAAAGTTCCAGGATGGAGGATACATATGCAAATATAAATTGTATTTATATGTATGAAATGACAATTAAAACAAGTAAATAAAACTGAATTTAAAATATCATTAAATAACAAATATTAAATGCTAAGAGATAATCTGAAAAGAGGTGTGAAAAATCTGTATACTGAAAGTTATACATATTAGTGAGATTAAAAAGACCCATTAAATGGAGAGATATATTATGTTCTGGACGAGAATATTATTAAGATCTTTATTCTCTATAAATGATCTATGTATTCACAAATCCCAGTAAATACCAGTAGGCTTTTTGGAGTTAGAAATTGAAAAAGTAATTCTAAAATTTATTTGGAAATGTAAATGACAACAAATAGCGAAAACAATTTTTTTTTTGAGACGGAGTCTCACTCTGTTGTCCCGGCTGGAGTGCAGTGGTGCTATCTCAGCTCACTGCAACCTCCACCTCCCGGGTCCAAGCAATTCTCTGCCTCAGCCTCCTGAGTAGCTGGGATTCCAGGCACCCACCACCACGCCCAGCTAATTTTTTGTATTTTTAGTAGAGATGGGGTTTCACCATTTTGGCCAGGCTGATCTTGAACTCCTGACCTTGTGATCCACCAGCCTCGGCCTCTCAAAGTGCTGGGATTACAGGCATGAGCCATCATGCCCGCCAACAACAATTGTTTTTAAAGAGGAACAAAACTGGAAACCTACTTCTACTTGATTTAGTCTTATTATAAGCGCATTATAAAGTTATAGTAACCAAATAGTGTTTTTTTGGAGTCTTGATAGAAAACTTGATCAGCAGAACAGAATTAGTGATTCCAAATATACATCCATAAATGTATGGATAACTGATGGACTCTGCAAAGATGCAGAAGCAATTCAGTGCATAAAAGATTGTCTTCTCATCAGAATGTGCTGGATAAACTAGATGTCCATGAACAAAACAAAGCGAAAGATTCTTACCTTGCAGAAAATACAAAAATACACTCAAAATACACCTATATGTACAAACTAAAAACCACACAAATTCTAGAGAAAACATAGAAAACCCTTTATGACCTTCGTTGAGTTAGGCAACAGTTTTTTAGATATGACACCAAAGCCATGATCCATAGAGGGAAAATGATAAATGGAATTTCAGCAAAATTTTTCTCTTCGGAATAAGAGAAAGAAACTACTAAGAGAATGGAAATAAAGCCATAGACTAGAAGAAAATAGGTGCAAATCATATACATAATAAAGATTTTGTATCCAGAATATATAAAAGACTCTTAAATAATAGGGAAACAAACAACCCAATAAAAAAGGAGCAAAGTATTTGAACAAACATCACTAAAGATATAAAAATGACAAATCAACACATGAAAAGATGCTCAATGCCATTAGTCTTTAGGGAAATGTAAATTAAATCATGTGATATCCTTACACTCAAATTAGAATGTCTAAAATTAAAGTACTGACCATAACAAGTTTTGGTGAGGATGTAGAGGAGCTGGAACCCTCAAGCACTGAAGGTGAAAATTTAAAATGATACAGCCACTTTGGGAAACAGTTTGGTAGTTTCAAAAAACTGAAACATACACCTACGTATGATCTAGCCATTCTACTTCTAAATATTTAAAGGAAAGATATAAAAACATATGCCTGTACAAAACTTATATATGAATGTTTATCATAGCTTTATTTTGTAACAGTCCAAAACAAACAACTGAAATGTCCATCTATGGGTGAATATATAAACAATTATATTCCCACAATGAAATGCAATATATTCAATATATTCAATGTGCAATGGAATACTACTCTGCAATAAAAAAGTCTCACACTATCGACACAGGCAACTACATGGATAGATCTCAAAATAATTATATTGAGTGAAAGGTAGACAAAAAGACTAAATGTTCTGTGACTCCATACATATTCAATTCTAGAAATTGCAAGCTAATGCAAAGTGACAGAAATCAATTCATTGTTTGTTTAGAGGAAAAGAGAAAGAGAGGGATAGAAAAAGTTACAAGGAAAAGTGGTACTTGTCACTGAAAATCTATATTGAAAGCCATAGGGACTGCTGTGTAAAATGGCTGACTGAAAACACACAAATCTAATTTTACTCCAAACCAAACTCCCACTGTTAGTTCAAAAGCATACTATTTTTTGAAAAATAAACCCATAGATAATGGGAAAACAGGAAAGGACAAAACATCACAAGAAAAATTTGGAAGCTGGGAAAACAGATGGGTAATTGGTAATTGACTAGCATGTTTGAGAAAGTTGACTCATTAATAGGGATTAATAAGGCTAAGATTCAGCATGGTTTATGCAGAGGATCACCTAAAGACAAAAAAATGAGTAAGACCAGGTTTTACTGTGAGAGGAGATGAAGGGAAGGGGGATAAATAAAGGTGCATTACTTAAAAACATAATAAATGGTTGAACAGTCAGACCCCTTCCCTAACTCTTCACAGTCTAGAGATTTCACACAATCCAGAAGAACATTTAATAATTTCCTTCTGCAGAAGGTAGAGGACCTTTTGTTTGCCATTTGTTTTTGGACTTAGTGACACCAAACACAATGGAAGTCCTAGGTTCTATCTCATAAGTAGGGGGATTAGAAGAATGTGTACAGACTGGATTTTGAGACTCATAGATTTTTTCAACTTATTTGCCAGAACAATAGTAACCATGCTTTCACTTGGCAGACAAAAAATTGAAAAAGTCTTGTTTACATAATATAATCATTCCAATGGAAAAAAGTTAAATATATTGACCTCAAGATTTGATAAATAAACAGGCCAGTCTAATCTTCCCATGATAAAACATATAGCTGACAAGCCCCAAACATGTATTAATCAATAGCTTTACAAACAGTATTTCATTCCCACATTCTTAAATATGAGCATATAACCAAGGATGGCCAGACATCTGAAGAAACCACTAATATGAAAGTTACGGCCTAAAGGAAATAAGTAGAAGCAAGCCACACAAGGATCAGGGGCTATTCTAAGAAAGTAAACTTCGGAGAGGTAAGAAAAGTTGTACTGTGAAACAAACAAATTGCTGAAATTGTGAACATTCAAGTTATTTTATGGGGAATGAACTGGAGATTTGATGGTTTCTGAAATTTTTTTTTTTTAATCACATTAAGTCAAATTTTAATTTGAGGACACTACATAGCATCAAAATAAAGAATACAGTGTGATAAAGTCATGAAATTAGATATAATTCTGATTCTTCTCCTTCTCTCTCTCTCTTTTTTTTTTATTTATTATACTTTAAGTTCTAGGGTACATGTGCATAACGTGCAGGTTTGTTACATATGTATACTTGTGCCATGTTGGTGTGCTGCACCCATCAACTCGTCAGCACCCATCAACTCGTCATTTACATCAGGTATAACTCCCAATGCAATCTCTCCCCCCTCCCCCCTCCCCAGGATAGGCCCCGGTGTGTGATGTCCCCCTTCCCGAGTCCAAGTGATCTCATTGTTCAGTTCCCTCCTATGAGTGAGAACATGCGGTGTTTGGTTTTCTGTTCTTGTGATAGTTTGCTAAGAATGATGGTTTCCAGCTGCATCCATGTCCCTACAAAGGACACAAACTCATCCTTTTTTATGGCTGCATAGTATTCCATGGTGTATATGTGCCACATTTTCTTAATCCAATCTGTCACTGATGGACATTTGGGTTGATTCCAAGTCTTTGCTATTGTGAATAGTGCTGCAATAAACATACGTGTGCATGTGTCTTTACAGCAACATAATTTATAATCCTTTGGGTCTATACCCAGTAATGGGATGGCTGGGTCATATGGTACATCTAGTTCTAGATCCTTGAGGAATCGCCATACTGTTTTCCATAATGGTTGAACTAGTTTACAATCCCACCAACAGTGAAAAAGTGTTCCTATTTCTCCACATCCTCTCCAGCACCTGTTGTTTCCTGACTTTTTTATGATCGCCATTCTAACTGGTGTGAGATGGTATCTCATTGTGGTTTTGATTTCCATTTCGCTGATGGCCAGTGATGATGAGCATTTTTTCATGTGTCTGTTGGCTGTATGAATGTCTTTTGAGAAATGTCTGTTCATATCCTTTGCCCACTTTTTGATGGCGTTGTTTGTTTTTTTCTTGTAAATTTGTTTGAGTTCTTTGTAGGTTCTGGATATTAGCCCTTTGTCAGATGAGTAGATTGCAAAATTTTTCTCCCATTCTGTAGGTTGCCTGTTCACTCTGATGGTAGTTTCTTTTGCCGTGCAGAAGCTCTTTAGTTGAATTAGATCCCATTTGTCAATTTTGGCTTTTGTTGCCGTTGCTTTTGGTGTTTTAGACATGAAGTCTTTGCCCATGCCTATGTCCTGAATGGTACTACCTAGGTTTTCCTCTAGGATTTTTATGGTATTAGGTCTAACATTTAAGTCTCTAATCCATCTTGAATTAATTTTCGTATAAGGAGTAAGGAAAGGATCCAGTTTCAGCTTTCTACTTATGGCTAGCCAATTTTCCCAGCACCATTTATTAAATAGGGAATCCTTTCCCCATTTCTTGTTTTTCTGAGGTTTGTCAAAGATCAGATGGCTGTAGATGTGTGGTATTATTTCTGAGGGCTCTGTTCTGTTCCATTGGTCTATATCTCTGTTTTGGTACCAGTACCATGCTGTTTTGGTTACTGTAGCCTTGTAGTATAGTTTGAAGTCAGGTAGCGTGACACCTCCAGCTTTGTTCTTTTGACTTAGGATTGTCTTGGAGATGCGGGCTCTTTTTTGGTTCCATATGAACTTTAAAGCAGTTTTTTCCAATTCTGTGAAGAAACTCATTGGTAGCTTGATGGGGATGGCATTGAATCTATAAATTACCTTGGGCAGTATGGCCATTTTCACGATATTGATTCTTCCTATCCATGAGCATGGTATGTTCTTCCATTTGTTTGTGTCCTCTTTTATTTCACTGAGCAGTGGTTTGTAGTTCTCCTTGAAGAGGTCCTTTACATCCCTTGTAAGCTGGATTCCTAGGTATTTTATTCTCTTCGAAGCTATTGTGAATGGAAGTTCATTCATGATTTGGCACTCTGTTTGTCTGTTACTGGTGTATAAGAATGCTTGTGATTTTTGCACATTAATTTTGTATCCTGAGACTTTGCTGAAGTTGCTTATCAGCTTAAGGAGATTTTGGGCTGAGACAATGGGGTTTTCTAAATATACAATCATGTCATCTGCAAAGAGGGACAATTTGACTTGTTCTTTTCCTAACTGAATACCCTTGATTTCTTTCTCTTGCCTGATTGCCCTAGCCAGAACTTCCAACACTATGTTGAATAGGAGTGGTGAGAGAGGGCATCCCTGTCTTGTGCCAGTTTTCAAAGGGAATTTTTCCAGTTTTTGCCCATGCAGTATGATATTGGCTGTGGGTTTGTCATAAATAGCTCTTATTATTTTGAGGTACGTTCCATCAATACCGAATTTATTGAGCGTTTTTAGCATGAAGGGCTGTTGAATTTTATCAAAAGCCTTTTCTGCATCTATTGAGATAATCATGTGGTTCTTGTCTTTGGTTCTGTTTATATGCTGGATTATGTTTATTGATTTGCGAATGTTGAACCAGCCTTGCATCCCAGGGATGAAGCCCCCTTGATCATGGTGGATAAGCTTTTGGATGTGTTGCTGAATCCGGTTTGCCAGTATTTTATTGAGTATTTTTGCATCAATGTTCATCAGGGATATTGGTCTAAAATTCTCTTTTTTTGTTGTGTCTCTGCCAGGCTTTGGTATCAGGATGATGTTGGCCTCATAAAATGAGTTAGGGAGGATTCCCTCTTTTTCTATTGATTGGAATAGTTTCAGAAGGAATGGTACCAACTCCTCCTTGTACCTCTGGTAGAATTCAGCTGTGAATCCATCTGGTCCTGGACTTTTTTTGGTTGGTAGGCTATTAATTATTGCCTCAATTTCAGAGCCTGCTATTGGTCTATTCAGGGACTCAACTTCTTCCTGGTTTAGTCTTGGAAGAGTGTAAGTGTCCAGGAAATTATCCATTTCTTCTAGATTTTCCAGTTTATTTGCGTAGAGGTGTTTATAGTATTCTCTGATGGTAGTTTGTATTTCTGTGGGTTCAGTGGTGATATCCCCTTTATCATTTTTAATTGCGTCTATTTGATTCTTCTCTCTTTTCTTCTTTATTAGTCTTGCTAGTGGTCTGTCAATTTTGTTGATCTTTTCAAAAAACCAACTCCTGGATTCATTGATTTTTTGGAGGGTTTTTTGTGTCTCTATCTCCTTCAGTTCTGCTCTGATCTTAGTTATTTCTTGCCTTCTGCTAGCTTTTGAATGTGTTTGCTCTTGCTTCTCTAGTTCTTTTAATTGCAATGTTAGAGTGTCAATTTTAGATCTTTCCTGCTTTCTCTTGTGGGCATTTAGTGCTATAAATTTCCCTCTACACACTGCTTTAAATGTGTCCCAGAGATTCTGGTATGTTGTATCTTTGTTCTCATTGGTTTCAAAGAACATCTTTATTTCTGCCTTCATTTCGTTATGTACCCAGTAGTCATTCAGGAGCAGGTTGTTCAGTTTCCATGTAGTTGAGCGGTTTTGATTGAGTTTCTTAGTCCTGAGTTCTAGTTTGATTGCACTGTGGTCTGAGAGACAGTTTGTTATAATTTCTGTTCTTGTACATTTGCTGAGGAGTGCTTTACTTCCAATTATGTGGTCAATTTTGGAGTAAGTGCAATGTGGTGCTGAGAAGAATGTATATTCTGTTGATTTGAGGTGGAGAGTTCTATAGATGTCTATTAGGTCTGCTTGCTGCAGAGTTGAGTTCAATTCCTGGATATCTTTGTTCACTTTCTGTCCCGTTGATCTGTCTAATGTTGACAGTGGAGTGTTGAAGTCTCCCATTATTATTGTATGGGAGTCTAAGTCTCTTTGTAAGTCTCTAAGGACTTGCTTGATGAATCTGGGTGCTCCTGTATTGGGTGCATATATATTTAGGATAGTTAGCTCTTCCTGTTGAATTGATCCCTTTACCATTATGTAATGGCCTTCTTTGTCTCTTTTGATCTTTGATGTTTTAAAGTCTGTTTTATCAGAGACTAGTATTGCAACCCCTGCTTTTTTTTTGTTCTCCATTTGCTTGGTAGATCTTCCTCCATCCCTTTATTTTGAGCCTATGTATGTCTCTGCATGTGAGATGAGTCTCCTGAATACAGCAGACTGATGGGTCTTGACTCTTTATCCAGTTTGCCAGTCTGTGTCTTTTAATTGGAGCATTTAGTCCATTTACATTTAAGGTTAATATTGTCATGTGTACACTTGATCCTGCTATTATGATATTAACTGGTTATTTTGCTCATTAGTTGATGCAGTTTCTTCCTAGCCTTGATGGTCTTTACATTTTGACATGTTTTTGCAATGGCTGGTACCGGTTGTTCCTTTCCATGTTTAGTGCTTCCTTCAGGGTCTCTTGTAAGGCAGGCCTAGTGGTGACAAAATCTCTAAGCATTTGCTTATCTTTAAAGGATTTTATTTCTCCTTCACTTATGAAACTTAATTTGGCTGGATATGAAATTCTGGGTTTAAAATTCTTTTCTTTAAGAACGTTGAATATTGGCCCCCATTCTCTTCTGGCTTGTAGAGTTTCTGCCGAGAGATCTGCTGTTAGTCTGATGGGCTTCCCTTTGTGGGTAACCCGACCTTTCTCTCTGGCTGCCCTTAAGATTTTTTCCTTCATTTCAACTTTGGTGAATCTGACAATTATGTGTCTTGGAGTTGCTCTTCTCGAGGAGTGTCTTTGTGGCGTTCTCTGTATTTCCTGGATTTGAATGTTGGCCTGCCCTACTAGGTTGGGGAAGTTCTCCTGGATGATATCCTGAAGAGTGTTTTCCAACTTGGTTCCATTTTCCCCCTCACTTTCAGGCACCCCAATCAGACGTAGATTTGGTCTTTTTACATAATCCCATACTTCTTGCAGGCTTTGTTCATTTCTTTTTCTTCTTTTTTCTTTTGGTTTCTCTTCTTGCTTCATTTCATTCATTTTATCCTCAATCGCTGATACTCTTTCTTCCAGTTGATCGAGTCAGTTACTGAAGCTTGTGCATTTGTCACGTATTTCTCATGTCATGGTTTTCATCTCTTTCATTTCGTTTATGACCTTCTCTGTATTAATTACTCTAGCCATCAATTCTTCCACTTTTTTTTCAAGATTTTTAGTTTCTTTGCGCTGGGTATGTAATTCCTCCTTTAGCTCTGAGAAATTTGATGGACTGAAGCCTTCTTCTCTTATCTCATCAAAGTCATTCTCCGTCCAGGTTTGATCCGTTGCTGGCGATGAGCTGCGCTCTTTTGCTGGGGGAGATGCGCTCTTATTTTTTGAATTTCCAGCTTTTCTGCCCTGCTTTTTCCCCATCTTTGTGGCTTTATCTGCCTCTGGTCTTTGATGATGGTGATGTACTGATGGGGTTTTGGTGTAGGTGTCCTTCCTGTTTGATAGTTTTCCTTCTAACAGTCAGGACCCTCAGCTGTAGGTCTGTTGGAGATTGCTTGAGGTCCACTCCAGACCCTGTTTGCCTGGGTATCAGCAGCAGAGGCTGCAGAAGATAGAATATTTCTGAACAGCGAGTGTACCTGTCTGATTCTTGCTTTGGAAGCTTCCTCTCAGGGGTGTACTCCACCCTGTGAGGTGTGGAGTGTCAGACTGCCCCTAGTGGGGGATGTCTCCCATGTAGGCTACTCAGGGGTCAGGGACCCACTTGAGCAGGGAGTCTGTCCCTTCTCAGATCTCATCCTCCGTGTTGGGAGACCCACTGCTCTCTTCAAAGCTGTCAGACAGATTCGTTTGTGTCTGCAGAGGTTTTCTGCTGCTTTTTGTTGTTGTTGTTGTTTAGCTGTGCCCTGTCCCCAAAGGTGGAGTCTACAGAGACAGGCAGGTTTCCTTGAGCTGCTGTGAGCTCCACCCAGTTCGAGCTTCCCAACAGCTTTGTTTACCTACTTAAGCCTCAGCAATGGCGGGCGCCCTTCCCCCAGCCTCGCTGCTGCCTTGCCGGTAGATCACAGACTGCTGTGCTAGCAATGAGGGAGGCTCCGTGGGCGTGGGACCCTCCCAGCCAGGTGTGGGTTATGATCTCCTGGTGTGCCTGTTTGCTTAAAGCGCAGTATTGGGGTGGGAGTTACCAAATTTTCCAGGTGGTGTGTATCTCAGTTCCCCTGGCTAGGAAAAGGGATTCCCTTTCCCCTTGCGCTTCCCAGGTGAGGCGATGCCTCGCCCTGCTTCAGCTCTCGCTGGTCGGGCTGCAGCAGCTGACCAGCACCGATTTTCTGGCACTCCCTAGTGAGATGAACCCAGTACCTCAGTTGAAAATGCAGAAATCACCGGTCTTCTGTGTCGCTCGCGCTGGGAGTTGGAGACTGGAGCTGTTCCTATTCGGCCATCTTCGGTTTCTGAAAATTTTAACCAGTTAAAGTAGTTCCATCTTTAATTCACCCTTTAAAAATCCAGGTGCTGCTGATTCCTAAGATGACAGAGGGAGATTATTCAGTATAAATTGGGTTGGATTTGTCTTTTATCAATCCTTATTAATCAGATTTCTCAGATATAATAAGACAATCACCATTTGTTCACCATCTTTCAAGTTACCTCTTTTGATTTTTGTTTGTGTTTTCCCTTTCTCTTCTCTTTTTTGTTGTTATTGCATTTAAAAATGTAAATCTGGAAGTGAAAATCTCAATAGAAGAAATTATAAAATTAACCCAGGATGTCCAATATTTGGATAATATGGGTTCCAAAAAGAGAGAGCAAAGGAAACCTAGAAGATATCACCTATGAAAGCATTTAAGGAAAAAATCACCAAAAAATAAGGGCATGATTTCCATATTTAAAGGGTCTATCAACACACGCTGGTGAAAATAGACACATCCTATTATACATAATAGTGAAATTTCAAATGCCGGGGACAAATAGATAATGCTATATGGAAAAAAGTAATTAATATAAAACTAATTTGCAATCAGGATGACCTTGGAATTATTAATAGCATTAAGAAAAGCCAAAAGTAGATGAATTATTGCTTTTAGAATTGTGTAAAAAATAATTTTCAATCTAAAATTTTATATTCAGTCAAACCATCAAGAGTGAATGTAGAATAAAGCTATTTTTGTAGGTACCTTTACAAAAAAAAAACCTCTCACAAACCTTTTTTAGTAAGTACTATCAGTCTGCTCCCATGGAGTAAACTGAAATTGAAAGACATGGCATACAGGAGAGTCATCACAAAAATTCCCATAATGAAAGCTGTGTACCAGAATAAGAATAATCAGTCAAGTTGATAGCTGCAATATAGTACTATTCAAGAGAGATGTTCTCAAGAAAAAAACGGAACTAAAAGATTACCTTATGACTTCTATTTTATTGAAAGTTATGAATGAACATCCACAGATTATTTGAGATCATTTGAGAAAATTCTAGAAATACAGAAAGCACGAAAATCAACAAATAGGAAAAATAATCTGAGAAAGAGAATGCATCAATGAAAACGGAACACAATTTTTTTTTAAGAAAAATAGTAAGAGGAAGAGCAAAGGATAAGACAGAGGTCTAAGAACTTACAAAGAGGGAATTTTCTTTTTAATTAAAATAAGGCTTTGATAAAACTACTATGAATTTTTACAGACAATAGACTAAAAAAAGACCAAGATATTTGCTATGCACATACACACTCACATACATTCATATGTAGTAATTACCTTCATTAAGTGTGAGGATTATATGGCCATAAATAATGCATGAACCCAGTGAGGTCAGCTGTGAACAATGTTTACATAGACAGCAATTTATATGCTGTATATTGAAATAACAGAAACTTTTGAAGAAATTTTCTAAAGAATATGGAGAGAGAGGAATAAAGTATAGATAGGATAGAAAAGTGCTAAATTCTTATCTTCTGTGGTAGAATATAAATAGATTTGTCTAAAATTGAAGAAAAGGAATAGCTTACATTGAAAATGAATACAAAAATCAGAAGAAAAAGCTAAAAATTAAGGATGATTTTCTCACAAAGTGGGGCTCAAGAATAGAGAAAGGTGCTTATTAGAAGCTTTATACTAATAGTAATAAAACACAGATTAAATATACCTTGAAAATAAATACAATCAGTATAATCCATATTATACTTAGCCAAAAAGTGGAAACAACACGAATGTTAATCAATTAAGGAATAAACACAATGCTGGCCGGGCATGGTGGCTCACACCTGTAATCCCAGCACTTTGGGAGGCCAAGGCGGGCAGATCACAAGGTCAGGAGATTGAGACCACGGTGAAAATACACAAAATACAAAAAATTAGCTGGGTGTGGTGACAGGTGCCTGTAGTCCCAGTTACTCAGGAGGCTGAGGCAGGAGAATAGCGTGAACCCGGGAGGCGGAGCTTGCAGTGAGCCGAGATTGTACCACTGCACTGCAGCCTGGGTGACAGAGAGAGACTCCATCTCCAAAAAAAAAAAAAAAAAAAAACCGCCACAATGCTGTATAGCTATACAATAGATATTATTCAGCCATAAAAAGGAATGGAGTACTAATACATACTACAACATGAATGAACCTTAAACATGTTATGCTATGTAAAAGAAGCTAAACACAAAGGCCATATTTGAAACGATTCCATTTATATAAAATGTCCAAAATAGGTCAATTCATAGAGACAGAAAGTAAATTCGTGCTTGGCCAGAGTTGACTGGTTGAATGGCAGTGACTACTAGTATGTATGGTGTTTCTTCTTGAGATAATGAGAATTTTCTGGAAAAAAATTCTGGTGATAGTTGCAGAAGTTAATGACTATGCTAAAAACCACTTGATATAGTTTGGTTGTGTCCCCACTCAGATCTCATCTTGAATTCCCTTGTGTTGTGGGAGGGACCTGGTGGGAGGAAAGTGAATCATGGGGGCAGGTCTTTCCTGTGCTGGTCTTGTGATAGTGAATAAGTCTCATGAGATTTCACAGTTTTAAAAATGTGAGTTTCCCCACACAAGCTCTCTCTGTCTGCTGCCATCCACGTAAGATGTGACTTGCTCCTCCTTGCCTCTGGCCATGATTGTGAGACTTACCCAGCCACATGAAACTGAGTTCTCCATTAAACCTCTTTCATTAGTAAATTCCCCAGTCTTGGATATGTCTTTATCAGCAGCATGAAAATGAACTAATACCTTAAATTGGTACCAGTAGAGTGGGGCACTGCTGAAAAGATACCCAAAAACGTAGAAGTGAATTTGGAACTGGGTAACAGGAAGGGGTTGGACCAGTTTCGAGGGCTCAGAAGAAAACAGGAAAATGTGGAACAGTTTGGAACTTCCTAGAGACTTGTCTAATGGCTTTGACCAAAATGCTGATAGCGATATGGATAATAACGTCCAGGCTGAGGTGGTCTCAGATGGAAAGGAGGAACTTGTTGGGAACTGGAGCAAAGGTGACTGTTGTTATGTTTTAGCAAAGAGACTGGTGGCATTTTGTCCCTACCCTAGAGATTTGTGGAACTTTGAACTTGAGGGAGATAATTCAGGGTATCTGGCAGAAGAAATTTCTAAGCAGCAAAGCTTTCAAGAGGTGACTTGGGTGCCATTAAAGGCATTCAGTTTTAAAAGGGAAACAGAGCATAAAAGTTCAGAAAATTTACAACCTGACAGTGTGATAGAAAAGAAAATCCATTTTCTAGGGAGAAATCCAAGCCAGCTGCAGAAATTTCCATAAGTAACGAGGAGCTGA
This sequence comes from Macaca fascicularis, assembly GCF_037993035.2. NCBI lineage: Eukaryota > Metazoa > Chordata > Mammalia > Primates > Cercopithecidae > Macaca > Macaca fascicularis. Next base: position 36,946,486 of record NC_088385.1, on the reverse strand, counting down.
ATGTTAATCACCAAGGCAATGGGAAAAATATCTTCAGGGCATGCCAGAGACCTTTGCAGCAGGCCCTCTCATCACAGGCCTGGAAATTTAGGAGGAAAAGTATGGTTTTGTGGACCATGCTCAGGGTTCCTCCACTGTGTGCAGTCTAGAGAGTTGGTGCCCTGCATCCCAGCCACTCCAGCTGTGACTAAAAGGGGCCAAGGTACAGTTAAGGGTGTTTCTTCAGAGGGTGGAAGCCCCAAGCCTTGGCAGCTTCCATGTGGTGTTGATCCTGCCAGGGCACAGAAGTCAAGAATTGAGGTTTGGGAACCTCTGCCTAGATTTCATAGGATGTATGGAAACGCCTGGATGCCCAGGCAAAAGTTTGCTTTAAGGGTGGGGCCCTCATGGAGACACTGCTAGGGCAGTGTGGAAGGGAAATGTGGGATTGGAGGTCCTACACAGAGTCCCTACTGGTGCACTATCTAGTGGAGCTGTGAGAAGAGAGCCGCTGTCCTCTAGACCCCAGAATGGTACATCTACCAACAGCCTGCACCGTGTGCCTAGAAAAGCCACAGACACTCAATACCAGCCCATGAAAGCAACTGGGGAGGTCTGAGGGGCTATATCCTGCAAAGTCACAAAGGCAGAGCTGCCCCATGCCGTGGAAGCCCACCTCTTGCATCAGCATGACCTGGATGTGAGACATGGAGTCAAAGGAGATCATTTTGGAGTGTTAAAATTTGACTGCCTCGCTGGATTTTGGACTTGCAAGGGGCCGGTAACCGCTTGGTTTTGGCTAATTTCTCCCATTTGGGATGACTGTTGTTATCCAATTCCTGTACCCCATTGTATCTAGGAAGTAACTAACTTGCTTTTGATTTTACAGGCTCCTAGGTGGAAGGGATTTGCTTTGTCTTGGATGAAACTTTGGACTGTGGACTTTTGAGTTAATGCTTAAATGAGCTGACACTTTGGGGGACTGTTCGGGAGGCATGATTGGTTTTGAAATGTGAAGATTTGAGATTTGGGAGGGGCCAGGGGTGGAATAATACAGTTTAACTGTGGCCCCACCAAAATCTCACCTTGAATTTCCACGTGTTGTGGGAGGGACCTGGTGGAAGGTAATTGAATCATAGGGGTGGGTCTTTCCCATGTTGTCCTTGTAATATTGAGTACGTCTGAGATCTGATGATTTTAAAAATGGGAATTTCCCTACACAAGCTCTCGCTTTGCCGGCCGCCATCTATGTAATATATGACTTGCTCCTCCTTGCCTTCTGCCATGATTGTGAGGCTTCCCTAGCCATGTGGAACTGTGAGTTCTCCATTAAACCTCCTTCCTTGATAAATTACCCAGTCTTGGGTATGTCTTTATCAGCATCATGAAAACAAACTAAGATAGTAAATTGGCACCCGTAGTATGGGGCACTAATATACCATTGATGTGTACACTTTAAAATGCTGAATTATGTATGTGAATTATATATCAAGAAAGCTGCAATACAGAAAGAAAGGATAAAGAGCAATGATATAACTCAAGTTAAAGAATGAATAATGAGTCGGAAAAGCAAAGGGAAACTTTCCTGGACATTGAGGGCATGTACTGAGGCATGAGTCACGAAAAAATATGAAAGTTCAAGAATATTGAGAAATGTAGCAAGAGTTGTTCAGGGGATGAGGGAAAGGAAAGGAAAGGTGAGAAGATGAAGGTAGGGGAGCTAAGTTCAGAAAAATATGTATGCTCTTACTGGTAAAGGCTCCTGAGATCATGAGAAAGGGTTTGGATTTTAATTTGTCATAGAGTACAATGGGAAATACACAATGATGAGGAAATGACTAGGAGTAAGAACCAGTTGAACCTCTTTAAAAGTTCCTGGATAAACTAAAGAGAGTGTGCATTGCGGCACGAGGTAAAGAGGTAAACGGGTGTCAGGGCATATGGTTTAGAGGACTATGTATTTATGACGTTAGAGTAAGAGATGGTTACAACGGAATTCCTGAAATAGAAATAGTATGATAGAAGAATAGTTCAAATTGGGAAATGAAGAGGGAAAGACAAAAGATGACGGAGGTTTCTAGCTAAAAAAAGGAAATAAAATTTCAGATTATAGGAAGAAGAGAAGACTTAAGGATAACAAGTTTATTTTGGAGGATGTTAAGTTTGAGATTCTGTGAATTTTCCAATGGAGATTTTTCCTTCATGTCTTCAGCATATTTTGATTCACAAGTTTTTACTAAAATGAGGGAAGCTTTTCTTCAGAATATGAGTAAATGGGTATAAATGAGACAGAAATAAATGATCTTTCATTCTTCCGAAGTCTCATGCACTTTAACACTTACTGTAGAACTCTCTACATCTGTATTGTAATTATGTATTGACGATTACAGGATGTCGGCTTGAAGTTTTGAAAATTTAGAATTCCTTGTGCAGAAAATCATCATATAAAAATGAATTTATGTCTCATTTAGTATTTTGCCACAGTAGGGATTCTACTTGTGCAAGGAAGCTGGAGTACTGAAAATTCAAATGCATTTCCCAAGGTTATCCATTTAGTCAGGGAGAAAACCAAGACTCAAAACAAGTTGTTTTGTTTTGTTTGTTTAATCTGCTAGACTAGTGATATTTTTACTGTGTTCCTCTGCCTCTTTCAAAAGGCAAACTACACTGGATAAAGAGTCGCGAAAGAGGTGGTACAAAATGTACATTTAATGCTGAGGTTTGATAATATGTCACTTTTGGTAACTGCTTCGGCCTTCTGAGCATCAGTTTTCTTCCATTAAAATGAGAATGTTTACCTAACCAATATTGACGAGGAACTCTGAGATTCTTCTTAATTAGCTTTTTAATTCGAGATCTCTTTTTTTTTCTAGTGAATGACTAGCAAAACAAGAACAAACCAAAATGAAACAAAATAAAAATTAGCAACTCATATCAAGCACACATGTGGCAGATATATTTTGTGATAGATGACCATTCTTATATAAAAACATACAGGTATGTATAGGTACTAAAATGTCCTGGACAGAAGCAAATCCCATCCCTTTCCCTCATGTCCCACCATCTTTATTACATGCATCTCTTTTTTACATTCATTTTTAAGATTTTGTCTTATTCATGCTGGCATTCTTTTCTTTAAGACAAAACATTTTTAAGCAAAAATGAGAGCATTTGTGTGTTTTTTTTTTTTTTTTAGTTTTACAAATTCATATAATTAATATTTTTCAATACTAAAGGCTTTTTTTGTATTTAAAAAGATTTTCATATTTCTTGTTAGATAGTCAACGAGATATTCTGAAGCCATATTGTGGATCTGTTTGGCAACTGTGGAATGATATGTAAGCACTTTGGTGCTTTAATAGCAACATTGACATCAGTACCTGGAAAATTATTTTTAGCTAGATCCTCTTCTTCAATATTTAGAACATTATGACAACGCAAGAAGCAGAACTACCATTATGACATCTCATTTCTCTAGTTCTAACATTTAGCATTTTCTTAGCACACAGGGCAAGTGAAACATGACATGGAGGTGGAACCTATATACAGATTGAAATGGAGAAATTGCCTCCAACCAAAGCAGAAACAGATGGGAAAGCCCCAGAGGAGCTGTATCCTAAAGGGAAAGGTACAACCTGCCATTCCCACTTACTGTTGCAAAATTGAACGCTAATTAGGATAGACTATTTTTTTTGCAAAAGCTTTGTAACAAAAAATAACTATTTTGAGAAAATTATTTTCATGTCCTTTTTATAGCATTTTATTTTTAAAAAGTGTCTAAATTTGTTTATGACCATGAGAAAAGGATTCAATACCACCACACATAAAAATGGTTATTATTCTGATTCCTATAGATTTTAATTTTATATCTTGTTAGATTAGACAGATATATAATGAGAACATTGTTTCAACTGATACCTTTTGACACGTTTTGGGGCCCAGATTTCATAATTTATTTTCTGTATCTTCTGATCTGTTCTCCCCATTATTTTTATGTCTACCTCCTTCCAAATATCTTTCCCTTTTGCTAGAGTGATCTTTTAAAAACAAAAAGCTAGTCATGGGCTTTTTATGTCTTGCTTTTATAAACCATCATAAATTTATTGACTCAATTATTTATTAAATGCCTCCAGCTATTAGGATTCAGCTAGGCAATGTAGAAGACACAAATATTGGTAGAATACAGTATTTTTTTTTTCCAAAAGATACAACATACTAATAAACACACAAGAGATACCCAGGTCAACATTAACCTTTACATTATGTAGTACTTCATTATTACAAATGTCTCTTGTATATTATTATATGTGATGGTTACAATCTTTGAGGTAGGCAGGGCGAACAGATGTATTCATTTAGTTTTCCTGCCCACCGATATTGTGAGCACCCACAATGTGCCAGGAATTAAGGTAGATTCTTGGGATGGAGAAAAGGCGGAATCCACATTCTTTATGAGTTTAGAGATTAGCTGAGAGAAAGAAGAAAAGGACAATGACAGTCCTCCGTGGCAAGGGCTCAATAGGGGGTGCAGCATCTTGTAGGAGCATGCAGAGGCTCTGAATTCTCATCCAGAATTGAAACAGGGCTCTGCTCCTTAGGAATCACAAGACTTAAAACAGGACATTTCACTTCCTCCAGCCTCAGTTTCTTATCTGTAAAATGTACCTATTTCATATAGCTACAATGAGGACTAAATAAGGTAATCTAGGCACAGTACCTGATATATGAGTTAGAACCAGCTCATCGTATCTCAAGGAACCTGTTGATCTACTTGAACTCTCTCTCTCTTTCTCCAGCTCCATCTAGCTCTAAGTGCTTTGTCTCTGCTCTCAATTGTCAGACATTTTGCAAGATAAACAGCAGCATGCAATGGGCTGGAGAAAGAAACAGCAGAAAGCAGAGTCGGAAGAGCCCAGGGAACCATCCATCACAAAGCCATCCTGCCTTAAAGTGAAAAGTGCAATTCCCTAAGACTCTGGTAACACCCATGACTGCACAGCCTGCTAATTTTAGCAAAATAATAAATATGAATAAGTCTTGTTTATGAAACTGACTGCAGCCAAATGAGAGTGGGAAACGTTAGCTTGCAAAGAAATAAAAACCGGAAACTCTTCCCTTTCAATTGAAACCATGATTAACAAACATTTGTGAAATCCAAGTTGCTCTTGAAAGATCAGAACTGGTATGATTCAGTGATGGTAGCTTGCTATAAAATTTATTTTGTGCTTACAAAACCAGTGTCAATGAGGTAGGAGAGTTGAAAGAGGCAGAGAGGATTAGTGAAGGAGACAATTTGTTTAGGTTGGTATGAGCTAAAAACCCAATGAAATAAAAATTGTAACCAAGGAAGAACAACAGAATATTAAAGGAAAGCATTTTCTTCAATGTTACTGTCTGCTCAGCTTCTTGGAGAAAAAAAAATGAATATTTTTAGATCAGATTTAGAGAAATGAGTAATAAGAAAATGGATAACGATTTCTTTTTTAAGTGATTGTATCTTCTTTCTTCAACTGTGTTATAAGTTCCAGGAGGATTGGGTTTACAAATTTCTTTCTCTGTTCTTCTGTAGTGCCTGGAATAGGCCTGACATACAGTAGGGGTTCAACAGTAAGTCCAGCTTGGCAGACAGCTATTAATAGAAGATAAGCAAAGCACTGGACATTGAATATTATCGTTTTATATGAATTTATATTGATGTTACGTTCTTTTCATTGAAAAGGAAAGAGGACAAGAAATAGAAATGAAGCTATGTCTTGTTACTTTATTTCACTTAGCACAGAGATCGGCCCACAGTGAATGTTGAGTAAACATTCATTGAAGGAGTTAATAAGGTAAACAACAGTATGCAGATAAACAGACAAGAAACACTGCATTTCTGTTGCTTTGGTAAAAAGACAAATCCTCCTCTCATTTCAGCAGGTGGACTGGCAGCAACAGCAGCAGCAGAGGTAAATGCAGCTGCATATTCTTAAAATAGGACCATGGGTCTCCAGGTTAGAAACTGTGACCTGCTGAAGGGTGTGAGTCACCAGTTCTGCCAGTGGCTAGCACCCAGCTGGGTTCTTGACAACACCTGTGGAGTTGATTGAGTCATTTATTGTAGTTCACCTTTCCTCATCTCATTTCTTATCTGCCCACGTTCATTCTCCAGGTTTACCTGAAAATTTCTCCATTTACTCCAGTAAAAGCAATCAAACAAAAATTTCAACTTTTTTATATTATATCCTTGTAGATTTATTGTCTTTCTTTCCTGATCCTAATATGATCTTTTGGAAAGGAAGCCTTTTGTGAGATATGGAACATGGACCTCCCATCCACTTTCAAAGCCTCACACAGCAAAAGCCTTGGATTTATGATGTCTTCACCCTGGATTTCAGGCATGTCTGGGAATGTCAGGAGGACTTTTTGTTTTGTTAAAAACAAAGATCTACTTACATGAGTTATCATGTCTCTCTGATCAGAGAGTTCATTCACTCAGTAAACAAGTATTTATTGAGTATCAACTAGGTAGCAATGTGCTAGGCTTAGAAAGCGATGACCTCTACCCTCAGAGAAGATATAAAATGAACGAGTAAAGTAAGTATTTCAAAGAATTATGAAATACTATGGAAGCATATTACAAGACAATCTAAGCTAGTTTAGGGCAGGGGGTCAGAAAATACTTTCCTAGGGAAATGATATTTATGCCGAAACCTGAAGAGTGAACTGAGTCTCACAAGTGTGGGTCAAAGAAAGGGCAGTGCGCCATGATTAAGAGATGAGATGTGGTTTTGAGGGCAGGATGATGTCTGTCATGTCGGTCCTATCCTGGATTAGTTTATTTCAATTGACACCTGAGACCAAGTGCAATGTCAAAATAAAGAGGGTGAGGGCAGGGAAGCTGGGGGCTGGGACTAAATCTGTAAAAACTAGAGACTCTCCTCTGAGTCCGGTGTCTATGGCTTCCATGTTGAAAAGAAATTATTGCAATGACTTTTGTAACTCAGAGACACAGTACACATATTAGTGGGCAGGAGGGCTCACCTTTTGTAAGCACCAATTATAATACATTTACCACAGCAGCAAGTCAAACAAGTGCAGGGAAACAGACAAGACGGTAGTGTGATGATCACATACTTCAAGGCGATCATTCTCACATGCTCCACATTGCAGTCACTGATATTTTAAAAGCACAGATGTGATAACAGATACATTGTCATGCACCTGCTTATTTGCCCTCTCTTTGCTCTAAGAATTAATTCCAAACATGGCTTATAGTTCTCTTTATAACTTGGTCCTTTGATACATTTATAAATTTGAATATATTTAATATATATTCATAATAATATAAATATATTCCTTTTATGTATTAAATAGTATATTAATATATTCAAGTATGTAAATATCAAGATTTATTATTTATTAATTATCTTCCACTTTTCTATCCATCCACCCAACATACACACACACACACACACACACACACACACACACAAAGTATATCCTGTATTTCATTATTCATCCGTTTTTAACTCTGTTTACTTCTCTGGAATCACCATACTCTCTCAACTGCAGACTTGTATTTGTTGCCTCCTTTCCTTAGCGTTTCTCTGTCCCTCCTCCCCTCTGGCCCCTCTGGCTTGACAAACAACTACTTGTTCTTTAAAATCTCCTCCAGAAATCCTTTCCTTCAGCCCCAATATTAGATATGGTACCCTCTTCCTGCTTTCAAAGCACCCTGCACACATTTCTCATAATGTGTATGTTACTTCATAGTAATTGTATGATTACTTGTCCATATCTCTCATAAGACTATAAGCTCCCAGAGGACAAAGGCAGTGTCTTATGATTCACAGCATCATTCCTGTCACAGGGTAAGTGCTTCCTATATATTTGTTGGATACATGTCTGACTGACTCCCCCTACTTTTATGACAGTTACTGCCATGCCCCATATCTGACTTGATTCCATTTGTATCTGCTTGTATTTGCTGCCTGCTTGTCCATGTTGGAGAGAGGGAGCCCAGAGCTTTGTTTGCCTAACAGAAAGATGGGTATAGTTTTAGTTGTTTTTCTAAAAATGGCATCTAGTTCTGCCAAGTTATCTTAGACATTCTGTCAGTGCTTCAGAAAACATTTCCTTGTTGGAAATTTGACCTCATCATCAACAGATATATTTAGCTCTCAGATCTGATAGATGTCTTTTTGAAGGACTATTGAGCAAAGATAACTGAAATCTCCAGGTGTGCCTCTCCCAAAAAGACCTACTAAATAAATCTGTTAGCTGGTGGAGCTTCTTCCACTTGTGCTTCCTGGGGGATGCTTCTTGCCTCTCTTTGTGGCCACCACCCCTGAGGAGCTGGGGTGACTCACTTAAGTGGTAAATTTGGGAAGAAAAACCAGGATACTTGGTTAACTGTGACTGTTTTCCTCTTGGGTGCAAGCTGCTCATAAGGAACAAAATGCTCACAGGAAACAGAAGCTCTGTTTTTCATGGGGCCAGGCCCTGTCTCTGAGCTGGTGGTAGTAGAGTTGGCTTGGGTGAGAAGTCTGTTAAATTCTGAGATTTGCTATTAGAAAGGCCACTGGATGTCAAAGTAAGCTATGTGCTCCAACTTGGCCTTTACCAAGGTTGTGCTTCAGTTTCCCAGCTGCCGTTTGTCTTGTTTCTCAATTTGTTTAAAATATAAATGAGAAAGACACTTTCTCAAAGACCCCAAGTAAAGTCCAATCTTTAAAAAAAAGTGCTTGGGAACTCTGATGATTTTGCTCCTAAGCTGCACGTCCTTTCTTCGGAAAGTTACTCATGAACAGACATCGGACTTCCTATATCTGGGAATTTATTCCAGCTTCAGCAAAAGGCAAACATTTGGCTTATGGTGTATACAAAAGTAGGATTTAATTTCATTGACTCCAGCGTCTGCTGGCTTGATGGGTATCAGATTCTTTGCCTTTACTTAAACTTCAAGGTTTGTATGTACCTAGTACATGAACACTTGGCTGAGTTCTAACTCATTGCCCTGTCTTTATTACTGATCTCCCGGCAAGTCTCAGGTCCCGACCACCTCCGTATTTGCTCCAAACATTTGTTCTGAGTATTTTCCTAGTCCTCCTGGAACTGACTTTCCACATATCTGTATTCCATCACTCCCACACACCTGGCATAGTGAAATTAGAGACATCAGCTGTTATGTTGCTTTTTATAAAAGATAGCATGGCATAGAGAGAAATACCAGGGACTTCACCACCGGAAACATCTAGTTTGAATTATATTCCAACATTTACTTGTTCCACGATCTTACACAATAGTAATGGCAACCACCAATTACTGACTGCTTACTCTGTGCTGGGCATTTTCTGAGATATGTTATGTCTAATATCTGTCAATCAGATATGCCAGCTTTGCCATATATTTATATCATCACCATTTAAAAATGAGAAAGCCAGAGAGGCTATGGATTACATATACAAAGTGTTTTAGCATAGCTCCTGCCACATGATAGGCATTCAAAAGAACAAAAAAGATTGCTTAACTTTCCTTCTTGTTTTATTTTTATAATAGTTTTACATGTAGCAAATTCAAAAATCATAATCGTAAGCAATATATGTCCTAAGAAATTTTGATCCCTTCCCTGTCCTCATTTATCCTATTCTCTTTCATTCCCTTTACATAATCATTTTGTATTTTAACCATTTTGTATTTTTTGTTTATACTTATACTATTTATTTATGCAATATAGGAAGATATATGTGCATACACACATATATTTTCCACCTTTGAAATAAGTTGCAGCACAATATGTTCTCTATAAAATATCACTGTTTTTTCACTGGAGAAGTCCAGTATCTTTGTGTTAACCCTGATTTCTCTTTTCCCTCATTCCCAACATACAATCTTTTAAAAATCTTGTCTACCTTCAAAATGTAAATTCTATGACCATTTGTCACTTCCTCCACTCTGGGCCAAGTCACCACCTTCTCCATCCTGGATTGTTGCAGTAACATTCTCCTTCACTCTGGTCCAGTTCACTCCCATCTCTATCCTGGATTACTGCAGTAACATCCACAACAGTCGCCATGGGTGTGCTTGGCCTCCACAGTTATTCTCACAGTAGTCAGAATAACTGTTTCAAACTCAAAGTCAGATCATGTCACTATTCTCCTAAATCTGACAGTAAAATGTACCCCATTAAACTCAGAGTAAAATCTAAAGTTATTACACTGGTATGCCTGTTAGTTATTGCTGTGCGAAAAACCACCCCAAAATTTAGTGGCTTTAAACAGCAACCATATGTTTCTTCATGATTCTTTAATTTGGGTTGGATTTAGCTGGGTTTAGTCTTCTGCTGGACTAACACAAGGGCCCCATGGGGCTGCCAGGAGTCACTTGTCTAGGATTCACCTGGAGCTGATGATTTCAGAATAGTTTTATTCATATATATGGCAGTTCTCTAGGGTTGTTGGCTCAGATGCCTCAGTTCTTTCTTACATGGGCTTTCCAGTAGGATAATCTCTAGTAGGATCACTTCTTTGTATGGCCTTCTTAACTTCTTCATAACTTTTTTTTCCCCATAACTTCTTCTTTCAGGAGTGAAAACATGAAAGTAGCAAAGTCTCTTGAGCCCAGGCTTTGGAACTCAGATAACATCACATATGCCACATTCTATTTGTAAAACCAAGTCCAAACTTCCAGCTACAGTCAAGGTTTGTATAAATATGCTTCATATCTCGAAGAGAAGTTTCAATCTACCACAACTAGCCTATGAGCACTTCATGATCTGCCCCCTGTGACCTCATCACATATTCTCAGCCACACTCACTCTGTGCTAGCCACACAACTAGCCTCACCGTTGTTCCTCATAATGACCAGGGGTACTCCAGCCTCAGGTAAGTTTCTTCTGCATGGGCCGGGGTTTGTCTGTACATGGCTAACTTCCTCATTTCCTTTAAGTCTCTGCTGATATGTCCCCATTCAATGAGGTAAACCGTTTTAAATCATAGGCGTCATTCATTGAACATCCTATATACATGTTCTTTATTTCTTTTTTATTCATAACACCTACTGTTTTCTTTTATGTAGGATAATAGCTTACTTATTATGCCTACTTTTCATTTTTTCCTCTTCCTGGAGAGTGTGAATATTTTTTAAATTTTACTTTAAGTTCCAGGATACATGTGCAGAATGTGCAGGTTTGTAACATACACATACATGTGCCATGGTGGTTTACTACACCTATTGACCCATTCTCTAAGTTCCCTCCCTTTACCCCCTACCTCCCAACAGGCCCTGGAGGGTGTTCCCCTCCCTGTGTCCATGTGTTCTCATTGTTCAACCCCCACTTATGAGTGAAAACATGCAGTGTTTGGTTTTCTGTTCCTGTGTTAGTTTGCTGAGGATGACAGCATCCAGGTTCATCTATGTCCCTGCAAAGGAGATAATTTCATTCCTTTTTATGGGTGCATAGTATTCCATGGTGTCTATTTACCACATTTTCTTTATCCAGTCTATCATTGATGGGCATTTGGGTTGGTTCCATGACTTTGCTATTGTGAACAGTGCTGCAATAAACATACATGTGCATTGTCTTTATAGCATATGATTTATATTTCTTTGGGTATATACCCCGTAATGGGATTTCTGGGTCAAATGGTATTTCTGGTTCTAGATCCTTGAGGAATCGCCATACTGTGTTCCAAAATGGTTGAACTAATTTACATTCCCACTAACAGTGTAAAAGTGTTCCTATTTCTCTGCAACTTCACCGGCATCTCTTGTTTCTTGACTTTTTAATAATCACCATTCTGACTGGGATGAGATGGTATCTCATTGTAGTTTTGATTTACATTTCTCTAATGATGAGTGATGTTGACCTTCTTTTCGTATGTTTATTGGCTGCGTAAATGTCTTCATTTGAGTAGTGTCTGTTCATATCATTTCCCTGCTTTTTGATGGGGTTGTGTGTTTCTTTCTTGTAAATTTGTTTAAGTGTCTTGTAATTTCTGGATATTAGACGCTTGTCAGAAGGTTATGTTGCAAAAATCTTCTATTCTGTAGGTTGCCTGTTCACTCTGATGATAGTTTCTTTTGCTGTGTAGAAGCTCTTTAATTAGATCCCATTTGTCAATTTTGGCTTCTGTTGCAATTGTTTTTGACTTTTTCATCATGAAGTGTTTGCCCATGTCTATGTCCTGAATAGTATTGCCTAGGCTTTCTTCTGGGTTTTTATGGTTTGGGGTTTTACATTTAAGTCTTTAATGCATCTTGAGTTAATTTTTGTATAAGGTTTAAGGAATGGGTCCAGTTTCAGTTTTCTGCATATGGCTAACCAGTTTTCCCAGTACCATTAATTGAATAGGATATCCTTTCCCCATTGTTTGTTTTTGTCAGGTTTGTTGAAGATCAGAAGGTTGTAGATGTGTGGTGTTATTTCTGAAGTCTCTGTTCTGTTCCATCGGTCTGTATGTCTGTTTTGGCAGCAGTATCACGCTGTTTGGTTACTGTAGCCTTGTAGTATGGTTTGAAGTCAGGTAGCATGATGCCTTCAGCTTTGTTCTCTTTGTTTAGGATTGTCTTCTTTGATTCCATATGAAATTTAAAGTAGTTTCTTCTGATTCTGTGAAGAACGTCAATGGTAGTTTGATGGGAATAACACTGGATCTATAAATTACTTTGGGCAGTACGACCACTTTCACAATATTGATTCTTCCTATCCATAATGATGGAATGGTTTTCCATTTGTTTGTGTCCTCTCTTATTTCCTTGAGTGGTGGTTTGTAGTTCCCCTTGAAGAGGTCTATCACATCCCTTGTTAGCTGTATTGCTATGTATTTTATTCTCTTTGTAGGAATTGTGATTGGGAGTTCATTCATGATTTGGTTCTCTGCTTCTCTACTGTTGGTGTATAGGAATGCTTGTGATTTTTGCACATTGATTTTGTATCCTGAGACTTTGCTGAAATTGCTTATCAGCTTAAAGAGTTTTTGAGCTGAGTTTTGGGCTGATGGGGTTTTCTAAATATAGAATCATGTCGTCTACAGAGACAATTTGACTTGCGCTCTTTCTATTTGAATAGTCTTTATTTCTTTCTCTTGCCTGATTGCCCTGTCCAGAACTTCAAATACTATGTTGAATAGGAGCGGTGAGAGAGGGCATCCTTGTCTTGTGCCAGTTTTCAAAGGGAATGGTTCCGGCTTTTGCCCATTCAATATGATATTGGCTGTGGGTCTGTCATACTTAGCTCTTGTTATTTTGAGGTATGTTCCATCAACATCTAGTTTATTAAGATTTTACATGAAGGGCCGTTGAATTTTATCAAGGCCTTTTTTTTTTTCATCTATTGAGATAATCATGTGGTTTTCATTTTTGGTTCTGTTTATGTGATGGATTATGATTATTGATTTGCATCTGTTGAACAAGAGCCTTGCATCCCAGGGGAGAAGCTGACTTGATTGTAGTAGATAAGTTTGTTGATGTACTGCTGGATTCTATATGCCAGTATTTTATTGAGGATTTTCACATTGGTGTTCATCAGGGATATAGGTCTGAAGTTTTCTTTTTTTGTTGTGTCTCTGCCAAGTTTTGGTATAAGGATGACGCTGGCTTCATGAAATGATTTAGGGAGGAGTCCTTCCTTTTCAGTTGTTTGGAATAGTTTCAGAAGGAATGGTACCGGATCCTCTTTGTACCTCTGGTAGAATTCGGCTGTGAATTTGTCTGGTCCTGGGCCTCTTTTGGTTGGTAGGCTTTTAATTGCTGCCTCAATTTCAGTACTTCTTATTGGTCTATTCAGGTCTTTGACTTCTTCCTGGTTTTGTATTGGGAAGGTGTATGTGTCCAGGAATTTATCAATTTCTTCTAGATTTTCTAGTTTATTTGCATAGAGGTGTTTATAGTATTCTCGTATGGTAGTTTGTATTACTGTGGGGTGAGTGGTGATATTGCGTTTATCATATTTCATTGTGTCTATTTGATTCTTCTCTCTTTTCTTCTTTATTCATCTAGCTAGTGGTCTATTTTGTTAATTTTTTCAAAAAACCATCTCTGGGATTCATTGATTTTTTTGGAGGGTTTTTCATGTTTCTGTCTCCTTTAATTCTGTTCTGATCTTAGTTATTTCTTGTCTTCTGCTAGTTTTTGGATTCATTGGCTTTTTCCTATCTCTTTTAATTGTGATGTTAGGATGATGATTTGAGATCTTTCTGTCTTTCTGATGTGGGCATTCAGTGCTGTAAATTTCCCTCTTAACAATGCTTTAGCTGTGTCCCAGAGATTCTGGTACATTGTCTCTTTGTTTTCATTGGTTTTAAATATATTCCTGATTTCTGCCTTAATTTAGTTATTTTCCAGAAGTCATTCAGGAGCAGGTTGTTCAATTTCTATGCAATTGTTTGGTTTTGAGTGAGTTTCTTAATTCTGAGTTCTAATTTGAATGCACTGTGGTCTGAGAGACTGTTTGTTATGATTTCAGTTCTGCATTTGCTGAGTGTTTTGTTCTGCATTTGCTGAGTGTTTTACTTCAAATTATGTGGTCAATTTTAGAATAAGTGCCACGTGGCACTGAGAAGAACATACTCTGTCGATTTGGGGTGGACAGTGCTGTAGATCTCCATTTGATCCAGAGCTGAGTTCAAGTCCTGAATATCCTTGTTAATTTTCTGTCTCATTGATCTATCTAATATTAACAGTGGAGTGTTAATGTATTCCATTATTATTCTGTAGGAGTCTAAATTCCTTTGTAGGTCTCTAAGAACTTGTTTTATGAATCTGGGTGCTCCTGTATTGGGTGCATATATATTTAAGAAAACTCTTCTTGTTGAATTGTTCCCTTTACCATTATGTAATACCCTTCTTTATCTTTTTTTCATCTTTGTTGGTTTAATGTCTGTTTCATCAGAGACTAGGTTTGCAACCCCTGATTTTTTTTTTTTTTGCTTTCCATTTGTTTAGTAAATGTTCCTCCATCCCTTTAATTTGAGCCTATGTGTGTCTTTGCATGTGAGATGGGTCTCCTGAATACTGCACACCAATGGTTCTTGACTGTTTATCCAATTTGCCAGTCTGTATCTTTTAATTGGGGCACTTAGCCCATTTACAATTAAGGTTAGTATTATTATGTGTGAATCTGATCCTGTCATCATGATGCTATCTGGTTATTTTGCACACTAGTTGATACAGTTTCTTTATAGT
Source organism: Macaca fascicularis (assembly GCF_037993035.2). Classification (NCBI taxonomy): domain Eukaryota; kingdom Metazoa; phylum Chordata; class Mammalia; order Primates; family Cercopithecidae; genus Macaca; species Macaca fascicularis. The sequence continues at coordinate 36,931,342 of NC_088385.1, read as the reverse complement.
GACATTGGCCTTTGTATTTTGATGTGTTTTTGCAGTAGCTGGTACTGGTTTTTCCTTTCCATATTTAGTGCTTCCTTCAGGAGCTCTTGCACGGCAGGCCTGGTGATGACAAAACCCCTCCACATTTGCTTGTCTGGAAAGGATTTTATTTCTCCTTTGCTTATGAAGCTTAGTTAGATAGTGAGGATGGGAGATTCCAGTTAAACTGAGTTAGCAGGATTCTTGCTAAAACTGGACAATAGAAAGACAAACACAGAAGCCCAAAAGCCAAGTCCTAGTTACAAAGATAACCCAGAAGAGCCTGATCAAAGTTTGATTTAGGGGAGAATCTTTGTTAGTAGTCAGAAATATTGAAGCTAAGTAAGATTTCCAAAATGCATATGCATACCTAGCCACCTAACTGAAATGATGTCATTTACTACAATATTTTCCACAATTCAGCTTTTAGAACATATTTGTTTAATTTGTGATGTTCTTCTTAAAGATTTAGGAAACTGAAGCCAAACAGTGTTTTTTGGGGGAGTGGGGGTCTTTCTAGCTGTGTTACGAGACAGAAGCTATGTAAAACACTGATTATGTTTACAGTATTTTTACTGATTATTCTTTCAAAGACAGGAATATAGCATTTTCTATAGGTCATAAATGCATGCACTTCAGAATAAGCCGAGGAATAAATTTATATTGTATAAATGAGGTAGTCAAAGCCACTGTGCAGCCTACCCTGAAACTTGTGGAACAAAGAGCATAATTCAGGGCAGAGGTGATTCTAAAGGAGGCACCAGCCCTAGAACATTTCATCAAAGAGAATGCTATGTGAAAGACTAAGTACTCTGTTGAAAAAAGCACAACTGAAAATACTAATTAATTCACTCTAAGATTAAAAAGAGTACTGATGATTTGTTGTTCAAATTGATTGAACTTAATACAGCTAGGACATTTTCAAGCCCTGGGAAACTAGCTTCATTTTTAAAAATTATTGTGCATGATTTTTTTTTTTTTTTTGGCCATTTCTTTAATGACTAAGAGCAAAGGGATTAGACTAGAGAGATTTAGAGAAAACAAGTTAATATCAAACTGAGAGGCACCACTTTTCTTCTGTACTTGTTCTACAGGTTTCTGGGAAATTAACTTCAGCAATTCACTAAAGCCCTAAACACAGTAGGGTTTTTCACAAGAGCAACCATAAAGCCACACCTTAAAGAAGAATGGAGTTAATAGGGCAGACTATTGAACATCTTAATTTACACTAAAGATTTCCCTTTGTGAATAAAAATGTACTGATTAATTAACTGGCTATGTTGAACAAAAAAGAAATAGAACCGAGTGAGAGAATTAGGTGTGGAGATACCAGATCAGAACAAATCCATAAGACAGTCACACAAGCACAAGCCTGCTAGTCACACATATCTAGCATATGAGTTCAAATAGATATTATTATTTTCATATATATTAACATTACTAAGAAATAATTTATCTTTAACATTAAAAGTAAAACATTTTATAACACATTTTTGAGGATTCTGGGATTACTTAAAGTTGGATTCTGTTGTTTATGTTTTTTAAGTTGAAAGGTTCAATACAAGAGTCAATAAAATACATAAAATATAAAATAAAAACCACAACTCACCGATTTAGTGACTGTCATAGAAGTACACTACAACATTGAAATGTGTTACCAGTGTGGTGATCTAAGATGCCTACTTTTTGATACATTGATATAAACTATTTAAAAAATTAAGATACAAGAAACTGAAACAAAAAGAAGGCAGAAAATGGGCTTTTGAAATGAGAATTTTCAAATTGTAAAGACAGGTTCACTGTAGCCTCTCAATCAAACATGTATATTACCTAAATATTATGTTGTAAAGATAGATACATTTTATGTTCTGATGACTCCTGCTTATAAAATATGTATATAATAACAAAACAGAGCAGATCATCAAATTGAGGCATTAATTGACAAACATACAGATTTTATTTCACTGTAATTTCAGGGTTTATAGCTACAAAGTTCATCAAGCCAATATTTTGAATGAATAACTTTCCTTCTGAAAGGCTAATAACATTTTCTGTTTAACAGTATAAGACTACAGTATTCAAAATAGTATGGTGCAACTCTGGGCATATTGCCCATGGGTGCCCACTTTGCTCCACAAAGTGTAGTAAATAATAATAATAGTAAAACAGTATAAGAAACAGACACATAAACTAGTGGAATAGAATAGAAAATCTAGAAATAAATTTGCACACCTATAACCATCTGATATTCAACAAAATTAACAAAAATAAGCAAAAGAAAAAGAACTTCCCATTCAATAAATGGTGCTGGGATAACTGGCTAGCCATATGCAGAAGATTAAAACTGGGCCCCAACTTCTCATCATATACAAAAATTAACTCAAGATGGATTAAAGATTTAAATATAAGGCTTCAAACAACAAAAATCCTAGAAGAAAACCTAGGAAATACCCTTCTCAACATAGGCTTTGGCAAAGAATTTATGGCTAAGTCCCCAAAAGCAATGCAACAAAACCAAAAATTGACAAGTGGAGGCTAATTAAATGGAAGAGCTTCTGCACAGCAAAATAAATTATCAACAGAGTAAACAGCCTACAGAATGGGAGAAAATATTGCAAACTTTGCATCTGACAAAGGTCTAATATCCAGAATCTTCAAGGAACTTAAACAAATCAACAAGAAAAAGCAACAACAACAAAAATCTAGTTAAAAAGTAAGCAAAGGACATGAATCAGACATATCTCAAAAAAGGATGTACAAGTGGCCAACAAATATATGAAAAAATAACTCATCACTAATCATTAGAAAAATGCAAATCAAAACCACAAAATAATCTCACACTAGTCATAATGGCTATTAAAAAGTCAAAAAAAAAAAAAAACACAACAAATGTGGTTGAGACTGTAGAGAAAAGGGAAGGCTTATACACTGTCAAAGGGAATGCAAACTAGTTCAGCTACTCTAGAAAGCTGTTTAGAGATTTCTTGAAGAACTTAAAATAGAGCTACCATTAGACTCAGCCATCCCACTACTTTGGGTATACTGGTATATACCCAAAGGAAAATAATTCATTCTATCAAAGACCCACACACCTGTATGTTCATTGCAATGCTGTTCACAACAGCAAAGATATGGAATCAGCTTAGGTACCTGTCAAAGGTGCATCGAATAAAGAAAATATACATATACACAATGGAATACTATGCAGCCATAAAAAAGAACAAAATCTTGTCTTCTGCAGCAACATGGACGGAGCTAGAGGCCATTAACCTAAGTGAACTAATAATGCAAGAACAGAAAACCAAATAGTGCATGTTCTCATTTATAAGCAAGAGATAAACAATAAACACACATGAACATAAACATGGGAACAATAAACACTGGAGACCACTAGAAGGGGAGCGAGGGAGTGGGGCATGGGCTGGAGAACCACCTGTTTGGTACTATCTTACTGCCTAGGTGATGGAATCATTAGAACCCCAAGCCAGAATGTCACGCAATTTACCCATGTGACAAATGTGCATGGGTACTCTTTAACTGATAATAAAAGTTGAAATTAAAAAAAAATAAGTGGACCAAAAATGTCAAATAACCTTTCTCACTCAGCAATTAATTGTCCATTGCTAATCCAGTTGATAAATTCTCTCAGTCACTCCTACTACTGAGATAGAAGTTTAGTTACCTTTTTTTTTTTTATTGAAACTTTTTTTAAGAGATAGAATCTCACTCTGTCACCCACGCTTGAATGTAGTAGAGCAATCATAGCTCACTGCTGCCTCGACCTCCTGGGCTCAAATAATCCTCCTGCCTCAGCCTCTCAAGTAGCTATGAAGTTAAGCAACTTTCAAAGACAGTCAAATTATAAAACTTTTCAGTTTTTTCTTGAGTCTGACCAAGGATTCTCACTCTTGCATCCTTTCAGTTTCCTTTTACCCGACTCCCCCCACCCCCAACATTAGTAAGACAAATGGAGAAAGTTCTTTTAGAGTGGGACAGAGAGGAGACAGTTTTTGCCAACTCCACAGTACATAAAGGATTTGGATTACAGAATAAGGATAAGTATAGAGTCAAAAAAGTTCACACTAGTGAAATTTCAAATGTGTAGCCAGAGGAATGTTACTGTCACATAGATGGGGTTTCAAACTTGGCTTTTTTGGTAAGGTTTATGTGCACATTATGCACTATCGACCTTTGAAATCTGCTTCTCTTTTTTAGGCAATTTTTATAATTCAAAAGAAATTAAAGCTAATCTCTAATGTATGCAGAAAGATTGACGGGCTTTCATGTTGAACCTATGCCTTAATTTTCCAGCTCGTAAAAGTATGCCACCCATTTTATTATTTTAGGATGTTCATATTGTTGATTTACAAGATGTATGAGACTATAAAAAGGATTCAGTTCTGTTATCTGGCCATGGACTTGTCAAACTTCCCATGCAATCAAACGACTGCATAAACAGATGGGTATTGAGTTTTGTCAAAATAAAGTGGGAGGCTAGTTCTGGAGATAGAAATCATCCTTAGGGAAATACTACTCTACTGACAGTATTGTAGAATACAAACTTTGGTATGAGAAGTGTGTTTGTCTGGCTTCAACTCTTTAAGGTGTTATAGAGACAGCAATGTGACTTAGCCAGTTAGCAGCCCTGACCACAAACATGGAGAATTTAAAGATGAAAATGTGTATCTTACAGTACATTGAAATTAAGTCAATTTATAAATTTTTTAAAAAGTGTAACAATCAACTTTGATTTAAATGCTCTGGTGAGTAGGTACAAAAATGATATGACAGTCTGTTTTTTATAGTTTGAAAAACATGTAAATCAAAGTATTAGGCTGGTGTAAAAGTTATTACGGGTTTTGCCAAAACATTGGCAAAAACCAATCTAATCTAATGCATAGTACGTAAGCTTAATTAAGGTGTGCAAAATGTGTCCAACCTAGTGATTTAGAGAAAGCACAGAAAAAGCTCTTGCTCCAACCAGATGGGCCCTGTTCGCCCAAATCCACTCAAATTCTGAGGGACATTAGGTCTCTCTGTTTTTCTAACCTAAATTCTCTATTTTATGCCTCTCTCATTCACAATTTCTGGCTTCTGATTTTTCAATATAAAATTCCAACCACTTCTAAGGCATATTACTTTAGCCCTCCATAGTCTCTCTCTCTTTAGAAACACTTAACATTGTACCAAAAAGAGGACTTGGTACTTAGAAGGCACTCAAGAAATATTTCCTGAATAAAAGAGTAAACATACATAGTGCTTTACAAAGTGGTCTTATACATAACTATGTTTTTGATACTAAGAGCAATCCCACATGCTGGGGATAAGACAGATATTATTCTTTTATTTTTATACTGGCTAACAAATTCCGATAGCTTTATGCCTTATCCTAGAAAAAGCACAGCCCAGGCTGGAACATAGTTTTTGTAAAACCTAATATAGTTCTCTCACCCCTTCTCCTGCTAGCCCTTCGACCTGGATTATTTGCATCCTGAAATTGCATGCAATAATGTATTCTTTTAAGAATGAAGTTATTCTGAGAGCATCCATTTTTTTCTATAATATTTTTAGAGACTAAATAATTTAAGACATTGCCTCATATGGAAGTAAAAATAGATATATTGAGGAGAAGAATTCACAAGTCACATTATTTAAAAAAAAGATATATCAAAGATTGACATGGGAGAAGCGTATATCTTTTAGGGAGCTTTCCTCTTCATATCTGTTCGTGCTTTTCCAAAACAGACACACACACACACACACACACACACACACACACACACGCACACACACACAGAGTTGAAGACAGTATTCAGCCCAGAAGAGAACCCAAGAATTATGTACAAAAAATGTAAATACAGAAACAAGAAATGAAAATGAAAAACAATGAACCCTAACTGCATTCCAGGGAATGATTTCTACTCGGGTGTAGAAAAAATGCAGAACATAATAGAGGGAATTTCAAGGTAACTCTAATGACCACGAAAGAAAATAAAAGTCAACAAAAAAATAATAATGGAAACATAATTTTATGCAAAGTGGAATGAACATAATAAAGCCTTCCTTATGCTAGCCATGAGTCAGAGAGGGCAACGTCTCATTTTGATTGTCTGCTCTACCCCATGTATACCAGAGGGAAGTCTGCCTTTGGACATAATCCATTCTTTATAGAGAAGCCCCAGTCAGTTCCCATTCAAAAGAGAGACCCATTTGGGAAACCTGTCTATATAAATATGCGGGGATCCTTTCTAAGCTATGTAAAATAATAAACCTGGTCTTCTATTTGTTAACATAAGCACAAACCAAGAATAGCAGTCTTGAGGAAAAACAAAAACCCAAAAGATGGTAGGGGATCCTAGGTTGAATCTGGGAATAGAAGAAGGACATTAGTGGAAACACTGGTGAAATCTGAACAAAATTTGTAGTTGAGTTAATAGTAATGTACCAATGTTTATTTCTTACTTTCAATAAATGCACTTTGGAATCTTAGAGGAAGATGAGTGAAGCATATAGGGGAAACTCTACTATATTTGTGATTTTTCTGTAAATCTAAAATCATTGCAAAAACAATTAAAGATTTTAAAAAATCTGAAAGAAAGGATTATGTGAACAAATGGCTGACGTTTAGTAAAAATATAGATCCTAAATTAAAAATAAGTCTAACAGAATGATAACCATTCAAGTTTAAATTAGGGACTGAAAAATCAAAAGAAAGTCTCCCAAAATATAAAACAAGAAGAAAAATAAATAGAAAATATTTAAAAATATTAAGAAGCATAAATAGTTAATTCAGAAGGTCCAATAGCCATCTAATAAGAGTTATATAGGAGAGACCACAATAAAAGAAAAAGTATATTAGAAGAACATTAATATTGGGAATTTTTCAGAAATTAAAGAAGAATAAATCCTCAGAATTAAAGTTTCCATTGAGGCAGTATAAATAAAGATACACATTTATATATTGGGTTGCAATTTCAAAACCTCAAGGATACGCACCCCCCCCAAAAAAAATCTTAAAGCTTTTGTAAGAGTAGAGGAGGCAGCTTGCCTGCACATAAGCCAAAATCAAATAGTTATCAAGAATGTGACTTGACCTCTATTTCAGATGACACTGGTTTCAATTTCAATTGTACCACATCTTTGTCATAAAACAGTGAATAAACCACTTCTCTTTTTAAGCCACATTTTTTTACTTTAATTATGGATAATAATAGAACATATTTAATTGGTTTAAGTATTAAATGATATCAATTTATATGCATAGTAACCTCGCTCTTTGTGAACTGTTGATAAATATTACCTTTATTACAATGATTAAGAATTCTGTTGAGTGGAAAAATATTTTTTAAAAACAGGAAAAATGATTTTGAAGCTAAATTTCAATAAGCAGCCAAATTATTACCAAACATGAGAGAAGAATAATGATAATTTAAATTATAAAGAGGCTCCAACAGTTCAACATTTGCAGACTGTGTTAATTCCCTACAGATTTATAATATCCAGATGAAGAATGAACCCAAGAACGAGAAAGACATGCAATATGTAGATACAACAAAGTGGCAAAGTCAGAGTTGACGCTTCCAAAGATAGAGAGAGAAAAAAATCAAACCATGAAATAAAGGAACAAAAAGACCATTGAAGAAAGGAGACTACATAAAGGTCTAAAATGAAGGGACAAATATGAGCAATTGCTTCTAAAGTATATAGAACGAATTGCAATGGAAAAGAACCAAACACTTAATGGAAGAAAATTATTTATAAATGAATGAAAATCAAAAGCTTCAGATTGAAAAAATCTATAGAATTACAGAGAAAATTAATTTTAAAATCTTTAAATTTCAAGATATACCTTAGTGATATTGTTAAATTATAAATTTTAAAAGCTGCATAAAAGTAAGAAGGTGTTCACTTAGAAAGTATATATGGGGTGGTGTGGCTAGTAGTAGTAGATTAGAGAGTTATTGTCAACAATTTTGGAAGCCAGGGACAATGGAGCACCTTCTCTAGATTATAAGTTCTTTAAATTTGCTACATCCTTCATGATTTGTCTAAAATATATTTCTAGTGAGGTTTAGTCTGATCATTTACCATTTAAAACTGTAGTTTTTATATACTTTCTCACATTTCACTCTTTAATCTCTGACCCCATGCAACTTGTTTTCTAATATGTAATATTATTTACCTATTTTCATGTGCATTGCTTTTTGTCAGTTTCACTCTACTACAATGCAAGCTTTTGGGGGAATGTGCAATATGCTTAGGACCTGGCATGAGTAGATGTGCAAGTTATTTAGTTATTCATTAAAGGAATGATTAAATAAGCATACACTGTTGGGAAGAGTATAGGAAATGGGTTCCCTCATACATGGCAGGTGGGTGGAGTGTGCAAATTGTAAATTGTTAGAGGCTTTCAAATAGCAACTTGATAACATATTAAACTTTAGAAGTGCTCATATTCCCCTATTAAGCTTTTATGTTTCTAAGTCTGCATTCTAGAAAATACGCCACATCTGCAGAAAAACTTGTAGGATGATTTTTCATTGTAGCATTCTTTGCAATTGCTAAATATTGAAATCACCCAAATGTTCATAAAAGGGAAAAAAAAACTATGGTATATGTAATCTAGGTAAAACACTGTAGCATGTTTAAATGAACTATTTACATGAAAATAAAATAAAACAAAGCTGAATTATCTGGATATGCATATACAAACAAATATAAGTGAATAAAAAAGATCAGGAAGGGCACAGACCAAATAGTTAAATGGTTGCTTGGAACAACACTAGAAGGGTAGAGAAGGATTAAGTGATGAAAAGTGTAGGAAGACTTCCACCATTTACTACACATCCATATATTTCTACATTGTCTGAATTTTTTACAATGAGGATTTTTCAGATTTTATTGTGTAATGTTTTTATGATTGAAAATAAAACAAAGCAAATTCTCCGTCATAAGAATGTTTTCTAATGAATGATAAAAATGTTTATGATAATATTAATATCTATTGTTTATAGTAGCAATGTTACAATAATATATAGCCATTATAATATTATTAATTCTAGCTTTCGTTAAATTCTTATAGTAAGGCTCCTTGCAAATGAATGTATCTACATTATTTCATTTGGTCTTTAAAACCATTCTGATACTATTGTAATCCTTTTTTACAGGTGAGAATACTGGGGTTTAGGGAGGTTAAATAACTTACCCAAAGTTCCATGGTAAATATGCAGCAAATTAAGGTATGAGTTATATGCTATTTTTTTTAACTTTCGAAAATCCTACCTCCTAAGCTGTTCTAGTTTTTGTGTTTTTTGTTTTTGTTTTGTTTTTTTGGTTGATTAGGAACAAAAACTATATCTTATACAAAACTGTGCCTCTACATATAGGAGAACTAAATAAAGGTCTTTGGATTATGACTTGAAAAGTGCATAAAGGAAATCTATACTATTTTTATGAACATATACTGCACAATATGATTCAATGCAGGTCTTTTAGAATGGCATGATTTTCTCTATTTTAATAATGTCATAACAAAGATTGACTAACAGTTATATCTACACAAGATTAGGATGCTGTTGGCTTTCCTCCCTAAAAGTTTATATTTTCAACCTGTGGTTACAACACTGAGTTAAATGTACATTTTTTAGACTTACATTGAACTTTTCTGATGTTCCTAGTTAAATAATGAAACTTAGAATTAATGCTTTAATTTTCCTAAGCTATTTAGTTTGTCTGTACTTTCTCTTAATAATGCTTTAGTAATAAATTAGATTCCAAACTGTATATCTTACTTACACTTAGTTGCAATTTGTGGGATTTGCTTTTTCTGTTTTAAGTGTGTACATTGCTTTAGAAAAGCAATAAGGAAATATTAAAAGCATAAATTAAGGCAAACACAGGGTTCTGAAGGAATTTCCAATATTAGATTTGAACACATTTTAAATGAAGAACATGTTTCAGGCTCTGAATAGAACCAAATGATAGAAAAGAAACAGCACATTTATCGTCAACCAGTGGCCTCAAGTTGAGGTTCAAATATTTGAGATGATGAATATTGAGTCATCAATCAAACTTTGATTAGTGGATACTTTCACTCCCATTAATTTGGCCAATAAAATCAGTGACTATTTCATAAGCATTAATAGGTTGTATTTTCCTTTTCAATACAGTGAGTTTACGGAAGGACCATGAGTACATTTTTGTATGTTGCTTTTTTGATATCGACAATTGCTTCCAACTATATTGTGAGTTTCTTGTTGGATCCCTGACAAGTCTCTTGACTGGCTGAAGTCAGAGGTTGGACCCTTGATGATGAAACTGGGTAAAAGTGACTGGTTCCCAGAGGTTTTCATGGCTAACCTTGACTTCATTGGTTAGAAACTAAAATCATCTAACTGGTTTGTAATAACTTGACTATTTTTATTAAGATAATTTCCTTCTGAAAAGACGAATGCTTTCTTTCCTCTTTGTAATTTCTCATATTCTTCTATCTCACTAGGTGAATGAAAATATATTTAACATAGTCCTCTTTAAGCCTCCCTTTGTTCTTCTCTGATCAAATAGGATATCACTTTCTCATTATATTCTGAATTTATAGGACCTTAAAAGAAAGTTAAATAAAATCTGAGTTTGATGAATTATCCAAATATACTGAGTTAGGTGGTATGGGAGTTGAGGGAAAACAAACAGACTTTTGTTCTCTATTTTCCTCCTTTTGGCCTCTCCATTTCTTGGAATAAAAGATGCAAAATAATTAAAGGTAAAACTTTATCTTTTAAAAAGTGAGATTCAAGTTTTAAAGTATGTAGTAGGAAGAAGAGGAGGGAAAGGGGTGATGTAAGAGATCTAGATCAATGATTTATGCCATAGTTCTATATTGCATCTCCTTGTTGTAAGACTATTTCCCATGTGCTAAACATCTTTTCTGCAATTTTTAATATGGGTACTTACTTCCTATTGTTAATTCCTTTCTAATTCCCAGAAATAGATCAAGAATGTGAAAAGAAGTCTAATACAGGAGCAAAATAATCAACAAACAGTTTTTGAAAATGCATTAACTTTTTTTAAATGATAGAAATTCAAATACTGTCTGGTTTCTTGATTCTATGAATAAATGTAGTCAAAAGAGTGATGCATTAAGTATGTGTGGACAGGAAGGCTGCTAAGGAGTGTCTCTCCACCCATGATCATGCTAGGCAAGGAAAATTGATCTGAGATCAAAATGGGTCACAGTGTCTCACTTGCATTTGTTTCATGAGGATATTATCTAGGTTGTGATTTTAGGAGAGTCAAAGTGCTTGCTTCAAGTCAGTCTCTGGAATTATCTATAATTAGAAAACATTTTTAAATAATTCAAGATATTTTGCTTTCAGAAAGCTTTTGGCTAAGTTTTCTGTCTTCTATCTTTTCTTGCTTACTTTTTTCTTCCTTTATTTCTACTCACAAACACTTATTAAGTATTTGCTCTATGCCAGAATTTGATTGGAAGTGAGGACAGGAAATCATATAAAGCCCCTGCACTCAACTGTAGAATACAGAGTGGTTCAGATTTGTAAATAAGTAAAAAGTAACATTTTATCTGTGACAACATGGTTGTACCTATGTAGCACACCAGAATCTTAAAGGAGAAAGGAACCTGAAAGTGTCCTCTAGGAGAATTAGCATATTGTCATTAGTGAAGCACAGATTAGCTTTCGTCACAAAACTAGCACTAATTAATTTTGGCAGGAGCTAAAAATATTTGTTTAGGAAATGACGTAAGGAATAGGTTAGGGTGGGTCAGTATCAGAGACATTTACAAATATATGTATTTTGTACCCCCAAAAGTGATTAAATTAATAAGAGGTTTCAGAAGGATGCCATCAGAATGCAGAGGAGGAAGAGGTTCCTTCCAGCAAGGAAATATGAAAAGACTGTACACAAGAGGTAGAATTTTTCTCTGGATCTTAAAAATTAGAAATAATACAGATTTTTGAAATTGAGAAAGAGAACTTTTAGGCAGTGGGGAGATTACCAGAAAAACATACAAACCTATACATTGCCGCATATGCAGCAACAAATAAAATTGTTCATTTTTTCTGAATAAAGGATATAGAAAGCAGCATAGTAGGGAAAATACTTGGAAAGGATAAAGGGAAATTAAGTTATTTGACTGATTGCTTGATAGTATGGCACCTAGTGTATATATTGATTTTAGCATTCATCATATTTGATTCACCATATCTTAGGAATCATATTTGTAATTACTTGTTCATATATCTGATTTTCTCTCAGAACTGGATATTTTCTCAAGATTTGGGGCTGACTATTCTTTGTTAAAATTATAGAACCCAGCTCAATCTCACAAAAATTGTTGACCACTTACTATGATGGAGAGTGCTGAATACATTTAAAGGGACAATTTAAAAAAATGGAAAAAACTTCCTACTGGGAAAATATAGAAAACAAAAATAAATGATTAAAATATATTTCAAGGGTGGGAAAATTATACCTTTAAATAGGAAAGACCTCACCATTAAGATGCCATTTGTGCTAAGACTTGTAAGAGAAGGAGTTATTCATACAGGTATTTAGCAGAAGCAAAGCCAGGCAATGGGAATAGCAGGCGCAAAAACTCTGGGGCTTAAGTCTGGCTAACATCTGAGGTTGATCGAGAGACTGGTATTGATTACATCAGTTGGTAGGTACCATAAGATGAAGTTCGAGAGATAATGTGTAGTAAGAAAAGAGGGTAGCAGATCGTGTATGTTGATTAAAATGTGATTCATTTTACTCTGTAATTCAGAGTAAAATGTGGCTTTTACTCGGAATAAGATGGGAAGCCATTGAAGAAGTTTCAGGAAAAAATAAAAAACCAAAAACAAAAATTGGTTTGACATATTTTATAAAGATTAGTCAAATCTTTATAAAGGGGTAGATGGCAGCTACAGCAATGTATGTGTGTGTGTGCCTGTGTGTGTGTGTTTATCTCCTTGAAACCCTCCCTGTACACACACACACACGCAAAGATATAGCAACTAGAATAGCAAAACCACAACCCATAGACAGCATCTGCAACTAAACCAGGGGATAAGATTTCCATACAAATTCCAAATCATGAATGAATGCAGAAAATTCACTGACAGCAACAAGGTCTGCAGTGTATCAGCAACTATTCAGAAAAAAAAGAAAAAATGGAAGGCAAGCAAAAGCATTATGCAAAGCCTGAGAACTAGAAAACTCCCCATTTGAAAGGTTTTCACAGGAAAGCTCAGTGGGTCAATTTGCGGTCAGCATCCAAAACTGGGAAGTGGCTTTGTCAGGTTATATTTCATGGATGAGTGCAAGCTTGGAGGAAGATGGAGTTGTCTGCACCCTGAGAATTCTCCTTTCTAATCTAAGGCGCTGTATTGAGGAGAAATTCCTGTGCGCTGGCCTTTAAGGCAGACCGGGGCAAGGAAAGAAAAGAAACAGTTAAAAGTAGGGGAGAGGACAGAGCTAGAATCTTAGAATATCTTAGTTACTTCCAAGACATTTTTGAACACTTTAAGATAACTGAAGAGAAATCCCTAGAATGCGAGGCTTAAAAGCCATCCTGCCCATGTTTTCCTTTGAGAAGAAAAGCCCATTTTCACTTAAACATGAATAGCCCATGAAGATGCAATAGAATTTCACACAAATTAGTTTTTGGAGGAGGAGAGAGATAGAGAATGAGAGAGAGAGAGAGAGAGAGAGAGAGAGAGAGAGAGAGAGAGAGAATAAGTAGAGTAACATCTCTTCAGTCTCTTATGTCTTGGGACATAAGTCATGTCCCAAGTTAGTTGTGTCCACTGAAAAGTACTAGAAACAATATCCGTCAAAGAACACTAGTAGTGCCTAGATTATTATCTCCATAGCACATTTACCACTAAAAGGTAGCAGGGCTCATTTAAATGACTGATTCTAGGTTCAGAGCAAGAAATGTGCAAAATGAGCCTGGAAACTGTCATATCAGAAATTAAGGAAGTTAAAACCTACTAGGCTCATGCAAAATGACTTAGGAGCCATCTTCAACAGGTGCCTACTGACCAACTATGTTACAATTTCAGCATCAATAAGAATAACAACTTCAATAAATACAAACCTTATAATTTGTGAATTTGTATTGATTTAATTGCCATTCAGAATGGCAATTATTAAAAAGTCAAGAAACAGCAGATGTTGGCAAGGTTGCAGAGAGATAGGAACATTTTTACACTGTTTATGGAAATGTAAATTAGTTCAGCCATTGTGGAAGACAGTGTGGCAATTCCTCAAAGACTTAGAACCAGAAATATCATTTGACCCAATAATCCCATTACTGGGTATATACCCAAAGGAAAATAAAGCATTATATTATAAAGATACATGCATGCTTATGTTCATGGCAACACTATTCACAATAGCAAACACATGGAATCAACCCAAATGCCCATCAATGAGAGACTGGATAAAGAAAATATGGTACATATACACCATGGAATACTATGCAGCCATAAAAAGGAATGAGATCGTGTCCTTTGCAAGGACACGGGTGAAGCTGGAAGCCATCATCCTCAGCAAAGTAATGCAGGAACAGAAACCAAACACTGCATGTTCCCACTCATAAGTGGGAGCTGAACAATGAGAACACATGGACACAGGGAGGAGAATATCACTCAGTGGGGCCCGTTGGGGGAGGGCAGGGAGGGGAGAGAGTATTAGAGAAAAGAGCTAATGCGTGCTGGGCTTAATACCTAAGTAATGGGTTGACAGGTGCGGTAGAGCATCATGGTACACGTTTACCTATGTAACAAACCTGCACATCCTACACATGTCCCCAGAACTTAAAAATAATGGCATATAATTGTAAGTAAAAATTTAAAAATTGCTTATTAGAGTCGAGCCTCATTCTGTATTTTCCCTTTGAGAACACCTAACCAAAAGTCCAAATGTATGAAATACCTTACTTGTGAAGTGTTTACCTACTTTACAAATTTATTACTATTTCTTTGTTGTAAAAATTAAAAGTAATATCAATATATTAATATCAATATATTAAATATATCAATACTGTATTGATAGATACAGTATATTGATCAATACAATATTATGTATCAATACTGTAATATTGACATATATATACCAATATAACAGTCTTGATATCAAATATTCACTGTGACAGGATATTTGAAAAATACAACTTTTCATGAAATAACTTCACTTGGGGAACTGATTTTAGTTTTTGCCTAATCACAGATATATTTTTTTTTAGTTCCAATCATAACATGATACAATTTTGCAACACATCTGTTTCTGTAATAATAATATAAAATAGACACTATTATAAGAGGTCAGATGATCTTTTTGGTCATTGTTTTAATATCACATAACCTTGGATCAAGTATAGATATTGATTAATAATTTTCCTTTGATATTTCTGGTGGCTATCATTTTTCTGTAATATTAAAAATAGCACCTCTCTCTTCCTCTCTCATTCATGCAGGTATTTTAAAAAAATTCTTTAGATGATTTTCTCTAGCATACATTTTCTAAAACTTAGCAGTTATAAAAGTGTTCGTGAAATTATCAAATTATTTTCTAAAAGGTTGTGGCTATTTATATTCCCTTACAGCAATGCATGTGTACTAATTTGTCTGTACCTTTGCCAACCTTGCTTATATTGTTAAAATATGCTTTCACAATTTCAGATTTTAGCTCAATGTTTTAGTTGTATTTATTTATTTATTATTTATTTAATTGTAAGACATAACCTTTTAAAATTATTATGTTTCCTCTTGTGAACCTCATGAACATTATCTATTAGTACGTTAATGTTATTTCATAGCAACTTGTATGCTACCTTATATTAATCTTTGTCCTGCTTTCTGAGATATTTTTTCAATCTTAGCAGGGAATTATTTATTTTAACAAAAGATTCATAATTAACTTTCATAGTCATGTAAAACCTCACCCTACTTAAATAATAATGTATAGACAACTTTCCATATACTCAGCAATTGTAAAAGATGACATTTATAATCTATTATATCATCTATGTAGTGACTTTAGCTCAAAATTCACAAGTATTGTAATGGCAAAAATGTATGGAACACCGGTGTAAATCTCTTTCATGTATGAAAACTCAAATATCACAACAACCCTTTGAGCTAGGTATTATTAATACTAAATATGTCAAGGTTCCCAATTAATAATAGAAAATAGATCATCAGATGCCATGGATACATAAGTACTCAAAGAATAATTAGACAATACAAAAGTCACTTTTTGGAGGAAAATTTTAAAAGCATTTTTATTGCTGATAGTCAGTCTTTTGTACATAAAGAAA